>NC_041808.1:19964071-20607829 GCF_900964775.1 Scleropages formosus | reverse complement strand
TTTCTCTGAAGTCTATTAAAATTTAATGTGAATGCATGTTTTCTGAGAGTGGCAGCATGCCTTTTGCCATTCCAGTTTTCATTTCCTCTCCATTAAATAGAGTCATGTATTGTTTGTATGACTATTTGAATGCAGACCAGTAAGATTGTGCTTGAGTTGTGTGCATTTTTTCCATTACAGCAAAACCCTGTATTGAATTGTCTCTTATGGACTTAATTCGTAGTGATCTTTCCCTTATGCATACATGCACACATTGCTTTTTCTGTCCTTGAGAAAATTTTAGACTAACTCCCACATTAACACAATAAGTGATTATGAGCACTTAAAGTATAAAACAAAACACATACCCACATGAAAACTCCCTACTTATGTGCTTAATACAGAGCCATTGCTATAATGTATAAGACACCTGTGAATGAAGGTGCATCAGATGGTCCTATGTGCTGGAGAAGGGCAAGTGCCAGCCTCTCCTTCCATTCCTTAAAACTCTCCGTGTCGCCTATGACAGACGGGGGTCACATGCTGTTTGCCTTCTTTCATTTCTACCTGCCACTTAGGAGCACATCTTTGGTACAAGCTGTCTCTATCCAATTTCACACACATCGACCCTTTTGCAATTGCACAGCTCTGTCAAATAAAATAAATAAATATATAAATCCCAAAGCGTTTTGGGAACATCCTGACGGAGTCACTGGCAAATGGAACACAGCACTGGGCAGCAGCTGGTTTTTTGTGTTAGGTGGAGGGGAGCAGATACAGTTTCGAAAGTAGAGGGAATATATGATTACAGTGGAACTGGTGCCACCAGATTCAGACCTCTGTGGGTTGAAACCCATCATTTTCTCATATGGAGCAGGGAGGAGGGGCTACAAACAGCCAGCTTTGTTTTCTTTGACCTACATCATGTGTGACGTGTGTATACACTACACTTTGGAATGTAGAAAGCAGAATGGAAGCTATTTTATTTATGCTATTTCCAATTAAAAACCAATGCTGGAAATGCTATTGTGGAGAAAATTTATACATGATGTCAGGTAGGCTGCACAACATTGCTTATGGAGATGTATAGCATATTATAAATCCATTGACAGTATATGCAATAGACTGGTATCCTGTCCAAGGTGTAGCCTGCTTAGCTCTGCACCTAGTGTTTACAGGACAGACTCTGGACCACAGCCATCGTGCTTTGGACAACCGGTTAATTACAGTGATCTGTTTGAAGTTATAATTGTAGTGTTCTAGAGCCAGTCCCAAAAAAAAATGGTTTGGCTGTGTTGGGTGTAACAGGAGTCTAAGGGGGGCACACATGTTGTCGCACACTGCAGTCATCTGGGAGTCACCAATACACCTTGAAAACATGCCTTTGGAATGGAGAGAATGGGAAACCCAGAAATAAATCATGTAAGCAAGCAGGAGAACATGCATGATCCTCTGCCATCCATTGACGGTAAAATACATAACGTATTTCAGTGGACAAAGTTCACTTCAGTACAGCTCAAGCAGATCGCAGAAGTTCAGAAGAGCGAGTAAATGTGGAGATCTGAATTCGCAAGCTCTTGGTCATGAACCCAGCTCCTAATGCATTGCATTAGAAGCAACCCACGGCCCTTACTCAGAAGACTGCCAAGGCAAATTACTAGGCACCATGCATTCACCAGAGGACACAAACATACTAATAGGAAACTCAGACAAATCCACAGCATTTCTTGGGACGGAGGAAGGATCATGGACAGCCGGTGAAAACTGGGACAGCAGACGAATTCATGCCCCCAGGGAGACCAGACGTCAACACCCTGGTACGAGTCCACAGATGCAGCCAGCATTCACAAAGAAAGTTTGAAAACAGATGACTAAAACACATTTAATGAGTGAGAAAGGGTGTGCATATTTTAATGAATACATGCATGTTCTGGACCATGTACTCTTCTCTGTGCTCTGTCTGTTGTTTGGTGTGCAGTCTGTGGAGCGGCATAACATTTCACCCTGTCAAGTCACCCGTAACTGGTTATGCGGCGCATGGAAATATTGAGGTGCAACAGGCAACAAGGGTATTTATGTGATCTGATCAGGGTTAGCTGAACCGGTCCACACTAATGTGTTTCATACATTGTGGGCATCAACTGGGTGAGTTAGCATGTCACCGAGGAACCACATCAAGATCAGAGTGCACTAATAAGTCCAACACTCATAGCATTTTTGTCTCAGATGTATGTCGCTTTGGAGAAAACAGCCAGCTAAATGAATAATGTAAATGCAGGCCGGGCTAGGGTGGGGCGGGGTGTTAACCTCCTGCATAGGGCCTGATATCGCTCTCATGCACCAGGGGCTGCTGTTTGTCATAAAGAATTATGCAAAATGAGCTTTAGACACATTGTATGGGTAGAGTAGAGTGGAGCTGGAGTGAGACAAATTAAAAATAAATATAAAGACAGAACACTTGTAGTAAATGTGCACTGATTATGCCTAGAAGTATCTGACTGCAGTGAAATAAGCTGTAATGCTTATTAAAAAATATATTTAACCTAGCGTTATACAGTTTGTACGCATATTCAACAGACATTGGAAGAGCCGGACATCATCTTGAGCATCAAGCTGTGAGGAAATCAGCCTTTCCACCAAAAACAGGACACATGCATGTGCCCACAGTATTCTTACTTTGACCAAATGTGCCAAATACAACAGTATTGCAATTTACAATTTCTAGTCATGCGGATCTGTTTTTAGACACCCCCTGACCCTTAATAAAACAAGCAGGCTTTCATGAATTCATCTTCAGCTTGTGTTATACGTGTTATATTTTTGTATAAAATATAAAATGACCAATTGCAAACATGAGAACATACTGCAGAATAGGTTGGAAAAAGGATTTTTAAAAACTAAAATCTGTTATATGAGAATAATGGTTGTATATTCTGAACTTTTGAGTTACACAGAGTTTAAGAGAAAAAATTTGAAACTCTTTAATGCTAAAGGGGTTATTGTTCAATGACAGAAAGAGCAACAATATGGCCATCAAACACAGATGAGTATTGCTCTTTTGAAATAAACTTTAATTCCCTAAAGATTGCTCAATAGGGATTTGCTTTGCACTTTATTATGCCAAACTAATGTAACAAAGCTTGTTAAACTCCAATAACGTCTTAATGACAGACCAATGAAAAACTCAGTGAGATGTAAAAATTTGTTTGTATACAGTGACTCACAAAGTGGCATGTACACTGGTGTCTTTCATATTAATAACACCACCAGATGACATCATGAATGGTTCTCGATGTGGATTACAGCTTTTCTTTGCTGTTCTCTCTTGGACAATGGCTGATATGGTTCACTGTCGGATTTGTTAATTTTTTTTACTCTGCGAAGTGTTCTGGAACACAATTTGGAGTTCATGCCAAAAAAATAATATTCCAGATTTGTTGTGCATCACTCATAAATCCTTTTGTCCAAGCAGAATAGCTGTGCGACTTTAGACGTCATAGCTGTGTGCTTATTTCTTTTTTCATGGAAGTTTTTTTTTTCTTTTTTTCCCTGTTCTGAGCTACCTCTGTGCTATTTTAAATCAATCAAATACAGCACACTTTCAGAAGCTAAGTCAATTCCATCCGACCTGATAAATCCTTGTTTTTCATCATGGACTTCAATACTGGCTTTGCCCTGACAGCTCAAGATTTGATTCACTTCATTCTGACCGACTGTCTACCCTATCATCTTACATAAGTTGTGTAGGTCACCTATAAATTTAGTTCACATTAGTACGCATTTATTACCATTTTATCATAAGTTATCAAAGAAAAGAGAAAATCTGAGACGAGTTAATGGCTACAGAGACAGAAAGAACTGAGAACTGTTAGAGATAAAGTGTGAGTACAGGTGCAGTCCAACAGAATGGATGCAGTGCTATAGGAATAAAATTAGTCCATCTCCCATTAGAGAATAAAAAAAATTAGTTCATCTAAATGTGGCTGATAACATACTCCTGCAGAATCTTGTTTAAAATGGGAGCAGCACATTTGTTACCTGATCAACACTAGGAATCAATGCTCCCCAAATATCTGGTACCCAGATGCATACGGTGCATGCATGGAAGAAGGGTGATCAGCAGAAAGGGTCAGCACACACGCCGGCAATGAGCGAGTCAGCAACCTGTCACTTCCCCCTATTAGCACGGAGCAGGCTGTGGAAAATGCAGAGGTGTACAGTCTGTACACTATAGTATTTCGCATTCATTTCACGCTCTGTGATTAAACGCTTGTATCCCCAGAAAACCACTGAGTGCAAACAACACCAGAGCTGTCTTAAGGGAATAACAAAGTTATGAAACACCCCCTTTCAAAATAATGATAATAATAGTCTTTGAATATCAGGTTTGTTTTTAATCCAAGACAGTCAGAATTAAGGTTGTTTCTCGCCTTTACCATAGTACTTGTATTCTAACCATTTATCCAAAACAACTGTCATTTTATTAGTCTGCTGAATAAACATGGAGTAAATAGCTAGTGCACAAATAGAAACTGGCAATGCTGACCACAGCAATTCTATTCACAAAAGAATGGTAGGCATTGTTATGGTGGTTTAAAAAGTCAGAATGATTCCAAGGTTCACAGCAGTGAATAATAAAGACATTTCATATTAGACAGAAAAAAGTTAATTGTGCTATGCAGATATAAAACTGACACAATTTTGCACAATCTTGCACAGCATGGTTTCAAAAAGGGTTGTGAGTTTGTTTTTAAATGTACTTTACATGCAAATACAGTATGGAATGCTGGTCAAATTGCTCTGGGTTTATTATTAATGAAATTCTTTATTTAATTTTCTCATCTAGTAAAGGGGTCAGGTATATCATTTGGTATGAGCATGTGTGTGTGTGTGTGTGGGTGTGTGTGAGTTTTAGCACATTGTCTTCAGACTATCAACAAGGTAAAACTGACAAAATTTTTCCCTTGAACATGCAATCAATGGCGATTTTTTTTGCATCTACCAAAAGAAAGGATGTACATGAGTATAAATACAGGACCTAGTAATTATGGCACGGTCTTGCTATCACAGCTGCAGACAGTGGGTTTATACTTCTGGTTGTACAGCTTTGCAGGCTCTGCTAATTGCCATTGTTTTGGTGTCCCATGTGACTTTGGTGCCAGTGGCCTTAGCTAATATCTTCTCAGTTCCAAAGTGTATGGTACGACTATCAAATACTGGTATTCGTAGTATATTAAACAAGGACAAGGGGCAAAATAATACCTCAGGCATTCTGTCGACATGCTTCCAATGGGTGTTATGGTTATGTGTTATAATTTGGCAGACAAGCTTTCCAATTTATTTAAGGCACAACGTTGACACGAAGCATGTGCAAGGATTGGAAAATGAATGATTTTATTCTATTTTACTCTTTCATTTTTCATTGCTCTTCTGTTCCTTTATACTGTGCTCCAACTTCCCACCTTTTCTGCCCAGGTGTAGACATTTACAAGATATGAACAACCATTAACATACCCATCACTATGTCTAAGTCAAATTATATTTCACCTTTGCTGCTAGATATTGTTTGAAGTTTATTTGATGCAAATTCATACGAGTGCACAATGACGATGGCCCTCCAAGGACTTTAACTTGTAAGATTTCTTTGACATGATCAGTTTCTTAACCATTACTGCAACACATGCAACCTACCATGCCTACTAAAGCATTAACAAAAAGTTGAACTGGAGTTGAATCTTTAATAAATATAGTTGCAGGATGCATTATGAAAAGCAGTTAACAAAAAAGAAAAAAGAATGATAAACAGTTTCAATAAAACCTCACCTCTGAAGACTATCTCCTAGCCTTGATAACACGACTAGCCTACTGTTAATTGTAAGCTTTTGTACAAAATGCTTTAAAAGTATTTAGAAGCCAAGGCCTTTGTTATGAATTGAGGGACCCTTGGGCAATACAAATGGTTGAATATTCACTCTGTGCAGTATATATCCAGATTTAATGTTTCTCACGTGTACACAATGAATGCACGTTTATCCTACACTGCTTATACAAAATGCTTTGAAATCCCGATATTGTCTGACACTAAGCATTAATACCTCCTGCAAGTCAACAAAACTGTGTAGAATGTACTTTTTAATGTTTTCATTATGTATTTGGGTGTTTACATTGTCCTCATCTATAGTGCACATGAACCTCTTCTGATCATAGGCCAGCACTAAAAAATAAAAACGACGTGAATAAGATTAATAACTTTACAGAAAAAAAGCCTCAGTTGAAATGTGAATATCAGGGATTCGGGTCCCAGTTTCTGTAGGAGGAGTAAATATTGAACTCTATGTAGGATTATCCTGTACGTGCTGTTGAATCTGGAATCCTGCAACACACTTTGAACTGGAGCAGGCCTTAATGTTCTCGACTAAATGCCACCTTTGGCTCTGAACATTGTGTTCTCCTTATGTTTTCCTTCTCTTACGATCTTCCTCTTTTACTGCTGTACACAAAGATATAGGCGCAGGGCCATTATTAAAGTTTAATAAATCATGCCAAGAATGTAGGCTAACTCTACTGCTTTTTAATTATAACACGTGGACATTCAGGACAGGCGCCCAGAGGAGATTATAAAAAGGCAGCTACAACAAGTGATTTCACATTCATGCCTGCCAAATTAAAGCTAAGATCTATATACAATCCAAGCTATAGTCATTATGGAAATACAGTTGTCGGCAACGATCGGGCTTAGGCAAAATTTACATTTTGTTTATTTCCACTGAGGAACAAGGAATCTTTGTTGCCAAAGTAAATGCTTCTTCCCTATTTTCTACTGGTGTACTGGAGGGAAGAAAAGGAAATTCAACCCTGACTGTGTCAGCCACACAAATTCCTACATTCCTAGCTATCATTTATAAACAACAGCCTAATCAGAGAACCGTGGGCTTTCTGGGAGAGTCTGTCTTCAGTCTAAAGTAGGTGCTGAGCAGGCCTGTTCTTCCAGCATGTGGAGGCGAAGCACCACAATTGTAAATCAGCAGGACACACTAGTCCAGGAAATAAAGTGCATTTCAGTTCAGCCCTGTGGAAAGAAGCTCTGTGTGACAGAGTATGTCGTGTTGGACTCTACTACGCTGCAAAACCCCCTGCCTCCCCATCTCCTTGGATGAATTGTGAGGCACTACCCTTTACGAGTGTATGGCATCTGCACACAGATGCTGTTCTACTCTTCTGGTGCCCCGTGACTGCAGGACATGTGTTTCACAGAGCTGGAGCACTGGATAAGGAGAAAGATGGGCTGGTGCTGTTGGAACACTACAGACATGTATTCTCCTCTTTGCCAGGCATGTGATGTGCAGCAATTGATGAGAAATTCACAACTGAAGTTTAAAAGCCCATTTTCATGTGAAGCTAAAGAATCATCATGACTGAAGGACTTCTACAAAAAACAACCTTTACATTTATTCATTTAGCCTGTGCTTTTCCCCAAAGTGAATTACAACATTCAGCTACCTACAATTATGTTACCATTTATATAGCTGGGTAATTCTAGGACAAGTTCATTGTTCAGGGGTACTGCAGACAGATGTGGGATTCAAACCTACAACTTTTAGGTCTAAAGGCAGCAGTCCTAATTGCTGTGCTACCAGCTGCCCCTGTTCACAAAGATTTTCTATTTAGCACCTCTTTAACTATTTATTGTGCTGTAAATCACCATTTGAGTCAACGCCTCTCTTTCTGCTGGATTTGTATTTCAGCTCTCAGTTTGGAACCTCTGGGAACTGGCCACAGAGGGAGGACTTGCTAATGAAGCAGCCAGTGAAGCTATCATTTACCCCACTCTCTCCGTTGCATATATTAAGGCCATGATGATCGCAGTATAAATCAAATTTCGGGCCGTGTTTGAGGTGGATAATTGTGGACAGGGGTCTGGTGGGCCATTGTAATATAACTCTGTCAATCACTTTGGTGGCACATCCCAGTCGGTCTCTGGTGTTTGCTCAAATTGAATGAAGGAATTCAGCTGGTGACATTTGGGCCATTGTGAATCTGATTTTCTAAATAAATGTTTCGGCTTGATTTCATTAACTCAGCAGAGTAAAAGCAAATTTGTCTTATGAGAAGCAATTACTGCAGCTAACTGCAGCACTAAAGCAATAAGAAATCTTTTTTCATCTCTCCTGTTTGGGTTTGTTTCATTCTGTGCGTAACTTTTTGTTGTCAAATTTTTTGAAACCATTAAATTGGTTGTACTGTATTTTGTGCACTAAAATATTTTTATTCTTCTTCAGCTGGGTGTGGCAACAGTTTTACAGAAGATTTATAATGTGTTTACTTTTTCATCAGTTAAAGCATTGAATTTGTAGTATATACTTACCTACCCAAAAGGGAGTCAATAAATGTAGAAACGACAGTTAAAAGAATAACAATAGAAATATGTTGACATTTCCAAAAACTTCGCCAAAAGATATATCATTTATTTACTGTATTTTATTCAGGGAAAAAAATGTTTTACATAGCATGCTCACAAAAATATTTTAACTGTTTTATCTGTTCATTGAGGAAATATTATTGAGGCACAAGTTGAGCCATAAACAATGAAAAGACTATTCCTTCCATAAATCAGTAAAAAAAGAGCAAATCCTGAGAACTGAACTTGCCATTATATTAATGAAACCGTCCTCCTATAAGACAGCAATATCTCATCCTTTTTCTCTAAAGGAGATTTATTTAAATAGTGGCATTAAATTATGAAATAATAAGATTTACAGAGATTACTTACAGGTTGGTCAGTATGGCTACAGTTACATGTAGACCAAATTCATGAATCCATGGGAACGAACAAGTGAAACAGCACCTGGTGTCCTCAGAAAATACACACTTTGCCAATTTTTCATTAATTTAAAAATAGCAATGCTTTTAATGATTAGAGCAGTAGCACATGTCCAACCCAATGGTTGAGAAAACCGATCGTCACTGGACACACCTATGTACAAGCGTTCTGCAAGCTTTCATTAGCGTTCCTTAAAAAGTTTCAACGGCAGTGAATATCTTACTAGGAAATCCCACAGCTCGCCTCAGGCACTGTAATTGCTACCCACGGTGCTTCTTGCTTCAGGCCCCAACCCAAAAATATCAAGGCTCCTACTTCTGAAACAGAGACTGTGAGACACTTGCGGGACTTTGCTTGGGCACAACTCAGGAAGAGTGGCTCTTGTGCTGCGCTCCTGACCGTGTCGAATTTTTCCGTTATGCGACCCTGCATCACTTGTTAGAAGAACTGAGTGTAAAAGACCACAGAAGATCACTGCGACATTTATACGTGTTCTGGAATAAGGTGCTTTGCAGCATATTTTCATTCATCACTACGCTGCCAATGAGTGGAACGACTGTGAGTGCAAACATTAGAAAAACGTTAAGGCAAACAGTGTCCAGGGAATGCGTTCATTCACCTGGCTTGTTGAGAATTATTCCTCATCATCTGATTTAATACAAAGGTCTTTATGCTGAAACACCCCGTTACGATTTAGTGGATGAAAAGAAAAAGCAGAAGAGATAAGCAGCTAAAGAAATACAGAATTTGTTTCCGAATGTTAAGCTGATTAAACTATGCGCAGGCAGCTCACCTGCTCTTTGAAAAGTGAAGAATACACTCCCCAGGTGCCCTAATGCCTTCTCCAGATTAAAATCGTCTCTCTCTTAATTCTGTCTTTCTTAGAGCGGAATTTCATTCTTTTTTTTTAACCAACTCTCCTTAATCCCATCAGAAACATCACCAATAGTTCATGGATGGAATACTGCAGGAAGTATTAATTTCCATGTGACAGAAACAACACTGCATGAATATTTTTTGTGTTTCAGCTTGTCGGGGGCAGAAAAAAAGCAGATTGATGAAAGGTATCCAGCCGCTCGAAAGCAATTAGTTGACCAGAGTCTCGTCATTGGAGGTCAGGATCTCAGCTCCTGTTCTCATACATTTCATTTTTATCAGGGAGCTTTTAAAAGCTGCCTCATGCAGGGGTCTGGAACCCAGGTCCCATTCACTCAGGTCAGACGTAGATGCACACAGGAGCCCCACAGGCTGCAAAAATGGTTGGGAGAAAAGACTGCAGGGCACTGGGGTTTGCCATTCATCTGAATAACACTCCTTTCTTCTAAAGTGCATTTTAAATTGACTCAAAATTTTACCATTCCCTGAAAAAGTAAGGACTGTTTCATTTGTATTTTGCGTGTCTGTTTGTGACAGAAAGAGAGATGGAGAAAGAATATATAGCTTTTCCTAAAGTGTGGACAAAAGGCAGAAGTGACATATATCTGCAGTGCCAGATCTGTACCGATGACCACAACATCTTCTTTGCACCACAGAAACAAACGTGTGTCCTTATCCTGGAATAAACCTCTGATGCATTTAAATTCTCTCCTGACCTTTCCCAGTAGCAGCAATATTAGAAAGGTAGAGCAGCCTGCTTATTTTCACAAACCATTTACACTTCCTCTAAGCCTGACTCATAACTGTCTGTCCCTTTATTAAGCTGCATGGAGCAGTGTATTTGGAGAGTATATTTCACCTCAAACAGGTAGAGGAAGAACCTCATCTACAAGCTTTCATTGCTTTCAGTGTGGTGTTGTCATAGCACATGCCTATCTGGTTAACTTCATAATGAAATAGTAATAAATTGTAATGTGGCACACAGTCACGCCCACCTCTGGGATTGTTGGCTGGGCCTGACTGATGAAGTGCAGGTGTATCAATACTTGTTAAATGGACTCTCGGAGGATAAGGGGTGTCACACTGTGGAGCTTAGAGCTGTTGTGGGTGTAGATGCTGCCCATCAGTTTTGGTTCATGCTGCTGTACATTCATCTCACTGATTGTTTTATTCTCTTTAATAAAATCTGTACACTGTATTGCCTCATACCTGGTTACTCCACAAAACCAAAAAAAAAAAATTTGAAGCTTAGACTTTATCTAGAAAAAATGGCTTGGAAAAAAAATTATTGGTACCCAGAAATCAGAACTTAGTTTAGTACTGAGTTGCACAGCCTACATGTACAGTATGTTACAACGCAGCTCTGGTTTCAGTTGGGGGTTCAGTGAAAAATAAAAGACATGCATCCTCTTCCACAAAGAGCCCATCAGTGCAGAGAGAAAATCAGACAAAGTCCATCCTTCATCAGGGATGATGTCAGTCTAAGTGAGAGAGCATGTTGGGTATCCAGGAAACAATCGAGCAGCACTATTAAAACTTAATGGTAGTTAAAGGGGCAGTTAAAGGTGGCCACCATTCAAGCAGAAGACAAGAGCAGTGAATATGTTGTCTGTTTTATGTTTTGGGAATCCTTGCCAGGTACCAAAGCCCTTTACACTCACCTTAGAAAGTCTGAAGGTATCTAGATATACTTGTTTTATTTCCGTAGCAACAGAAAATAGCAATGAAGATGCAACACATGGAGATACATTTGCATGTATAGATATGTGTTTGTATATTGTGTATTATTAAAATCAAAAATACAAACCCATTAAAGTTATGTTAGCACTATTGGCAGACAGCCATGAGAAAAATTCATCTGAAGTTACGTAGATATTTCCAAATCAGTATACAAATTTTTTATGCATTTCTGATTGATTAATTTTGGCCACAGGCTTTTTTAAAAAAAAAAAAAATACATTGCAAAATTAATCTTGCTAATCATTTCCATTAAATATTTTTGGGACCGTAGCTTGTTTAAAAAGACTGAAATTTGTCTAAAAATAGTAAGTTTCTTGGCAATATCTGCTGACGGCTCAGTAACTTAATATGCCAGAATTTGAAATATCTAGGAAAAACAACTGGAGTATGGAGAAAAAAGAATTGTCACATCTTATTTATTGTCAAGGTGTTCATTGTGCCAGTTTGGCAAGAGTGATGAGACAGTGCTTTGCCCGAGGCAGCGCAGAGAGCTAGCGACTGTGCCAGGATGAGAGACGCACCCCACTAACTCCTGCTAACTCCCTCCCCTCCCCGCCATTCGTCTCTGAGCCTGAGATGTTGTGCGAGTGCCTGCGAGCGAGTGGGTCATACATGAAGAGACAGCATTCACCTGTACGCCTGCCGCACAAGGCCATCAACGAGGAAGCCAGCCCATCAGGACGTCGAATGAAACAGTAGCTCTCTTATGTTATTTAACAAACTTTAGAATAACTTCTGGAGCCAACATGGGAAACGTTGACATGCCAATCACATCTATATTCTGTACTTTTCAGGTCTGGATCTAACTTTACAAACACAAAGTTACGTCTCTTCGAGATTACATCTCCCAGACCCACTGACCCATTGGTTTCTCTCCGTGCCTCAGCTGTGCGAACTCTCTTGATATGGCTCAAAAGGAAACACGCCTGGCCTTTCCAAAGCTTGGTGACAGGAGGCAGAAGCCCCTCTGGCAGGATACAAAGTGCAAGCCTGACCAAAGCATATCACTCATGAGGTGCAATCCGCACTCTGGCAGAGATATCGGGATCACTCTGTCAGGGTGACAGGGTTATCGGGGACACTGTGAACGCCAATCACACAGAACCAAAACATTAAAGTGCCGCTTATCAACGCAACATTATATACAGCCTATTTTAACTCATATTATTCCCTTAAATTTGTACACAGCAATGTTCATAATACAGTCCTCCCCCACCTTATGAAAGTAATTTACTCATGATAAAAACCCTTTCTATTGCAGATTCTAAGTCAAAGATGTAAATACCATTTGCTTCAGTGGTAAAAATTGGCAGGCATTTCTGAGCCCCCAAAATTGGTACCACAAAATCCCACTAAAACTGACACAGTTATTGCAGTAGTTAATGTTAGATATCTTAGCACAGTATAAGCAGGCAGCTTCCCTTCATTAATGACCCTATAATACTGTAAGGCTGTTAACCTCCGCTCATTCAGCTCTGTCATACTTATTGCATAATGTACACTTAACAAATGCTCACAAATAAAAATCCACACATATGATGCCTTCTATGTTCATGTATAACGTTATTACTTCAACGTTTAATGCAAATCAGAACAAAACACTAAAGACAAAAGAAAACAACGAAAAGAATTCAAATGAATTCACACCCATCAAATAAGATGACAGAGTTTGGAGAGTCCAAACAGGAATCATGATTACCGAGATTATAACAGGTGAAACTACCAAGCAAGAGCTAATAGAGCGAAATGAGCACAGCATAGTTTTTCCCTACTCAGGTAAGAGGAGCACAAAATCTAAATTGGTCCTCATAAACTCAAAGAAATGCCTCATAAGCTGAAGAAGGGTTGTTAAATGAAACTCCTCATAAAACTTGTTGTAACCCAAATGGGCCTGTTTTAGGCTATGACTTTATATAGACCCCAGCTAGACCACATTTTTTCAGGATTTAAAAAATCTCAGTTCTGTCACAGCTGAAAAGTGTTGACCTAGAACACTCTTGTGCACGTGCAAAAAAAAAAAAAAACAAATTCAGAATCATTCAGCAACATGTTTAAAATACCTTGCAGCTACTAAAAGCAGAAGTAATTAACTTTGTTTTATTTTATGACATATAAGCCACTTAGATCCCCAGTTTCCTCTGTTTACACAGACCCATTTGTAATCCTAACTTGTTTATCACTGTTTTCTGTGTTTCATTATTCTTTTTTAATCATAAAAGTTACAACAGCCTGGAAGCATGTATGGGATTTTGGCTTTATCTAATGAAACAGGCACAGAGCATTTCATATTGGGGAATTTAAACTGTGTCCCAACCCCCTACCCCTCATTCCTTTCTACCCTTGGCAAGGGTGCCAAGTTGCTGGTCTCCAAGTAAATCTGCCCCCTGGAAATTTATAATTAATAATGATGCAACATGTCACAGACAAGCAAACAGTGCAATTGCTTTTGCTCTAGCCCTGTAAAATGTGCAACCAATTGTGAAAGCTTTCGAAATGCGTTGTGCTTATGGATGCAACACAGAATGCCACACAAGTGATTCTACTGAGGACAAAGCCACCAGCCAGTGCGCTCATAAACGAGAATTCATGCAGTGCGTGCAATGCCCTTGTTGTCCTGATCTGGTGTCTGCAAGTGCAGATTGCCAGCAAGAAATGGATGAGTACTAAACAGCAAATAAGCACACCCACAGCGACTCTTCAAATTTTGCTTTAAAGTGGGGGCATTGAGAAGAATCACTGAGTACTGAACATCTCCTGCAATGACATCCCATTGCAATCCACAAAGTTCCCAATTATATGGGCAGGAACACACTCAAATGAAACTGGATGACGGTGCATCATTGCTCTCTAAATGGACTGAAAGGAAGACAGTGGTAGGAAATGAGAACCCGAAGCCGTCGATGAGGACAAAAGGATGCCAGAATGACAAACCACCCAAGTGACAGAGGCTTGAGTGAAACAGCCAAGAAACAAAGTCCCTGAAGATGATAGAACTCATTCAAAAGATCTCAAGTGGTGGCAATTGTAGCACCCTCCTCTGCAATTATTGAAATGATGTGGCTTTTCAGATGGTGGAATGTAAAAGACATCAGCCTGTGCGACATTCACACCAAATGTGCTTAACACTGACAACGCTGTGGCCATTACCTGATTCTTTCCTCAGCCACAGCTCTATTAATGATCCTCATGTCACCTGAGTGAACACCAGTATAAATAAAAATGCTGGAGTTTCCTCCAGACAATTTAACTTAACTGACAGTAACAAGTACTAGAATTTCCATTTCCTTTATAGTTGGGGGAAAAGAAAGATTATATTAATGTCAGCTGGGTATAGCCCATTTAGAAAAACCCATTTTCCATTAGTCAATCATAATGTTCCCAGTTTAGGAATTTGAGTAGTCTGTTGTCAGCAATGGGAATAATAGATTTGTTTTTGCATTCTGTATATGACACTTTCTCACTGACAGTCACATTTAATATATTTCTATTTATTTTTTTGTGTATTTATTTATTGTTTATCATGGGCTGACAGTCTTGTAGAGCATCTATTAGCTGTGGGCGGTAGAAGTGTAATAAGTAGAATATTAAGGTACAAATCGGAAGCAAGGATACATTTACAACAAAGTTTTTCGTTGGGTGTGTACCTGCAGGGATGGTCAGTGGGATCTGTTAGTTTTTTTTTTTCACCATCTGAACATACGTAACACCGACTGCTGCCTCACTTTCTGTTTATTGAAAGATGCTCTTCCCCTGTGATTGGTTGTGATGGGCCAACATTTCTTCTGAAGTGTTTGGTTCAAGTTTGTGTCTCTGCTGGAGGCCCAGTAGCAATCCAAATACAAACTATTCCAGCATGGACAGCAGAATTGGAAATGTCAGGTAGGATGTTTTATGCTACTTAAATTCAAAAAACTCCAGTTTGTCAGAGATAGATTCATTCATTCATTCATTCATTCATCCATTCATCCTTTCATTCATTTATATTAGGAGTGATTTCCTGTTTGTAAAATTACTATACAGTGCCTTCCTCATCCCCAAAATGCAATCCAGATTTCACCAAAATATGAAAAACGGTGATAATGTCTGGAATTAACGGTTCCAGAAAATGGATTGACTGACATTAAGTCAATGTAAATAACACTGAATAAGAAACTGGTGTGTCACGATGTATAAATTATAATGATTTATGTGACCATACAGTAAAGGATAACACCTTATAGGCAATGTAACAGGATTTGTCATTTGCCTCATGATCAACACAACAATGAAAAGAAATTAAGACATTTAAAAATAAATGACTACCCAAACGTGTTTGATTATAGTATTCACTGCTCTCATTGGTTGCAATAAATAATGTAGTGCTTAGACCTGTCACCTTGCAATATGAAGATTTTCATTTTGAAACCCACACTTACTGCTGTACCCTGAATTGGTACAGCAAACAATAGCTTGCAATGTTTGTAAAGCTGATTATTTATTGTCTATCCTCATTGTCACCTTGGAGAAAGGTGTTACTTAAGTAAAGATTAATAACATTGATTAATTTTGTAATATTTATGTAAAGGAGGATCATGATTGTGACGGCCTTGTGGGCTAGTTGGCTAGTAACCCTGTGCTTTAGTGAAGCTTCATAAAAATTATGTGCACAGATCAGTGATAATTCTATACTGCACATAGTGCTGTGATAATATGTTACTATGTTAATATGCAGCAGGACAAATGAAGTTCAACTGGAAATACTGTAACAACTTTTCATATTTCAATATAAAATGTTCCACAATGCAAAGAATTAAAGGCAGTTGCATGCATGACTTCAATTTGCATCTGAAAATCACTATTTGAAGTGCATATGGGCACAGAACAAAGTTTACTGCCTTGGCTACAGCAGTCTCAGCAGACAGGACACGCTAGTATACTATGCCAGCCGTACCCTAGCATGCAAGTGGCATGGGACTGAACGCTGAATCATCTGTGTTCCAGGTCCTGGTAAGCAGAAAATGAGCTTTTTACCGAGCAGTGGAGCGAACACATTGCATTCACACACAAGGGGAAACGTTACCCCCTCAAGAGTGCATCTGAGAAATGCTTAATTTTACAGAGGCACGAACACAGTCAGCATATGCCTAAGGGCCTTATGGGTTACTACTGGGCAACCCAGGTGGGACCGAACAACTTTTGTCCCCATTTCCTTCATGGGCCCTCTATGCACATGTCTGCATATGGTGCACTGATAAGGTCAAAATGAAATACAGGTGGACCCTTTGTGCACACACACTAGGGTCTACTTAGACTATGTGTGGGATACTTGCAGTTTTCACAAAGGGTGCTCAAAGGCACTCGCACGTTTCCCACCTGTGATGTAGTGTAAAACATGGACATGTTCGCGGGGAAAGGATGTCATGAGATGTATTTATCTCTTAATTTTTTCCTGCAAGATACAATGCCATGTGAAAGCATGTCTGAGCCAAATGACCTTCAATAAGACAAAAATTGAGAGAATCAAACTTTAATTAAATGGAACAAGAAAATGTGTTTGAGAAAATCATAACCAAAAAAAAAAAACATAAGGAGTTTGGAATTTTGGGAAAGTACTGCCATCTTTGTTTGCCTTTTAGCCATGGCCTACTTAAACACACACTTACATACACTGTACATATACAGGCTGTGGCTGAAAGGCATGATATGAGTTCCTTAGAATTAAGCACAGAATGTAAAACTCCCTCCCTAAGTACACAGTGCTCGGTTATACATGGTTAGGCTAACATCCCACTTAATTAGAGAAATGAATAATCACACATTGCTGGTTTAGTGGCACTTTTCCTGTGCAATTAATTTAATAGTTTAATAAACCTGATGGCCTCCAGTCACTTTCCTATGCAGAAGCAAAACAGTAACTGGAAAAAAAAGTGTGTGTAAGCATAGCTGCGTGTGTGTGTTAAGAATGATTCCTCCAAATAAGCAGACTTATCAGGACCCTGTGGTCTGAGTCTTGATTTGAGCGATAAAGTACATTTATAAAGCCAGCTAGGGATCATTCAAATTCCGATTAGTCAGTTTGAAAATTTTAAAAATAATAATGACATTTACCAGTGGCTGTAATGGATGAATACAGCTCCAGTTATCTTGACCCTGCTTTGTTATTCTCATATCTTATATAAATCAGTAATAGTCACTGGTGTTTGAAAGTGACGCATTTCCTGTTGATGAAACTCTAGAATATAGCTGCCTTTTTTTTTATTTAAATATAATGCAGTTTCATTGCAATTAACTGCATGGTTATGAGTCATTGTTTATATTTGTCATTTCTCTAATAGACACTCAGGCAAAGGCCCTGGTCCTCAGGGGAAAATGTGTTGGTGGTTGTGGCAGCAGAGCTGAGGTTTGCCTGCAAGCCTTCTGCTGTTATTGACAACTACACTCACCCCGTGGGTGTGGGCACCATATGTGTCTGCTTCTTACTGGGAGCTGCTATTCAATTTTGGGGTGGGGGGAGGGGGCGGCGGCGCTGTGTAAATAGTCGTTCAAGCTGGCCTGTACCTACGGCCTGCCCACTGGGGGGGGGGGTTGGGCGAACCGAGCTATTAAAACCCTTTCCGTGAGCAATAAGAACAGACCTTGTCTCTGCCGTAATATTCAAATTCCTGGGACTAGAGCACAAATGACTCCAGCGGGCTGCAACGACCAAGATTCCTTGCTGCACTCTTGTAAGATGGATTTCTGTGCACGGAGCACCTCCTTCACTCCCATTACATATGCATACTGGAAAGAGATTACATACTTATCTGCCACTTTCAAAACGGCAAATGGGTCTGGTGGGTGCAACTCGGCTGTGCAACAGGGTGGTGCGTTTCCTTTGGTGCCATAGAAATACCACCTTGAAGAAACCGGTCGAGAACGTTGCAGCAGCATGGCCTCTTTCCAAATTGGCTGTTGGAGAATGTTTTTATTTGCATGAATTTTAACAGATGAGAACAAAAGGTCAGCACAGAGCCCCACCTCCAGCAGAGGACAACAGATTACTGGGAGCCTTTCTTACTCAGAGGCCTGGAAAATCTTATTTGCTAAACCTAGCCTCTGATGTGAACAGATGTAAGGGCGATAAAATGTCACTTTAATCAGCAATAATGAAGCATGCAGAGAACCCTCTTCCCTTAATTGAAGCATTTTATATCTATTGTATTTGTGTGTTGGATGAAGTTGAAGAAACAAGCCAACCACATATTGTACAGTGCATCTACACGCAAACTCATTTTTGTCACATTTTTAAATCACAGTGATGGTTAAAAAAAAAACAACAAATTTTTCAAGTTTTGCAAGGAAAGTAAACCCTTCTTGTTCACCTTAAAACAGCAAGCTTATTAGTGGTATTATAAGTTATACCAAATCCAGGGTTTTGCCGCTGTTACAACTCGAAGCGTCTAGGGGTGACTAGGGTGTAACATCAGGTGAGTGGTGACGGTAACAAGGAAGTGCTTAAGTGCAAGTTCTTTTAACTGTGATAATTGATGCAGATATTCAGGTGACTATTTACAATATTTAGAGAAGACAAAGACACTTTCCAGGGAAAAAGGAAAGAAGACAGTGCCAAAGAAAAGAGCTTAGGAAAACCAAACTAAACTGTCTCAAGCTGTTAGGGTACTCTAGCTATAACAAAGCAAAATAAAAGGATCTCAGCATCTAGGATGCCCTAACAAACCTACTCTATCTACCAAAAATCAAAAGTAAAGGGAGTGGCACCCACCTCTTCCCTAATGTGTTTACGCAGGCTGCTGAAACCTATATGTGTTGGAACTGTACACCATGTGATGTAGTTACCTGTCCACTTTTTCCTCCAAGACAACAACACAAAGTCAATAAGCAATTAATCATAACAATAAAAACCAAGGGAAAAAATGACAACGCAAACAAAGCAACAGAGATGATAAGCCAAGCACAAGTGTCATGAGACAAAAGTCTGGGTTTCCTGGCAAATGGTGGGGTTTTTAAAATGGCAGAGCCTGGAGGTGATTAGACCAAAGGAACTAACAACAGGACTGATGATGATGGACGGGATGACAACCAATGGTACACAACGGACCTGTACAGGAACCAAAAATACACACAAAGAGGAATAACAACACATGGAAAACCTGTACGTAGACGTTACGCACGCACTCACACACAAAGAAAGTCGCTCTCAGTCTCCAAACACATCTCCTCACCTTTCAGATGTACAAGATTACTGCTGCCAAAAGAAATAATCTTTTTCATTCTTTCCTAAACTAATTTTAATGTGAGTGAACATACATCATGTTCCACTTGCTCAGTAATAACGAGGTTACCAGAACAATAGATGAAAAAAACTACTTTACCAGACCAACAGAGATGAAAAGTCACAGAAATGCCCCTGTCTATTATCTCAAATAACAATTAACTTAAAATATTTGGGTTTGTGCTTATACATTTACAGTAGCAAAGCCTTTTTTTAATTTATTTTTATTTATTGCAATGCATGTTTTCATTGCAGCTAATGAATTAAATGAAGCTCCCTTGATATGTCATTTAGCCACTGCGAGTCACCCTCAGCCATTTAATATCAAGACTATTTGTATCCTTTCAGAAAGGATCCAGCCAAGTAGAAATGAAGCAAGGAATTAAAAAGACATTTTAAGCCAGATGAATTAGTGAAGCAAAGTGGAGACCACTTCATAAAAATCACAAGATTCACATACCTGTAACAGGTTTTAGAACAATGATCATTGAGCAACAGCCAGTACACTCGTGTTGTGCCCCCCATGATTGAGGTACTTACTCTGAACTGAATAAGAATACTCTGCAGTATGAAGTGGTAAATCACTGCAAATTGGTTATGTGACACTGTAATTTTTAGATAAATAAAAGTCAATTATGGGCTGATGCATTACCTAGAAAACTGATGAGAAATTTGGGGATAATTAGTGTTTTACAGTTAAACTTATACTTATATAAATTTGATCATTTTGTTTTGCTTTTTGCTTTCGATTGTTGCACATCCTTGAGTCTGAAAAGGTATTTTACAAATAATTTTGATTTTTAAAAATTACTATAGATAATGAGTCATTTCCATGAGCACATGCTAGTCGCAGGGGAACAGTGGTACCGTGGTGGCATGGCATCGTGGGTTTGGCTATATCTTGCTCTCTGGCAGGTCTGGGGTTTGAGTCCCACTTGGAGTGCTTTGTGATGGACTGGTGTCCTCTCCTGGGTGTGTCCTCTTATGCCTGGTGTTGCTGGGTTAGGCTCTGGCTTGCCTTGGGACAAGCTGCTTCAACCAATGTGGGTGTTAGTAGCTATCATAAAACCTGCTTAGAAATATTGGAATTTTTACATTGTCATAAAAGAAAAAGCCACAGCCTGATACCTCTCAAGTTTTTATGCTTAAGGCCGCATATAAACTGATTGTACACACAGAATATGACGATAATGATTTGAGACACAAAACACACAGTCCTAGTAATCTGCAGCCAAATATTCTTTTAGTATAGTCTCATGTGTAATTGCTAAGGCCTGCCATTGTTTGGAGTGAGCGAAGATATATATTAAAACACAAATTGAGTGAAAAACAGGGGTTATTTGCCTTTAATCTTGATTTCTAATCTATCAGTCAAGCATGTCCAAATTCGTCTCTGTTTTAGCAACAGCACATGAAGGAACATCAATCTGTGTGCTGTCAGTTTTCATCAGTATCAAGCCATTCCTCTTTCTGAACCTTTCAGAAAGAGATAAAAAAACCAACTGATGGCTAATTAGATGTCAGAAAAGAAAATGACACATTTGGTCTATATGTGGAAGAAATTATTGTTATGACAAACAATCCCCCAACAGACAGCAAAATTAAGATATGTGGTTTTTCTTTTAAAACTACAAGGCACATGTTTGGAACTACATTCAAATCAAGTGCACTTTTTTATTTCAAAAACAAGGCAGATTTATTATTCTTTTTTTTTTTTCCTTCCTTGAAACAAGGGCATTTAGTAATTGCTCTCCCAAGGCTATTGTCACACCATGCTAATACGGCTGTGCTATAAACAGATATGCACATTGCCTTAATGCACACTGGATTTTTATTTAAAGAAATTATTGTTGCAGCTCATTATATGATCCAATCTGCTGTAACAATACATCAGATGCAACCGTGATACAATATTCAACATGTTTATATTACACATACTGTGAGAGGACCAAACTGCTTTGTGTATCTAGTTCAGTGTTCACATTGAGCTACTCAATAGGCAATGAATTGAAATACTGATAAAATTAATATGGAACAAAAATACTGTATCAGTTTTGAGTGAGAACTCTTGGATAGTCACAAAACACCAGTCTCATTAGTACCACACAGACACACACATTGGCTGAAACCACTTGTCTCAAGCAGGGTCTCGACAAACCGGAGCCTAACCCGGCAAGATAGGGAGTAAGGCTTGAGGGGGGAGGCTTGAGGGGGGAGGGGGACACACCGCCAGTATGACGAGACGCCAGTCCATCATAAGGCACTCCCCGCCCCCCCTCGTTAGTACCATTTTGTTATTTTTATGCTAAATTTTCAATCATATTTATTTACTATGCATTAATTAGCTGGCTAGCAGATGCCTTTATTCAAAATATTTGCCACGGTGAATTACTGGCATGCTGCTCACTTTTGAACAGGAGGAAAGACCCTCTGGATTTCCAACCCTGTACCGCATATTTATGCCACTTTGCTTATTTTCAAGAAGGGCTATGTCCATCATTGCCCTGATGGTAGGGGGCATTCTCATAGGTCTGAAATTTAGTTACAGAAACCAACACCCCTGCACACAGGACAAGGGGTTCAGCTCTTCCCACAGAGGAAACATAATGGCTGCAAAGGTTTTCATTTCTTCTGAAATTGAACTTAAATAACTACATATGAATTTTGTGCATACAGGACATATTTATTCTCACAGAGGTTTAAACTCACAGAAATCTGTATTATACTCTGTGCGGTATGTGCTATAATAAATGTCACATGAATAATTTATGAAATACAAGGACAGATGTACTGGGCTGGTATTTAAAATGAGTGCACACCATGCTTTTCTGAGACCTTAATAACAGTTCTTTAAAATAATTTTATATGTGAGCCATTGATTTGTAATCGTCAGAATCTTCAACCCAATCCAATATCTATACTGAATAAGATTATGCATTTTAATATTTAAATTTCAATGGGGCAGTGGTAAAAAATTAAAAAATGGACAGATATCGCATACTAATGTAACCATGTACACTGTTGTATAAACCACAAAGTTATCATGTGTTAAAATCAGAAGGCAACAAAATCAATCCTTAATATTGCAATTTTGTAAATTAATTTTCCTCCAATTCTATTTTCTCTTGTATCAGTTTTTTTTTTTTTTTTGTTAAATCTCTTTTGACAGATCCATACATTGCAATAAAGGAGCAATTTATTGAAGCCAGAGATCTATAGTAGGTTTCTTTTTTCACAGCAACATAGACATACAAATAGTATACTGAGAAACTGCAAATACAATGAGACAAACTTACAAACAAAACTGGGACCAGGAGTGTGACCATAACATGAATTCTTTTTAAATCCAAAAAATACATCACAATCAGTGAAAACTGAAGAAGACATTCATCAGATGCTTTACTCCAAAGCGCCTTACAATGTCAAGCTATGTACAATGATGTTCCTATTTAGAGAGCTAGGTACCTTTTACTACAGCAATTCAGAGGAAGTAATTCACTCAAGGGCACTACAGCAGAAGCTGAGATTTAAATTTGTGACCACTGAGTCCAAAGGTGGTTGTTCTAACCTCTACTGTACATACGTATTTCATGTAAAAATGAATCATCACAGGCCAGTCGCACACACAGGGCAATTTTGAGTCACCAATTTATGTGAAACATACAGTATGTCTTGGAACTGTAGGAGAAAAATAGAGCACTCAGGGTAAACTTGCATGAACACAGGGAGAACATACAAACTCCGCATAGTATGAGCTGGATTTGAATCCATGCCCAACTCCAACCACCCAGAGCTTTGAGGCACCAGTGTTACTGACTGGTTCACTGTGCTACCGCACTGGCTGCAAATTTATATCTAAAAAGAGTTTTCTAATGTCTTGCATCCCTTTTTTTTATTCAAAAGCTCCTTTCAAGTGAAAAACCCTAGATATTGTGGCAAAGCTCATACGGTCAAAATTGGTCTGATGGTACAGCTTTAATAAACTGTGATATGGATATGGAACGTTACTAGGGAAGTTGTTATTAGCTTTTTAATACCCCAGATGCAGCCATTTTCAAGTCTTGTCTACAATCTGTTATGAAAGCAAAGTCATCCCATTTGGAAGGCTTAAAAAAGAATGCATAGCAGTCCACTGAGAAAAAAAATCACCATCAGTGTTTTATTTTTACACACGACACAGCTTAGCTTACTAGTTGCTTTTCTTGGTCATTACTGCTCATTAAGCATCATGCCAACCATAGTGCCCTGCACTCTGTCACATGAGCAGCTTGAAAATTACTCGTTCCCACTTTTAAAGACACCTGGTAAAAATTTTAAATACACCAAATAAAGAGAAGAAAATGAACATATGGTGGCCGCTTTTGGGGTTTGGAATAAACTGTGTGGTTCAGCAGTACAATAGCAGTACTTTTGAATGGGAACAAACCCCAGAAAAACTGGAAACTGCAACAGGAAAACTCCACATGCAGGTAATACAAAGAGCTTAACACAGTCTGGCAGGGCACATGGCAGAAAAGGGATTGCTGGAGTGCTGGAGTGTTCGCATTCACAGGTTGCTCTGAATTGGGAAGCACTTCCATGGCAGCAGCAACATCTTCTGCCTCATGTTCCTGCCACATGGAGAGGCTCTGGGGCTCTTCGCTCACGTGGCAATTCCCCATAGGCTGCTGAACCACCTGCTCCTGCTCATGCAGAGGCAACTCCCCGATCATCCTGATGCTGATAGTACAATATCAGAGATATTGGACTCACACCTGAATAATCTGAATAATATCAGAAACACAGGCAGCAACAACCCTACTGACTCAGGACCCTTCAATTGGCCTTTATTGCCTGAACTATGGAAACATCGAGGCTGTGCAGCGTTCAGCACTAATATTATCAAAATACATAGTGGACTAGATGCCTTAATTATCTTTGCCTCTAGTCAATGGATCACCATACTTATGGGAAAGATGGCTGACCTAGAACAATGAGTTGCTCAGTTTTCAGTAATGGAAGGAAAATAAAAGTAAAAACAAAGGAAGAAAAAAGACAGGTGGATTGAGTCTCAAGAGAGGAACTATTCAGCCCGATATTACTATGTTTATTTTTTGCTTGCTTAATAGAAAAAAGGGGATCGTTTCATTTGAGTCACTCTTCGTGAACGTGCCATCCCTGGCAGCCGTGCTGCGGCAGCCCGACGCTTCTTCAGCAGATGGGAGGCTGAAGACTCCTGCTTCTTCAAGAGCACTCCACAAGGAGGCAAGTGCAAGTATAAGTGATCTGGAACCTGCCACAGTATTTTTGCTTACAGACTGGAAAAAGTCAGAGTTTTACAATTTCAATATCTTAACAATGGTTTTTACTGCATTTTTGAAATTATCTTTATAGAAACTTTTACAATATCATCCCTCTTGGGTGTGGTCCCCTCCCCCTCCAGCCTTGCACCCTGTGTTGCCAGGTTAGGCTCCCCGTGACTCCATATGGGACAAGCAGTTTCGGGCGATGTCTGTTTTCTAATACGGAAACTTGAATTAATTGTGTTTCATTGTATGCTTCCACGTTTAGCCCAATATAAAAACCTATTGGCCTTTAATTATTCATCCTGGCAGCTTGAATTACTTGATCTTACTTGATTTAAAAATGCCCCAGAATCAAGTGGAGGATGGACTCATGCTGAACTTTAGAGGGTTGTTAACCTTAAGGTATTCAGTAATAAATGTATCCAGCTGTTTAATACAGTAAAATGCAACCTACATGAGTCAACTTAGATTGAACTGTGTGCTAAGCAGATTAAGAACAGAAAACAGAGGGAGGTAAAATATCAGTATTGTCTGTGCCAGTGAAAAAAGAGCTACCGAAAGAATTTAAACAATATGGTCCTCTCATACTCTGCGCACTACTTAAGAATTGTTTTATATAGCAAAAGATATACAATAAGCATGGCTCATACTCTACTTATATTTGGAGAAGAAAGCCAATTAAAGATCAGCACAGGACTGAGTCAGATAAAATTTTGCAAAGCTGAATTCTTCCGTATCTCTTAGTCCTTGACTGAATAGTCTGTTTTGATGGCTTTTAATGGCAAATCATTTTTCTTCCCAAAAAACTGAATTACACAAGGTCTCATGAGAAGCTCTAGGTGCCGCTTTTCATTCAGTTTTGCTGTTCAGCCAAAGTACTTTAATTCGTTTAACTGATGCTTTTCACCACAGCAATTTACAGTGTCATTACATTGATTTTCGGATTTATGCAAGAGGGTAATTTTTACTGTATCAATTTAGGGTAAATACCTTTCTCAAGAGTTCTACAGCAAGAGGAGGCATCAAGCCTGAGTGTTTTGAGCACAAGACAGAACTTCTGACCTCTGTGCTACCTACTGTGATCAACCCGCAGCATACAGCATTCTCCAAGTGGTACATCGACTGAAGAGTTAATAAAGAACAGTCACAAGTGAAAATGCAGAAAAGCAAACCTGTTCACCTGGTCAGCTTATGACAATATTTGCAAGGCTTGTAAAGCCATAACAGGTAACAACACACATTGCGTTGCAGCACATTGTTGCTAAAGCAATCAACTTGCATAAGCAAATATTACAACAATCAATCTGATCCACCAGTTGCACATTAAAATATTAAAAGCATCTGTTGATAGAAATGCGTACAAAGCATGAAAACATTTCTGAGAGGAAAACTCAGGAGTACTAAATAATTCAGTAATTTCTTGCCATGTTGGCCTTCAGTATTGAAAAAGAAATATCCATTGCCTCTGTGGTGTCAGATAGAGTCTAGGAAGATGATGAATTTATGATATGATAGAAAAATTATGATGTGCAAAATTTAGTCTCAAACTTAATAAATTCAAAAGTCATCATTCAAGTTCAAATTCGAGCATTCAAAAACAACAAATCAATTAATTAACATGGTTTTGTGGAAAAGTCTGCTCACAGTCTTTCCAGGAAAAAAAATTACAAGCGTTATTGTCCAGGTGAAGGACAGCACCACAGCAAAAAAAAACTGTAGCATAAGCAATCAGAAATCAAGAATATTTTTTCGATTCCAGATTTTGTAAATACTGCTTCTTTGTTTAAAATATAGTCTGCACCTGTAGTGTGCTCTGCAACATTTGTAAATGTCTAAGGAATGAAATAAATTTGTGAATTTTGCAATACCTACACCTGCATGAAAATGTATCAAGGCACATATTTCATGGTACATTTCAAGGACATCAGTTCAGCACTTAAATCTTCTGGTTTTATTTGTTGTCAAAATGTACAACAAAATTCTCTCAGAAATTGCAGTTTCTTTCAGTTCCAGGACAAAGTGAATCTTGGGGGTGGGCCTTTTGTGAGCAACCTTCACCTCATTTTCACCTCCACAAACGGTGCAGCTACTGTCACCATGGAGTCAGCTGCTGCCATGAACCACTAATGCTGGTGCTGCATTTTTTCTATAAATAAGACATGGTAAGGCCATAAATGATTAAGTTCCCTCTATTGAGATATTAGATCCTTTAACATCAGAACACATCAAATGTGCTTCATTCATATTTTTTTCTTATTTTTATTAACATTTATAGAATGGCAAATAGACTGTTCTTTTGGGTTTGTCGTAAATTGAAATAAATGCTGTACTGCATTTCCATGGAATGCTATATACAGCAATATTTGCATTCTACAAGCATAGCAGACAAGTACTGTTTATATAAACATTTGGGTGTGATAAACTCCATAATACTGGGTGGCTGCATTAATCTCACCACCAAAAGAGATTGGGTTGGAAGTTGGACAGAAAGCCCAGAGTAAAATTTGTATCTATTTATTCTATTTAGTGTATTTACAGAGGATAATTGGTATGGAGCAGCTATGCACCAGCCAATCAGATTTGAGCTTAGTTTCCCCTCGTACTAGGACTCTGGTTTACATTAATCATAAAAGATCTCTTTTTTTTAAAATGTAAATTTATGATAAAGAGACAAGTCCAGTTAATGGCCAATGTTAAAAATAGTTAATAATAATATAAAAATGCACTCATTACAGGGAATTGGAATGTAATGAGATTGTTCTGAGAACTGCTATACAGGACAGTACACTTTGCAGTCCTTGAAAACAGTGGGCAGTGTGCGGTCATGGAAAAGTAGGGTAAAATTTTATGATATTCAGCTGTTCCCTCAGTACAAAGAAAACAATATTGCACTGGGTGACACAAGTCAATCATTGATAACTGAGCAGTGAATTCCAACTGAAAATATTATTAGTCTTGGACTAAACTGCTCACAGTCAGTATAATTTGACACACTGCCAACAAACTAATTTGTTGTACACACACATTCACGACCTACAGGGATGGTGAAAATTTAAAACAAATGAAACCTGAAATAAAAATCATGTTTGGGTTTTATGATGAAGGCAGCAGTAAAGGTGACAGTTTTGTTGTGTCCTGGTTGATTGCTAGGCAAGTTGGAACTTCACTTCTGATGGTGGGGCATACAGGTGTGGTCCAGTAGTTGAAATATAAGACAAAAATACTCAGGGGAACTTGCATTTATTCAGCACACTTTTTTCCAAAGCAACTCACAATGATTTTACCCATTTAAATTGGGGGGGGGGGGGGGGGTAATTTTACTGGAGCAATTTAGGGCAAGTACCCAAGGGTTCTACAGCTGGGATTCAAACCTGTGACCTTTGGCTCCAGAGGCAGCAGCTCTAATCAGTATTCAGAATCAGAATCAGAACGAGCTTTATTGCCAAGTATATTCACACATACAAGGAATTTGTCTTGGTGACAGAAACTTCCACAGCACAGACAGAATCCCAGACCAGCATCCCCTCACTTTAAATATGGCAGGACACTGAACTCAGTAACTGGTCCTGGTTCTGGGTCTCGAATGCCACACCCTACTGGGAAAAAAATCAAACAGATGACCACCAGTTAAGTGAGAGGTTGTAGGTATGCTTAGGGTTTTTGTTTCACCATATTATTTGATTCTTAGTGGCCTAAGGAAGAATTCATCTTCCGGTCATGAATGTCAATATTTTACACATGATGGACACAAAAAACCTATATCCAAAATGAGTGTGTAAAATTAAAACTGAAATGAGATACATAATAAAAACCTATGAACTGATGGAAACACTGACATCTGCTTTGATACCAGACACATAGAACGAGAGGTACAGAGAGACACAGAGAAACTTTCTTTTCTAACTGTGATCCTTAATTGCCCAGATGCTGATGGATGCTGGTGCCTCCACACCTCTGTCACTATTCCCTTATTTAATTAGAAAGCCCACTCTCCTGTGGAAAGAGAAACCTGGTCCTTTAAGCCAGAAACAGAACGACACATTACTGCTGTGCCCACAGGGCCCTGGCAAAACCCAGAATGGATGGCCAGGCATATTAACATTTCACTTAAATGGGTAATTACTTGCTTGCTAGCCAAATTAATGCATGAAGCAGTAATTAATAGGTAATATTCACTATTTAGGAGCCATTAGATTACCCCCAACTAATGATTTCCTTAATTAGAGGATGCAACATTTATGTTTGCGTCTGTCATGGCATTAAAAGAGATCTACATCACATGCAATACTGCAAGATTAGGTAAAACATCCGGCTAAAGTGGATAACAGTAATGGTAATATCTCACCTCTCAGTCACTAAGCATTTTAAGCAGTGTGGGAAGAATTACTGGTTTTGCCATTTCTGATAATGTACTAGGTAATTGAGGCAGTAAAAAACACACTGGTGCCAATAACCATTTAGAATTTCAGAGAAATCATCATGGTAGAAAAATTTTAGTCTCGTGTTCAGTTGTTTGTACATGGAAAATGTCCAGGTGGCAAGTGGAATGTATAAGGCAGTCTGGTTAGATAAAAAAAAGTTAAACATGGCTAAGGGAATGGATTATCCACAGTCTTCTCCACATTTTTCTCTTTCAACAGGTTCTACCATCTTTTTACCAAAGCCTCTTTAGTCCATCAAACGTGCTCTGTTGAGTTCTCATTTCAAATACACAAGGATTAATGCCTCACTCTCAGCCCTCCCATCTGCGTGGAGTGGGATTAGCCTGCATGCAAATTGTGCCAAACCCCCTGGGACCTCCTGAAATAGAGATGTCGCATACAAAGCAAATTCACAAGGAATGTCAATGGGCCTCGCTCTCATTCCTGGTGTGAGATGACTCCTAGCCTGCCAAAAGATTAGCCCACACCAGTTATCAATGGTAAGATCCTTTAACACTGGGTCACAGATCTATGGCTTCACACCGGTACTAATAAACTTGCTGCACTATATGTGTATATATATATATATATATATATATATATGCTGTATATATTTATATATATACAGTGCATGGATGAGCACAGATTCTGTACAGGAAGACTTGAATCTTTTTCACTGCTGCCTGTTGTTCTTTTTTTTTTTTTTTTCACACAGTCAGTGCTTTGCCCAAAACAAATTAATATTGTATACATTTACAGAGCTGTAAATTGAGGTGAAGCTCCTAGATCAAGGGTACAGCAGCACAGTTTGAACCAGGAACCTTCTTTTTACCAGCCTACCCTTAATGTATGCAACGTAAGCAGCATGGTTCCCTAAATACATATAAAAAATATGAAACAGTAAGTCTGTATTAGTTTAATTTTTTCCTTCTCATTTCACCCATTCACAGAGAATACTTTCATTTTGATTGTGACGTGACCTGGTAAGTCAACAAACCACCCCATCGTTTGTGGAATCTGTGCAACCTGCACAAAACACCTGTTTTAGTGGTAACAAGTATTTACAAACACAGCAAGCCTACATTAAGATCTGTATCTTTATGTAGTAGTATCACAACACCAAAAAAATAAAAACACATATACAGAGGTTTTCTTCTCATTTTATATGCTCCGATTAGACAGGGTTATCTGAAATTCTATTAATTTTCTCTTTTGTCTAATGTTCACATCTTCATCCCCAAGAGGGTTGGTCACTGTAGCTCTTTTCTGTCCGGCAGCTCAACATGTGTCATCTCCCCTCTTAAACTCATCCAAACATGACATCTGGGATTGACACGTCCTCTGGCAGTAACTGGACACTGATGTCCTTTGGACCTTCTTTCTTTTCCCGCTCCAGTTCTGCTTTGCATAAATTAGACTTCTTAGTTATAGATCCTCCCTACACAGATCCAATGTAATACAGAAGTAATAGACCCAGGAAGGATGGGGAGTGCTTTAACTTTTTGGAGATTTTTTTTTCTCTCTTCAGTTTACTTTTATGTTATGTCATGCCTGTTGCCTGAATTATGAACTGAATTGTAGCAAACAGTTATGTTGGTCTATTTGCCTCTGTATTTCATTACAGCACCTTATATCCTGTTATTCAATGCTCTGCATCGCTTCTTTTGAGATTACTTTGTAAAAATAAACCGAATTGAATTGAATTGCACTAAACCGAACTGCATAAATGACAAATTTGCACAGGAACAACACAAATATACACAAATTCACATATACACATACTGTATACACCATCTTGATTGATAACTGAAACATTAAGAAACTAAAAATACATTTAGATGGACCTTGTCCAAGTGATGACACTTAAGAATATACTTTTTAGCAGTTATCAGAGTCTTATGATGTATTCATTTGTTGTTCAGCATCAGGAATTAGTTTGGTTTGATCACTGGATTTCATTGCTCAGTGTACCTCTTTTCTTCCAATAAAAGCAGTCTCAGTATTCTGTCCAAGTCATGAGCTTCACCTACTTGATCTTTAATATGTTCATTACTCTGTGCTCCTATATGTTTCACATTATATTTATAAAAATACACTGTGATAATATGATGGGTAAAGTTTTCATGTAAATGCTGTTTCTTCCGTTAAAGCTAAAGACAGAAAAAAAAAAACAACCCTTCTCACGTTCAAATGAGTTAACAAAACACGAACAGAAAAAGCAAAACTATACTAAAAAAGGTATTTTTGAAGTTAATGGGAGGGGCGTGGTGGCGCAGCAGGTTTGGCTGAGGCCTGCTCTGTGGTGGGTCTGGGGTTCACGTTCTGCTTGGGCCACCTTGCGGTGGACTGGTGTCCCCTCCAGGGTGTGTCCCCTTCCCCTTCAGCCTTGCGCTCTGTGTTGCCGAGTTGGGCTCTAGTTTGCCGCATCCCTGCTTGGGATAAGTGGTTGCACACAATGTGTGTGTGAAGTTAATAGTTCACGACACATAATAACTGTACTATAGCTTTTTGGCTTCAGAGTGTGGATTTGGACAAAGAGGGTGTCACTCTCTGAGACAAGAAATCAGATATTGCATCGTTGTCTGTCCCTCCTGCCCTGAACCAGGAAAAAATGATCCCTACATTCCCTCACAAATTGCTAAGTGATTCACCAACTACACCTGAACTCCTAGTAGGAAAACTAACTCTGACTTTTGGTGATGTTAAACCCTGTAATGAGGTGGTGTAAGTCTGGTCCGCCATAAGGCTTTGCAGTCCTACACTGCAGTTTCTGAAGTGTATTCACCACCTGAGAGCACTGCAGCGTCAACTATTCAACTCGCCATCCTCAAACTGCAGCAAGGAAAAAGGATGAATAGAATAAATAAATAATATAGAAGAAAGAACAACACTGACTGAAAAATACTTGACAGCCTCTCAGAGATTATGGAAAATGTTCTATTGCATAAAACACAGGTGAGCTGTTCTTCAGAGAATTCGTGTTTTTAACACATTAGTCTGCAGTCCAGTCATATGAGGTTCTGAAGGGCATGCATAATACTAACTATACATATTTTATTCATAAGCAGTTAGCAAATGTCTTTAAAGTCAGTGGTGATATTGTGAGGGTGGCTAAATGTATGGGTTTTGCCGAAATATCCACTGCATTTCCATTTATTTTAATTTTATAAGGTATGGTCAAGATATTTCATACTGTAATACTACTTTCAACCTCACAGTTTTGAATGCCATGGCTTTATTGCAGTATATTTGTTTACAGAACCTGAAAAGAATACTCAAAAAGACATTATGTGAAACACATCCTCAAAAAGATGCAGAAATTAATCATTACATAAGGTTTACACCTTTGATAAATGGGTGTCAAAGCCTGATTTTTGTGCTTATCTAAAGCGACGCATTTATTAAAAAATTATTTCCAGCTTTCTGTTTTTTTTAATATCTCTTAATAAAACATATGCTTGGTGATTAATTTGAAACAAGACTGTTTGCTTGGTCCTGACAGGTAGAATCATTTGTGTCTTTAAAGTTTCACAGATTCCACAATTCTTCAATGTAATGTGCTCACAAAGGTGTTCGCTGACACCACTTACTGCACACACCTGTGTTCTCATACAGATTTTATCTGCCACACTTGTCCTCCAATCTCAGTTCTGCCCTGAAATTAATGAGTTCCGTTCTTTTCCCCAGTCCCTGCGATAAGTGGGAGATCGGTGTCATGTCACCTGGTGAAAAGGAAAGGCATCAATCCCTGTCATGAATTAAACATAAAAACTTCCAGAGAGAGGTTTAACTTTGAGCACATGCGGCCTCAGTGTCTCAGATGAACTGTGACTGCCGGACAGATGGGCATCACATGAGAAGCTAGAGACTGGCAGCTGCCACTCTTTCACCTGATGATGAGGATGAATCACGTTGCCACCAATGACAGCAAACACTTGAATGAATGGTGATCCATCACTAAGGGCCACCTAATGTTTCATTCCCCATGTGCAACTCAGGCAAACACACATTGTCTTCAGCTGTGTGTCCTGAACGATTTCACATGGAAAATTTTGCTGACCATGGTATACAACAACCGATTCATTAAAAACACTAGAAAATAAATCAGACATACTATAAGTGACATAAAATGTCACTTTTTTGTCTGTTTGAATAGGGCATCCATATATAAGAAGACTGCATTCTGTAGTTGTCATGGGTTTCTGAAAGGGTGTAAAAACCAGCTATTGAGTCAATAAGCAAGGTTAATGGAGAAAAGAAATGTGGGACTATTGGGATGCTATTATACCACATTTAAAGCCCATGAGACCCTGTCAACATGTGATAACGAACAAGACCATTGATGACAATCAATTATGATATCATTGGACTAACTAGTGAATTTAATGAGCTATAAAAGGCTAAAAAAATGTGCATTGGCAGTGCTTGTCTCTGAGATGCTAATATAGACCTGCTGATTAAAATTAAATAGTTAAATAGTTATAGCAATCCCCTGAGATCATTTCTGAGTCAAATATCACTTCTCTGACCCTTTTTAACTGGGACTCGACTGCTTGTTACCAACATATAATTCTATAAAATTTATATTTACACTTACATTTCTCCAAATCCATGTGCAACTCCAAGAACAATATAAAACCGCGTTATAGCAATAGTCTGCTTTTAATGCATTCTTGCCTTTCAGTGCATTCTTTAAATGCAGAACATATTAAAAACAACAGAATCTGAAACTGACACTTGGAATAAACTGTTTATTTGTGAGTGAAATGTATAATTTATATGGATTAACCTTCTATAAAGGTTTGTACATGTTTATAAACTAGTTTACAATACATACAAAGGACAAACAAAATTGATTTAAGTGGTTTACACAAAGGGGATGTGGTGGTTTGGTCAGTGCCAGCTGTGTGGTGGGTCTGGGGTTTGAGCCCTGCTTGGGGTGTCTTGCGGCAGACTGGGATCCCATCCTAGGTGTGTTCCCTCCCTCCTCGGTCCTGCGCTCTGTGTTGCCTGCTTGCCGCAACTCTGCTTGGGATGAGCGGTTGCTGATGTTGATTGGTTTATATGGATTACTACAATGAACTGTAGCTATCATTGAAAACAGAGCACAGAATCAATTAAACCTGTTGAGCTAGTGAATTTTAGTGGATACTGAAATATTAACATTATATGGTACAATCAGAGGGGGCGTGGTGGCGCAGCGGGTTGGACCGGGTCCTGCTCTCCGGTGGGTCTGGGGTTCGAGTCCCGCTTGGGGTGCCTTGCGGCGGACTGGCGTCCCGTCCTGGGTGTGTCCCCTCCCCCTCTGGCCTTACGCCCTGTGTTGCCGGGTAGGCTCCGGTTCCCCGTGACCCTGTAAGGGACAAGCGGTTCTGAAAATGTGTGTGTGTGTGTGTGTGTGTGTGTGTGGTACAATCAGTTTACGATACAATGCAACTCTAAACCAGTGAACCAAATTAAACAAAAACAGTGCACTGCTGGAATTTGAAGATATCAATGAGACCACAGCTGAGAGCCAATTAAGTAAACCGTGATGTATGAGATGTTTAACATTAGTTAATGCTAGAAGTTATCATTTAATACCAACAAGCCTAATGCATTGCAGTTAATATACAGCTCAGTCGGAAGGTTTGTTATTGACTAACTAGATATGGGAAGAGGTAAACTGGTAATGGGGATGGTATACCCACCCAATCACCCTTAATCTGTTACGTTAAAATTAATTGTTAAGATTCATGGCAATGCAAGCACACAAAATGTCAGTTACTTAAATTATACATCTGAAACTTTTGCCCAAGGTATTTTACCTTGTTTGATTATCAAAATTGCAATTATTTACTTATTTATACAGCAGAGTTCCCTGTCTGCATCAATTCAGATGAGAAGAACTTTATTTTTTGACACCAGCCGCAGAAGCCTACGGGTTTTGAACTTTATTTTTATCACTGATATCATAAATTAATGCTACACAACTGCTTGTACACCCCTGTAAACATTCAATCAAGAACCTAAACGACCGTAAGGGTTACGTGACAAAATCATGGCAATGTGATTGCCAGTAGCCCTTGATGTGGAAACATGTACCTCAATAAGGCTTAAAGTTCTTAACAACATTTTCTCAACAGGGTTCTAAAATCCAAGGCATGATGTCTAAATTGAATTTCAGAGAAGCCTTCTTTGACATTGGTACTGCAACATGTGGCAGCTACAGTGCATTCATTCCAAACAAACAGACCTTGAAAGTACATAATGTTCTGCGTGAGCAGGAAAAACTGTACTTCTCAATCACACAAAAACAAGTAAAGGCGATGAATGAATGTGGAAAGAAATCACAGAAATCTGTGTTTTGCTTTTAATTTGTCTTCAAGATATAGAAATGTGTTCAACAAAGACCAGGCACCAAAGTTTTGCTGAAAGACACGTAAAAGATGTAAAAGATCAGAGGTTAGTGAGCCACAGAAATAACTGTTGCTAAGGCAAGAATAGGGGTCAGCAGTCTGAGGTTCCTGAGAGACTGTGACAACTGAGATTTGCATTTGAGGATTCTGACCTGGGACCACTCATACTATGAGATTTTGAAAGGAATTGGAACACATCTGTATTTCCCCAACAGTCATTGCATGAGGGCACTGATCAAAAACCCTTCTGGAAGCACACTTTTACATTTCAGCGGAGCCTTGTTTTTTCCCAACTAAAAACATAAGGAATTTAAGAAAAGATGCACAGTGCCTTCTTTTGATATAAAATCTGTAACTTAATTGGTGATTGAAAATAGCTGAGCTCTGCTGGTTGCAATCAATCTGAAATGACATTACATGACATTACACGTAACGTAAACGTAAACATGAAAGGTTTTGAGAATGACTGCATTATTATCTTCAGGCAGCAGTTCAACTCCTCAAAACAATAAGTCAATCCACCTTTCGATAAAACCCAGCTCAACTGCTCCTTGCCCTTTAAGAAAAGATGAGGCTGGAGTGATGTCAAAATTACAGATTTCCGTTGAAATGAAAGGTTTTGTTTCCAATATGCCCATCTATGATTCATGTTCAAATCAGGAGTTAACTGCATCAAATTGAAGGTATTTTTAGAGCTTCATTTTATTGGACGGAGGCAAACAAGGAGAGCCGGGAGTGTTTTGCAGCTGTTAAATTGTAGTGTTTTCTCTTCTACAAAGGCAATGTCATTCATTATTTGGATATGGTGGCTTTGTGGTGACCCACAAGGTGTCGTAATGATAGAGGATATAGTAGACAGGATGCCAGTGTACACACAAAAACACACAGGTTGCACAGTGCTGTCAGTCCTAACAACTCCAGATCTGAGGAAAGCAGGGAGAGATGGCATAGCCCTTGTCTTTCATTTACAATCCAGGTCTTCCGATTTCAGCCTGCCCACTTCAGTAGCCATCTTCTGTATTTCAGGATCTTAGGGAAGAAGTGAAAATAATGTGAAATAGGTTATTTCCCCTGTTATTCGTTCTTAATTCATTCCTGAAAACAGACTGGATATTAAAATACCAGAAACAGAGCGATATTGCATTATTTCTTTTTTGAGAATTCTAATTTGTTCCAATCCCATCCTAAGTTCACTACAAAATCACCAAACATAGTTCCTAATTCATACACACACACACACACACACACACACACACACACACACACACACACACACACAGTCTACAACCGCTTGTCTAGAGTGGGGTCGCAGCAAGCCGGAGCCTAACATGGTAGCACAGGGCGCAAGGTTGGAGGGGGAGGGGACACACCCAGGACGGGACGCCAGTCCGTCGCAAGGCACCCCAAGCATGACTGGAACCCCAGACCTGCCAGAGAGCAGGCACAGGCCAAACCCGCTGCATTCCTGCACCCCCGTGCCCCCATGATGCCTAATTTCAGAAATAAAATTCTGTGACACATTAAAATAGAGGGAATAAAAACTTTTGACTTCATAAAGTAAACTTACTGTGATAGTGTGCATGAAATGGCTTGAGGAAGATAAAGGCTCTAGCAGTGAGAGTGGTGGCATTAGGTGGAGCACTGGGAGATAAATGGTATAAGAAACTGTGGTGTAGAATTTGGTGGAGCACTTCAGTACTTCAGTAGCACCACCAGTGTTACAAAGGTTTCCCTGTCTCCCCATTGTTCCACTTGTCTTAAATGGCTTCCCCATGGCCATGAAGAGACGAGTCCAGTGAACCCAGAAGCAAATTCCAGACTCCACCAAACCCAGAGGCAACCGCTGCTTAGGAGGATTCACTGAGAGGTGCATTTCCCTGGTCTCTCCCTTGGATTCTTGCCCAACAAGCAGGAAGGGAACTGTAGATTCTGCTGCAGTTCTGGTACTGCAGATGGAACAAACACCTGAAGTCATCAGAAGGGCACCTATTTTTTCCAAGGTCAACTGATCAAGAAGGCTGCTGGATCTTTGACCCAGTAAGGTAACAACAAATACAGTCTCCCTCTAGCTCTAGTTTTCTTGAGGCCTGCCGCTCAAGTCCTGAGCAAAAGTGAGGACATATGACCTGGTAGATGATAATTCCATAGAAGTGGATGGGAAGGACCATGATTGACCGCTCTCCTCTACTTCTCCTCTCCTCTGTCCATTTGGGTGCATTAACACCCATAGTTCTGCCTTCTATCCTAAAGTGCTCACATTCCCATTTTTATTGTTTTTCTCAATCTATGTGAAGAAAAAATGGTTCTCCTTTTGCCTCCATCCCATCCATGTGGCCACCTCCACCTTGCGATTAGCCGCAAAACATATGAACTCACATGATCAGCATCTGTAATATATTCTTCAGAGGACTGTTATTTATATCAAATTGACTCTTTTGGTAGCTCCACCAGGACAGACATGATTACAATTGATGCAACTGCTAAGAAATGGGACACTGCTGGCAGATGTTTCCAGGTGACCCTTGTATATGTGATCTAGCACTTAATGGAAGGTATCCAAGATGACCAGCTCAGGGGGCAGAGGAAGGCCACCAGATATGATTTAGCCTCCATCTCTTTTCCCCCACCCACTCCAAAGGGCACCTGCCTTTTTCAATGTACTTCTTTGACTTGCCACCCACACCAGTCGCTTTAAATGACAGAAATAAAGCAAGTTGGTAATTTGCCTGGACTTTAACAAAATTGAACTCCTGACTGTGATGTATTTGGGGTGATTTCCTGCCCACTATGGTATTGTGCCAGCACACTAGCACAGAGAGAAGTTAAACAGCCTGGAAATGAAAAATCAGTGCTATTTCAGGATTTGCCAGGATATGATGTGATGTAGAATACATGATCAAGCTTTTATTTTAATTTTATTTTGTGACATGTTCCCTCTTTAGACAAACTAAACAAAGGTTCCCTCACACATTCAGTGAGCACTGAACAATACTAAAATATGCTGTTGTTTCATTACTTGTTTTAACTATCTTCCATGTTAAATGCCTTGAATTACCAGCAGCCATCAACAGAGGGGCCTGCCGTAAGGGAAAAAGTAGCCTTGTAAAGTAGTCTGCTTTGTCAAGATAAGGATCCCTGTAGTAAAACGGTAAACTGAACATAAAAAGCCCAACATATTATTGTGGAAAATTGAATAAGCCCATTACATTTAACATTGGTGGTACATATTAGAGGGGCACAATAAATTAGTCCTTCACTGCAGGTCATGAATGTTGGCACTGCACGAGTGGTGAAGGAAACAACGAAATAGTAATGTAGGCATCATGCCACATGAGGTGACAGGCTCTCCAGTGTCAAGGCAAGCACTGCTTCCATATCTGCAGTGATGGCCCAATTGTCTGGCCCCAGCTCCTACTTACTGACCTGTGTGACCCTACCTCATACTTACTCACACGCCTTGCTTCGCCTCCTGCTTATCAGGTGCCACTGCTCCAGCGGCTGTTCCTGAACCACATCTGCCTTCAGCAAACACCCACCTGCATTGAAATATTCATAAAGAAACTTCTCACAATGTCAGATATTCTCACAACTGTCACTTTTTTGTTTTGACAGGTACATATGACATTGTCAAACATTTTCTTTGACCAAGTAATCAAAACTACTTGCCTTTGCTATACTGCCTTCAAGAGTAGGAAAAGTTAGTTTTAGGAGAAGTATAGAGAACAGTGAAAGTGACTGAAATCCTATTTTCTGTGTGGTGTGCATCAGAAAAGTTAAAAGAAATTTCTCTTTTGTGCTGAAAAATATAATCTACATTACTACAGTTTTTTCAAGCCAATTCAAACTGAGCTGGGTAAAAAAGAAACCCAAAATTTATTGACACAGGCAATCAGGGGAGTCGTCTAGCAGTGCAGAAGATTCCAGGGCAAACTAGATTTGCTTAAAAGTTTTCCAGTTTTCCATTATTTTGCAATTAAGCCTTTACATACAGCAGTCAGGCAGCTCTGGGTATCAGTTCATTCACTATGCATACCAAGTTTACCATGTTCTTAACTGAGCTCCAAAATATTATGTGTCTGACTTAAAAAAAGGGGGTGCGGTGGTGCAGCTGGTTTCGTCAGCTCCTGCTCTCTGGCGGGTCTGGGGTTCGAGTCCCGCTTGGGGTGCCTTGTGATGGACCGGCGGCTCATCCTGGGTGCGTCCCATCCCCCCAAGCCTTACTCCGTATGTTGCCGGGTTAGGCTCCGGCCTGCTGTGACCCCGCTTGGGTGCAACGGCTTCAGCCAATGCGTCTGTTATGTGAGACTTTAAAAAAAAGTGTCCACTTCCAAGCAAGAGAGAAAATGAAGTAAAACACATCCTAAGCCATCTATGCCAGGCAGCATCATACTGCATTGTAGCTTTCTGACTATCTTATTTCTCATCAAATAGGACAGGAAGAGCAGATATTAGGCAGAGAAACAATTAGATATTGTGTGGGTCTGCTGGGGTACACAGTGACAACAGGGGACTGGGCTGGGAAAATATGTGAGAGGAGGGGGCTTTATTTGCCAGATATTTTTGTGAGAATTATTTATTTAGCTAGAGAAAACAATATGCTGGAGTTTGTGTAGAGGACGCCCCACTCTGCCTCCGAGGCCAGTGGTCTGAAGGGAGAGCAGAATGTGCTGATATTGAATTCCAGCCCATATAACATGGGCTGTCCAGGTCCTGACATCATTAAAGCTTCTGCAAAAGGCCACAGAGAAGGGAGCCTAGGCTAAACCATCCTTAGACACACAGGAGCTAATAACCTAGTGTGAGCAGAGCAGCAGGAGGTGTTGTTTTATAAAGGTGAGGAAAGCATTTAATAAAATATACAAAGATAATACAATCAAGATTACATATAGAGACATTTCTTCAAATAAGCTTGGCAATGATGGACAGAAATATTCTTTCTCATTATCAAGTCTTCTGTCCCTATCAGGGATTTTTGAAAACAAATATTTTAGATTGCTCTATTAACAAGGAGCACAGCTGTCCTTTTTACATAGAAGAAGTCTTTCTATGGCACCCAAGTGAAAACATTATTTATGGTTTGCTTTCAGAGAACAATCTGCTCCTGGATATTTAATGTGTATTCGCTGTCATGTTTGCAACACAAAGTCCATATTGTACCAGCATGCTGTTTATTAGTCTTTGTTGTTAAATAATTTCAGCATGTAAGTATTCCTTAGATATACCAATATGACTGAGAGCTGAGACACACTACTTGGGTCTGCCAGCATACACTCTCTACAATACAACCTGCTGTTCTATATATAAGAATACTGTGTATGTATTGTATTTGCCATGTGGATCCTGCGGTGCTGCTGTTGGTGCCACATAGACTGAGTAATGAGGGCCACCAGGGACAGCAGGGTTTCACCTGGTTTTCAAATGCCACATGCACACCAGAGCACCTGTAAGATGTGCTTCCTAGCCCATGCCAAAAGGCCACTTTTTGTGCTCTGAGTGATTACACCTCAACAACTGGAGAACTGCATACATCATGTCTTTGAATGACTACAAATTGTATCCCCTTTTATTTAAATAGGACAATGGTGCCAAGCACAACATACTGAAGTGTCTCTATATTGTGGTCATGTTTCCCCATACAAAAGCTTTACACTGAAAAATGTCTGACGCAGGTACACAGTGATTCATCCTCTGGCCTAACTCAATCCATCAGCTAGACACATCTCATAAAAACCTGTGAATCAGAGCATTTGGAAAGCGGAGAACAAGTATGGGACGTAATCATTGTCTGACAACAACATTATAAATTATTAGTCAGTTGCACCCCCGTAATAAATAATATGTGCACTTGCTCTCTTCACTTCATTCACTTTGTTTGTTTGCTATGTCAATTACTCCTTTCATGTCATTTTGTTTCTGTTTATGCCCATCTCAAACACTGGAATCTAAAAAATCAACCTTTCTGCTGCTCTTGAATTAAATATCTCCCCCAATCCACGCATAGACAAACATGTATACACACAAAAAATCCTAACAAATTTTATTGACTAGTAACAGCTCCACAGAGCCAATTAGTATCTCACTTAGCCTGTCTTGCCAGGCTTATGAGACTATTCATCACTTGTCCATTCGTTTTTTAGCATTTGCTCCTGTGATTTGTCACACTGTCAGAATGCCAACATTTCAAAATGAGGGGAGTTTTGAGTTGAAAAGAAAGAAACTGATCTGGTCACACTGTGCATTCCAACTGAGGCCAAGGTAACTTTTCATCAATGCATATCAGGTGTGGCATTTAACTAAACTAATGCAAAATGCAATATATGTATGGGTTGTTGCTACATGAGTGCATTTAAGACATTCAACTTGCTCCAAATCTTGTCCAGATAAATACTACAGAATACTGTACTTCCCAGGAATTGTCTCTTAAGAACTTTTTATATTACATCTATTCATTTAGCTGATGCTTTCCACCAAAGCAACTTACAATCTACAACTATTTACTTATTTGAACAGCTGGGTACTTTTACTGGAGTAAATTGAGGTAAGTACTTTGTTCAAAGGCACTACAGTCAGGGATCAAACCTATGACCTTCAGGTTCAAAGGTAGCAGCTCTAACCACTAAACTATCATCTGTCCGGGGTTTTTTTTTGTTGTTGCTGTTGTTTTTTTATTAGTATCCTGTAGTATTAGTATCCTGAAGTATCCATTATGAGTTTATGTGCTAGTTTGAAAGGGGGTGCGGTGGCGCAGTGGCGCAGTGGGTTGGGCTACTGTCCGGTGGGTCTGGGGTTCGAGTCCTGCTTGGGGTACCTTGCGATGGACTGGCGTCCCGTCCTGGGTGTGTCCCCTCCCCCTCCGGCCTTACGCCCTGTGTTGCCGGGTGGGCTCCGTGACCCCGTATGGGACAAGCGGTTCTGAAAAGGTGTGTGTGTGTGCTAGTTTGACAGCAAATTGTAATTTCTAAATTTTTTAAACTTCTAAAATTTTTTAAAATTCTACATTTTTTATTTGTCAGAAATTAAAACTGTTTCAGAAGTAAGGTCTTGTCAGGAGATTATCATGTTATGTCTCACAGTTTAATCATTTATAGTTAAATAATTAAAACACAAAGAAATTAATTCCTTGGCCAAATAGAATCATTTAAAACATACCCATGCATTGACTAAAATATGAATGACTAAATGTGTTTGTTAATTCCTGTGAATAACTTTGAGGATCAAATCCATGTCTTCCAGAAACTGATTTTTTGTTAACTCTGGTTTACCCATAGCTCAGTATGGTGTCTAACTCCCGAAAATAATTATTTCAAATCAAATACTTTCAATATTCCCTAAACTGAATTTTAACTCTGGTCACCCAGACTTGTTTTATCTATATATATATAGATAGATAGATCTATGTTTTAGCCATATAATTCATTACTCTCTGTGAGAAAAGGCACTTAACATTCATCCACCTCTTAAGTTTGACAGGTTCTAATCTGTGAACACTTAGTGCCTGTTTTTGGCCTACCAGTTTTCAAAAAACATTTTAATTGGAAAATAAATTGAAATCTCACAGGCAAGCAAAACACACCGGGCAACAAAAAGGCTTTTTCTTATAATCTTTAAAATGTTACTGTTTGCATGTGTGCAACCGAAGCTCCCTGTTTTCCTTCCATTGGAACAAAGCTATTAACTGGCAGGGAGAAAAAAGTCATTTGGGGGGCTTTTAAAGGAAATGTATTAATCTTGGAACTCCAGATAGTTTCTCACCACTGAGTACCAAAAAAGAGAAAAATCAGAGAAGCTGACTTTTTCGTTAATGTTCTGAGAATCACACAATTAGATGAATATTTCTATAAATCCCTCAGAACTCAAGTCATTTATGAAAAAAGGTACTGGAAAATCAAAACAGCCAGCAATTTCTCCTTTCCTTATACAGTACATGCTAGTATGAATGTAACAAAGTCAATAATGATCCATGGAAGACTATCAGAATCAGTTCTCCACAAGACTATGTACTTCTGCGCTTCTGAAGGCAACGCATGTTGACACAGTGTAAGGCAGAACTGGGCTTCCCCTTTCCTTGAAAAGTAATATAAATGGCTGCCTCTCCGATGAAGAGCACTAGGTTTTGGCACCAGAGTTCACATATCTGGCTTTGTTCAGGAAGTCCTGATGAGAACAGACAGCTCTCTTACCTCAGCCATGGCTGGACGCATTGCAATCCATCACCTGCTGTCAAAGCGCAGGACTTTGGTTATGATTCTCTTGTTGCAGTGCTGCAATGATCTAGGACATGCCGCTAAGCTGCAAAGTGGGACACCGAATGCTGTCAAATGCCTCACTGGTCCCTCACAACCAGAAAAATTATTGAATATGCACAGCATCCTCTTAGTAGTAATGTTTATATGCACAAAGGAGGTCTTTTAGAAATGGCTCCTGTAAGCATGCACTAAACAAAAGAAAGCAATAATGTCTCCCCTGGAGTTGTATACAAAAGTTTCAGAATCCCTGGCTAAACAATTTTTTCCTTAATCTCTCAGTAAATAGAATTCAATGCAACCAAAGCAGGATACATATACATGAACTTAAACATGCCATTCTGCAGTGGAGGTTGGATATGCCAATGGTTGAGACCGTGCCTCTTATTCAAATGTGACCAAAGTCAAAAGACACATTAGTTATATATCCATGATTCCCTCTGTCTTTGGATCCTCTATCTCTTGCTACATTTCCAGGCATTGGACATATTTACTGTACTGTATGGTATTTTCATTTGCTCAGCATAGGAGAATTTGAAGACTATAGAAAAGGAAAGTGTTAAATGCTCTGGAAATATTAAATATTGGAAATACTCAGCAATATTCTGTACTTCATTCTGTTTATTCTTTGTAAAATTTGTCTTTTGAATTACATTCAGGTTTGCTCAGCACTCGTCATTATTGCATGAATCCATAAATGGAATCCAAGACACAGAAATAGAGCTTATCCATCTCATTTTATTTCAACAAGTAGTATTGAAAGTAAAACTATCCGTTAAAGAAGAAAGGTTAATTTTGCTGCTTCGTAATGTCTTTTGTGTTGCTGTAGGACGCTTGGACTGTGGGTTTTATTTGTAACACTTTCAATGCACCTTCCTCAGCCCAGACGTTGACATCAAACTTTCAGTAAGCAAACTGAAAGGTTCGTTGATGTTTAGTGATGTTAACACAATGCAAAAATTGCTTACTCAACCTGCAGTTTTGACAGATATAAGTAAAGCAAAAATATAGGTCTCTTTCTATCCTTATATTACTTAGAACTATAAAAGGATTAATACAAAGGAGTGTTTCTTTTTTCTTTAAAATGTCATTGGCAATAATTTAAAGAGAGGAAAATGTAAATGAGGCAAGGGAATTGATTTCTACGCCATACTGGTTGTACATCAGCCTAATTTCCTCATTATATAAAGACTGCAAGAAAAATTGTACTTAAATCCTGCCCAGCTTTAAAGTCCCTTGTCTAGGGAAGGAAATGTTCTTAAGCCAGCTCCTCTTATGGTTACACAGATGTTATAGTTCAACCAGACAGTGTAAATGAAATGGATTGCTTGACCACCTGTCTTTTGTTCTAGGGGTTGGCATCCGCTTTACATTGCACTCCTCAACATTTGGTATTGGTGTCAATTTTTCCACATATAGCAATAGTGAACTTTATATCATGCATACTTCCAGACCTGAAACATGAGCATTTAACATTCTGATGCTCAGAATCTTTCACAATGATGCAAAAAGGGCAAATTCAATAGCTTCCACTGCAAACGTAACAGAAAGCTACCATCCATGATTTTATTCTGACTCAGACAAAACATCTATGTACTTAAATGGGTCATACCTTAAGACACTGACAAAACAAAGCATGTCTGTATCTTTTTGGAACGAGAATTGAATTTTGCCTGAGATGCAGTCAGATGCAATGTCACCTATTCTCACTTACAGCTCGTGGCAAAGCTCAAGCCGATGTCAGGTCCCCAGTAATTATTCTGTTAGCTGGACACTCAGAGATCTCTTCCATAACTGAAACCTGATACTGGGATACTGTCCAGTGTTTTACCTGTACGTCAAAATCAAAATTGTGTATTAGTAAATTCCTCTCTCTTCTGCATACCACACAGTTTCAGATAAGTGAATTCAAAAATGTAATGCTTAATTAAACAGAAAAACAAAAAATTTCTCCTGTTATCTGTAAGGTATTACTTACTTCATAGTATTATACATCCCCAAATTAATTCATTTTTGAATATACTTGAGCATAAATACAGATATAGCCCATATAGAGATTTAAAAGAAAGAAAAGAATGTAGCAATTCCACTGAGGAAAAGCTGTGGCAAGAATAAAACCTTAATATCTCATACTAAAAGTGAATCTAATCACGTCACCAAAAAGGCAAGGCTGCTTAACAAGGCTTCTTGGACCTTCATAGTATTTTCCAGGCCAGTAGTTAGAGCACAGTCTCCTGCTACCATCTTCTAACTCAGTTAGCCAGAGTCGCATTCAACCACTTCATTACCAATATGCCGCATTCACTTCCTGTAATTTGTAAGATCACAAGATTGAAATATTGCAGTATGTATTGACACTAGTCCATTGCAGGATGCTTGTACACCAAGGCAGGAGTTCTGGTCCTAGTCCTTGCACCACCTTGTGTATGCCTGTTGTGTGGTTTGGGGTTGTCCATGTGTAAATTGAGTGATTTCAGCAGAAGTAAACTGAACTCGTTAACTGAGTATGTGCACTCATTAGATTTTATAATGCTGCATTAGTAGTGACAAAGCCTTTTCATTTTAGCATTTTTTTTTTAACTTTAAGCAGAATGAGTGAGCATTACCCTCAAATAAAAAGATGATTAAACTGCTCTAAAAAGCCAGATAACAATGGTTTAATGTAATCACAGATTAATTTAAATCACACACGCTACTCACATTAGTCATAGGTTTTTAGTTAAATTTTCAGCGAGTCCTTAACTGATGCTTCATTTTTACATGATTTGAATTGAGCTAAGTTGGAGCTGTTTGCATTATTAGAAACACGGCAGTTTGGCATTCCTTTCTGAGACTTTGTGGATAAGGAGATTAATTGATTAAATCTGACTTGTCGCTTCCACAGGGAGATCAAGCAAGAGTGGGTCTCCACACATCGGTGAATCGCGAGCAGCAGGGACTCAGAGCCACTGCAAACCTGGCAGAGTCGGTGCTGTTGCAAATGAGGACATGAGCGTTGTTAACCTGCTGGTTTATGTGCCAGGCGTCTGTCAGTGTCTGTGAATTCCCCCGATGCCACACTGAACTACATAAGGTCCCCACACAAGGTCAGCTAAAGGCTGCCCCCCCCCCCCCAGATTTTTTAAGAAAGTAAGTTTGAGTTCATTATTCTTTGGTAATGGAGATCAGGTGGGATGGTGGTTAAATGAACCTTTGTGGAAAGCACCTACTCTGAACCACTTCAGCAGAAATAAGAAAATAAGAAATATCTTCTAGCAGCATGAATGGATTAATTATTAAATTGTGAAGTATTCATGTCTGCAAAGCAATGGTAAATAATAATGCAGTAAGAAGTTCTCAGCCCCTCAGGAGGATATGAAAAGTAATTTGCACACCACGTCTTCAGGTAGCAACACTGCTGCAAATGAGTACTGCTTATTACGCTAACAATTAACCAACAAATGATTTAGTAGTCACTAGTGGGGCATAAGAGAAAAATAATTGCACTAACGACGAATAGCATTTTATCTGAGACGTTTTCCAAAGCGACTTCAGTGTCTCCATTAGATTGCAGAAAAGCAATTAAAAGTTGCCAACAAAAGTGTCATTTTTTTCTCAGACGTAGAGCTTTTTTCACAGACCTCATTAGCTGATACTTATGAACTAGGCTTACTAGTTAAGTAGGTCTGTAAAACATATTTGTTATAGCATAAATTATTCACTTGTCTTAAATAAATAAAGGTCATTATTCACTAACAAACCCCAAGGTAATGTCAAGAGTGAGAATAATCTTAACTTGGTTTCATACCATCCAATTTACAGTAGCTGCAACCCCCACCTTCCATCTTAATACCCCCTCACTCTTTTTTTGCCCACCTTCCCCTTTTCATTATAGAAAAACCAAAAATAGGAAAAGAAAGGCCAACAGAAAAAACAACCCTTGTAGGATTTAAAATACAGATGCTCCTTGACCTACGATGGTTCAGCTTACGATTTTTTGACGTTACGATAGTGAGCTGGTGATAAACATTCAGTAGAAACCGTACATTGAATTTTGATTTTTTCCCGGGAAAGCGATATGCAGTGCGATACACTTCCACAACGCTGGGACGCGGCAACAATCCGCATCTCCCAGTTGTTACAGCCGCCTGCTAACGTGACCTCAGCAGTATGGTGTGAACTGGCGGAGCAGATAAAGGCGAACCATGAACGACTCGCAGGTTGTCACAACGTCCTTCTCCACATAACGGATCGCTTGGAGTTGTTGACGCAACTCATCAGCCTCCGCGGGCACAACGTCAATCCAACCAATTCACAAACACTCAGGCAGACATGTCCTCCTGCTGCCGCCTCGTGTCTCAGTGCTGAGCATGTGGCTGCCCCATATGACAGTGAGCCAGCACGAGCACGCAGCACTTTAAACTGCGTAACGCTTGAAGAACATGCGTCAGACAGGGATCAATCCGACTCATTAACAGGCATTTGAAAGAGGAGGAGAGAAAGCGCCGTTTCTTGCAACACTTGTGCTTTTATTGTGGAGCTGCGGATCACATTCAGCTCTCCTGTCCAGTGCGGCCATCTCGTGGACCCCAACGGACCGACTTACTGGTGAGTGATGTCTCTCTCAGTACCTCCCTGTTGGCATTGCCAGTTACATTGTCCTGGGTTTGCAGCTGCAGGAAGTAAAAGCTCTGGTGGACAGTGGTGCTGCGGGCAACTTCATAGAACATTGTCACCTACGGAAAGGAATTATGATGTAGGAAACAGGGAGCTCTTAGCCATAAAGATGACCTTGGAAGAGTGGAGACATTGGTTAGAGGGTGCTACTCACCCGTTTCTAGTGTTGACTGATCATCGGAACCTGGAGTATCTACAGAAGGCAAAGAGGTTCAACTCGAGACAGGCTTGGTGGGCCATGTTCTTCACCAGGTTCCGTTTAACTGTGGCTTATCGTCCTGGCTCCAAGAACAGCAAGGCTGATGCTCTTTCCCGGTTGTTCGAGGTTTCGCCTATGCTCTCGCCACCAGACACCATCTTGTCACCGACGCAGTTTGTGGCTCCCATCCATTGGACTTTATTTGACAATATCCAAGCGGCCCAACTTCAAGAACCCGGTCCCAGCAAGCAGCCCCAAGACAAAGAATAATTCCCGTCGCCCGTCCGGTCCGAGCTCCTACACTGGGCCCAAGATGGTCCCAGTACAGGACATTCTGGAATCAACTGAACCTTGAAGCTCCTCTCAGAATGCTTCTGGTGGCCATTCATGAAACAGGACGTAAGAGAATTTGTCCTTGCTTGTACCACATGTGCCCAAGTCAAGGTCTCACGACAGGTGCCAGCAGGGCTCCTTGAACCTCTCCCAGTTCCACACCATCCATGGTCTCATGTAGCGGTTCAAGGAGCCCTTACCTTGTTCTGACGGAAACACCACCACACCGGTGGTCATAGATCGCTTTTCCAAAGCCTGTCGATTGATCCCACTGAAAGGTCTGCCCACAGCCCTGGAGACCACAGAACTGTTGTTTCAACATGTCTTCCGGCTGTCCGGCCTGCGATATTGTAGCGTTCGGATGGGAGTCCGACACGGACGCGCGTTGCTATTACGTCCGAACACAGACGAAACGTAAAACGACCTCACGTGCAGTGTGATGTTAAAAGTGCACTGTGCGTACTGTAAGACACTCGGTGGAAGTGAAACAGGAAACACAAGACCAGGAAACACACACGGTGTTTGAACTACGGTGAACAGTGAAACGCTACTCTGTGAGTATGACCACAACCCCGAGACGTGACGAAATACCGGACAGGAACACTGGACCAGGACTGGAGAACAAGAGGCAGGAACTGACAGGATGGGCACTCGGGACTGGAACATGAACACCTAGGAAACAGACTGAGGGAACAAGAGACTACGACTCGCCAAGAGAGCACAATAGAACCGTTGATTAAGAATCCGCAAGTGGTTCTGCTCCGCTGGCTCCTTTTATACCTCCGTGTCCTATGAGACTGTGAGGTGATACGTGAGCGTTACCTAACGGCACTGAGTGGCGCCGCCTCTGACCAGGAGAGGCAGTGACCCCGTGGGACGTGACAGATATTGTTTCAGACAGGGGATCCCAGTTCACCTCAAGAGTCTGGAAGGCCTTCTTTTCCCGCTTGGGAGTCTCAGTCAGCCTCTCCTCCAGTTATCATCCGCAGTCTAATGGGCAAGTGGAGCTCCTCAACCAAGAGATCGGATGTTACCTGCGGAGTTACAGTAGTCAGAACCAAACCGACTGAAGCAGATTCTTCCCCTGGGCAGAGTATGCCCACAACTCTCTGGTTCATTCGTCTACAAACCTGACTCCTTTCCAGGGTGTGCTAGGTTACCAGCCTCCACTATTCCCGTGGACGGCAGAAACCAGTGGGCTGCCAGCGGTGGACGACTGGTACAAGAGGAATGAATCGGTCTGGAAATCTGCACATGTCCATCTCCAGGAGGCAGTGTCCAGCCAAAAGGAAAAGGCCGACGAGAGGCGCAGGACTGTGTTGTACCAACCGGGGCAAAGAGTGTGGTTGTCTACCCCGGACCTCAAACTACGTCTGCCCTCAAGGAAACTCACCCCGTTTCATCGCCCCGTTCAAAATACTGAAAGGATCAGCCCAGTTTCTTACCGCCTACAGTTGCCCCCTCATTATCATATTTGTCCCACGTTTCATGTCTCACGCTTCAAGTCCCAGTGTGTTTCCGCCCTGCAGAGCCCGGCAGTCAATTCTCTTCTACCTTTAGATGTGGACAGTACCCCTGCTTACTCTGTCAGGACCCTCCTAGACTCCAAACAACGAAGGGGTACGCTGTACTAGCTGGTTGACTGGGAGGGCTATGGGCCAGAGGAGCAGTCCTGGGTGCCAGCACGGACATACTGGACCTAGCTCTCATGGCGGACTTTCATAGGTGTCTCCCTGATCAGTCCACTCCGCAACGACGGGGGCGGCCGCCTATCCACCAGCGTCAAGCGGCTGGGGGGGGGGGGGGGGTACTGTCACGGCCCACAGGGGTAATGCCCCTCCTGGCCAGAAGTGGCGCCACTCAGTGCCACTAGTCAACACCCACGCACCACTTCACAGTCTCATTCACGGAGGTATAAAAGGAGCAAGCGTAGCAAGACTAATTGCGGATTCTTAATCAGCGGTTCCATTGTGCTCTCCTGGCAATCAGTAGTCTCTTCTTTCCTCAGTTTGTCTCATAGGTGTTTATGTTCCAGTCCCGAATACCCGTCCTGTCAGTTCCTGCCTCTTGTTCTCCAGTCCTGGTCCAGTGTTCCAGTCCGGTATTTCGTCACGTCTCTGGGTTCCAGTCATACTCACAGAGTAGCCTTTCACTGTTCACCTTAGTTCGAACACAGTGTGTGTTTCCTAGTCCCGCGTTTCCTGTTTCACCTCCACCAAGTGCCTTTACAGTCTTCATCGCGCACTTCTAATATCACTCTGCACATGGGGTCATTTTACTTTTCGTCCGTTTTCAGATGTAATAGCAACGCACGCGTCCGTGTCGGACTCCCGTCTGGACACTAAACCAGTCTGTTATGGGATCACTCTACAGATACCCCTTTGTATCTACGTTGTGTTTTGTGCATTAATAATGTCATAGAAACACCCATCTGTGTCTCCTGCTACTGGTGGGAAGAAGAGAAGGGCAATTAGGATTTAAGAGGAGGGCATCAGGATTTATCTATCCTGTGTTTTATGCACCTAATCGATTGATGAATATTGGTACATCAAGTGATAGTAGCAAACTAGGTTTACTTAAGAATCACATGTCTGCAGCCATGTCTCTTCCTCTGAATGTAATGCACAAATTGTATTTTTGCTGAGATGTATGTTGCTTTGGAGAAAAGAATCTACTAAATGAATAAACGTAAATGGAAATTACTCTTGAGGAGAAACTCAAGATAATTGCTCAGCATGAAGGTGGCAAGCTTGTAATGGGCCATTGCACGTATGCTAGGCTATGATGTTCGGTAGGTTAGGTGTATTAAATGCATTTTCGACTTACAATGGGTTTCGCGGAACAATGGGAATCCAATACAGTAAACCAATTGATGCAAGTTGTGGATGTTCTTTGGTGATGTTCTGTGCTCACACCCAGCATAACAAATACAAAATAAAGAACCTGGCCACAGCCAAAACACTTTTATACACAGACAGATGAATGGACAGACAAATGGACTTTAGATTGATTGACTGACTGACTGACTGACTGATGCTGGACATTTCAAATATTGTTGACTGTTAGACATTTCTGAGCAGCCCAGGAACCTGCAACACATGAAGCCATTCACATGAAATAAAGGCACATTTTATGAAAACAACAAACCACACAAAAATTAAATGAGTTCAGAAGCAACTCAGTGTCGCAAGCAACTGTCTTTTAAAGCCCTTTGTTGCCTGTTATTTAATGTTATGAGCCTTGATAATAAACATACCCAAGCAATAACAGCTTTTCCTCCCTGTATGCAATAACATTTTTTATACAATTAATTTCTTTTCCTCATTTCATTTTACCAGCTATGACTTACTGTACATGAAGTCATTTAAAATGCTTTTTGGCAAGCAATTAGAAAGTACTTGTCAGTCAGACTGGCTGCGTTACTTTCACAGCTCAAAGTGAAGGGGAGGATATCTTCAGTTCTCCATGACCATGTTTTGTGTTTATCGGGCATGCCAAAATGTCAGCCCATGTGTCACCGACTGGAAACAACCCCTTATCTGAGAGATGAATCTGCCTGTTTTGAAATGGGCCACACTGCTGTGGCTAGGATCTCTAAAATAATCCCTAATGGCATAGTCTTTGTTTCATGCTTTTTTTTTTGCTAAAACACTTTAAACACACCTTCCTTGCTTAAACAGAAAGACTTAGCTGGTCACCAGTCTTCAGGAATTCTCCAGTGTGATCACAAATCCTCTGATATACTCAGTGAAGTACTGGATGTAGTTATGGCATGATTTTTCAGGCTTGTTTTGTATTTTACACATATATGTACATGTATTATCTCGGGGTGGCACAGCGAGTAGTGCTCCTGTGTCACAGTACCTGGGTGGTGCGTGAGGACATCAGTTCGATCTCTGCTCGGTCTGTGCAGAGTCTGCACGTTCTCCTGATGTCTGCGTGGGTTTCCTTCCACAGTCCAAAAACATGCTGTTCAGGTTCCCCCATAGTGTGTGAGTGACACAGAAACAGTGTGTTGCACTGATGTATGGATGAGTGACCCAGTGTAAGTAGTATATCTAGCAGTGTAAGTCACTTTGGTGAGTAAGGTATGTGGGCAGGTAACACTACATAGAGCTCATTGGAAGTCGCCTTGGAGAAAAGTGTCTGCTAAATAAAAAAAAATGTAAATATATAAGTATAATTCATTAAAAGAGACAGTAGTTTCATGCTCCTGTCCAGTTCACCACTCTCCTCTATTGTTGTATTTCAGGTCCAAGGATAGGTAGACCATGAGTAAATTTACCATAGTTTCTAATGAAAACTGTGATGCAGTCATCTTTTTTGATAGTGTAATGTAGTTTATTATACATTTGATGCAATTTACAGAATTTTAAATCATTTATATATTAAAATATTTTGTTATACCTTGAGATTACAGGCAGGTTTTCATTTTCATATGATTGATTTTTTTTTTATGACCAAATAAATATTTTATCTTTTTGATGTTTCAGTGAATATATAAATGTATTTAATGAGAACTTCAGTTAACATATGTATGCTCTTTGCAATCTTTTAGGCATTAGTCATACACTCTCATGGCTGAGTCAAGAAGTAATGTAGCAAAGGATGAAATGAAGACTACTGGTCTCAGCAAGGCTGTGCAATAGTTTCATGTTAATGAGGTTATAACCATTTCTTGTTCCTGTGGGATGAGATCACATAATCTGCTCTTGACCGATCCCTCTATGAACAATTCCTCTTCAAATGCTGTCAGGCTCAATGGATGCAAACAACAATGACCGCAGCAGAGAGTAGAGCAACAACAAAAACAATAACAAAAAGTATTTTCTGCTGATTTTGCGTCCAAAAACAGGTTTGTGGTCTGTCAGAGAAAAGGGTTACCATGAGGTGGACCTCCTTGCTGATTCAACAAAGTTACCGATGGTCTTGTTCAAGTCCCAGACAAGAGAGGGAAGTCAATACAATTTGTGTCCACTTCTCCTGCTTGCCAGTTTCTATACAAAGCTGGTCTGTGATTTCCGGGAACTCTGAAGGCAAACGCCCTTCCCCAGCGTTGCGTCTCACTCAGCCCACCATCTTCCGCCCTCCCCTCCAACTTTCCTGCACTTACTCCAGGGACTCCGTGTTCACTGTGACAGCTCTTGCAATATGTCGCTATGAATCTTTGTGCCTTTTAATATTTCACCAGAACGATGATGAAAGACCCAGCCAAACCCACAGAAGCGTGACTTCCCCCTGCCCCTGCAGAGTGGACAATGCAGTGTCCCTGTCAGGCAAAATAAATATGTGTTGTAGCCGCAAAAGGAGACTAACTTTAAAGGCAATTGTTAGCTTCCCCCAATGTTTAAAACTTTCTGTTTTAAACTTGCAATTTATCCAATTAAGATGAATTTACAAATAATGTGAAGAACAAATGTCTCAATCATTACGGTGACTGCTATGCTCATTGATGTTTTTAATTTATTCTTGAACTTGAAAGTTAAACATTAAAACAATTATAACAACAATTGTAACAAACATTACAACAATAATTAATTATTATAGGAATAGGACATTATGGATGTTTTTTTTGGGGGGCGGGTTTTACCAGCGTCAGCTCTGTGGCGGGTCTGGGGTTCAAGTCCTGCTTGGGGTGCCTTGCAGGGGACTGGCATCCCATCCAGGGTGTGTTCCCTCCCACTTCGGCCTTGCGCCCTGTATTGCCGGGTAAGCTCTGGCTTGCTGCGACCCCGCTCGGGGACAATCGGTTGTAGACGTTGGTTGGCTGGATGTATGTTTTAAACTTTACATCATACATCCATCAATCCATCTAATTTCAATAACCACTTCATCTGAACAAGGTAGCGGTAAACCAGACCCTTTCCCTGAAGCACTGGATGCAAGGATGAGAGGGTTACACTCTGGGTGGGACACCAACCTCAGTCTTACATGTATAGTTCTAATCTTACAACCCTGGGTTACTATACTACTGACAATAAATGCAAGTAAAATAAATGCACGAAAAACTGAAAGAGCATCTTGTCCTGTAAGAAGTACTAACCCTTTGCCTCAACATATGGATCAGAGACGTTCTAATGGACCCAACGACTTACCAGTGAGAGAAGCGATAGATTGTAATGTCTACAAAAAGATCACCAGGACTCTGTGGAGCATGTAAACAATGACTAATGGTACTAGAAAGAAAAAGAAGAATTCACTTCCTTCTGTGAAAGTATGCCAGTATTAGCATATAGCCTCAGGTAAGTTTTCACTGAGACCTCCCATTTCTTATTAAACCTGGAAAACATAAAATTAATGACTGCAGAGATTTCTCTCTTACCAACAAGTTAAGTCAGTTGTAATAATCAATAGAACATGTACATTACTGGATGTCATCTTCAGTCTGTAAGGTAATTCTATATCCTATATACACAATGTCTATTTCTATATACAGAGGACACAACCTTATTCTACATGCTGTAAAATGAAGTTACTTTTGGAAGTTCTGATACTATAGATGGTAAGAAAGGAGCCTCAGAAAAGATTATGATGCAGAATTTTAACTGGCAATTAATAGGACACAGTAGAAAAAGGAATTTATGATTTTAGTGTATTGTAGTTGGAATACCAAGTCAGCTGGAGAAGGTGGATGTATGGTCATTACCAGTGTAAGTCAGAAGACAAACCAAAGCTTAGCTGTTGTTGTTCCATGATGGGAGGTCCATTTCAGTGACATTAGCCGTTCTGAACTATTTGTTTAGTAGTGTTCCCTCAGTCAGGGGAGCGTGGCGGCGCAGTGGGTTGGACCAGGTCTTGCTCTCGAGTGGGTCTGGGGTTCAAGTCCTGCTTGAGATGCCTTGTGACAGACTGGTGTCCTGTCCTGGGTGTGTCCTCCACCCCTCCGGCCTTACACCCTGTGTTGCCGAGCAGGCTCCGGTTCCCCACAACCCCGTATGGGACAAGTGGTTCAGGAAGTGTGTGTGTTCCCTCAGTCATTAATTTACTCACTATTAATTATCATTTATCCTGGGTCATGGCAGACTGGATCCTATCCCAGGATTATAGGGCCATAAACAAGAAAGGGTATGCCCTAGGTGAGAGGTCAGCCCAACACAGCAGAGCCATACACATATAGTCACTCAAATATTCACACACTTCTCTGGATTTCACTGACCATCCTTTATTTTTTGAGCAGTCAGAATTTGATGCCCACCTTGACCATCAGCATTGCTCATTCAGGTTCAGAAATAATAGTGTACCTAAGAGAAAAAACATGTTTAAAAAAATTTTTTGTTTTCTTTGTTTATGAAAGCTGCATTAATATTCATTGATATGATAGTTATTGTAAAAATGAATATGATAAATATTCACAGCTTATGTCTTTCCCTCTGCAAAGCATGCGTATAGCATGTTAGGATATTAACAAATGTTTGACCATGGATCCAGCTGTAATACCCTTGATCCAGGTAATTACCTTGAATTGCACCATTAATAACAATCCAGCTGTATAAACTGACAAATAATGGTAAGAAGCTTAGCATCTATCCAAGGTCATTCAAGTTCAAGCAGCAGTACTAACCATTGCGTCACATATGGCCCTGAGTTAGGACTGTACATTGACGCTGCTAGGAATTGCTAGTGGATCAGAATATTAAAATGCCTAATTCGAAACAAAATAAATCCTCCCCAATCAAGATTTAGTGTCCAGTTAACTGTCTGTCTCATTTTGTTTTTGGGTTTGTAAAATTATAAAATTGCATAGGGTGAAATGCACAGATTTAATTTAAATATACCAATTTAATGAAGGGAACTTTATTTTAGCAAACAATTTCTTTGCTTTTAATTAAAATCACAACGTTATCTACATTCAAATGATAGTTTGTGCCAGTTGTAATGAATATTTTATTTAGTTAAATGTAGAATGAATACATACTCAAGAGTCAAAATTATGAAGTATTTGATGCAGTTTGCAGAAAGGGGGATCCTTTCTTCATATATGTTTGTTTTTTCCACAAGCTTTATATATGCTGTCTGAAAGACTTTGAAGCATGAAGTGTGATCCATTGGATCAGTAGTTGTCTGGTGTGCAGTGTTACACTCTTATTTTGAAGTTTTTTGGCACCATCTTAGCAGAATAAAGCCTCCTTCAGTTCATGCCAAATTAAGCTGTCTGTGCTTCGATTCTGTCTTTCTCAGCTCTGGAGAACCTCCTTAAATTGTACCTTGTGACGTCGATATTCAGGACTGTGGTTTATTTTAGTGGCATAAGAAGTCTTTATCCCATTAGGAAAAGGAGCAAAGTGGAGAAAATATCAGCTGTTTAAAAAAACACATAAAGTTTGAGGGGGAGCTGCTGACCATCACTACAGATTTTCCCCAAAGTCCTTTTTTCAGTTTTTCCCCCCAAGATCCGTCTAAGCATGCAGATAAAATAGGACACGGTGCCAATATTCAAATTCAAATTTTATTTGTCACATACACAATCATACACAGTACGATGTGCAGTGAAATGCTTTATACAGCTGTCCGACATCACAGAAAAAAAAAAAAATTACAAGTTGCCTATGATTGGACGAACAAGATCACTCACTTGCTGCTACCTACAGTGTGCATAGGCTGTGACCTTGTAACCTGTCATTTTTTTTCTCTTGCATTGCATAAAACATTAAATTAATATTTGCACTGCATTTAAGCTTTTATTAGGGCAGCACGGTGGTGCAGCAGGTAGCAATGGTGCATTTAAGCTGTTTTTAATCAGTTGTAGGTTTGAATCTGGCTCTGTCTTTGAAGAGTTTGCATGTCCTACACATGTTCATGTGGGTCTCCTAAAGGGGCTCCAGTTTCCTCCCACACTCTAAAGACATGTGTTTCATGTGAATTAGTGACTCAGTTGCCCTTGGTTTATATGTGTGTGAGTGAAAAATTGTATGTGAATGTCATGTGATGGAGTGGCTGTCATGTTGGTGGTCGGAAATGAGCGACGGACTCAGGTGCGGGCTCGTCATTTTATTTAAAAAGGGCAAGGCAAAAGAGTGGTCAGACTTCAGGCGAGGGTCGATCGATCAGCAAACATTATCCAGGGGAGAGGCACAAGAATCATAGTCGGAGAGGTAAAACAGAGATCAAACCAGGAAATCTACTATACGGGCAAGGAAGCAATAAGGAGGAAAGCGCTGCGGTTTCTCTTCGGAGGTTCTGCACTGAGGAGCCTCTGGGATGCCCTTTTATGCCGTGTCCCCTTGATTGGCTGCAGATGTTGTCGATCGGCCGGTGGATGAGGGCGTGACGGTGGCATCCCAGATCCAGAGCACTGTAAATATGAATAGGACAAGTGGTTGATGATTCTGGGAAAAATAAATCAATACATACATACATTCATGTAGAAACAAAAAGCAAAACAAGATATTGTTGGTTTAGTTATGAATCTTAATGTTAACTTGTTGCAACCAACAAGTACCTGTGATTGCAACAAGTTAACATTGTAACATTGTTCTTGCAACAAGTTAACATTAAGATTAATAACTAAATACAATGTAAAAATATATGTTGTTCTTACTCATAAATGGACGACTTAATGAAACTAACTTTGGGTGTGGTGACAGTTACTGTGGTGACAGTTACAGCTGGTTAGTTGCAAACTTGCCATTCATACAAAAGTGTCAGAGCAGACCTGTAATACATACATATGAAGTACAGGAGACTGTAGCACATTACTTTCTGAAGCAGTGCACATACTTTTTTTAAAAGCAAAAGAATCTAAATCCCTACCAGAGTTTGAAAGGGCAACCTTTCACCCAACAGTCCGATCCTTAACTATTATTCGACTGGCAGCCCTACATCATATCAGAATGTAAAAGCTTCCCTTTCCTCTCGGCATGTGGCTGGTTGACCATCTGTCTCACACTGGGTTTATACCTGCAGCTCTCAGCTATTCAGAAGATCATGTGGGAGACGGATCGTGTTGGAAGATGCCTTAGAGGGGCCATATCTGCCTTTCGCAGGTGGAGGTGTTAAAAACGTCATGCCTAACAATATCCAGAGCAACTGGTCACAAGCTGACCATGCTTTAGGATAAGGGCACCTGCTCAGTGGTCTGCAGGCATAACTATCTGTTGATAAAGTCAGTCATAGAGCATTTCATATTTAAGGATATGGCATATTAACTATTTTCTTCACAAGGAAAGAAATAATAAACATCAAAGTCAACAAATAATGATACCCACAACGCATTTGATTCACTTAATATCTGTTAATATTGACAGTTGCGGAGAAGCAGTCAGTAGCAGACCACACTGGTGGTGGTCTAGCAGCTCTGTTCCCACTGCTAGCCTTTAATCCTTGTAATGCAGCTATAATGCAATGCCTTGTCATGCTCTATGTCCCTAGTTGTAATTCCAAGCAGTTGTCCATCCTTAATTATTGAATGCTGCCACGTGTTACACCTGTCCAAAACTGCCTGCTTAACAAAGCTGCAGTGATTCTGTGGGCTTGCCAGCATCTGAAAAATTTCAGCAAGGCTGATTAATTTATTTGTAGCTGCAATTTACATTCGCAGTTGCATATATTAGGAAATGAACTACGACAGTAAATATTTTTTGAAATAATGAACCTGAATGGTGAATCTGACAAAATTATACTTTTACATCATATTCATTACATTCAGAGCAAATACATTTTTAACTCGAGCAGTTTACAGAACGTTTGTTCACAAAACATTAATGAACGTCATTTTATATTTTTTACAAGCACAGAAGTCATTACATGAAGAAAATTGCAGTCACCTATATGGTATTGAATTGTACTATTCAGTTGAAAGACTAATTGGCTTGTATTTTCTGAGTTTCCCTTTTTTTTACTAAAATTCCATTATTTCACAGTGGCAGTAGAGATTTAAAATAGTGTAGGGTTTAGAATAACTAAACTCTAATTGACTGTTTCCATAAAACACAAAAAAATAAAAAATCTGGGATTAAATTAAATGGTCAAAAAGTGAATAACAATACTTATGTAAATATATCAATGAATATTCATAGAAATTTCAGACAAGTGAAATTGAACAGGCTTTTTCTTGTGTTTTTCTTTTCTCTTACAAGAATACCGAAACTCTTAACACAAGAAGGGTGAAAGAAAATAGATTACAGCAAGTGACAAGAATGAAACCCCAACTTCTAACAAAACACTGTATAATATGGGCACAAATAGAATGTGGCTGTGTATTCACTATAGGAAGAAAATAAACTTTTAGCTTAAATAACTCATCTAGTAATAAAACAAGACAATTTATGTATTTGCTTGTCCTTAGCATAATAGCTTGAAGTTTATTGACCACATCATGCTTAGAGGTGCTTAATGGTGGTAAATATATCAGTAGGTCAATAACCAAGAACAGCCAATTTACATTAAAAACAAATAAATGTTAGATATACTGGTCAGGAATGTAGGACAAACATTTGTACGAGACACAGTGATGTGCATTTCCAACTGGCTCTCTGCAGACATTTTATGTATCCATATTTCAGGGCGTTCTTCTTTTCTGAAATCCTAACATTCTGCAAAGGTTGCTATTACACAACATTATTCTAGCAGGTACACAGAGCCCGTAAGAAATTTGCACGAGCGGCACAACGGAACCCAAGCAGAAGCAGCGTGAGGTGGAATATCCCCAAGGATACATTTGGCCACATTAAATCACCCCAGACTGCAAATGAATGCATGGAGGAACGACAGAAAGCCAGAGGCAGCTTATATATTCTCACTAGCAGCATCCCGGCAAAGAGCCTTAACAAGCATTCTGGAGGTCTGACAATAGCTCTGCGACATTCTATCTTTCCCCCATGCAACGTTTATTCTGTCCATTTATCCACACAAAATTAATGTATTGCAATACTCAGTAGGACTAATGGCTCTATTCCACAAGGAGTGGTGGCTGTCTGAAAGGTGAACATGCTTCACAAAGGTCAAAGGCACAGTCGGAGGGGCATTCGCTTGGCCCATGTTTGCATTTTGTTTGCCTTTTGCTCAGGTCTCTATTGTCCCTGATTGTGGTAGGCTCGGGGATGAGGAAAGTTTCAAATAGAAAAACTCATCACAAGACAGTGGAGGGAATTGAAATACTTCAATTCTGTCAGTCAACACAATCAGAATTCAGGTGACACAGAAAACAGATACCTGGCTTTAAAATAAATGAAAAGGAAAGCTGGCCTATCATAATCCCTTTGGAAAGGCTGACTATCTGTCAGAAAGGAAAAGATTGGTCCTGGTAATTTCCCTACAAGGCTTTCCAGAAATATTATAAGGCAGATGTTTTAATATCCATGTGAGTAGACCTAAAAGAAAAGGGAAAAAAAATTGAATGTAAGTCCACACAGAAATCTACATTCATCGACATTTGCATTGTTTAAAAAAATGATGAAAGATTTTGTTGATAACCGACATGCTTCACTGAAAAATACTATTGGTCATGGGTCAAAGCATTTTTACATTCACTGTTCAGTTGCAACAGGGATCCTTAAGAAGGTTCAAAACTGTACTGTTTCACTTTGGTTGACCATTTCATAATGCATAGATTCTAAGGCTGTGTTGAGGAATACACTTCAGTTTTAATAATTATTTATAAGCTTATTTGCCTATATGTTCATCAAGTGCTTATATAGCACTTGATGAACATATAGGCAAATAACACTGTGTATAGAACACTGTGCCAATTATGTTTTTTTTGTTTTTATGTTTTTTTTTTTTTCAGTGTTTTATTTAAACCGGTGTTTTGCAACTCCTGTTCTGTAACAAAGGTGTAGATCACACAGGTTTAACATTTCTTGGCACCTTACGTTTTCAAACTTTCTGACTTCTAGAAGTTTATTCTGTACTACCACATGAAAATCAATTTAATAACTGAACCGAGGACTCAATTTCCCAGTCCAGATGAACAAACGACACTGTCACAGGCACCAGACCTTGAAAATAAATGCTGTCTGTTTAGAGATTGTGACTATCTGCATTGCTAAAGCTGCAAAGTGTACGTCGGGCAAAAGAAAGACACAGTTCAGGCGATAAGGCTGCAGTCTCCTAGCTTTCGCTTGCAGCCAATGAAATTTTCTTTTCGGTCACTTGTTACATTCAGTGTAGTACAAGTTGTGAAGCTAAAACAAAATACATTTCTTTTTTGACTCCTGTATATAAATTTTTGGCGCAACACACAAGCACTCCTCCACTTTCAGACAGGGAGGAAGGAAACCCAGAGAATCCACACAGCACTGTGGGATTCAACATTTTGAGAAGCAACATAATTCGTTGATCAGATTCCGAGCACAGGCGTTGTTATGTTACAGTGACATTTTTTGGTGATCTTCAAGGCATCGATTACATTTCTACATGGTTCAAAAATCCTTGGGTTAAAAATCATGGCTCACTCATTGTCCCTTGTGTTATGTCAGTTGTTAAAGCAAAAAGAGGAATACAATTTTCCCCAAGAGCATACTGAATGGCTTTCTACAACAGTGATCCAATTACTGCCTTAAAGAGCATCTCACAGAAAGGTTCAGAGAGTAAAGTAGTCAGTGCTGGCTGAATTACTTGTAATGCTGTTGGCAGATAATGAAGTTGTAACCTCTACTTGCACTATCATTGGAGAAAGCGTGCATGTTGAAGATGGTGATGTTCCCCATTACAACACTCAAAACATTGTCAGACTATTAAATGCTACAGTTGTGGACACTTAATAGGAAGGTAAACTAGACCCAAAAGTTTCTGTTTCAGGTGCATGCACAGCCAAGAAACCACTATACTGTTGAAGTATAACAAGGGTGGGGTGGCAGGGTGGCATGGTGGCACAACGAGTTGTGAGCCTGGGTGGTGCGAGAGGACATGGGTGCAATCCCCACTCTGTCTGTGTGGAGTTTGCATGTTCTCCCTGTGTCAGCATGGGTTTCCTCTCACAGTCCGAAGACATGCTGTGTGTGAGTGACAGAGAGAGTGTGTTCCACTCATCTATGGATGAGTGACCTGGTGTAAGTAGTGTATCTAGCAGTGTAAGTCACCTTGGTGAGTAAGGTGTGTGGGCTGATAACACTACATAGAGTTCATTGAAAGTTGCTTTAGAGAAAAGTGTCTGCTAAATAAATGCATAGAAAGTACTTTCTTTTACGTTCATGACTTGTGCTGTGCTGAATGATAGAGAGCAATGTATACCAAAGCAAATGGGTGTGATGAGTACACTTTGAAGTATCTATTTATTACAGGTGGCTTTGACTGAAGGATAAGCCCTTATCTTATGCAGTCATGTAGAAGTACTGCACCTTCAAAGCTGGTAGGATCACTTTGCTTCATGGTACACTGGGGTGCTTTGCAGACCAAAGGGTGTCAGATATACAAGTAGGGTCTGAAGGACAGTTAGTCTTTGAAAAGCAAACTATCAGTATGCTCCAGTCAGAAAATGGAAAAAGTGACATGTTGCGTTTGTGGGATATGGCCTAAAACATGTGACTGATACCAGAAACATCCATGCTGCTGCCCTCTATTGTAAACAAGCCTAAGTATTTTAAAGTATTTGACTGGTTCTGAGTTTCAGCAAATGCCTGGTGTACTTTCTATAGGGGCTCAGAGTCTGCTGGAGGGTTTGCACCTGTTCTTGAGCATTGTTTTTGAACCCCTCATTTGGGATCCATTCTCCAAAAAGAGGTGGAGGTGGGGTGGCAATGCGCTTGCAAAAAAACTGTGCACATGGGGCATCAATATTTACCTTGTGCATGGCTGACAACTGGGTGTAATCAGGGGTTTAATACATTTACATTACTTGTTTAGCAGACACTTTTCTCCAAAGCAACTTTCAATGAACTCTGCGTAGGGTTATCGGCCCACACACCTTATCCACCAAGGTGACTTAAAAGAGCAACTGAACTAACATACCACTGGCCTAAATTTTTGTGACACTGCTCAATAACCATTTGAGAAGCACGCTCACTAAAGAGCGGAGCAGAGCTGTTAAAAAGAAACAGTTAATTCCCTTGATTTATCTTGCAGGTTCGTTCGGTCTGAATTCTCCCACAAATTTTGCTATACAGCTGAACTGACGGAAAGACAACATAATTTTGTCCTGGCTCACTTAATACACCACTCCAAATTGTGTTTGAAGGTGTAATAATTTGAAAGTTGATGCAGAACACTTTTTGGTATGGTGTAAAAATATTTGAGTGTAATGCAGAATGTAAGAATGTATTGGCCTTCGGTGTTTAATTTCATTGTGCAGCAGGTACTGTCAGAAGCGCTTACAATTTTTTCAAACATTTAAGTTCATTCCTTCAGAATCCTAAAGCAGAGCTCTTCCTGAGACAACAAACATCATATTAGAAATCTGTTTTCCTGGCAAAAATTTACTTACTACCCATACCACATACAAGCTTTGATCTAGTTTTGGGTTTTCAAGCTGCGTACATGTGACTATTCGTATTCAAACGAGTGCTTCACTGATTGATTTTGCAAACGTTATTTTGTATTGATTATTCTTCTAAACAGTCGCTCTGGCAGCCAAATTCTCAGCCGATACACCACATTTTCTCAGTCTCAGCAAGGTTGAAGAGGCACTAAAAGACAACACCCGCTGATTTCATTAGTTCTGCTTTCTGGTTTTGTTTACGCCGGACGGCAAATTCCTTTTCATCAGTAAATAAGTATTGCTTTTCTGAGCAGTGCTGATTTTAATCTTTAATTAAATCACTGGGATCCCCAAAGGCTGTACAATTATATAGAGGTTTAATTTATATGATCCTATTAGGCATAAACTACAGTAATAACACCAACGCCATGATATGTATTGATTGTACCTTTTTATAACAAATTACTTACAATATGACTTATGCTTGCAGACCTATAGAACAATAATAAAAACAAAAATCAATTAGAATACATCCCATTTCCATCGTCCTGAAAAGTTCTCCTGAAATTCTTATATAAAAGTGTCACGGAAACACTTTCTGCAAGAAGAGACTGAGAATGTCATCTTCCCCTGCTGTAAACCGTCGCTGAACCTCCATCCGGCTGTCATTCTTCACACTGTCCTCCCGCCTTCAAGGGAAGTCCCCAGAGACTCTCGGCTGTCACCGCTTCTTCTTTCTCAGGGGAGGCCTTCCATCTGCTCGCCCCCACCCCCTTCGTTCTGCTCGTTCTTTAGACTCAACTGTGAGATTCCAGTGAGGTTTGACGATCTGAGGATACATAAAGATTAACCCTGTTAATGTCCCCACTGCAGGAGGGGAAGGAGGGGGATGTTAAGCAATGTTCATCTAAAAGAAAAAAACTGCAAGTTAGAGGATTCCTTGTATTTGCATGCTTTACTTCCACTTATGACAATTTTTCTGTGCAGTCTTATAAGTTCATTTCAGACTGATGAATAGCAAATAAAAAATTTCTATTTATAGGTGTAAATGTAAATGTAAGTGCAGTAATACAAAGGCTGTGTCCGCACAGAAAACACCACCAGAAGGAGACATTAAGAAAATGCATGCATTTTAAAGTCAAACTGTACAAGTCAGAACAGAAAATTGAAGGACTCCACTGTGAACATGTTGTCTTTAAATATCTATATGATACTAACTGAGAAACATAGTAGTTTCAGTTTATAAAACCCATATTGCTTCATTTACAGCACCCAGGTGAACAGCAGGACCTTTCGTTATATAATTCCTTCAGGATAACATGCAGCATTGGTATGGATATACAATGGAGATAGATGGAGGGTATTTTCATGCAGAACGGTACTCAAGTCAAGCTGTTATAACAAACATTCTCTCACCTGAACTGTAGAAATGAAATCTTCAGCTGCTCTGGGCCCGGCGCTGTACCTGTATTGCAAAAGGCAAGGTCCCCATGGGCTGTGCTGTTGCTCTGGGCTGTGGAATTACAGCAAGGAAGCAAGTAAAATAAAGCCATTTCAGTTTCACTGCCATTTCGTAAGTTTAACGCTTCTCTCCTGTGACTGTACATCCACATGGTGCGTAGGGGCACAGATGATTAAGCCTAATTAAAGATAGGTAGTATCACAGACCATGTGTTTCATTAGAGCACTGCTTTCTATTGCAGCTCCTTTGTGACAAGTCATTGCCTTTGCACGTTGAATGTTTCTTTACACCTAGAGAAGAGGGTTACATCCCAAGAGGAAATGCTCCCATTTTTTCATCTCAGGTCCTGGAAAATCCTGCTTCAGAGAAACATTCATCAAACAGGAAAATATGTGAGGAGTGAAGAAAATTTTCTGTTAAAGCAGTGCAACTGTAACACTAAGTAAACAGCATGTGTGTTCCATTGAGTATTGGGTCCATGAACAATTTTTAAATATGGCACTTACGATGGATGCTAAAAATTACATTTTCTTCCTTGCATTCTGAAATGCAAATTTTACAGGTGTAGATTTTCAGGAAAGTGTTTCAAAGTCTAAAAATAAGCGTTTGAATTCCCAGAAGCCCTTGTGTGCAGGTTTTGTTGAAATTATTTAATTGCTTAATTAGCGCCATCATTTTGACATTTTTGACCGTGAAATCAAGAGCACTGTATTTCACTGCAGTATGTGGGCTGAATAAATAAAATGAAGCAAGCCAAGTCGGGGCAATACACTTTTTAAAAGCAACTGTACCAACAGGCACTACATGAAAAGTTCATTAAATATTTTAAACACATTTAAAAAAAAATGTTCTGTGGTACATCCTGTAGAGTGGAGAAATAAAGAAGAAAAGGTTCTGTTATGAACCCATGAATAAAATAAAAGTTTTTTTTTTTTCTTTTTTCTGTTTTTTTACCAGCAACTGGTATTTCTGCTTATGATTTGCAACTGAGCTGCTACTTTTGTCACAGTGAGACGGAATTACACCAACACTGAAGTGCATGTGGGCCTCCTGGAATTGAGTAAAACACCCTGCAAATGCAACTGCAGTGCAGACAAAGTGTTGCAAAAGTTTATAGTTGCTGCAGCAGTGAACAACAGAGGAGAATACAAAAACACCCTGAAAGCCTTAGAGCAGTCATTTAGGTGAGGGACATCAAAGGAGCTGAGGAGGATACCCATTGCAACAGCAGCCCAAGCAGCACAAGGACAGTCACATAATGGTCCCTTTACAGCTCACCTCACATTACGTTTTAGCACTAGGAAGGCCCAAAACAGCCCTCCACCAGCTCCTCTGCCCAGGACACTGAACAAAAGGGACAGGAAATCATTACAGTCAAAACATCTCTAGCAAAGGTCACTTTAATGGAAGATTAAATCAGTCACCTTGAATGGAAGCTGGGAGTTGCTGCTGAAAATCAGAGGTGAGGTCTTTCATGAACATGTTGACAAATGTTTTGTTGTTGTCTGTTCTTGGACTTTTTCATTAAGGCAGTTAGTGCAGGACGTGTTCATTTAATGGAGGATGTGGTCAGAATCTAGAAGACGTGATTAAAACAGGAGCTCTGCAGATAGACGTTCAATAAGACTTTCAAGAAAATGTGCCCTCAGTTTTACATGTCGTTTATTTGATGTCCCAATGAATGCCGTAAAATCATAACAAATGTTCTTTCAATTTCATAGAAGTGAAATTAGTGCTTTCCCACAAAGGTCTAAGTCAATATGAACCCTGACCTCAGCAATGCATTTGATGCTCCATGTTTTCTGAGACAGAACAAGTACCAAAAAATTTGCTGTGTAACGAACTCAAAAGTTCGATTAAATAATTTAACATCCAGTTACAGCACGTCAATCTTTTATAATCCCTCTTTTAATTATAGAACATGGGTTATTTCTTGCTTTGTTGTGCATTTTCTGGATATTTTCCTCAACCCGCCATCAACCACAAAGCCTGCTGAAATTTGAAGATGTGATGATTTTTCAGGACATTATACAAACAGAGGTGAGTAGAAATTATCACTAAGCTTTCACAGTGTCTTGAGTTTTTGAAGATTGCCTTAGAGCTAAGTTCTTTTCCTAGACCCTGTTCTTTGCATTTTGTCTAGCCCTGTGGTTGTCCTCTGCTTGTTTCACCTTCCTGCGTCCTTGCCCAGTCATTTTTGTAGTTGTTTACATTTCCTTTCCTGTATCTTGCACAACTTCCTGGTCATCCTGGGTCAAGTCATTACAATTTCTCTTCACCTCTACACTTTACTCACTTTTATACTTTACCACTACACATTATTTACTTCCGTGAAAAATCTCCCTTGGAAGTAAACGGAGTTGTTGCCTTTTTCTGCAGAATTTTTGAGCTTCAGTGGCACAACGACATCTCCTACTATAGTGTCCAAGGACAGGGTTTAACAAGGTGGTGGGCCTTCTATGTAAGAAAGCTGCGTACGACATCTGAATTGATGCTTCACTAAGTTGCCATCTGCCCTAGAATGTGGGCTTGATTTTTTGCCTGTACCATGTCACATTATCCATCTGAGATGATGAGGCCCAAGGAACATAAATTGGCATATGTTCCTTTGCATAGGAGAGATTGCTAGGGTTTTCTTCTCCTCATGCTCACAAAAATGCTTACAGTCAGCTGAGCTACTAAAGGCCTGCGGGTGAAAAAGGGCAAAAATCAAGTGTGTTACATTGCCCAGTGAACCTTGCAGCATGTAGAGTGCAAATATTCGGGTGACTCAGAGCATGCACGTTGGTGGAGTTATTACCCTTTCAGAACTGCAATGGATGTCATATGGAAACTTATGAATTGGGTCTTTTGCTATGAATAATTGGAGGGGAAAGGCGACAGAATACAAAGAAATTAAGAAAGCAGTCTTTTCATGACACATGAAGAGTTGTATGGATCAGTTCCCATAACTTTAATTTTACTGGATTTACATTCACATTTAGTCATTTAGCAGACGCTTTTCTCCAACGCAACGTATGTACATCTCATAGAAAATACAATGAGTGCATTACATTAGGAGAAAGAGAGACATAGTTGCAAACATGTGATTAAGTAAACCTAGTTTGTTTCTTTCCATTGTCTATAAGTTTATAATCACCATCAAACTCATTTGATGAAAAAATAGAAAGTAGAAAGTCCCTGTATCCTGTGTTTACTTGGACTCCAGATTTCATGGCATGGGTTTAAGAGTACTAAATATTATGAAGAATAGACTTTATATAGTGTATCATTCATGTATCCAAGATATTTTCGTGTCTTTTCAAGCTCTCCATATTGTCTTATTATGAAATAAAGTCATACACTAAGGTGCAGTAACAGCTTGTTTAGCTATGTTTGCAAAGAGAAGTTTATGAAATATTTAAAAAATGCACGCTTTACAAAACGAAAAAGGCAAGCCATTTAATGAGGAATCAAGAAAACCGAGAAATGATGAAGATACTTTAAAATTAGCACTTAAACTTAGTAAAATGCCAAAACAGAAGGTTGCAAACCATAAAAGATATGTGAAAACCTGCTTTCTGTGAAGATGCACAGAGAAGCATGCATTATTTATCCGTACGTACATGGTGGATGTCAAATCAACGCTGCATTTACAAAAAAGCAAAAGTGGTTTCTAATGAACAGAAAAGGTATCATGAATTCTTGTCATCAAGCTCTCAAAAAGGGAAATGCACAAAATGAGTTTTGTCACTTACTCGAAATAGTTTGTGAGTATGTGTTTAATTACACCCACCAGGCTTCCATCCCAGCCGGAAGTTTCAGTCAAATCAATTTAGGTATACGTGATGGTTTTCTCCCATAAATGTTTTTAAAGTTAAATGGAATTCTATATTCCACTCATTGCTTTGGCTATGTGTGCATGGTATGTGTAAATATTTCTTCTTAAACATTTTTGACAAAAATATCCCTGAAAAACGAACTGTGTGATGTCCACTTTAAAAAAATATTAACCAGTTATAAAATGTGTGTCAGTGTGTTCCTGTTTGCTCTGCAGTATCCTGTAAGAAATACTGATTTAAAAATCTTTCAGTATTTTATATTTTAGCTAATTCTAATTAAATGACCTATGTGTACACACAACGTTTGAGAATTTCATGAATAATTAAAACATTAACACAGAGAAACAATCATCCAAATAACTGTGTGGCTAAAGCCTTTGCAACACCCTTACATCTGATACTCACAGCCAACTCTACAGGAATGCTCATTAGCATACACACACACTAGCTGCTGGTTCTGAGTGGGGTCAAGGCAAGCCAGAACCCAGCCCAGCTGCACAGGGCGCAAGGCTGGAGGGAGAGGGGACACACGAAAGACAGGGCACCAGTCTGTCACAAGGCACCCCAAGCAGGACTTGAACCCCAGACCCACCAGAGAGCAGGACCTAACAAAACCCACTGGACCACCACACCACCACAACCCCTCTGAGATGCAGGCAATAAACACAAATTAGGCTATATATAGACTGGACACCAGGAAACAAAGACGAATAAAGGTTTTTTATCGTCACATGGGTGGCCCAAAGGAAGTGCGTTTAGCACAGTGGTCTACATTAAAACATCTGACTTTAATGATGAATATTAATGTGTCATTTCTAAGTATACTTATACCAGATGATACAAAAATAAAAACTTTTTTTTTGAACCAGCTGAATTGGGCCTCAGCAACAGAGACAAAATACAGAGAAAATTCTAATACATATAGATAAATACAAGGACAAAACAAAGCCAAGAAGTTGTGCTAAACAAGGGACTTCATGCAACTCCTTCCTAAGAATTTTCAAAAATGTTACCAGATATTCCAGTTGAATCATCATGCAGTTCAAATGTAACTCTCTAGAGGAAGAGAGTTGGGCAACAAACCAATGTCAACAATTGCCTGTCCCAAGCACGGTCACAGCAAGCAGGAGCCTAACCTAGCCATGCAGAGTGCAAGGCCGAGGGGGGTGGGGACACAACCAGGACGGGATGCCACTCTGTCACAGGGCACCCCAAGCAGGACTTGAACCCCAAACCAGCCACACCACCATGCGCCCCCCAAGAGTCAGGCAATTCCGTTAAATTCATTTTTTTGCAGGGACATTCTGGTGTAGACCACAGTATTGAAATACATTTCCTTATACAATATAATCATACTGTATTCCATAATTTCACTAAAACACAGCAGCTGGTGAAATAATTGAAATTAGAAATGATCATTACCTACACCAATTTTATTCCGTAGATCATTAAAACTTACCGCTGTTTGGTCTAGAACTAAGCATACATCCACCACCCACTTAAGACATCCATTCCTGAAACCAGGATTTCATAAGCAAAGGAGGAATTTAGGCTAAGAGCAATAGGAGATCATGGTAGTCTGGTTGCCATCCTCAGATATCTCCTATCATCTCTCATCAGGACAGAACAGTGTACAGTAGGAGAAGATTTAGCACAGGCAGAGATGGAATCTTAGAGAATTACTGAACAATAGATCTCAGAAGTCTTTGGTAGCATGACAATGACTCCCTGCACATCCACAAAGAATCCAGCCTATGCAGGAAAAAACTAGCAATTTGCTTGAATAGTGAAGTCCAATAATAAATCTTTATGTTCAGCAATGTAGCCACATCGATTTCTTTGGTTTGGGAATGCTGTGAAAAATGAATTCTGTTTTTTTTTCTTTTTTTAATTGTTCCAGGCACATAGATATAAATGTATCCAAATTTAAAAAACATGCTCATACAGAGCAGACCAATCCCAAGGTAAATTTTGCAGTACAACAAACAAAATAATATTTCCAACCTAAAGACATTAATTCTTCCAAATAATGAAACATTCAGTTTCATTGTCAAATATTTAAGAGCATTACTTTTATAACCTGAAATTTTAATATAATAGAAAACCTCCTTTAGAAATGCGAGGACTGTTTCAGGGTTCTTGAACTCTCTTTTTTCACCAGCATAAAGGGAAATGCTATGGTTCTCAACCCCTAGCCTTACAGTGATATGGCCTTAGAACTCGTAATAGTTTCTGCCAAAGGTTCGGTTATAGGTGGAGAACAACAGTAGAGAATGAGGACAGCTTTGCGGGTAGACACTTTCTACAATGAACATGTCTGCCAGTAAGCCATTTGTTTGAAATTGTGCCAAAGGGTTATAGTATGTAACCTATCTTGTTTTTTTTTTAAAAAAAAAAAAAACGTAAATAGGAACTTCCATTCTATCCTGTCAAATATATTTTTTGCATCAACAGAAGTATTCAGTGCAAGTTTCAGCTTCTTAGCAATGAAAATTTATAAGATTAAAAACATTATTGGAACGAAACCTAGCCTTCCTAAGTCCTGTCTGACCCTATTTAATGATTTTAAGTGGGAGGGTCTCCTGTCAACGTGTCAGTTTTGGTCCTGATTTTAAAATCCATATTAAGCAAACTAATAGGTCAAAAGGGGGAGCATTCATCTGTTTTTTGTCTTTCTTTAAAATTAGACTATGGTGTTCCAGGAGTCAGCGTTATGGCCCTGTTTAAGCATCTTATTAAATGCCAGCATCAGCACATACCACATCTGGAGCCAAAATTCTTACAAAATTCAACTGGAAAACTGTCAATTCCAGGGACTTTTCCTAAAGGCAAATTAGATACCATCCCAGATCTCGTTAGGAGTAAAAGGGACATTTAAAGAAGCAAGTCCCTGTTGTGACGTAGGTGGCAGCGACAACCTTTCCAAAAATGATTGTATTTCAGCAATCAAACTTAGGCAGACCACTCACTTGGTTGTGTTGCAGCCAGTTAGAGCCTACCTGGCAAAACAGAGCACAATGCCAAGGGGGAAGGGAACACCCAGGACAGGATGCCAGTCTGTTGCAAGGCACCCCAAGTGGGACTTGAACCCCAGACCCACCAGAAAGCAAGACCCAGTCCAACCCACTGCACCACCATACCCCCTCTCCCTTTGACGTTTCAAGAAAACAAATTGAAAGGAATGTGAACAGAACCATGTGATTGTGAGAAAGACAGCAGGAATATTTACATTTACATTTATTCATTTAGTAGACACTTTTCTCCAAAGCAATGTACATCGCATAGAACACACAGTAATTCTAAAATAAATTAATTAAATTTCATAGAAATTTATTTAGCTGGTAATTCTAAATATGCAAATGAATGACAATCTACCAGGAATACACACACACACACATTTTCAGAACCGCTTGTCCCATACGGGGTCACGGGGAACCGGAGCCTACCCGGCAACACAGGGCGTAAGGCCGGAAGGGGAGGGGACACACCCAGGACGGGACGTCATTCCATCGCAAGGCACCCCAAGCGGGACTCGAACCCCAGACCCACCGGAAAGCAGGACTGTGGTCCAACCCACTGCACCACCACACCCCCCTACCAGGAATAATAATAATAATAATAATAATAATAATAATAATAATAATAATAATAATAATAATAATACATTTTCTATGTTCTTTGTTACCTTTAAATTGACTATCCTCTGCAATAAGTGTGTCCCTTTCTTTCCACACTGTTTAAATCTTGTTTCATTATGTGTCACAGTTCAGATTATTAAAAGTACTCATTGATCTTTCACATTTCAAATGGCTTTCACAGTAGGGCGTTATTAGATTTTGCAAGCATGAGTGAGCACTCTCAGTAGTGCTGTAGCCAAAATATTCTGAAATAAACCTTTATATTGTGTTTTGCTGTTGAATTTTGTACTATAATACTAATATAAATTTGTTGCCTGTGGTTTTAAACTGAATTAATTTTAGAGATTAAGCTCAACCTTCACAACAGCATGAGACATTCTAGTGTAGCATTACGCTGTTTTTAGTTCCTATTATATTGTAGCATCCCACTGTTTTAGCATAATGTTTAACAGCTGTTTTAAAGAGTTAAATAAGAGCTTTAAAATTCAGCTTTCAGTCTGAAATATTTTTGCAGATGAATATAAAAATCAGCACAGACAGATGCAGAAAGCAGACCAATACGAATTTGTGACCGTCTTGCATTATTGAGAAGAGAGGGAAAAAAGTGCAGGTGAGGCCTTTTAATATTTAAGAGATCTGCAGGAACCTAGAACATGTCTGGCATACCTGAGGAAATGGGGAATTCTCCATCTATTCTCCACTATTTCTACAGACTTTTCACCACCTTCCTCATGATCACCAATCTATCTTAACTTATCTTAATCTACATAACAAAATAAATATCTCCACTTGTATTTGGAATACTCAAAAAACAAATTTTATAAAAATTAAAGTTACTGAAGGAGATTCTGCCACAGCATTGCTAAGCAAAGCAACATGTTTAGATATTCATTCATAATCCAACCCTTTTGGAGTACATGCAAGGTATGGCTTATTCTACTATCAATTCTTCTGCAGTGCACCAGAAACTTTGGTTTTTTCATGAGAAGCTGCAACTTCCTGGTTATCTACTTCAGACTGTGCTTGTACACTCTTCACAAGGCAAGGCAGTTGAAACTCAGACCAGCAGTACATGCCCCATTGGGTGGGAACACTAGAAAATAACCAGGAGAATGAACAGCTCTTTTTCTGCTGATCCTGCAAGCCCCTCTAATGTGAACCTTGATGGTTAATTTATGTTGAGTCATACCTACAACATAACACAGAGTGCAGCACTGTGTCCTGAAGTATGTTTTCTAGGAGGTACTTATAACATTGTATTATCCACAAGGTGTTTCCTAAATAAAACTAAATTGTTACTCTTCATTTCCAAGAAACATGCTGGAGTGGTTGGAAGCACTATTATAGAAATGTACTATGACATCACACAATGCCTACCCTTTCTGAGTATTGCAGGGAAGGAAAATGATGGAGTTATGGTTTGGAAACATTAGACATGCCCAGTCTGCCTCATCTCAACTTGACTACACACACACACACACACACACATACATTTTCTGAACCACTTGCTCCATACGGGGTCGCGGGGGACCGAAGCCTAACCCGCAACACAGGGCGTAAGGCCGGAGGGGGAGGGGGCGCACCCAGGACGGGACGCCAGTCCGCCGCAAGGCACCCCAAGCAGGACTCGAACTCCAGACTCACTGGAGAGTAGGAGAGTAGGACCTGGTCCAACCCACTGCACCATCGCACCCCCTTCAACTTGACTATTTAAATACAAATTGACATAATCACGCAGTGACCAATTTCACTTAGTAAAGATTTCACTCGTGTTAGTAATTACACAAATTCCTCACCTTAATATGTAATAAACACAGTACTGAAATAATTCAATACTATAGGTCAATTACAAACATTTGTGTTGTTAATATAAATGAGCAGATAAATTGGTGATAACAAGGGTTCAGTTTTCATGTCCAACAGATTCTCACAAGAGAATGTTCTTCAGTGTAAACAGTCAGATTCTTTTTTCCTGGCTCTTCCATGACTGATGTGTGACATTAAATTTCCATCCTCAGTGAGGAATGTATTATTGAAACAAACACAGGGAATCTCCACAAATCTTAAACAGTCTCACTAATGTACAGTGTGAAGATGAGGTACACACACAGAGGTACTCTCTCTCCTTCCAAACTCAGTTTTGGGCCTTTTTGTAAAAAAATCATCTCAAACCATCTGTTTCTATCCGAAACATGTATGAGAAAAAGTAAGATAAATTAGTGTCTACATCTGTATTGTGTTTAATGAGCGTGGTTTTAAACATGTTTTGTATTCTTTCCTGAACATAAAAAATACCATGACTCACAGCACCTAAGTAAATGCTTGAGGTTCTTGGCAGATGTGAGCAGGAACAATTTTGGGCAAAGCCGGTACAATTGAGAAAGGTCAGCCTGCAAAGGGCAACTGAAGGTAGTTAATGACCTCACCCACCTGACCTTGTGGGTAGTGCAGTTCTGTTACAGATGAGGGTTTGATGATAAAAATGACCAGTCCATTGACATGGGGTCACAGAGGGTGAGTGTGGGTGAGGAGCACAGATGGCCAACCACAGCCATATTGGATTGCATGAGTTCTCGGACTAAGGCATCTGGGTACATTCCAAGCTAGGATGAAATGTAATGATTTCTTTCTAAAAAGTCTCTTTTAATTGTATAAGGGATGCAGAGTACTTGTTGCTATTGGCAAAATTCCAACATATACCACTTCAGATGGGTTCAAGTAGGTTCTTTGTGACAGTGCTCAAGTACGGTGATGTGGAGCACAGCAAAATGTACCCAGCGTTCTCGGGGGAGGAGTCACCCCAAGTCTCACCTTGCCAGTTGCCCAGCCCTGACTGCCTTATGATAAATAATGCAATCCCCACCCCCATCGAACTAAATCCTAAATGAAGAGCGTGGCAGACTTCACCAGTTCTTCTGTGCAAGTTGCAAGTGTTGTGCGCTGGACAAGGGGACATGAAGGATGGGCAGGGAAATGAGATCTAATGGAGAAGACAAGACATGATGTGAGGAGAGTGTTCTTGGCGTATGTATGTATTTGCAGTTTGCTTTGTTCTTTTGCTTCTTAAATTTTAGATTTTGACACAATTAAATACTTAAAAACTTTCTGGCCTCTTCAAAAACACATTGCACTGTGAGTTATCCCTACAAAACGTATATAAACTGAAATACTGGAAGCAGATCGCTTAGTAGAAAATGGTTATTATCGTATTTTGAAAAGACTGGCCCATTTTCTAAAGTCAGCAATGTCAACATTGTTTGCCCTCACACTTATGTTTCACAGCAAAGTCCAAAGTAAATGATAACTAATGAGCTAGATTCATGGAGTTATGGTAATAAATACTGAAATATTCATCCAACCATTTGAAAGGACCCTAATAGTCTTAACAATGATATAAATGAAAAAAAATTATTCAATTTAAATTTCGATTAATATAAGTCCTCACTGACCTGCCAGTAAATTTACATGTTATTTATTGGTTATTCTTATTACTGAAAGAACATTGTAACACCTGCAAAAGGACAGAAAATTTAAATGGAAAAAAGGATACTTTGTTTCAGAATTTGCAGTTTTTTTCTTTCTTCACGACAGGAATTCTCCACATCAGCTGGTCCTCAGGCAGGAATGAAAAAATGAAAACAACATTTTCCTCTATGGTGATCAATTCATTCTTATAAAGTTATACTTAATTTCTTAATTTAATCCCAGCAGTGGGTGGCTGTGGGCCGATCGTTTTACGCAATTAGATGCGCAGTAGTGTGCGCCTGCCAATTAAATGCTGTGCTAATGCCATGCAATTTTGCAGCAGCAGAAAGCCTGCCAGATGTCTAGCCTTCAGTCTGAAATGCATCCGAGGGGACAACTGGAGGACCTGTACTCCAGTGTTTGTGTGATTCTAAAAATGGGGGTTGTCAGGCAGTCAGAATGAAACTTTTTAATGTATTTGTGTTGCAAAACAGCTGACAGACCCTTTATTTGGCGCCAAAGAGATTGACAGGGGATGTGAACAAATCAGGTCTGGAATGCAAATGGGTTACCGGGCAATCCTTAAGTGGTCCGGGTGGACTTGGTCTTCAAAGTCAACGCCCGCCTGAGTGGTTGAGCCCATTTATAAGATGAAGGAATGCATTAAAACACAGCTTGACACGGCTTCAGAAAAAAAGCATGTCTTGGTAATGGAAAATGTTAAAGAGAAAGCACTCCCAGAAGAGTCAGCCTGTTAAGATGCTTCTGTCAGTCACCATTTCATCCCAGACAGGAGCTGAAATCTGCTTACTTTTTGATGAAGAAGCATGAATAGAATGGCTCACTTGTCATAACCCTAGTAACTGGAGCTTGGAATGTTGATGGTGGTGCCATTGAGCAAGTCATCACAATGTTAGCGTGCAGTGACATAAGAAGTGGTCTTATTATAGCTCAAGACTAATTAAATTTTGTGAAAGAAATCTTTTTTTTACACTTGTACCATATTTTATAAAATATCCAACTTACAAATTTTACAATACCTGTCAAGGGGAAGTACTTTGATCAAGAGTATTACAATAGGAATGGGATTTGAACTGAGAAAATTCAGAAAGCAAAGCTATAAGCCTAACCACTGCTCCAGAGAAGAAAAGTGCTGTGTTAAAGACTGGTCTGCTCTCAACATTTATGCATCACGTGTCCAAAAATGTCTGCCAATATGGTAGGCTGATTTTTTCGTTTCGTTCAGTAACAGATCTCTTGTCATTATCTCAGCCGCAAGTCCATTCCGCAGTCCTTTTACTCCACTTAAGGAGAATTCATTCTCCATAAAGTTACGGTCCATCCTCGGTTACTGCCAACAGCTTGTGTTTTATTATCTGCGAGCCACTTTATTGCATTAAGTTTGATCCCCTCCAGATCTGCAGCACCGCATACAAGCTGAGTATTAATTGAGAAAAGAGTCTGCCAGGTAAGAGCAGATCAAGTACAGCCATGTGTGCAAGTCCTCAGAAAATTACATCCAATGTAATGATAGAGAGCCCTCGTTTTCTTATTCCATGCTTATGGAAGATTTAATCTTGAATTTTAATCATCACCCTTTCTAGCACCCTAGCCATATTGCCGTTTTTCATTATTCTGTTTTCAGGCAGAATTGCAAATGTGAACTGCCTGACTATTTGAGCATCATCACTTTACAAGTATTGGACACACTCTGGGGGTGATTGACACTTTAGAGGGGCTATTTGTATTTTCCCCGTGTTTCGAGTACTCGGAAACTAGAGTCCAAACTCAGAAACATAGTTTCATAGCCTGAAAACCATTGATTTCTTCTCACTCTGCCTCAAGGTCAGTTATACATGATACCTTAAGGATATTTTGAAGGCTATTGCAATTATTATTATTTATGCATATAGCTCACAGTCTTCTCCAAAGCAACATAGCATGTAAGTTTTTTGTAATATTAAGCAAATGACAGTTGCTTGTATATATATCTGTATATGTATGTATAGTAACGTTTGGATGTAAAATGAACACACGTTTTACTCTACCGTCCGGAGACAGACGTAAAGTGCAATGATCTCAACAACACAATGTAAATACAAGTGCACAGTGTTAACCAGGATTTAAAGTGCATTGCTGATACGATGGACTCGGAATAAACAGACACACGGGATGTTGTACAAGAAGTGAAATAGCGATACGTGAACAGAACTAATAGAATGAGGCATGGCAAATACAGAGTGGTGCACAGGACCTGGACAGCACCACGAAAGACTGGCGTAGACAGGACAGGAGCCCAAGACTGCAACGGAGACACACTAGAACAGTAATGTGAGAAACAGGATCAGTGAACAAGAGTTGCTAGTTAATAACAGGGAAACTAGTAAAGAGCTGATGCAGAATCTGTAAACTAGTAAGGTGACTTCAACCTCTGATTAGGTTAATTGAATGCAGATGTGTCGGCTTTATTATATGGATCCCAGTTGGTGCCTCTAGTGGACCTTATATATATATAGATATATAGAAGTATGGATATGTATATAAATGGATATACATTAGTGGAGCTACTTTGGGCAAGGACCTTTATGAAGGTTAAAGAGCAGGAGCTGAGATTTAAGCAAGGGTCTTTGGAGGAATCACTCTACTGCAATAGTTGTAACCACTATGCTACCTGCTCCTCATATATGTTATTTCATATTTCTTATGTTTTATGCTTTTTCCTTGGCACATGCTCAGTTGACATATATGTTTGAAGAACAGTTTACTAAAATTACTGTTTCTCAAGAATCTACACTGTAAGCAAAAATGTCCATGACCAAGTAAAATACATGTTTTTTGGAATGTATTGTATTAATGTTTTGTCACTTAGATTGCATTTAAACAGCAAGTTCAGTGACTGTGTAATAGTGTACTGGTAGCCTCATTAGTGAGGACTTTGCAAGTTGGCTGCAACGTTGGATCAAAGAAGTGAAAGCGCTTAGTGTAGTGGAGCCTGTACATGAGAAATGGCTCTAATTGGGCTGGAGGATTGTTTTCAGAAATGAACAGGTTCTCTTTGAGGACAACCCTGTTTGCTGGTTCCTGCGTGTGTGTGTGCAGCATTGGATCAGAAATGTGCCTCGTGCAGAAGAAGATGAGGCCAATGACATGTTGGTTTTCATCAAATGACATGTTGGTTTTCATCAAGTGCAGGACTGCGCCCTTCTCGGCAAAAAGTAACTACTGATAAATAACTGCTGAAGCTGTCAGAAAAGTTACGAACAGAGAAGCTGTGTACAGTATGTGCCACCTTTTTTCCTTCATCCATAATTAATTTCTTGCTCTTCACGCTGGTAAAATTCCATTAAAACAAATGCTGCATGGCTTACTTGTCTTTTGTAAGGTGTTATTACCTAACAGTTTGCGTGCACACACTCTTCCTTCTCCGGGAGGCTGTGTAAAGAACGCTTGTCTTCAAGTAGAAGAAATTGAGACGTCTTATTGATCGGGCTACTTTTTAAATGCAAAGCAGGAGGTGCTGAGGTGGTGGAGCTGTCCAGGCTCCTTCCATGCCTCCTGTGATGCACTCTCTGCCCAGACATTTGCAGTGCAGTCTCCATCCCCCTCCTCCCATGCTGATGCTTGCTGTTGGGGTTATTGCTGCAGATGTTCCCTGCACACCAACCCCAACAATATTCACAAGTAGGAGAATGTCAAAGAAAGACTGACTATTTACAAAAAATAAATGTTTCCTCAGAACACATTCTGGGTCTTTGAATATTATAGGGACAAAACACAGGCACTGGGCTTAGTGTCAGGGTGCAAGTATAAGCAGCACCTGGTCTCATTATTTTCCCCAAATATTTCTATGTTCTTCACATCTATGTGCAGGTGATTGTTGCCATTAATGGCAATGACTAAAGTGAATATCTGGATCTCCACGGACCCACAGGAAAGCTAGAGGTCAAGAAATGCTGTGTAATGAGTTCAGTGGTCAAGCTCACATTAAAGCATTTGTAATAACAACTGATTGCACATACTAATGAGTTACAAAAGAGCACGTAAGTTCTGTGCATGAAGAAGTAACGATTTTTATTATGTTGTTCAACCATCTATGAACCTAGCATGAGACACGGGCATAGGAAAATAATTTTACAGTAAGGCTAAAACGAGGCATCCAACAATTTCATGTATAAAGGAAAATTTCTTTGTGGATTACAAGTAATGTTAAATGAATGGTTAAAAAAGTGTAATTACCTTGGAATATAAAATAAATAATTTTGCACATAACTTTATGTGCAGCTGGTTCTTCAGGCAAAATGACTGCAGTAAAAAAATCAAGGTTGATCCTTTTATTTTTTAGTTACTTTAAAACCTGTTTTTATATAAACATATACTTACAGACAAGTTCCATACCTGAGTATTTAATAAAACCTTTTTTACAAATATTTTAATAGCAATTCAGCTTTACAGCCATCTGCAGTGTTTACGGAATCTCTGTGTATTCTTAATGCATGAAACTGCTTTCAATTTACGCAGAACTGAAATAAAGTCTTCAAACTCAATGCAGTAAAAACAATAAACTACCTTAAAAATTATGTATTATATTTGACAGAGCCTTTTTCTGATTTGCAGTCACCGGATAGAGTCCATTTGACAGTGCTGCAATCCTAGCAGATGTGTGGATTTAAATGAAGGAAACCTAACCTGCAGATGCCTTAACCAGTATTCATCAGACGGCCAGTGGTTCAGTGGATTTTGCATTATTCCATGTAAACATATTACCATGAAATATATTCTTCCCACCACATGAATTTTGCTCTTCTTTTTTGTCAGCTGTCATATTTGCAGGCTGTACTTAGTACTTTAATCTAATTGTGTCATAATACAATTGATCGTAAGGTTGCACCATGCACCAGCCTTCTGGGAAAAAACATATAATGACTGAATTGGTTAATGGGCATTTGAATGCTGAGCTGACATCCATCTAGTGATTGAGTACTTAGAGAAAAGAAAAAATGATTCAGCAGGTATTGTGCTCCCATCGGAGGCCAGCACAATTTGCAGTGCAGTCCGCGGCATCTGTATACAGGTTGCTAGTGGGGGTGGGGGGCGACTTAGCCATGGGGTCTGATATTTGTCAAAAAACATATAAACTGTCCAAGTGCAACAGTCGCAACTGGCTCTGGCCAGGTGTGGCGTTAATCATTGTCAAATTTTTACATTGAGTCTTTTGAACCTACTGTACATTAAGCCTAATCTCTATCGATGTCTCCTTTATCTGGATTATGCTGATCAATACAAAGTCTGGCTGCTTTGTAAAATACTTGGGAAATCAATGCTCGATTGAAAACAATTCTTTGTGCTCCACTTTTGTTTGGTACTCCCAATGACAGCAGGGAGAGTAAAAAAAGATCTGGTCCAAGGGACTGCCCAGCACAGCAGATCTGCTACAACAATAAAACTACAGATGGCTTCCCCATTCTTCGCCTTTTCTCCAGGAAACGCCGGCGCTTTTGTGCCTGACAGACAGCGCCTCTCGTCTGCGTTGATGAAATCGGGATTGGAGGCCCACAGCTCTGGCAGGTGACATTTTTGCTTTGCTGGCGGCTGTGTGAGGCTTCCCAGGGGCCGGAGGTGACAGACAGCTGCAGCCTGAGTCACACAAGAGCCTCTTGTTTTCCTGCATACATCGTGCTCTTGAAAACCTGAGAGGTACCACTACCTCATATGCACATTAATGGAGGATATTTTGTCTCCCTGTATCTATAAAAGCTATATTGTATATAAACTGTAGAAAAAGAATGAACGCTCTGTATATTTTTACTCACTATATACACATCATGTAAAATGTAGAGCCAAAATAAAAGCAATGCTATTCAACAACGGGGTTTTCTGTGCTTACGACTGAGACAAGAATTTTAATTTCCTTTACCAAACACGTTTCTGTTGTTTGGCATTACCAACCTGGAGAGGTATACTTTTAAGAAAAGAAAAACATGAGATTGAGGAAGTGTATGTTTTTTTTCATAACAGAAACAGTTAAGAAAAAAAATTAGTAAATTTATGACCTATCACTTTCACAGTAGGGAGCTGTAACACTTTACAGCCTGAAAGAATTCCATCCATGAGCACAGCCTTTGAAAATGAACATGAGTCTGCTCTTCAAGCCTAGTTTACAGTTGTCTGATTTTACCTCTGCATTCCCACAGTGATTCTGCTGCTGGGCTCACACACACACACAATCATAGTGAAGGGCAGCACTAGCAGAAATGAAGAGGTGGTGGTGGTGGTGGTGGTAGTGTGGGGGGGGGATATGTTTTAAAAATAACTTACAAATTGTGTGACAAATTTCCCCTGGAACTCCTTTAAAGGCAAAATTTGGAAGGGTTGAACTTTCCATCAGGAATTTAAAATTTGGGAGTTTCGAAAACTATCAAAACAAGGTTTTTTGAATGTAGGTTTACAAAATAAATTTAAAATCACACTATACACCTCATCCTAAACATTGCAAATGCCTTGTAATGCTCTGAAAACAATAACTTTTATGTCCTGAGATTTACCAGTACGTTGCATAAGTTGCACCATCCCTTATGCTTTGTTCTTCCTGCCCATTCCTAGGCTTCATAAGCAGTTATTGAAGATGGGTGGTTGCATGTATTGCTCTTACATAGCCAAAAACTACAAAAAGAGGGTATAAACCTGTACAAATATTTAATACTTTATAATTCCTAAGATTTACTCCAAATGTTAGTCCTTTTACAATAACTGCAGCCAATATCTAAATGTCAAAATGTTATGATATTGATGAAATTCATCAGTCTTCCAAGAATTTGGCAATATATTCTTAAATGCCCATGTCAAGGATGATGTTTAACACATAATATTTGTAATATCTATGTTAATGTGCAAATATTGAATAGAAACTTCCCGTATTAATGGAATCTTCCTGGAAGTCTCTTTCAGAAGACATGTTACAGGAATATTGATATGCTGACTTTAATACTACATCTGTACACATGAACTGCAGTGCTTTCTGAGGAAGGAAGTCACTCTCCAATCACTCCGCTTCACCAAACCCTCATTTATTATTTACTTTGGTGACATTCGTTTAATTCACTCTATTATAATGCCCGCATCATCTCAAGTGCTCCCTTTCTTTTATTCATATAAATTGTACTCAAGGTCACCTCCTTTCAGCATTCTAATCGTCTTCTGTTAAATGTGCAATATCCCTCTCCGAGCCATGAGGGAGGGGGTTCGATTGTGTGGTCTCTTATCGGTGTTGTTGCTCACAGGGCCTATGGTCAGACTATTTAGAAAAATGCAGGTTTCACCATAGACATGTGTGGACAAGATTGCTGGGGTGGCTGAGAGGTTCATGAAGCACAGGAAGAGGTTGTTGTAGAAAAACAAAAATGGAGAAAATACTTGCTCTTCTAAAGAACACAGTAGTAAGATGAATGTATTTCTCAGTAATGCAACATAAAAAAAGAGGGGAAATTCTCCAAATAATATGGGAGAGGAGATTAGGTACCTTGGTACCCTATGCCCGTGTCAGGGCAGCTGTGGGGGCTGGGGAGGAGGTGTCAGCAATGATGAAAGATATGGTCTACACTTTGAAGCAGTCTACAGACCCTTGGGTGAGGAATCAAAAAAGCAACAGGCAACTCTGTCTGGACCAAAGTCAGTAGAATAGAGCAAGGAAATCATTTAAGCAAGACATGATGCCAATCTAAGAGCTGTGTACCATTATGGTAAGATCCAAGAATAAGGCAAAGAGAAAGAGATGACATTTTGTTGGGAGTCTTTGTTTCCTTTGGATTTCTGGTGCTTGTGTAGTTGCATGAACATTCTTAGCAGCACATTATGGAGACAAGTAATATAACATTGAATGTTCTATATCTTTAAACATATTATTTTCTCAAGAAAACATTCTGGGAATGTTCAAAAACAATACTGATAACATTTATTTGGTCCTTTGCTTGGGGTGTGGTGGTGCAGTGGGTTGGACTGGGTCCTGCTCTCTGGTGGGCCTGGGGTTTGAGTCCTGCTTGGGGTGCCTTGTGATGGACTGGCATCCTGTTATGGGTGTGTTCTCTCCCCGTCCAGCTTTACGCCCTGTGTTTCTGGGTTAGGCTCTGGCTCTCCGTGACCCTGAATGGGACAAGCGGTTCAGACAGTGTGTATGGTCCTTTGCTCAAGAGGGACTGACAGTGTAAAAAGAGTTGCAGTGACTAACCAATGCACAGCTAGGTCATTTTTAATTTTTTCTGAATAATTACTTTGCTTAAGAATATTACAGTAAGAGGTAGATTTGAACTTGGATTTTTCAAGCCCCTAGGCAGCTGGTATAACCACTACACTACCTACTGCCTCAGTTTACCTCTTACTTTAGTCTTCCAGTAATTTTCAGGTATGAAAAAGGTTTGTATCAAGATATGAAGAAAGACTCTTTCTTTCCTTTCTCAGTCACTTTTAAAGTAAAACAACATGATAATAACATTTATAAGCAAAACAAGGTGGTGACATGTACCCCAATGTTCAAGCAAGCCTAATGACCCCCCCAGCATTAGTGTATCAATCCTCAGATGATTTTTATTGATATTTTTAGCCCCCCTATATCTGCCAAGTAATTACATCATTGCTAATTCTCTTTTTGCTGAAAACCAAAGTAAAATAAAAATTAAAGAACGAAAGAAACCTTCTGAAATACACTTAAAATGCACGATTGCTTGTGCTGCTGCTAAACATGTGCGTTTACACCCTGCATTAGCAGGTTTCATTTTAGACCTCCTGTGCCGGACAGACAACAAGTCAGCTGCATACAAATGACCCACTACTGAATGAACCCTGCATGAGACCAATTGCATTCTAGACTATGCCACAGGCAGCTTCAGCCATTAATCTATATTTGTTTGACAGCTACGTTCAGTTGCGAATGGTTTCCGCTTGGAATCAGAAGCTAAACAAGCTACAAACATGGTAGATTTGTGGGGGCACCTAGATGATGACTGACAGAGACCCACAGATGCTGAGATTGGGATTACAAAAATATGTGGGATAAGAATCTGAATACAGCATGCAAGCAATCTAAGACAAAGTTAATGCTATGTGAGAAAATACATCTAGACGGAATTCATTAAAAAACTGACCATACTCTGTCCAAACTTACCTTGCTCTAACCACAATTATCCACAATTACTAAATTTTGACCATACTCTGACTGTGCAGTGATACTAGCCATTGTAAGTCCCAATATACCCAAGTGTCTTTTCTATTAACTTTATGAACAGTACTGGATCACTGCAACATAAAGACCAAAACTATTCACAGAGAAATTGGAAATAGACCCATATGAATAAAACAAGGGCAGGAGGTTGCAATATTTCACAGGTATGATCAGGTAGTGCAACCTAATATATTGCAGAATCCTTTTGAATTGACATGCAGAACAAATGTCAAGCAGAAGAAAATTACACACTAATCATCAAACATAGTATTTACAGAGAATACTTCATGTGTGGACAATAACAATAAAGTACATTTCCTTTCCAATTCTTTAAGGGTAGCCATCCTACATTCCTTTGCTTTATCAAAAAAGGGTTGCAATTTCACAAGAAAATCGATGGGGACAGAAAGCTTCTTGCTAAAGATATTATTTGAATAGTTGAGGAAATGCCATTTCAATTAACTTGTATCTATCACATTCGTAGAATAAACGTATCAAAGTACCAGGAATTGCCACGTATTTAAAGAACAGATGAGATGTTACTCCAAACATCTTATCAAGATGCACTGGAATATGATAGATTCTATGAATGAGCTTTAAGGTTTCTCGAAACTAAGAGAGGTGCAGACAAGAAAGATTTTAGCACATATAGATGACTATTCATAGCTACTTCAACACAAATCAAGAGGTCATGTCACCCTCAGTGCATCATAAGAACACGCACCAACAACTGTTAAAAACTTATATAATGCAAAGATTACACCCTGGAATTGTCCAGTGCAATGAGCTGTTTGACAACTTTAGCTAATTCTCTGGTGGTCTATTACGCGTTGGGTAAGCCACAAGAGTAAACAAGCGCCTTGTCCACCACTTAAAATTCACAAAAAGAAGCATGAGAATATCAGTGGCACAAAATGAGGTTACCCGGATGTCCCTACCTATACCCTGTGATGCTCAATTCAATACAACTTGTACTAGAACAGGAAAAAATCAAGACTGTCTTTATCCATCAAATTACAGTACACAGGTAAAAGAAAGTTAGGATATTATTATTAGAAGAAATAATAACAATTAGTACCTTGAACTGGGGGGGGGATGCGGTGGCGCAGCGGAGCAGCAAGCTTGGCCAGGTCTTGCTCTCTGCTGGGTCTGGGGTTCAAGTCCTGCTTGGGGTGCCTTGTGATGGACTGGTATCCCATCCTGGGTGTGCCCTCCTCCCCTCCAGTCCCATGCCCTGCATTGCCAGGTTAGACTCTGGCTCACTGCGACCCCACTTGGGACAAGCGACTTCAGCCAATGTGTGCATGTGTGTGTGTGAGAGTACCTTCAAACTGTAAATGAGGTAGGAAAGGTCTTGAAACGGTAAAAACCAGCATAAGCATAGTACTAAAGAATAAGTCCAAATTCAGGTGTCTACACTATTGTAGAAGGGCTGAGTGATGTCACCTGACATGGAAACAATCATTAAAATCTCGAAAGGCAAAAGCGAAAAAAAACTGCAATTTAAGTGACACAAAGGAAGCACTAACAAAACTCAGGATTTTTTTGTTTGTGGAGTTTATGGGGGCTCAGCTTCACAGAACAGGGTGAGGTCAAGTGTCAATATAATTTTTAATATCTCGAAAAGTAAAAGAAATATAATTGTGGTTTAAACAGCAGAAAACAGTACAAAAGTAGCACTAAAGAATAAGCCCAAATACAGGTGTCTACAGTGTTGTAGGGGGGCTGAGTGATGTCACAGCCTGGAAAAAATAATAGATTAATGTCTCCATAACAAAAATGGCACAAATTCTAATTTTCACAGCAAAAAAGCAACATAAACACAGCACTAACAAAACATGGGATTTTTTTTTATTTCTGTTGTTTGTAGCAGGGCTAACTCAATGGAGTTCTTCAATGTCCTGTGGTATTTGATGTTGTAGGGACCATGGGGAAATGCTTGAGTCACTCAAAACACCCCTTGCAGCTCAGAACACCAGTTGGTTTTAGTGCTGTGCTCAGCAGAAGAAACGCATCACACTCGCAAGAACAGATGCCTCTAATATGTGCTTCCAGGTAAACGTACACATGTAGAGCACCTTCATGTCATGTTTATGGAGTTGCTGTCTTGAAGTGAAATCAGCCACTGGACAAGAGTCTGAAACCAGTTTCCAAAAATCCTTCTGAAGTGACCTTTTCCACCAAGACCTGTCCCCCTTGGACGTTACTGGCATCTGATCACGCTCCCCTTGACAAGCAATCATATTCAAACACAAGCACAATTCCATGAGCTTAGCAGTGAGCAAAATTCTAAGAAAAAGGTAATATTTTTATTTGTCTGTCAATAATCTTACAGAGACACTATCTGGAGTCTTGCAAATGCAGTTTTGTTATTTAGAAAGCTTCCTTCTGGGTACTGTGCATAAATTAGAATGTACTTTTATTGATCGCCTGTTTTCCATAACTTAGTTGTTTACTGTTGAGCATTCACGGCATGTCTACATCCACAGATTCAAAAAAGCATGCGGGCATGAGGGCAAGACGAGGTCAAAACATCTCCCAAAAAAACTGAGTATGCTTTTCTTTTATATCAGCCTCCCCCTGCACAGCACCCACAGTAGGAGATTTAGGATCACCTTAGATCTTAGTCTCTCATTACAAACACAGCAGCACCTAATACAGAAGGCTTTCCATTTGCTGGGTGTTGTAGGCCGTAGACACCATCCATTCTCTTTCCGTAATATCATCATAATGGTTTGGAAATTTGTGTCGGCAAGCAAATTCAATAAGTGTAGAGCAACGCAGAAGCTTAATAGCATACGTACATCACAGGTTAATACAGAGCAGGAACAATTGCACAAGCAACTGAACTGGAAAACTGCTATTCACTACATTTCTTGGTACATTTAAGCAACATTTAAAAACCACTGTGCTGTGCCATTTTTTGCATATGGCTCCTGCTGTACAAATCTCAGAAAGTACCATGAACCAGATAAATTATCATAACAAATAAATAAGCTGTGAAGCTAGTTCAACCTTGTAATCCATTCAAAGTTATCTACACCATTAACTGCATTATGTTTATCTTTCCATCTGAAATTTTCAAGCACATAGTGAGGCTACAGGCAAATTACAGGTTTAGTTGAAAGGTCAGGTATCATATTTCATGTTAGCAGATGTTGACATTCATCTGTTGAAATGACACTTGTAGAGCCATGTTTCCAGTTTCACACACACATCATCTGAAACCGCTTGTCCCATACAGGGTTGCGGGGGAGCTGGAGCCTAACCCAGTAACACAAGGCAAAAGGAACACACCCAGGACGGGACACCAGTCCATCGCAAGGCACCCCAAGCGGGACTCAAACCCCAGACCCACCGGAGAGCAGGACCCGGTCCAACTCACTGGACCACCATGCCCCCCTTTGAGCCATGGTTGCAAATAAAAAAATTAACAAATATCCTTTAAGACATTTTACTTTAAACCTTGTGTAAAGTACACAGAAACTACAATGCAAGCTTTGAAATGAATTAATTTCTGGCACTGCATAGCAGCTGTGCATGGAATCAATGCTGCCTTGTTTCTGTTGTAACTTAGGCAATATTTATCCAACAGGGAAGACAAATATGGCATGGAGGTGAATACTAATGTCTATGGTGCAAAGGGGGCAGACAGCTGGTCCAATATATTTATTAGAGCTCATATCAAATTCCTCTAGCAATGGCTGGCCTTCCTTTTCAAGCAATGTCTTTACTTTGAATTGTCTCAAACATTTCAGGTCTTTCCGAAGTTTCATGATAAACATTACACGATGAGAAAAATTGGTAGTGTGTTGTGTTTTGAACTAGATACTATGGGTTTGTGTGTGTATGTAGATGTTTATAGTCATTATAATACATATAATAATACTTTATATATTGTTTTTAATGGTTTAAATTGCCAAACTCTTCTAAGAGTGTTGAAGAATGGGTTCAGGTGCTGGAATCCTAACTGCATGAAATCATGGAAGATGATAATGGATATCACCCCAGAATTTAGTAATCTAATTGTAAATGATTGCACAAATTAAATCTAATAACTGTGGTTCAGAAAACTGTGTTGGTAATTGTGTCAGTCCTAGTTGTAAATGCTTCTTGGAGGAAATAAGGCAGAGATTATGCTACATTTCCATCTGAAAGGGATGCTCTAAATCATAAAAGGCAGATACATGAGACAGGCACAATCACCAAGTTCAAGTGTTTAAGTGCTTTAATTACAATCATTTGGATGTAGAAAGGTTTCAGCTGCAAGATACAGCACAAACGTGCAAACAGTGAGGACTGTGATAATCCTTTCGTAGTAATACATTTTTAAAAATGTATTTCTCTGTGATTTAGATGTTTGTACTTAATATGTTAAAATTTTGGAAAATGAATAAGGACAAGATGCTTGTTTATAAACATGTAATCTATCATTTGTCAACTTTCTTTCCCTGATAATTACTAAGAAACTGTCGCAAACAAACGAAATCTAACCGATCCTTATACTGCAAGATTAATCAGTGTTACATTTAATACTATATTTGATACTGTATAAATTAGCAAATCTGAATATTTTTATTTATATATTTTAATCTGGTGAGTTTTTGGAATCAATTAGCACAAATGAATATGACAAAAAAGCTAAGTTTCTCAAAGACGATACATAAATTTTGCTTTTGTAGTTTTTCCCTGAAAGACTCTCAATATGCTGTATTATACCAAATCTTAAACACGTGCATGAGTCCTTGCTTGGCTATATGTAGTAGGGTGACTCCAGTCTAAACTGAGGACTAGTATGCTACAGTGTGATCCAATGGACTCTCTACATACAGCCAGAGCACTATTACTATCAAAAGTAGCCCATACGTTCACAAAATCAAGGGGAAAATTAATAACAATTAATTTGAAAGCAAAGCATCAACAAAGGATGAAAGAATAAAATTAAAAAGTCATCGGACTACTTTCCCAAACAATTGCCATTAATCATTATTATGTAGGTATCATAAATTCTGCATTCTAAAGTCAGATACTCCATTCAATATTTTTTGTATTTGTAGCAGTTATGGATGTATGTTTTCTACATTCTAAATTCAGTTATTAAATGAAACAGATATCAAATGAAAATGAATAACGACGATGATATTCAATGAATGACGACATTGCACTATACCAAAAAAGGAATACAGAGAAAGCATTTAAACATTGCATTCAACCCGGATGCACATCTCTGTGTCCATGCCTGAGTAAAAATATGCACTTTCTTGAGCAAAGAAAATCCCTTTTCTGATACAGCTGCTTTCTGCTGTTTTATTCTATAATGCACTCTGTTTGGTGATATGAGATAAAATGCTGACAATATCTGAGTTATGTCAGCAAAGAACAGTGAGAGGGTTCAGTGAGGGACATATGCATGAGTTCATTATCATATTACACACACATTGTCCGAAACCACCTATCCCGAGCGGGGTCGCAGAGAGCCGGAGCATAACCCAGCAGCACAGGGCGCAAGGCTGGAGTGGGAGGGGACACACCCAGGACGGGATGCCAGTCCGCCGCAAGGTACCCCAAGCAGGACTTGAACCTCAGACCCGCCAGAGACTGGGACCCAGCCAAGCCTGCTGCGCCACCGCATCCCCAATTGGTAAATCATTTTATACAAATGTAAATATGAAAACATTTTGTAATAAAGGCAGCTTGTTGCTTCTTGCTGTATACCTCTTCTGTTGAATATTAATAAATGGCTTTTTACCGATTGAGTTGCTATTGTTCTGAAATGGTGAGCTTGGATGATATGCAGCTGTAGTGTTCAGATATAATTCCATCTTTGCCTATATAGAGTTTGCATTAATTTCCTGCCACAATCCAAAGGCATGCATACAGTTCAAGTGAATTGTTCACTAAATTGTGTTCAGTGTCTCTGTGGGTGAGTGCCATTATTAAATGGTCTGGCATCCTTTTCATACCCTGTGTTTCTTTAGATTGCTTTTGGATACCCTCAACCCTGTTGAGACAAGCAACTTGTCTGTGTGAAGGGATGCTATAACACGATAGCCTCATATCAACACAACTCCATGTCATGCAACAGATACTCAAGGTTCAAAGTTCATCAGCTGCCTTTTCATCCTGTCAAAAATATAAATATTCTTTAACAATGTGTACTGTATGTGATGTAACATCTTCATGTTTACATTTTCACGTTTTGTCCATATTAATAATGATAGTAGTAATAATAATAATAAAAAGAAGAAGAAGATGATAATAATGATGGTGATGATGATGACGGTGTTGCCTTTTTCGTAAAATCTGTAATACCCTTTAGTAATATATGTATATAAATGCAAATTGTAATAATTTTATAAATGAATAAATGTGAACATATTGTGTAAATCGTAAATGTTATTGAAATTTTAGTGTATGGAATTAGGACCTATACCTCTCACCTCAAAAGAAGAAATTAAAATGTGCACTGCAACTCCCAAAATTCGAAAAAAAAAAACATTAAAAAAAAAAAAACGTTTTGCGGACAGGAGGTTTGCGTCAACCGTATCATGTTGAATAAGGATGGGACGATTAGTTGATGTTTTTTTTCCACTGTCCATTCATTGTTGCTCGCTGTCACCGGTCACCTATTTAATTACTTATTTGACACTTTTTCTGCTGTCGTTATTTACGGCGGACATAAGAATTGTAGCATTTTAATGAGGGCAGACAAATACGATTAACAAGCGAATTACCACAGTATCGCACGCCTGCCCACGTCACAGTCGCGATCTAGCGCTCACATGTTTCTCAATGAACACATGTCAATGTCGGAGGCAGGAAGGGCTTCGGCCAGGTGATGCCTTCCCGCACCATCGCAGCTGCTGCACCGCGGCGCTGCACTGAACGCGCGGATCTCCCTCCAGCACGACCGCACGGAGCCGGCAATGAATGATCTGTAAGTCCGCCGCAAAGCGGAGCTCCGCTGTGGAGCTGCTGCGCGGACAGAAACAGAAGGACTCAAGGAGCGTCCGAAGCCGAAGAAGCCGAAGGTGCCGAAGGTGCCGATGGTGGAGCGCGGCGATCCTCGCGCTCAGCACCGGCGCACCGGCGCCTCCGCGTTTTTCACAGGCGTCCCTTCACGCTTTTCAAATCATCATCATGTGTGGAGAAAATAATTACAACAACAATTATAATAGTATTAATATTAATAATATACTATCCAAACAAAAGGTAAGGCCCAAGACACTGTGACTGTTCCCCAGCGAAGTACTGAGGAAAAACTAATAATACTTAACTAACCCTCGCGAAGCCATGGCGGCATAAACGTGTTTGATATAGCTACAGAAATACTAGCTGACTAAACATATCATTTTTCAATGACTGCTGATCTTCGGCTGAAGCTGTAAAAGACGCGAGAAAGTTCGCGGCTTTCCGAACTTTTACGCGGAAAGAAACATGTAGATGTACGGTGTTACACAATGTTAATTCGTATGGCCACATCACATGGCATCATCTCTGCGAACTAAGACACATGTCTGCTGATGTGAGCGCTGCTCTGCTACTGCGAGAGGACCAGTAACTATCTTATTAGCACCGCGTGTAATAGTGATGATCATCATCATCCTCATGACGACGGCATAGATAGTAGTGCCTGACAGTTTTCCCTAGCGATGACGATGATGATCATTATTGTTGTTGTTGCTGTTGCTGTCGTTTTCATTGTCAAACAGTAGATACCGGCCAGCTCCAATAAACGGACGAGTAAGTTTCCACTGAGGAAATTCAAATTGTGGGCTCTCATGAATTATGCATATTTATGTTTTATATGAACGCATCTCTCGCTGAAGTAGAAGACTGGGTTGCAGAAATAAATTTTCGGTAGATAAGTGAGAAGCTGGTTTCGTTCTTCGGTGTCCTGTGTCTTGTATCCAGTGTCACGTGACCCATGTCCATCATCTCTTTCATTCTGCGTCCTGAATCTGTCCTCCTCCCTGTCTTCTGTCCTACGTCCTGTGTTTTATGATCATACACACACCTGAGCAGCCTGAGTCACAACTTTTTCATGGCTTAAGACGTCGTCTAACTCATTTTTTTCTTTGACTTGGTAATCAAAATATGACCTTTCAGATAAATCATATTTTTTCCATATCTAATAGATGTATTTGCGTACGTGTGGATTGCAACATTTGGAATATTCTGCATTCACCTCATATGTGAACAGTTAATCTCAATGTTTTGTTATAAAACTGTTATTAGCTGGTATTAACTGTTAACAACGAAGAGAGGCTAATGTTTTCTTGACTTTCAGATTTGGTTCAGAAAAGGGTTAAATTGCGAGTCTTTACTGTACAGATTATGTATATATATCTCAATAAATGGTGAAGCAATTACAGTTGGAATATGTGCTTTTCCTTAGTTTTCTTACCATGATTTAGTAGTAAGCGCGGTTCGTGTTACAGTCTGTTCTCTTCTGTTCCACTTATTTCTATTAACACAATCATCATTAGTCTATATATATAATATTCCTTTGCAATCAACAAACTTGCATTAGCAATCAGTTTTTTTTTAACGGAGAGTTTGTGCCTCTTCTTGTCACAAAAATACCAGTTGTGTTACATTTTGCTGGAGTGGAGCAGCAGGATCAGCTGGAAAGTACAGTACAGCGGTGTTTTTCACGCCTCTTTCTACCGGAGAAACCGAAAGGATTTAATGTTTTCTCCACGCAACTTCAGTGTAAGATAATAATGAATATGGACTTATCTCTGCATATATTCGCCTGTGATAAAACTGCGTGTGCTTTATTTTTTTTAACATTTCGAACATTTTATTCCATATAATTTCAGTCCTTCCACTCCCAAACGAATCAAGTGTGCCTTATTATTTCACGTATACCAGCAGATAGCGCAGTGGCTAAAACTGCCTTGGCTTGTAACTTGAAAGTTCTCCGCTCGAATCTCCATTCCTGTTAAGCAGTACCCGTTATCAGTGTTCTAATAATAATAATAATAATAATAATAGGACGAAGGAAAAAAGAAAAATAAATAAGTGGCGGGCACAGGTGAGGTGGCCATAATTTTTGAGCGCTGGCGGCTGTCTTTAGGACCCAGCAGATTGTGGGTAGAAGCGGCTGTCGGTGCCCATATCAGGTCGCGTTTTGCCCAAGATCGCTTATCTCCTACATCCCAGCAACACTGTGAGGTGGTGCGGACGGCGCCGCCACTCTTCTTCCAGTTGTTCCAGAGTTTCAGGGTCCCGGCGAGAAGAAAACGGCGGGAACAAGGACGATGAAGATGTTGGTGAACATGCCGCGCTCGACAAATCGCGCGTAGAAGAGAATTTCGGCGCAGGAATGAAGGAAAGCACAGAGTGAGTGTGTAGAGAGGATATTACCACCAGTGAAAAAAACAGCTCGAGCTCTATGATCACCATTCCCAGAGTCTGGCAAGAGTTCACAGAGAAACTCAGTCACAGTGATGCTTGATGCCGTTCGGTACTTGGGCCGGAACCCCTGGATGTGAAGACAGAAGAGAAGTCAAGAAGAGTGAGCTGAAGAGGAGGCGCTGACTGAAGGAAGAGGAGTTTGAAGTTGCCCTATCAGGAATTGTTCTTCTGTACTTTTGCGCTGACATCCCATGCGGAGCCAGGAGCCGAGACCCTGATTTATTACTCGGTTTTTATTTATTTATTTATTTATTTTCCGAGATTCTGGCATCGGCTGTTTCAGTTTCTCAAGCTCGAATAGATGCCGCCGTCTCGTGCTGGGGATTGATGTCCACGGCTTCACCCCTTCTCCATGCAGCGAGCTCTTTAAAGTCCAGCGCCGTCAACTTTCTTTGCTTCTTCTTGCTCTTCTTGTTGCCGTTCGTGCGCCCTGTCCCCATCAGATCGTCGGATTGAGCGCATCGGGCGCATCCCTAGTCTTAACGCCAACCCCGGCGGTCCTCCTCAACTTGTTGAACACTTCTTGAACGCTGGATTCCCAAACAAACCTCCATCCTTGAAGGAGATCTCTTCATCTGTAAGTATTTCTCCCTGTGAACCACCAGCTGTCGTTCCGAAATCATTGTAACAACCTAAAGGAATTAGCGCGCCGTTGCTTTTCCGTTATTGCCGCTGAATCTTACAATTAATCGCCTCTCAGATCCCAAATAGGCGAAATGACCAGACACCACTAGTTCATCTGAACTTGTGCATTAATAGTCGGGACCCAATAAAAGCAGTAGCGAGTTTTTTTTTTTTTTTTTTTTGCCACCAGTTACAATTAAGCAGTTATTTATTTGCCCGACCGTTTCCTGCTTCTCTTGGGTCCTATTTTATGAATGTAATAATTAGGAGTTTTCTTATTAAACGTAATTGATAGGACCGGCAGGTTAAATTTCGTTTCCAAATTACCGGTCGCCCTCTGGTGGGATATTACGGGTTTATTACGAATTAAATCTCGGGTTAGTGAGTCTTCAGAAGAATTTTCATTAATTGTTACTTACGCGATCTGCTAAATGTACTTAAAAGAAGTCCTGCATAGGAAGCGATAAAAGAAGTCCCGCTTGCCCTGTAATACTGGGCTTCTACGTTATGGTGAGATTTTTTTTTACAATACAATATATTTTACTATGATCATCTTGAATGTGAAGGATTTTCATCTGCAGAAAGAAAGAGCTCATCTTTAAGGTTTATCATCTTTTTATATAGGTTACATCTGCTACCAAGAATATAGGTCACATCTGAAAATATATGCAGTTTAACTTAGTTAGTGGTTGTAAACACACAGCAGTTCATCTATTTAAGTATAATCTAAGAAATTTAGAAAAAAAAACTAAGAAATTTAGAAACAAACCTTGACTCCTCTTTTCAGGCTGAAAATGAAACCATTTCAATCAATTCAATGTATTTAGCGTAACATTGGCTGTTGTGGACTTTTGGGTTTTCGGATATACAGCTGACAGTCTTGCATTACTAAACCCATCTGACAGATAACCCTGTGAGATATTTCTGGTGCAGATGTATAATGCAATGGATCATACTTTACTCCCAGTAGATGTTCACACTTTTACCCGCTGATTCTCTTTGTACATCAGCAGAACTTGTACTAAAATGTTGAACAGGAAAGTTTTTGTCAAGTTCAAAGAATCTCTGGCTATTTAAAATGTAGCTCTTAGTTTTTGTGGCATGAGTTTTGCTGTTTTCTGGGTGGTAAGCTCTAAAAGCATGTTACTTCTGGCGTTAATTAGAGGGTCTCATGGTATGTTACGATGGAAGAAGAGTTACTGTGCCCTTCCTTTAGTATAAGGGTGTCATGGGTGTGAGAAGGTGGCAGAGGTACCACTATCGAAACAGGAAAGACAGCAGGATCTGTGTTCCTTGGTGCACTTTTTGTGGCAGACGTTTTGTTTTTGGTGTTAGGGAAACAGACCCATGAGTTGAATGAGACGGTGCATGTGGCATCACAGGGACACGTCGTTCGTGGTGCAGCTCCTTCTCACCTCTTAGCTGCACGCGGTTGGAACAGCACACAAAGGAATCAGAGTCACAGCAGCGACTGCTCCCTGCGATAACTCTTCACCTCTAACAATGTTCAGCTATAACTGAGCTGTGTTTATGCCTGAGCAATTTGTAGGTGTTCACTGTGGATAATGACCACGTTTTGAAAAATGCATCAAAAAGATGTGGTCTTCTCAACAGGGGCAGTAGCTCAAATCTCAGGTGGGATTCCCTCTTGTGCAATTAGGCACAAGAGAATAACAGTAAAGGCACAAACAAAATGTAACATGCAGTCTTGTAAGAATTGTCTCCATGGTTTTGAAAAAAATTCATACCAGGCAAGATGGTTTGTAATAAGCATGTTCAGATGAATTTCTGACTTGTCTTTTATTGACCAAACCTCTGTAATGCTTGCAGAGGAACACTGCTTATTTATAAAGGTGTTTATAATCACTGAAGTGATTTTAGCTACAGAATTTAAATTGTTGTTTTTTTATCTGTAAACTCAAAGGTGCCAAGCCCTCATATAATTCTAGCTTGTGTTTCAGATGCTGATTTTTTAAAAATTTTTTTTGTAAAATTTGTGCAACCTTGGACACTTATGGGTGAGCAGGGAGAGGAGAGAAGAAGAGGCAGTGGGGATAGGGGTGGTGCAGTACCAGAACTCTTTCCTCTGACATCCAACAACTGGTGTAATGAGAAAGGGGCATGAGATAATATTGGTCAATTTCACTGTCCACACTAGATCGCTTCAGATAGAGGGAGAAAAGGTTTAGGATTAAGTGAGTGGAGTATGAACTGCTCTCAAGTAACTGTAGTCAGTAGTCATAAGATTTCACCGTTTGTGTCTCAGTCTCTGTGCTGAGATCCAGCTACCCCTTGAAATGGAAAGCAGGTAGATGTGTGGAAGTGCCATAGAAATGGGACACAAAAATCCTACCAGGATCTGTTTTTGCTGGTTTCATCGAGCCTTTGTTGTACTGTATTTCTTGCTTTCTATGAAAAATGAGATTTCCCACCATCCCATTGGTGAAATAATGATCCTCAAATTTAAAAAATTGTAAAATTGTCATCTAATCACTGTGGGTCACTGAGCTTTTAAGTGTTGTACTGGGCATTTTACGAGTACAGTATTTGAATATGCTCAAATTAATTAATGACATCTATCAGAATTCTAATAAATGAAAGGACAAAGAAAAGTATAAATCCAGTGTACTCATGTAAGGCAGAGTTCACATCTTGCGTTCATCTCCGTGGAAAACTGGCAACCATTTCCTGTGAGCATGTTGGCTGTCGTGCTCAGCATCAGATTTGCCAGCTTTGCTCAGAAAACAGACGAAGCCACACATCATCCTTGTCTTTCTGGTGTACTGTATGATGCTGCAGAAAGTGACTGCTTCTGTATAAGAATTCATATGATAGTATTCCGGTATAAGGATTCATGGTGATGCTAATAATGCAATAAATACTAAAACAAATTATTTGGCAAAAAGAAAGAAAAATTCTGACAGTTTGAGTTCTACAGGTTTTAGAGTACACTTACATGTTTGCAAAACCATGCGTTGAGGCGTTCGGTTGTTCGCCAAGCTTGGCATTTAGGTTGCAAACGTTTCATCACCAGTCGAGGTGACATCATCAGTGCGCATCAGACCACCAATATTTTCTATGATCTTCAACCATGTGTTAAATTACAGGGAAAATGTGGCAAACACTGTTTTTCATAATGATCCGTAGTTGGACAATACAGTCTTGGGCATTGAAACGTGAAATTTCAATTTTCGGTCTTCTTTCACAACCACGTTGCCCCAATACCAAAGCCACAGTGTGACTACTGTTGTAAAGCACACACACACACACACACACACACACACACACACACACACACATTTTCAGAACCGCCTGTCCCATACGGGGTCACGGGGAACCGGAGCCTACCCGGTAACACAGGGCGTAAGGCCAGAGGGGGAGGGGACACACCCAGGACGGGACGCCAGTCCGTCGCAAGGCACCCCAAGCGGGACTCGAACCCCAGACCCACCAGACAGCAGGACCGAGGTCCAACCCACTGCGCCACCGCAGTCCCCCTGTTGTAAAGCCTTGTGTACATTTGCGACCAAGCTTAGTTGATAAAATTATGTCCCACAACTCTTTCTGCCCATTACAAGTGATGAGAAAGTATGTGAAGACAGAAGCCTTGTTTAAAATGCGGTGCAAACAGCCCCCAGTATCCCAGGATAATGAGATCCAATTCCAAGTGCAGAATAACGGTCAAGGAGACCTTATCTGAATTGTAAACATGGTGGAGGACTGGGCCCTGTGACCTTTGCTGCTCCATCCCTTATCTAGCCCTTTATCGGTGTGAGTTCCTTCCACCCATCTCCCCACTGTAAAGCACACGCACCCAGATCAGTTTCTGCTAAGCACTGACATTTGCTGATATATATTATGTCTGTAAAGTAATGGAACGCTATTTATCATATCTATTTCCAGGCCAGGAACTGGAATATCTTCTCCATCGACATCTCTACATTTAGGAACTGAATTGTCTTTATCCATTAACTGTCTTCCCTTAGACAGTACACATTGTATCTTTTATCGGGATTGTCATCTAAATACAGGTGATAGTCACTATGAAACCTGCGTAGAGGAATAAAATTATACTTGTCTTAATACATCCTCAAAAAATGTGTAAACTATGAAAGTTGCCATGGATGCCTGGAATTCCTTTAAAGCCAAATGCATGTGACTGGTATGCTGTCTGACATCCTTACCAGATTATCATGAAGCCGTATGCTGACACAATATTTTCATGTGCACTGCAGTCATTTTTAAAATAACTGCCAAATAAAGAGTTTTACTTTCTCTCTCTTTTCTAATTTAAAAAGTGTCAATGTGTTGTTGGGTATAATGAAAAACCCTTTCCATAGGAACAGATTCTTTTAATCTGTGTGATTGTTCTTGAATGCCACGACAACTGTACTCCCGCCATGGGTTTCTTATTTAACAGCTTTGCAGCAGAGGAATAATGAGAAATAAAGCGGGAGGATGAGGGAGTTCAGCTACACGGCTGTGGATAAGGCAGGCTCGTGGTGTATGTAGCAACATTGAGCCTATGCCACCATGAAGCAGGGATGGATTTGTAACTGGGGAGCTCTGCTGGGAGTTAACTGATTAACCCTTGAGTTGTGTGCTGGTCATATTTGACCCATATGCAGCTTCTATCATAAATCTAGTTTCTTTCATCTGATTGCTATAAGGCTTAACGGCATCCTCCACACCAGCCATGCAAGAACACAAAATTAGTGACTACCAATTTCACAGAATGTTACATGTTTTATTCACATTTTGTAAATTCTTGGTGTTCACCGCCAATAAGAAATGAATGGCTAAGAGTCCAATACAAAGCAAAGAACATCAAACACCGAACTCGGGAGTTCACATATGCAGGTGGTATCATGTCAGATAAATGGCATTTATCCGATGCTTTTCTCCAAAGCAACTTTCAGTGTTATGTACAATTCTTTACGCATTTACACAGCCAAAGTCATTTTATTGGAGCGATTATGGGTAAATGGAAAAGATCAAGGGCACCGGAGCAAGAGGTGAGATTCCAATGTGCAGCCTCCAAGTCCAAAGTCAAATGTTCTAACCGCTATGCCACCTGCTGCCTTGAGGGCTTTAAGACTATAAATTCTAAAAAGAAGTCTAGAACTTCTGATAATGACTTGGAATTAAGATGTTTAAAAGGTCTAACAAAACATTAGGTGATAATTAATTTCTAAACTCTTATAATGGGCCATCCAATTTTGGATGGGACCATAAAAAATTGAAAGCTCTTGACAACAATCGAAGGGTTAACACAGCACAACACAATATCTCCAAGGTCATGTGCTTTCCACCCCATCCCTCTAAGCTGTGATTGTGGTGAAAAAGGCAACCAGCCCATGCTGAATGTATTGGCTGTGTTTACTCCCCATGGGCAGTTGGGGATCGCAGTGTACAATATACTGTATGTCAGTGTCATTTGGAAAGTTCATTCAAAATATACTATTGCATGTCTTTTTTTTATGAGCACTTCAGATAATAAAATTGGCTCTCAGAACAAGACATCACATTACATTTTAAGAACATTTCACCATGGTCTGTCCACCATCTTACCAAGTTACACATGTATTTGTTATTAAAGCTATTGATTATAATGTATCTATGAATGCATGAAAGTGTCACCAAACATTGCACATTATTTACTTATTAAAAGAAAGTTAGTTCATCCTGAACACACTGTGGTATGTTCACAAAAAATTTCATTTAATCAGACTTGTTCCACTGTTTCAGTTTAAATACACACACTGGCTACAACCACTTTTCCCAAGCAGGGTCACAGCAAACCAGATCCTAACCCAACAACACAGGGAGCAAAGCTGGAGGGGGAGGGGATACACCCTGGACAGGATGCCAGTCCACCGCAAGGCAACCCAAGCAGGACTCAAACTCCAGATCTATCACACAGCAGGACCTGGTCAAACCTGCTGCACCACCATGCCTCCCTTAGTTCATATACTCTACTCGGGGGGTGCGGTGGTGAAGCAGGTTTGGCCTATGCCTGCTCTCTGGTGGGTCTGGGGTTCGGGTCCCGCTGGGGGTGCCTTGCAATAGACTGGTGTCTCATCCTGGGTGCCTTGCGCCCTGCGTTGTCGGGTTAGGCTCCGGTTCGCCATGACCCCGTTCAGGACAAGAAGTTGTAGGTATTGTGTGTGTGTATTTAGTAATTCATTGTTATAGTATATTTAATATTTCTTTGTATTTAATTGTACATTTCTTACCTTATTTAATTTCATTGTAAAAAAAATTCTAGTGTTGTATATATGGCTATAAAATATTCTAGTTTAAAACTGTAATTTAAAGAGCTGAGTACTGGAGTAGGGTACAAAGTTTGTCCTATTCTGGACCTCAGCAGATGGGTTCTTACAGAGAGATAAAGCTTCACACACTACAGGGACTTCAGTGTCCACCAGATGTCCAGAAATAGCTGTGCATGGTGGACTCCAGGGGACCATCGCAATGCCTTGCTGCCTCAGAGCCAGCAGTCCTCACCTTATTTACTGGTCAGTTTTATGGCCGGAGGCTTGGCAGACTGCAGGAGCTGCAGCTGGCTGACCAGAGTGCCTCAGATAGCCCTGTCTGTCAGAGCAGCCAATGTTAGTGTGTAATCTCATATGTTAACATACAATAGGAGCACTGAGTCCAGTGCATGAGTTTGTTTTTATGCGGGACACCAGATTATCATTAAGTATTAAAGACATGATTATTAACTCCTACACATTTTTTAACAGAAGAATTCTTGGTGAAAACGTGTCCTTCAGGTCTTTGATAATCAGGCCAATCCCCATGAACGTGCATTTTTGTGTTTCTGTGCATGTATGAGCACACTTGTATGTTCCACCTCTCAGGTGTCCCTCCACACTGACTCCTAGTAAACTGGTACACAGTTCTTATTCTGGGCTCTCCTCCTTCTCCCAAAGCATAAAGTCATTTGTAAGAACATTTGTTTTGTGTCTGTGAGTATATGTATGGGCCAGCTGTTAGTGCAGCAATTAGTGCTGCTGTCTTTGGACCCAAAGGTTGCAGGTTTGAATCCCACCTCCAGTTATAGTACCCTGCAGCAAAGCACCTACCCTAAATTACCCCCCTATATAAATGAGTAAGTAACTGTAGGTAGTTTAACATTGCTGGTTGCTTTGGAGAAAAGCCACAGCTAAATGAAGAAGTGTTTTGTGAGGGGGGTCACTTGAAAATATAACTTGCTCGGGTTTGCCTTCTTTGCTAGATGCCCACAGTCTGAAAGTCAGTCATTTTAAAACTGAATGTATGTTAACAAAACATATATGTACATAATTATTACACAGACAAGAAAATCCTAGTAAAACATGAAAACAGAATCCAAAAAGTGAAATTAAATAATGAATTAGTCAACCATGTTACTTTGCTTTTCTGACAAAAACCCATAAGAAATTCATATTTGCCAGCCAAATGTGAATGGCACCATACCCTTCTGTCTTCTTTATCTTTGCAAAACATCAGACTCTGTTATATTATCTCAGATGCTAATTAACACCAGAAAAGAATTATAGAGAAGGCTGGTTGACAGAACACTGAAATTTTGTCCAGTAAGACTTGTCAAAGATGTGGGTGATAATTAAAGAGATGGCACACTCAGAGCAGGTCATTACAGACTATCGACCCTGGAAAAGCACCCATAGCACCTCAAGTAATTTAAAACGATGCGAGTAGCACTTACCTCAGCATATGATCAGACTTCACTAGCTACGTAATCTTACGCAACTATGCTTTCATTAGCTATTTCTTTTCAGTTTTTTTTTCCAGCTTAGTCTGTCAGTTTGAAATTTCTATTTGATAATTATTGAATTCATAAATTGTTCATTACAGAATTTTTATGCTAATCAGTGAAAGCTCAAAGAAGTGATTAGTCCTCCATCAGCAACACAGCAATAGTAGGAAATAACATCTAAAATAATTATTAGTCTTTTACGTTTGTTACTTAATTTAACAGACACTTTTTTCCAAAGTGACTTCCAATGAACACTATGTAGTGTTACCAGCCCGCATCTTATTCATCCTAGGTGACTTACACTGCTATATACACTACTTACAATGAGTTACTCATCCATACATCAGTGAAACACACTCTGGGTCATCACATACTTTGGGTGACTTAGTCACAGTCCATCTTTTAGGAGCTGATAGGAGTTAGCATAACTTCTGCAAAAAACTCAATGTTGAATAAGTGACACTAACCTATTTGAACAGACCCAATATTATAATAATGTTTAAAACAGTGACTAACTGTCTAAACAGTTTGGTGATTTGTCTAAACAATTACATACACTAAATAACTTTCAAACTGTCACGCGGAACCAAGGACGCGGGGGCAGCTGGACTCAAGTGCAGGATTGGTCGTCAGTAACCAAGGCAAGTTCTCATTGTCGGGGACGGGCGAAGAGTTGGTCGATCAGCGGTCAGAGTGAGAGTGAGGATCCAAGGACATGGTCAGGGGACGAAGCAAAGGGTCGAAAGCCGGGAAACAGAGACTGAAAGCAAGGGACGAGGAAGAAGTAGACATAGTGCAGGAGAGACGGTTGTCTCAGCAAGATTCTGATTGTAAGGGAGCTGAGGAGGGTCTTTTAAGGGTCCGTGTACTGATTGGTGTCAGGTGCTGTCAAGCGTGATGTGGGCATGGACATGACAAGTAGTGACACAGGTACCACATTCTTACCTGGCTGGCAGTGTGCTGCCCTTGATGTGTGGTGTGGTAGTGACACAGGTCAACCAGTAGTATTGTGTTACACACTAAGTGATACTACTTAACTGGCTCAGTTAAGGAACTGAACTGTTGCAGTTATACTTTTGTAGAGGCAGCGGATTGCATAGTGGTTAAAGCTGCACACTTGCATTCAAAAGCTCCACATTCACATTGTACCCCTTCTGCTATAGTACCCTTGATCAAGGCACTTAGCCTGAATGGAAACATTAGAAATCACCCTGCTGCATAAATGGATAAATCATTGTATCAAGTATCACTGGAAAACTGATTTTGCTGTGAACCCTGGTGTGCAGTTTATACAAAGGAAAACTGGTGAACACACAAAGGACAGAGGACACAGATTTTGGTTTGGACTAGATTTAGTCTTTTTTGCTCTTTGAAGATATTTGAGGCTTCTGTGGTTAGTAAGTACAACAAATGGGTGAGTGGCCCCTTCCAATCAGTGTCTCGATTCCTCCAGTACTAACCTAATTGCCAATAGTTCTCTATTTACCATGTTACAATGACCTTGTATAGGCAACAGCTTGCACCAGAAGAAAGAACAAGGGTATAATTAAGGAGGTTTTCCATGTCTTTGTGACAATTACCACACCTAGTTTTACCATAGAAGCATCCACTTGTATTATAAACTGTTTAGTGGGGTTAGAAGGTCTTAAAATGGATGTACAGGTGAGTCTGTCCTTCAGATCCTGGAAAGCTCTTTTCGACCATGCCACCCACTTTGGTTTCCTCTCAACAGAGCAATTAAAGATGCGCCACCATGACACTTTGGTGGAATATTCACCATATTTATGGGTTTGGAGCTTCTACTGCAGTAACTAGTCAGTAAAGGTGTAAGCAGATGGAACTATCCACTATTTTTGAAGAGACCAGTTCCAGGAAATTACTGGCCCATGATTGGGTTGACCAAATACTGGACCATACATGGCTGGCTTATCCACCGACTGGGTAGGCCTAATAGTAAAGGGTTTTCTGGTGACTTTATCAAATGAAATAACAGGGATTCTTTATAACACAAACCCACCAGAACAGTAACAAACTCAATCATAGTGTGCATAATACCTCTGCCAAGCTGTTGCCCATGTAGGTGCTGATACAACATGTAAAACCACATTTCTTAACTGATATGCCCTTAGAGGCAGCTAATGATAAATCAATAAAATTTCCAGCAACCCCAGAGTCCACTGAACCCTATACATTAAAACATTGCTCAACCCAAGAACTCCTGGCTGGTAGCAGTAACTGAGATGCAAATGGTATCACTCACCAACCAATTATTGGTTGGGATCCATTCTGAATGGGCCAACAGGAAGGCATTGTGGAAATGATCACCCTCCCCAAGTATAGATACAGGCATTACCAAAGACGTCAATGTCTTTCTTCAGGAGGTAGGCATCTCTTGCTGAGCTGCATGGGTTCAGAAGGGCCATCAGAGAAGGATGGGGTGGGTAATCCTTCTTTTTATGCTCTTGTGAGAGATTATTGATCTGAATGCATGTTCAATGGATTGCTCCAGGGTCCAGTCCTGTCCCTGAAACTCCACTTCTGCTTTTAGTCATGGGTGAAGCACGCTGCGATAGGTGGGCATCAATGTATCACCATTTCAGCAGTGAAAGTGCATATTTTCCAAAGTAAAGTTCCCCTACTTAATTAAAATTAGGCATTTATCTGCAGTTCATCCTGCTGCTGAACGGCTGAAAACCACTTTAAAAGCAAGCTCTGAATTTTTTGTATGTTGTGTTATCAGGATCCCGCTGTTCCCAGGTTTCTCTATTCCATACAAGTGCTACGTCTATCAGTAAAGACATAATGTATGTGATGTGGCTGGCATTTGTGTAGTACACCTGTGGCAGACTGGAGAGAACAAATTCACAGTTTAACAATCCCTTAAAATTATCTGGAAAACTGTCATAAAACAGAAGCATGGCCAAGGATTGCAGAGACACTTGTGGCACCCTCACAACTATGGGTGCTGGTTGGTCTGCAGATGCTCCATGTTAGAGAAGCCAGAGGACTCCCTCCATAGAGTCAGAGAAATGTCATAGTGCTTGCTTATGGCTCCTTAGGAGCATTCCCTGAGCAGAAATGGTGGTCCAGACCTTGTCAAGCTCTGGTGAGTCCATGAAGAGGCGAAAACTTTCTGTCAAGAATCACTCGAAGACTGGTTTTGTTGTGAACCCAGGTGTGGAGTGTATATGGTTTGCACAAAAGTGAACTGGTGGTGAATGCATGAAGCATAGAGGATGTGGGGATTTTGACAGAGATGAGACATGAATGGGAGATCAGTCAGACACAAGATAAGGCTGGATAGTATACTAAATTTCTTTCAGGTGAATCAGCGTATACACACTGTTGATGTTCTGTGATGAGTGCTAGTGCTCCTTATATCCACAACATGTTGACTGTGATCACTTAGAGGTGTGGAGGTTGGTTTTGGTCTTCGGGTCTTGACCATCTCCTAGGGGCATGACAGTAAGCAGATTAATATTGTAAATTGCATTGGAGAAAAGCATCAAAAAAATTAATAAATGTAAGGCTGTATTGGTAAAACACCCAGCCAGCTAAGCAGAAAATGTTAAAACATGTAAGATTTGCAAGTCTCTAAAAAGGCATGTCAAATTAGAAAATGAAAGTGTTCATTTTGTAAGTCCACCTTTTAGTCTCATTTTTGTCCCTCTTCTTGTCCTTCTGTACTCATCATTATTTCCATACAGTATCCTTCATGTATATGGTACCAGGAACATGCAAAATCCCCCTTCCGGATGCAAACAAATTTCTCCTGATTATCTTATGAAAAATGCATCGCTCTGAAGCAGTAGTACTTGATACAAGGAAACAGGTTCCTCATGTCTGAAAAGCTTCTCCATTCCACCTGGCATCTTGCATAGGTCTAAGGACAAGCATGCCATTCATGGCTCACGGTCCATCAAGAGTGCAGTTCGCTCCAGTATCACTGTAACACTCAAGAAGTGGTTCATTGAGTGTTTCCATATGGGGACACCACAATTCAAGGCAAGTTCATAAATAAATGGAAAAAGGACCACTTGAACTTCTAGCATTAATTTGATATTTTACCTGAAAAAAAAATGTCCAAGATTACTCAAACTCAAATTTTATACATATTTAGACAAAGAATAAGGCATATTACAAGGTTGTTTTTGCTAAACTAAAATGAAAACTTCCAAAATGAATGTTAATGTGAAATAAAAAAATTGACAGGTTTCAGTAACAAAAAAAAAACACAATTATTTATTGTAAAACAAATCTGCTTGAAGCATTGTGGTGATTTGGTATTTAAAAAAAATGTGCTTAACAGCCGAAAACTTAAAAAAATAATTGTACATTTGCAAGATGGTGAAATTCTGTATTAAAAATAAAATCTAAAAAACAATTTCTGTACTAATACAATATTTCAAACTCATAAAAGAAATGTTATATTAATTTGAGTTCAAGTTTATTTTCATTTTATTCATTTAGAATATTTAATAATTATAACACTCTAAATGAATAAAACAAAAATAAACTTGAATGGAAACTAAAATGACATGTCTACGCTGAAATGAAAGAGACTGAAAGTAGTATAAAAAGAAATAAAATGAAAAACAAAGCTGCAATAACCTTGGCGCTTTCTACTGTTGATATATTTTGTTGTGGAGCTACACAACAGATACTTTCAAATTTCAGTAAACATGCAAAAACAAGTTCAGCAAATATAAATATTGATATGCAAATCTGCCAGTCTCACATTCGTTGTCCCGAGTTAAATAGATTAGAGTTTAAAAAAAAATACTCGTCTGATGTTTCTGCAGCTGTTGTTTTTTCACGTTGAAGTGGAACACAATAATGTTATAGACTAAATTTTCTACATTTCCTGCCTTTTTGTTTTAAGAAAGCAATCTCTGACCTTATGGTAATAAATTATGTTCTGTGGCTATATCTAAGCATGCCTTCATTGTTAAGTGAGTAGTAGAACGATGTTGTTCAAGTCATTGTTTCAATTTTTAGAGCACCTGCTGCTACTGGAGGATTGGGCTCCAGCGCAGGAATTTAGGACGCACAGTTTTTCGCTGTAAGAAATGGGGTGTACAGAAAGACACCTGGTTGATGCGAGTGTGGAGACCCTCCCTGATCATCCTGTCTGCTAATTCTCAGTCACTGTCAAACACGATCCCGCCACACGAACTTCACGCTTTTGCTCTCCTTTCCTTCCAGAGGGCTTGCGGAGGCGAAAACCATGATTGACGGCCAACAAACCTGAAACAGCAGTTACTCATCGCTGAGGCACAGAAGGCAATTTGTCAGCGTGTCGGAGTCCCTCTCAAGGACATTGTGGCTCCTGCCTCTCCATTGACTGCCCCCTACTGGCAGGACCCCAGACTGCGCAGCCAGCCTGCCTAGGAGACTAAACCACCGGGGAGGCTAAGACGACTATCCCGAAGCTGGCATGTCGACACAGCCACAAAGCTTTCCTTTAAACAGAAGCCGGATTTTATAAAGCTGTGTATTTTGTTTCTCCTTTGGTTTGTTGGTTTTCAGAGAAGACATTTACAAGGCCTTTGAAGGAGACCCAGGACTAATGATGATGCGCATGCCTATGCTGCTGGCCCTGCAGGCTGTCTGGGTGGCCCTGGGCCGCACCATGCAGCACTACCCATCGGCCTGGGGTCATTATGATGTGTGCAAATCCCAGGTCTACACGGATGACGGCCTGACCTGGGATTTCATGGCCTGCCAGCCTGAAGCTACTGACATGACCAAGTATCTGAAAGTGACCCTTGACCCACCCAACATAACATGTGGTGATCCACCAGAAACATACTGTGCACTGGTAAGTTTCCTCTGTCCACCATCTTCAGACCATGTCAAATTTTCCCATCTTAAGCTGTGCTTATGATATTTCAATGCTATACTGTAAATGCTGTACATATATATTACCCTTGCATGTCTAAATAACATCAGAAATATGTAGCAGTGTTTAAACTTTCAAACTGAGTTGAATGTTTATGTTTCTTGCCCTTCATTTGTCAAGTAGGAAATCATTTTGCCACTCACTGGAGTACATTTTTCTGTTATTCCATTCTAAGTAGAAAACTGTTAATTTTTTTCTGCTAATGTATTGTAAATCTCTTCTTCATCTTGCAGGAGATAGAATGCTGTCATTAATTTATGCATACTTATTTAGCTTTCCCAGAACAAAGAAAATAGAGGGTCCTGAGGTGTTTTCCACTGAAAATTTCAATGAATTTAATTTTTGGGGCAGCTGGTGCCATTGTGGTTAGAGCTGCTACCTTTAGATCCACCAGGCTTGGATCTCACCACCAGCTGTAGTAACCTTGAGCAAAGTACTTACTCTGAATTGCTCCAGTAAAATTACGGATAAACGGTTAAATAGCTGTAAGTAGCATAACATTGTAAGTTGTTTGGGAGAAAAGCATCAGCTAAATGAATATTTAAAAAAAATATATATTACTGGTTTATCTGCCATAAAAAGGTTACCCACCATAAGAACTGGTACTGTAAAATGAGCAGAATCTTTGAAGTCATGATGACACTATGATATTTTACATTTAATTTAATGATTTATACATTTTTCTAAATTAAAAACATGCAGATATATGCTATAAGTAACCCAGCAGCAGTGGGGAACTATTGTTCTTGTTCACATTCATTAAGTATTGTTCTTTGAAAAATCCTTCAGACTAAAGGTGATTTCAATTTTTCAAGAGTTCCTCAGATGATCAGCTAAAAAAGTTGCTGAAAAATTTTTTCATCATCAGCAGAAATTTATAGAGATTTCAGTCTTAAAAGCACTTTGAAAATTCTGAGACTTTGTGATGAAAGAAAATCTATGTAACTAGTACTCTTGGCACAGAGTGGCACTGACCCTTGGAGGACTAGGTTGCATATACCTGCAGGACCACAAGCTGGGATTTTGGGAAAAGTTTCAGTACTCTGCTGTATAACATCAGAGATGTTTGGGCTAAAGAAGGTTTAATGCTTAAGGCCTTATTACTGAACCATAAGTGACAGAGTATTTCATTAAAAAGAGGAGAAATCCAGGAGAATTGATTGCCATTTGGTTGGTTTTGTGCCTAATTCACAAAAATTTGGGTAAACGTTAATAGCTCAGATTGTGTTCTATTGCATGTTTTCAGTGCATTTTGAACAGGGCTCAGAGACATTTGGTACTTTGGTACTTTATACAGGACTTTAAAAAATGATTTAATTAGCAGTTTATTGTTAATGGCAATATAAATGTCATTTATGAGTAATGTCAAATGAATTTGTTTACTGTGAACTGCTGTATGAGTGTTAGTATCATTGCCCATCAAAACTGTCAGAATATAACTTTTCAGTTTCTCCAATTCACATTTGTTTTTCTTTTTATGATAAATGACAGTTTTTCACAACAGAAGAACTTAAGCTAGAGGGGATACCATTAGCTGGGTTAATGTCAATGGTGATATGGTCATATTATATGTCAAAAGATATATGTGGATGGAGAACAGTAATGGTGATCATACTTGAGGTGGTTAAGGCTAGAAGGGTTTATACCAGACAGGATGAGGTGTCTAGGGTTCATACCAGCTATAATAATAATAACGACTTTAAGAGTAGTGGAGCTATTGTATGTGGGAGTGATGCTGCAGAGGGTAACTTTACTAGGTGTAAAGCCAGTAGTGCTAATGTCAGTGGGGATGTCACTTTCCAGCTGAAGGAGTCAATTATTTTATCAAGTTGTTTTGTTTGAAATAGCATAGGCAGTTTATAGAAAGATGAATGGCATCATTTAAAAAATGGAGGGAGGGGACAAATATTTTAACATTCTTAAGTTTGTTTGTGCTGCATGCTCTGTAAGAGTCAGTGTGAACCTGTTGATGATAAGACTGCCTATTGAAAACACTCTGTATCAGCAATGTAGTCTTGAAGAATTAGTATTTTCATGCCTGTTTCATTAAAAAGAAAAAAAGTTACTTAGAAAGTTATTTTAAAATAATTAGTGAAATTATATTAAAATCCTTTTTGGGGGGTTTTTTTAATCATTTATCATACTAGAATACACAGTTATTCGTTTCGTCATGTTTTGCAATGGTTAATCTATTAGTCTTTTCAATTAAATTTTGGACTGAACTAGAGGAGCCCTTGGCTAAAATATCGTTTTAGTACAATACAGCATCAAAACTTGTAATTTGACACTTTAAAAATTCTCTTTGAAAATTTGTTTTAAACAGAATAGCTTGTGACATAAGCCTCTTAGAAATGGAATAAGAGTAGGAGTTATAGTACTGCCTACAGGAAGCATATGTATGGTTTTTAGAGGCTAGGCACTGCCATACTTCCATCTCCATTGATAATAACCTTGCATTGAAATCAGCTACATGAGGCTGGCAAGAAGTCCTCTGTCTCCGTCAGATCTTCAGCTCGGGTGGAAATGGACACTGGCTGTACACTCTGTAAGGATAAGATAAGCAGAACGTTTCCTCGGTTCGCCGTTCAGCACTGTCCCCAGGCATCTTCCATACTGATATGCGTGGAGAGTGTAGGGATGACAGCGTGGAGCACCGCAGATTTCCGTGATCCATTTAAAGCTTCTGCATATTTTCCAACGCACACATTGGAACGAGCATGCCATTTGATGCAAAACCCAAAACAGAGAACCAAGGTAAAATGGGTTTTTTTTCTTTTTCTCTGATCTTTTTTCACATTATAGCCATAGTGAGCAACAGCAGCAGTCAGGAATGTCTTCACAATGTTTTGAGCCAAGACCTATAAAGAATTACAGATTGTAATATTCGTCATCATTTGGAAAGAATTTATTATAGAGGTACTAATAGTCATTACGAGCTATCTTTGGACGTTAATGTCTTCAACAAGGTGGGTCCATGATTATTATTCTTAAAGATTTTCTACCCTAAATAAAGGCAGGAGCCCCAGAGTCACTGCAGGCAAAGCTCTCCACACTTTGGGCCATGACAAACTTACCATCCAGACAATTAGATTGTGCTGAGAACTCAAGAACTGATTACAGTTCACAGGAGGATTGTATCGACAGTGGGCAAATGCTGCTTCTGCTGTGCTTCTTACCAATGCAAGTCCTGCATAAGCGAAGGCCTGCATTACCAGCCTATGACTGGAAGGGCACAGTCAAGGTGACCAAGGGCAGTCATAGTTTCACACTTAGAAAATGACCCAACACTCACTCATTCATTCACTTTCCACATAGATAGCTTTTCCAGTTCAGGGTTGCAGCAGTCAGGAGCCTATCCTAGAAGCCTGGGATGTTGGACTAAGGGATTGACTGAAACGGATTCCAGTCCATCACACGTTTGCTAAATAACCCAACAGAAAACAGCAAATATGCAAGATTCAAGCAGTGCTTCTTACCCTCCATACAATACCACACAAATGAAGAGTTACACTAGGCTACAGAGCTTTCAGTGATTAAGACGTACAGCCAGTACACTCACCAAAGAAAGTTCCAAACCATACCTACTCGCACATATGTCTGGGAACAATTAATAACCCCTCAACTTTTAACAAGCTAATGCAAGAGTGACTGAGTTGCAGCAGTCTTCCTACACATTAACCACGACAGCACAATAATGAAAAAAACAACCGAAAACATCCGTGACCAGGGCACGAGATCCCGGGTGCATTCCATGATCATTAACTGCACAAGAAGCAGATGCTTTTTATGCTCCCTGAACTTTCCTTGCTCTGCCACATAGCAGAAAGCTAAAATACACTTGTTATGTACATTCCTGAACACCCTACACGATTGAAACAGCATGCCTAGAACCATCTCTTTTATTATTATTTATCTATTCAAGGGTATTTTTCACTGAAGTTATTCAGAGTAAGTATCTTGATAAAGGGTACTAAGGCACAGGGTGACATTTGAACCTAGATCCTTAACGTCCAGCATAGAAATTCTCAACCTAAAAGTTACGTGTGAAAAATTAACAAGTTTCTTGGTGAATCATGACAAAGTACAGGAGCAAAACCTCTACAACTTGTAACCACTCCACCTCCCCAAGCAGATATTTCCATCTTGGCTAGGTGGTATGTTGCTAGCTGGGTTAGACTGAACTAGGAGCATGTCTAGGGACACCCTGTAGAATAGGGGTTAGAACAACTGCCTTTAGGCCCAAAGGTTGCAGGTTTGAGCCTCACCTCTGGCTATAGTACCCTTAAGCAAGATACCCTCAGTTGCTCCAGTAAAATTACTCAGCTGTATAAATGGGTAAGTAATTGTAATCTTAACACTGTAAGTTGCTTTGGAGAAAAGTGTCAGCTAAATGAGTAAATGTAAATGTCTGCATCCTTCATTCCATCTATCTTAGTCTGGCTTGGATCCCACTGATGGACAGTTCAGACATGCGGTGCCTTGCCTGATCTGGCTGGTTCAAGACCACTATGGCCTTAGATCAATACTGATGGTATTCAAACAGGGCATCAAATGGAAATGGACTTCCTGTGCACAATGGTACTTGTTCCCTTAGTGTTATCATTGACAGAAGCCCTTACCAGCCTGGACAAGTGTGATCTCTCATCTCTGTAGTGCTGGTAGATGATGTGGTGTTTACATCAAAGCCAACCCAGTGCACTCTGTCTCTAAATAATGTATTTTTTCACAGAGAAGGAAATTCATTTGCTAGGTTTCCTGTAGCCATGATAAATCAGTTAGATTTAGGTTTGTGATAATTTAACTGCAACTGAACAACTGTAAATGTGGAAGATAAAAACAGGGGTGAATAATTTTGTAGAACTCAGTGGTAAGCTCGAAGATGAATCACGAAGGATCATGGGAAAATCAGTCAAAGAGGTCAGAGAAACTTCTTGAGAACCATATTACTGTTCTTTTGAAATGTCTTTACATTTTTTTCTGTCTCCTCTGGTTAGTCAGATGACTGGCATTCGAGGAAGCATTATGTGTCTCTTGTTAATTTCCCCCCAAGGATGAAATTTTACCTTTTTTACTTAGCAGTCAACTAATAGTGTTTTTCGTAAATTAAATGCATGCAAGTTTTATACATGAAAGAAAGCACTGCACCAAAAGCACCCCCACCACAGACGTGTTTACATGTTTTATTCTGTATGTTTGTACTCAGAATCTGTTTCAAAGGCAGTCAGACGGGGAGTGTTGTGCTCGAGTGTAACGTGCCTGGGGTTTGGCTGGGGATTTCAGGGCCGGGGTAGTATACTGCTCATTTTAGCTTCTGTCAGCTGCTGTGTCAATCACAACAGTTTTCCCAACCAAAGGAAGTTGGGGAAACGCAAAGGCTGTGAGGAATGTGGGTTTTGTACACCCTTCAGGGACCTCTGAAATGACGCGCCTTCCAGGGGCTTCAGTCGGCATAGATAAATACCGAGAGCTTACGCAATCGCCTTTCTCCTTGTGTTCCCGCTCCTTTCTTTTTACTCTTATTCTCCTTATTCTCTTGTGCACCTCGTTTGCTGTCACTGAAACAGAAAAACTGTCTGCTGGAATGTTGCTGTGTTCTTTTTTTTTTTTTTACAAACTATGAAAAATGACTGTACTTTTATTGTGTTTTTTTTTTTCCTTGGGATTGACCATGCATCTCAAATTATGCTTCCATAAAGGTTGGATGCAGTGTCCTGGAAACACAAAACAGCTGAAGATAAAATGGCTGGAACAGGTCTCCTGCATTAGGGAATTAACCTTCTTATTATTTTTAGATATGGTGCTATGAGAGGCAGCCCAAAAAATGTAGATTAGATCTCACTAAAAGTATTTTGTTGTAGCCTTAAAAATAGTCAGAATTCCATGTTGCTTCCAGAATGTATTTTTGTACATAGTAATTAGAATTTGGAATAGAACTATAAAGCTGAAATAATTTCGCAAGCCCTGAATTGTTTTTGAACCGTAAATGTGTACAATCTAGATGCGTACAATCACCATAAATATCAAAACAAAAATATTGTTCTTTTTATGAGGAACCCAGTGTTTTGCTTTGTTTGCAGAATGCATAGTAATTTGTTGCAGAAATATATTGAAATATAATGATACTATGTAATTATAATGTTAATAATATCTTAATTAGTAACGACTGCACTCGCTCTGCATTTTACTTCAGTGGTCATTTCATTTCTTTTTGTGAAGGCCTCAGTTTAATTAACTTGATTGCAAATTAGCGTGACTTGCGTTACACTTATTCATTAAGACAGGACGCCAAGTCGCTTCATTTTCAATAAATGAGGGATACAAGTTATTAGTATTGCACAGGCTTTGTGACAGCTGGATAACAATCAGAGCTATAACAGAAAGATGAGGAGTTTTCATAATGAAGCAATGCAGGACAATAACACACTCTCAGACAAAGGCCTGCTAATCATTTGTGATGTGAATTTGCATGGGTGGTGCGACGTGCTCTTTTGTGGAGATCGGTGCTCTTGGCAGACCATCCTGAAGAAGCAGCATTCTTTCTTGAGCAGAACCACTGCAAAAAAACTGTGAATATGCAGTTCTCATTTCGTGGCAAATGTGCTTTTAAAGCTTGATCCCTTGTTACATTTACACTTGCGTGAAAACAATTACTGAGCGAAAAGGGTGAAGATACTGTTACTCGAGTGAAGTCAAGAGAAGGAAAAAAGATGGAAACTGGAAGTTAAGGCTTGCGTTAGGTTGAGGGGCACCTCACTGAGGCCGTGTAGCACAGCTGTTGCACTGCTTCTCCCGTACAGTTTTGGACTACAGGAAACACCAGATGGATGATGGCTAAGCTAATCTTAGCCACAGTGTGAGTCGGAACCAACGACATCTGAGGACATGTGCACTGGTGGATTGAACGGTATAGTACATACATTCTCATTGCAGAGTAAGATGTCATAAACCCACCTAATGCACCAGCAGGTCTTCACAAATGAAAGGCAAAGTACATATGCTTGACTTTCATAGTTAGCTAAAATAGGGTTGGAGAGGGAGTTTAATCTTTTAGACTTCAAGGTGAGAAGGGACAGAGTAGACTGCACTGTGCTTAAAGCAGAAAATGTGTAATGGAATGGAATGAAATGTGTAAATAAAATGCGCTTAAAATCCCCCTTAAAATAGTTTACGCAGGATTGGGGGTGTGAACGACAGGTAATACGATGTCTGTCTGGCCTCTCTATTGTTTGGAGGCTTTCTGTAGTTTCCTTCCCTTTCCATCAGCAGACGGTGGAGGAATGATTTTCTCCAAGTGGCCTTTAAAAGGCTTATAGTCCCCCAGGAGGTGCTGGAAAGTGTTGCTAAGGAAATGGAAGCCTGGTCCATCTTAATCGGCTCGCTGGCACCTCAGGAAGCCAGGTCAGACTGTTTGTGGAGAGCTGGGTAGGAAGATGTTTCTGAACATTAAAGCCAAGGTCATAGATTTCTGGCTTTGTATCTAAATGGTGCATCATGAGATCTTACAATTAGTTATTAAATTAGTCCCATTACAGGTCACTCTTGCATGACTGGACTAATGGGGGGTTCATTCAAGCAATTAAACAGTGATTCCCGGATATCGTATGGATGACTTTTGACATGATAGTAATCCTAACAGTAACAGTAGCATGTTAAGAAATTGAAGCTTACATAAATTGATAAATTTAATGCGTGAAAATTACATGAAATACACAAATAAAGTCATTAATACAGAAATAAAGTTAATAAACTGTGCTCCATTTCAACCAATACCCTTCTGCTCAGGATAAAAATAAGTGATGATCTTAATGAGTAGGAAGAGGCTCATGCAAAGAATGTGATGATTCTTGCCAGTCCAGCATTTCCAAAAAATGCTTTTATGGTATGTGTTGAGGGGTGCATGCTTGAAAATTGCCCAGTATTTAAATTGTCATTTTTAAACAATTTGAGTTTCATTTTCATTACTACTTTCATCCTCCCACAATCAGTGTTTTCTACAACCACCCTCCCCCACTCCTCCAAGCCATCATGTTTGAGCCCTTCAGTGGACTCTCAGTACGTTAAGTATTTGTCCAAATGCACAAACATAGTCTAAAACTTCCAAAACCGGAATAGACAATTAGAACAGTCTGTTTATTTGTTTGATAACAAGGTGCTGTCCTTCTCTTTTTTCACTGACTTATTGTTTGCCTTTGTTCAGTACATAAAGTCAAAATGTAACTCTGCAATAGTTGGTTATGTACATACTTACATATATGAGTTGTGTAAGTATTTTTTACATTTTTAAACAAATATTACTCTGTTACAATAGAATTTATTTTTGGTAAATAAATCAGAATTTCTCAGATGGACTGTAGCCCCCCCACTAGATGACTGCACATGTAATGTCAGTCTTCTCTTACTGGACTTGAAACAGTAATGTAGGTTACAGTGATGTGGGTACAGTTACTCGGTGTTGTTCAGTGAATCATACTTGCAGACAGAAAGTTGTCAAGGGATGGACTAGTGTGCCTTTAGTAAAGTGCTGTTGTTGCTTTCATTTGGTAATTTGAATAACTTTGAAGTTTGAGAGGGTATCTCAAATGTAAATTATGTTCTCTCATTAAAGAAATAAAGCTAGAAGTGGAAAAAAAGCATCCACCAAATCCTCACAAGCAATACATAGCATTTCCCTGGCAATGATCAGACCTACATTAAAAAGAGAGATTATTTAGGACTAGTGTTTGGAAGTATAAAAGCTATTCTGTCACAATCTTATCTTTAATGATGACAATCAACAAAATGAATTGCCATGACACCTTCTGTCTCTTAGCCTTAAGTGTTAATATTAGGATCATTAAGGTATCATTTTTTTTCTTTTGAACACTAGAGCTTTTTAATAGCAGGTTATGTGTTTTTAATTCCTTCTGAGATAAGCATGGGCAAATCTTTTCTTCTGCAAATTATGAATGAAGCCTCAGTTATAGCTTCTTCATCCGTATTCTATGTTTTGCAGAAGTGACGGGGTGACAGAGGATATGGTGCAGTGCAGAAGTATATGCAGTTAGTACTCAAACTGCTAGAACCATTTATTTTCCTGCTCTCTCTTCGTTTTGGTTAATCTTGTAGCTCGTACAGTGGAGCTGTAATTTCGTAAAAACTGTATTGTAATAGAATAGCCCTCACACCTTCAGATCGCGGGACTTTTCATTGCAGAAGTGCCAAGGAGCTGCAGTACAAACGACGTCTAATGCTGCTGTCTGCAAGCTATAATTCTGTAGATTATTGTAATTCTTTTGAACTTTGCTCTGCTCTCGGAGAATGGAGGAGAGCTAAGCCAAGTGCGGGAAGCGGCTAGAGCGCCATGTGGCACCCAGAGAGCTTATTCAGGCAGCAGATAAGCTCGCTCCCTAAGCCGCCCCAGCCATTGCCATAATATTGACAGGCATTACGACAGAATTAACTTTTCCGGAATTTGCAAGAAAGACCATTCATAGAACTTCTCTTGCTGTAGTTTTACAAAGTTTTGTTCCTTTACTTTTTCTTTGCCACCAATCACCAAGAAATGGTAGTTCATTTTCCATGCATAATTTTTAGGATGAGAATTTCTGTGCTGATTTTAAGAAATGGGGAGAAAAAATGTATTGACAAAAGAGGCTCTTTCTTCTGGGAAGGGGTGTGGGGGGGTTGCGGTGGTGCAGCAGGCTTGGCTGGGGCCTCCTCTGTGGTGGGCTTGGGCTTTGAGTCCTGCTTGGGGTGCCTTGCGGCAGGCTGGCCCCCCTTCAGTCCTGCATACTGTGTTGCCAGGTTGGGCTCCCATTCGCCATGACCCCGTTCGGGACAAGCAGTTGTAGACATTGTGTGTGTGTGTGTGTGTGTGTGTGTGTGTGTTTGTGTGTACTTTTTCTTCTGATTGATTGTTCTCAATAAAGCTGCAGCAAATACATAGTATACCAGCAAACTTATTAAGACTGATTGTGGGGGACATGTTATATGCATGATAATCTAAATGTAAATGGGCTGAATTGGAATTTTTGGATTGTTATCAGCAAGTTGTCTTTGGTTGTCTGGGTCACACCTCAGAGCGTTCAAGGTGGTGTGGTGAGGAAAATATAGTTCAGATTTCCTTGAAGTACAGTGTGTACAGTACTGCCTTCTTTGGATGTTAATGATCTAGGTTCAAATACCATTTCCTGTTGTAGTACCCTTGATCAAGGTACTTACTCCAAATTGGTCCAGTAAAAATTTCTCCACTGTGTAAATGGGTGAATCATTGTAAGTAGCTTAACACTGTGAGTTGCTTTGGAAAAAAGCATCAGCAAAACGAATGCAAGTAGAAGGTACCCCTGAATCTCTGTTTCAGTCCAGCGCATGACAATGTCATTGCAAGCACAAGTAAGCCAATGCATCTCATGTGCAAAGATGCCTCTGTTTTTATGTTTATATGACGACTGAGGGAGTCGATCAGTCCCTTGCGTGATTCCGAATTTTTGTTTGCACTACCCCCACCTCCACTTCTGCCACTGTCCTCCTTTTTGTTTGGAGTCAGCAGACAGCAGCTGCTCCCCAGCCGGTGCTGCATTTGCCCTTGACGCTTTCAAGAAATGCCCATAGCTGTCACAACGGCAGAGCAGCGACGCACACACTGCTTGCCATGGCTGACAGGCAGCGCTCACATTCCACAGAGAAGAACTGAGTTATTGACCGTCTCTCTTTCTTGCAAGCCTCTGTTCTTCTCAGCTGGTCTCTCACTGCTACCGCAACACACTCACTCCTCCCAGTCCATGTCGTATATATCGTTAACATGGCCTTCATATCCATAGTGTGCTTACGTCCTCATGTCATTCTTTTTTTCCTGACTTGCAAGGCTAAAGGACAAAGATCTGTGGCCAGACTAATTCTAAAACCTTTTGGAAAGCTATTTTATCCAGGCAAAATAAATAAATCTGGAAATGAATAATGTATAATTTGTTCATAAAAGAGATGGATATCATGCAGCAGGAAAGCTCATCTTCTTTCACGCATGCCTGGAATGAACATATGCTTATTGTGGGATTCAAGAGAGCCACCTCATATGTTAAGCATTCTATAGTCTGTGATACTTATGGAGATGGTGAGGTTTTTATGTACAGCACAATAGCTTCTAAGATGATCTCACTGAATGGGAGTGACATTCTCTGGGAGCTGCACATATCTCAGGATAAGAATATGAATATTTTCTTTTTGACCTCCCACAAGTTTTGACAACAGAGCGGTAGACATTGATTTGCATTTTTATTTAACTTTGTTAACACTGGCTATGACTGATTGTCCAAGCATGTTCGAATATGTCCGTATATTTTGTTCTGGAAGGAGTGGCAAAGGGTCCTGGGATCACATGCATCAGCAATCCAGATAATGAATGTGCTGTCATTAAGGAGAGGTGAGAAAAGAGGACAATAATTATAGTCGTCAGTATGCAAACAAGGGTCCAGACAACAGGGCTCATGGATTATGTGAGGCTAGAATGGCTTACTGTATTATTCATGAAAGGAAAACCTTTTTTTACATTGGTTGTCTGTTCATCATTTTGTTCGTCATTTAAGTGCATTTTAGATGGACCCAAACAGACACAGAACAAACGCTCATCTTTCAAGTTTGTTTTTATTTGAAAACCCTTTTAAAGTTTTATGCAGATGTCAGAGTAGAGCGTCTCCAGTGTCCTGACACCCTCAGAAGACTGTGATTTCAGAATTTATTAATTTAATTGTCAAGAGCAACATCACCTGTCTTTTTTTTTTTTTTTTGAAGACAAGAGGAAAAAATTTAAACTGAAGATATCGCCATATGAAATTTTATGCGGATATGTGCTACTTTTCTTGTTACGGTTGCCCTCAGCAGGTTTTTTATTTTATTAAAAGAACAGGTAATACATTTTTAATATAGACTATTTTAAATAAAAAAGATATGGGGGGACTGACTGGCAGCTACAAAACATTTTCAGTAATCCCCTTTCGGTTGTCTGAAAACCTCAAGCACAACAATTAAAATCCACCAGGTAATGATCGCGTTGATTTGATTATGACAGCTGTCATGATGTCAGTTCGGTTTTAATTAATACATGTAAATAAAGTCCAAACATAGATTTTCTTTCTTTCCTCTGGGAAAGGTAAGAAAATGCAGAATGTTATCCTTCTGCATGCCAGTTAAAGGATCACAAAATAAAGTGAAAGTTAAACTGACTGTTATCTCAGCTCATTTTGACATCCTCCCACTCTTTAATATGTATTTTCATATTCTTTTGTATTTCATAATTCTGTACAATGGCTACAAAAACAAAACACAGCTACAACCATTCATAACTTTACCGTTAATCCATACTGAACTTTAACACTAATTCACAATCAGTAAAACGTAATAGTAATACAGATATCCCTCGATTTACTGATTTTATAAAAACCTCAAGTAATGCTTTGATTAATTTTAATAAATCTCTGTCAGACGCATTTCATCATTTTCATTAACTTCAAACAGAATTAATATTAATTTAAAATTGCTGAAAAAAAAACGTAATTTCCACAACACCATGATAAATCCCCACAACTGACCAATTCATTCCATTAACGTCTACAATGTTTGTCAGCTTCTGGCCACTTTCATCATCCTTTTTTAATTTACACAAGCAAAAGGTTGATACCTTTATTTATTCATACATCAGGTTCTGTGTCAGAAGAAACAGTATTTTTTAAAAAAATTACCTTTTTTAGTTTAACATTTAACGAAATATGTTATCACCACAAATTCCAGTTTAAGGCCGATTGTCTACCCTCTCTTCCTATAAACATTTTCTCCATTCCTCATCTTGTTATTCATGACGAACACTCACAAAAGCCACACACACACACACACACACACACACACACACACACACACTGGCTGAAACTGCTTGTCTCAAGTGGGTTTGCAGCAAACTGGAGCCTACCCGGCAACACAGGGCGCAAGGCTGGAGGGGGAGGGGTAACACCCAGGACGGGACGCCAGTCCATTGCAAGGCACCCCAAGCAGGACTCAAACCCCAGACCCACTAGAGAGCTGGACTCGGCCAAGCCCGCTACGCCACCGCACCCCCGACAAAAGCCATACATCACCTCTAAAAACTGTGAAAGGGAGTCGAATGAAGCAGACCCATGTTACTGCTCTGTTTTGGTGTGTTTTACTGCTGACTAACAGGTAGGTTAAGAAATGCAAGTCACTATTGCTCCGCAACAGAAATGAATTTCAGAAAATAGATAAATAAAGAGAAATGTTACTAAAAATAAATTCATTATCTGTAAAAAACGTATCTTCAAAGATTTTTAACTCCAACTTTTGTAACACAAGGAGCCAGTGTACTGTATGTACATAGATATAAACACAAACCACATATGCAATCATGCAATGTGTAATTTGGGTGTGATTATACAGTGTGTACTTTATTTCAATAGCTGAACTTTTACAAATTTCAGAGTATGACATTATGTAATAGAAAGTGCCACAATGGACTGTTTCATTTTGGATCTCTGGTACAAGTCGAGGCACACCAATGACATCCTGCTGAACTCGGGCTCCCTGCTTCCATCAAAGAGATCACAGAGGAGGGGGAGAGCAGGTTGCTAACATGGGCCGTGGCCCTTCTCTTCTGCCCACTCTGGGGTGGACAGGGGCCACTGACAGGCTCTGACAAGTCCGCCGGAGTTAAGTGGATAAGTGACAGTACATCTGCTGGGATCGTGGACCTGAATGTACACATCAGACATCTGGACAAGGGGCTGTCCTTCGTGGGTGAGAGAGGGAGAGGTGGCACGCATGACCTCAGAGGAGGGACATGATGTTAAGAGCTGGAAATACTCACGCTCAGATTTGTATGGCCCCCTCTGTCTCCGATATACCTGGAAGTTGTATTCTGTAATTTTGCGCAGTTCCGGCACACATCATGGTCTGACGGGAGCATGAGAAGCAGCATCTAAAGGAATGTGAGCAAAATCTGAGTCCGAAAGCGAAAAGACAGCCCATCTGCTTCCATTTGATGGTGAGGGAGACATAAAGACATGTAAGACCAACGGTAAAGGATTCTGGTCTGCTCTCCAAGGCACAAACCAGAAACGAGTATTTCTTTTATTTTTTAAATATTAAATGTAGGGCACATTTTCTTGGGATGTTAAGCACATTTAATCGTGCTGTCATTGTGTATTTTAGGTAAATATGCATTAAACGTCTGCTTAACAAAACCCTGAAATGTAAATAAGTATTTTTCCGATAATGACCTCCTGATACAGAGAAGACAGGTTTCTCTTCGATTTGCGAATGCCAGTGGGACCACCGAGAAATGCTTTTACTCATTTACATTATTCATTTGTTTACACAGATTTTCCCAACTGCACACCACCCAGCGTGCATCTGTTTTCCGTGTGATTTGGACGTGGGAGAGTGGAACAAAGCCTTAATGATTTTCTCCAACTGTTGGATATCTAGAGAGCTGTTTACACATTCGCCCCGAGTGTCACTTTCAGCAGTCCTCGCCCGATTCCACACATTGTGGTGCAAGTACCACTTTTACCTTTTGTTCTTCCAAGATTCACAGGGGGCCATAGCTCCATAGGTAGCATCTGTTTATCTTATCACTGATGTGAACCAAACTATAAATATAGTCAATCCCTGTCATCTTTGAAACTGCACAAAACTTTTTTTCTCCACTTCTTTTTCCCACAGACGCACACGTCTGGTTTGATCTTCGCCATATCCTACCTATCGCCGTTCGGTGAGAGGGATAAACAAATATCAGATTGGCACTGCATTGACAGTGTTCGCATGGCCTGTTTCTCTCCCATCCTCCTTTGCGTCGCCTTGAGTCGTCATGACTGCTTTTCTGCAAAGCTGTCGTGGATCAGCCACGCAAATGCTTTTTTCCCTTGTTCTCATAGTGTTTAGCTCTTCTAAAAACTCTGAAGCAGTGGGCTGTGCTAATCCCAGTTGCTTCCCTTTGTAATACATCCCCCATCTACCTCGGGCCCACACAGCGCATACCTTCGAGACAAAAATTAACGGATCTTAATTGCCTGTCCAAATTGGCATTCATCCGTTAAAGCTCCTAGCATTGCATTACTGCAGCTGAGTTTGCCAGTACAGATACACTGCTGATGGCCCAAACGTAAAAACCCATATGGTGATTAAGCGATGGCGGTTCACACTTTTCCCTTTGTTTTTCTGTTGCTCATTGCCAGGTTTACCTCCTCCATGCGTAATGTATGTATTGCTCACTTTTCCCAAAAATCTAGCAAAGCAGTGGAATATCTCAGGTTGCATGCTGTTTAACGTTGTGCATAATAGAGCTAATTAAACCACACATAAAACATGGGGCAGTATATAATCAGTATCACCTCCTGATGCTACCGCTTTTATTTTAATAAAGACTTTTGCTTGCTTCCTGAAAATGGTCCACACTAGTCGTTATCTATCTGTCAGCTTAGTGGATGTGGAGGGAAGGGAGAAGCACCAGAGACTGCAGTTCCAAAGAAACTGCAGATCCAAAAATTTGCTTGACTTGGTTGAGGAGAGACGCCTGTGTCTTTAAACAAGCTGCTCAACCTTCTGAAAACTGAAGAAGTGCCGGCTACGTAAGCCAGTCTAGGCAGATTTCAAAGGCTGCGATAGGCAAGTGATACTATTATGGATTGTTTTCCTGTCAAAGTGTATTCCGTATGTCACGTATGTGTTTTTCGATAATTTCAATGTTTTTCTCGTGAACTCTACAGTATATGGATATTGAGGTACAGACATCTATACAGGTGAGCTGAAAAGTGTGTTGTGAACAACATGCCTTTGTGTAATTTACACAGCCTCGGGAAAATGATTATCAGCAATGCTTGCCATTCATTGCCATATTTTCATCAAAACACAAGCAATGCTAGCAGCTTTGATTCATCAGTGGCTTGTTTCGCTAGTGAGCATCAAGAGTCGTTTCTCACATCAACATCCTTTCCTCACACCCCTCTTCCTCACCTGGTTGAGGTAGGGTTGCTTGGAGATGAGCTTTGAGCCCAGAGAGAGGCAAGGTGCGCCAGGAGTGACTTACCCTAACTCTGGTATGTTCTCTGTTATACTAATTTAATTGTTCTAATAGTAGACATGAGTCTAGCCATTGGCTTTATGTAAAGTAATATAAGGAGTGTAAAGTAGTCAGAAAGAATCTTGCCAACATTGCTCTTCACACTGGCCCAGGCCTGCATGAGCTTTTCTCAGTAACAGATAAGTATATCACTGGTATGCTGGTCATGGTTTAGACGATATTACACAGTTCCGAGGTAAAAATGAATAATTGATTTCCACCACACTATTGACATTCCATTCAGGCAGAGTCAATATAGAGCAATGAGGTCACTTCTCTGCAGCATGTCGAATACACACTGTACCAAACATTACAACTGGAGATTTAATGCTTTTAAACTCTTGATTGTGCAAAAGAAAAGCTGTGAATCGGTCTGTAAATGGCACTGTACATTTGAAAGTGGTCTCAAAAGCCAAACTACCATATCTACGTTTAACAAGGGCTAAGGGATATAGAAGGATACAGCCTTTCTAGCCGCAGTCAACATATATTATTAATTCTGGTTGGCGTGAAACAGCACACATCTGTTGCTGTGGATGTCATATCAGTCACTGAAATGGAAAAAGGAAGGAAGGCATCGAGACATATCGCAGTAAGATATGTAAATTTCATTAAACATATTACGGTATATTAATGACACATATGTTTATGTAATTTGAAACTTTATAAACACTTCATGAATTCGTAGATATACTCAGCCAAAGCCATTGTCTACGGCTTTGTCATTTTTGTCCTAGAGCAAAACCGCAGATTTTTTTTTTTCTTTTTTTTTTGCTTTTCTTTATACTGGAGCTTTAGAATATTTCTCCCCAGTGCGTCAAAACAATCAGGTGTGAGTTTCCTGGGGGCTGTCTGTATGGCGGCACTGCCTCACAACCTTGTCAAGGTGTCTGGGCGTCACGTTGGCATCAAGAGCACCCTGCCTGCGCTCCCAGTCTGCCACACGTGATTCACAAACCAGCTCCAGCGGAGGAGTGTTTTTGTTCCTCCAGGTCCAGGTGGGGAAAAGGGGGCGATACGCAGAATTGCTGGTAGGCCACTGTCGCAGGTTTGGGCAGACTCGTGAACCCAACATCTACGTCACCCCTGTCAGGGCACATCGACCCCTGCTGGGGTGCCAACATGAACTGAAAAACAAGTTTTGTCTGGTGGCAACATGGCAGGAAAATAAACGGAATAATAGAGAGACAGGGAATGAAAGAACAGTCAGAAATAAAACAGTGCGGAGGGACAAAGCAGTGGAAAATTAAACAGTGGTTGAGCCAGAGAAACATAATGCAGATTTTTGTGGGATATAGTAATATAAGATATAATATTAAGTCTTCCAAAGGTTATCTTTTTCTAGTGGAAAGTTATTAACAATATAGACACACACAGCTATACTTACATGCACACACATACACATACCTACATAAATACATGTATACATAGATACATGCACATTTTATATGTGTGTGTGTGTGTGTGTGTGTGTGTGTGTGTGTATAGTGAGAGAGAACTTATCTGCATAATTTATCTGTTGAATCACAACTATATAACTCAGTGTTTTGAGTGAGTTTATGTGTGAGCAGCCAGGTATACCTAACAATATACCCGAGGAGTGTACACATGTCTCGGTTAATGTAAATGTAATGTTTTGGCAAGAGAAAAACAAATACCGCAGCATGATAAATCTGTTTTATTGTTATTAATTTTAGGCACATGTTTTTTATTTCAGTTGATTATGGCAAAGTGGTATTGTTGCCAACTGCAGGAAGATGAAATTGCATTAATTTGACTAATGTTGAATTACATGACTGTGTTCCCTGAGGGCTGGTGAACTCTGGTTGTCCATAAATGCAGTACAGCAGTCTGACAGAAGGTTTTCTACAGTGATGAATTGAGTCAGGAGTACTAATGGAGACCTTGAGTCCCCATCTGTCCAAGTGACATCCATCAGGCTCAGCAACATGCTGCTCGCTTTCGGGATTCAAGTCTTCTAAGCTTGTACCGTGCAATAGATCTGTCTTTAACATGTTCATCATTACATTCACATATACATTTATTAATTTTTCTCCAGTCCAGCTTACAAATCAACAAATCATTGAGTCAAACAGCAACTGATGTAGTCTGTGTTTAAAACTGTCTTGTACATAGAGGCTTCCATGAGGGGAGTGATGGTAACCTTGTTTTGCAGAAGGTCACCTGAGTCAAGACCTTGTCTCAGGTCCCTTTAGAGTTCATGTTTTCTTCCTGTTTTTAAAACCTACCAAAGACATCCCGCACTGCTGAATGCAGTTTCAGCAACTCCTGTTCCTGGAATGATCCTTTGCCTGCAGAGCAAGTTACAGTTCTCTAGAAGTCAGGAATAGGGATCAAATATCTTGGATCTGATTAATCAATCTGTTTATCTAATTAAGTGTTTCAGAGGTCTTGATTGTTTTGTACTTTTTAAACTCATGAACAGATGATAAAGAAATTTAGGATGCCAGGGTAACATTCATTTGTGAACTTACTGTGTTTGCTCTCTAGTAAAGGCTGTGACGTTATTGTGAAATCAAGGTTGAAAAAAAAACAAATATTTAATGCAGGAAACTGCAGAGAAATATACTTTTATGTGGTCCTTCAAGAGTAAGATGTGTTTGGCATTGGTTCTAAAATATATTTCTGACTGTATGTGAAGGATAGCATTCGGCAGCTGTCATTTTTCCTAAACCTTTGGAGAAATCGATGCCCTGCAGACAAATTAAAACAAGGGTTCTTCAGGTCCTTAAAACTGAAGATTCACTTCTCTAATTATAAGGTCTCTTGAGTTTGTCAAGTCGGGACTCTTCATTTATCTTTTATTTTTGTCAAGTGGAATTCCATTGATGGAAGTTCCTTTTTTCCGATTAAGATTTTTAATGATGGTTCATCAAGACAAGTGACAATCAGTCTCCACTGAGATTTCGGTGAGGATTGATGTTTCTACTGAAAAATATCATATCTCTCTGCTGTGAGCCTTATTTTTGTTAAACATATATGTGTGTGAACATAACCCAGATTACCTTTTACAGGCTATAAAAAACAAGCACTTGGTCCAATCCAGCCCATCTTTATTAATCTACCAAGCAGGGTTTCTCCCACTTAGGAACCATTTACACACTAATAAAATGTTTCCTCAATTTTATGCCAGTTTACTGCCATGTAGAAAGAAAAGCAACAACGACACAAGTTTGGCGCCTGTGTCAATATGCCCTTGAGCAATGTGCATTTCTCTTCTCAGAGAGGGGAGCTTTGTACCATCACCCTGAGAGTATCCAAGAGCAGGGAGTCTGAGTTGGGGGGGGGGGGCTCTCTCTGCCCGCGTCTGTCCGTCAATCACGTCTCAGACTCCTGCATAATTCCCAGTGGAAGAGCCGCAGTGGACCTCTCTGTCAGTCGGCTCCTAGAGCGGAATGCAAAGCACACCGAACGGCAAACACATCAGCCCTGGAAGTTCGCGCTCACATTCCCCGCCATCGCTATTGATTGAGCTTGTTTTGAAATCGCAGATGCTTTAGGAGGTTGGAAGAATCTTCAGTTTACCATTCAAAACATCTCAAAATCCCTTGCCACAACAAGAGTAAAACACCCCATAGATTGATTTCCGGTGACATCCCTGTCCGTCAGCCCCCCGACAGTCCCTGCCAGGATAATTGAGCATGGCTAAATTTGCCCAAACAGGACAGACGCACACTGGATAAATAAAGAAGCCAGTGGTTAATTAAAGAGTTCTCTTCCTTCTCATTTGCTTGCTGAATTCTAATTAAGCTGCAGCTGTATAGCAGACCGCAGCTGCTTTAATAGCTGTGTACACCAAATCGCAGATAGCTTGTATAGCGCACCGAGGGCTTCATTTATAAATGCTGTTAGACCAAAGGGCAAAATGTGTGCCGTTGTGTTTTTTTCCACAAACTGTTAATCTGAATATTGAATTTTTAAAAGATTTTTTTGGTACATTCAACTCAGCAGTCATTTAAATAATACAAGTGTTAACTGACCTAAGAAAAGCTTTGTAGGAACCCTTAGAAAATGTTATGGTTTCGACAAAAACAATAGCAGAAAAAGCAGCTTAACAAGCATTAACTGAGCCATTTGCATTCAGCTTGTGTATAAAAAAAGAGCTTCCACGGTTCATGAAAATAACTCATTTTGAAAACACAGTTTTGAAGTTGAGATAATTATGCTACTGCTGTGGTGAGTAATATGGGTTTGCTAAAAGGCACTCACAATGTTTACTAACTTCTTCAAATGTTAACATTGAATAATTGATAGTGGAGCAGCTACTGTACAACATGACTCATTAGTAGAATAAACGGTCCTGTAAAGACAGTAGTCATTTTACTTATTTTGTTTCCTTTCACAACTATAGGTAGCATCCAACACCTTATCTGCAGTGCTGATTAACAATGAGCAGTGCTGTATAGCGACTTGTTTGTGGAAGCTGGCTGATTATCATAGACAGCATCCTGGCTATGGGTCATGTTTTCATTCTGGTCAAGGTGACTGAGGTCTGTCCATCTGTCAGACAGTCGGGACCTCTGTGATCATATTCTGCCCAGGTGAGGGAGGGGAAGTCTAGACTTTTTGCCCGTGTCAAATTACTGAGAAGTTATCACTCGGGTTTCACACTGCCCCGTGAACCACTGCATGTGGCATTGCAGCCTCTGCACCTCTAGCAACATGCATCACGCAGCAAAAGCATCCGTCGCAGGTCCTGGTGTAATGCATAATCCACACTAAGACCATTTTTAGGGCTGTCCTGGAAAGCGGCGATAACCCACATTCTCATTTTATTTTTTAAAGCGCATTTTGACTTCATAGGACCCTTTTACAATCACCTTGCAGCAGTTTCTATTCCATTGCTGTGGACCGCCTGTGGAAGATGCTAGTGAAAATGTGATAACTGCTAAAACCCAGCTAGCCTTAGCATCCAAATTGATGACTTAGCAAATAAAGAAAAAGAAATCATCACCTTTGTTGTACGTTATCTCTTTTTTCCAGGACACTACTATACCTGATGTAAAGACAGCTACATTAGGTATACAGATTTCACAACTCTCTCAAGACATTATATTTGCTCCATTTTCCTGCTTTGTTTCTTTGATCATATCAGTAGGCATGAAGTAGCATTAAGGGTGCATGTAACAAGAGTTACTAAGATCACTTTATTTTCATTGTGAGTTTCAAGAACATGAGTAGCTTGGCAAGATGATAATGAATAAACTGAATGGTTATTGTGTGGTTGATTATTTAAATTTTATTATGGCCAATAGGCAGAAGCTTGCCTGAGAACTCAAATGAAGAGATAAAACAATCTCTGGAGTTATGTTTTTCCTCCCCAGCTTTTCTGTGTCAGGAGAATAACCTCAAAGGTGAAATGCTTGCTTTGAGTTATCATTAGATCGTATAATCTGAGGATGTGTGGATTGAACCAGTGACCCTATTGTTGTGAACCTCAACTGCATCCCTGCAGGTTGGAACAATTTGCTGACTTATTCCACGGAGTCTTGGAAGAAAGTAAACTTACCTAGATCTCAAGCCTTATGATTGAGCCATTGACTCTAACACAGTATGATTAACACTTCCCTATTAATACTTAATACTTCCCTTTCTTAGATGTGTAGTTTTAATGAAACACATATTCAGATTTTCCCTGCAGTAAAGTATCAAGAAATTGATGCCATCTGAACATCTTATTAGTCAAGATTGCTAAATAAATACTGAAAGTAATTTTGGAGCTAAACATTTTTATCATGCAATAAAAAAAATCAGGAGCTGCACAAAATATAATGAAATAATACAGTATAAACTAGAGAGACTGAAGCGTTGTATATGTATTTGTAACCACTGAAGAAGCTGTTGTAGCCTTTTATATGCAGAATTATTTCCACTTACTAAGTTTCAGGGCTAATAAACACAGGTAAACTCCAGCTAGATCATTTGGATGCTTGTCTTTAGGTTATTCAATGTTATTTCGTAATTCATTTTTTGTAGGGCTTCTCTATAAAATGTATTGTGCAAAGTGTAGCCTATTCTTCAAGTAAATGTGTTGTTGGGTTGTCTTTGAGTTGTTCTTGTTCCAGTTCCGTCTCACTGTCAACTCAGAGCCAAATCTTAGAGGCAGAATTTTTCCGGTTTACCTTGCTTTATCACTATTGTGCAGCAGCTTAAAAGTCTATTAAAGATGGCAAAAAACATTGCTGAAAATAATAGTAAATCAAATCACACAGATTAATTCGTAACAATACTGCCTTTCAAAAAAATACTTTCTAGATTTTCACTTGTGTTTAATGTAAGTTTTACATAAGGCTTTATTTTGTCTTTTCAACCTTTAGCATTTTCTTCAGAACATTTTTGCTTTAGACCTCATAATTATTAAAGCTGACAACCATAAATATAATCGTGTTGTTTTGAGCTTACAGGGGAATGGGGTGGCTCAGTGGGTTTGACCAGTTCCTGCTCTCCAGTGGGTCTGGGGTTTAAGTCCCGCTTGGGGTGCCCTGTGATGGGCTGGCATCCCGTCCTGGGTGTGTCCCCTCCTGCCTTGCTGCAACCTTGCTTAAGACAAGCAACTTCAGACGATGTGTGTATGTGCTTTGAGCTTTCAGTCTCATTGCTACTGCTTATGTGAATATATTTTTAATATGTGCTCATTTGAAATTGTAATAAATTGAAGGAATGCATATCTTCATGAGAATTAAAAGTGGATTGCTTTTGTACTATGTAATGTACATTATACAACAACGAACAGTGTATTTATTATCTATAATTCAATGACCTTTTTAGTGCAATATATATGAATTGTAGTCATATTACATTGTATTTAATGCATTGTAACTCGAATCAAGAATCTCTGTTGTTATCTACCCCAAATCCATATTTCTGCTTCTCTCGGTGGAGTTCTCCGTTGCTTTTTAAGTGCTATATAATATCATTACATTTACTTTTACACGCACATGCGGGAAATTCCCGTATTCCCAAACTGTATTAAGTGCTTCATCCAGATCTCTCCATCGTGGCAGTAGCGGTTTCAATGTACACTCTGTCCTGCATCGTAACTCCTGAGGTCAGTGGAATAGAGAGCTCCACAGTAAAACACTTTTATACATAAGTGTCATTAGCAGACTATTGAATTTCTGCTGAACTGCCTGCAACCACAATATTTCTTCTCGTCACCTTTAAGCCATCTCTATTTCAGGCACATCAGGCCTGTGATCTCGTTCAATATTGCTACAGTAACTAAGGGCGGAGGCATCACGACCCCAGTGCAGAGGATGCTATTAGATCTGGAATGTCTCTTGGAGACAGTTTGCCAGTTTTAAGAACCCAGCTGTAGTCCTTCACAGGACTTTCCCAGTTGTGTGTGCTGCAGAGTTTGACATCCCTGGTGTTCTGATGTTCAGGAGGTGGGGCTGGTACCAATATGGGCGTGTTAATCTTCTAAGGGAATGGGTCAATTCTCTAAGGGCTCGTACGCACCTAACCAATGACTGAAACTAACAATGGCTTCATCTGAGTCTTGGACTGTGGAGTGGTATCTCACAGACAAGGCCTTCCTGGATCAAGAGTGATGGGATTAACCCTGACCTGGCCCAGAAGGAAGCTGTCCTTTTCTGTGGAAACACTCCACACACTCAGCAAGTGTCTACCATCAGATCGTGTTACTTTTTTATTGTTGGAAGAGCCATTAAACCTGCTGAAAAAGAAAAAGATTAATGTTTGTTTTGTGATGACATGCTAAGTACAACAAGCCCCACAGACAAATGTCAACAACAGTATGCATCCCTTTGTCCTCAAAAAGACACAGGTAAATGAATTACATTAATCAAAGACAAAATCTTTGTATATCCCCAGAAGTGGTTCCTTTATTGATAGCTCACACATGTTTTATTGACAAATCTTTGTATTTTTCTCCAGTGGACCTGCATTGATTACACTGGAACTGATCTCTGCAATTTCATGAAAAACGTTTTTTTTTTCCATTCTACAACAGTTAAGGAATTGTAAACTCTTATTTTCTGAAGACTTCTCTGCTTATTAATTCATTATTTAATTTTTTTAGAAAATGTCTATAGGCAATGCATTTGGGCCAGCAATATGCAATCTGGATTACAAGGCAAAAACATCTGTCACACAAAAGGATTTGTTTGATTGGTTGCACCCATACATCAGCCTCTCCTGTCAAGGGGCACTAAATTTATATTCCCCCTAGTCACATCCTCCATCAGCGATCACATAATCTGGAGGTCCTAGCTGTCAGTGGAAAAGGCCGTATTTCATTCACGTTTGGTTCACCTTAGTTCATGCCTAGACAGGAGCACTAATGGGGAACCGGCTATCAGACACTCATTTTTGTTCTCTCTGGTTAATAAAGAATTGTCACTCATTCCATTTGCAGTTATATTTCTTCCATGAATCACATTGCATTATTTGTTGCTCAAATGACATTTTTATCAAGGGTAAGAGTACTTGACCCATTTATACAGCTGGGTGATTTCCAGGAGCAATTTAGGTTAAGCAGCCTACACAAGGGTAATAAAGCAGCAACTAGGGATGAAGCTTGAACTGGCAACTTTCTGGACAGATCTCAATATCCATAACTATTATGCTACTAATTGCCCATATTTTCAGACGCCTGTTGATAGAGTGAATTTTTTTAATTTACTTCAGTAATTTGTGTTGCGTTTTTTACTGTGGCGTGATATAATACTGAGCAAGTGTCACTTTGCATAGCTGACAAAATGTATGTCTCATCTACAAAGCAGTATGTACAAATTTCAGCAATGTCGTTTCTTGTAAAAGAAAAGATGGCTGCTTTTTGTTATGTGACTTTTGAGGCGAAATGATGAAATGATCCAGAATGCTTGTAACAGCTGATAGTGATAAGAATAACACGTGTAACTTATTTTTTAAGGAATATTTTCCCTGTTCTTGTTTAAGCACAGAGAGTATTGCTTTAGACTCATACTTATTATATCTTGTTTTTAAGAGAGAGATCTCATTTGAGGCAGTGTATCATGACACTTGTGCTTAAGTGGCTGTCACAGGTGAAACACTTGGCTGCATCCAACACCTTTGTCTACCTAGATGAGATTAATTGAACAAGCTCCTGTGCTTTCAGACAGCCCACAGTAAAGATATTAGTTGTCTTAATGGACACCACACCATTAGTTCCCTGGAAGGTTAATCAGTGACATTTCTTCGTGATCTCACCACTGTCATGAGGTTTCCTAGGTTCTGGCTGGAGATGACAGAAGATAGTATTGATCTTCATAAGGCAATATATTTGTTAAATAAACACTGGTGGAGGACTTTAATGAAAGGGTCTGCCTTTGATGTCATTCCCTGTGCACTGAATCCCCACTGTATTAGAAAAAGTCTTACCATCTTGAAGAAATCAATGGAGGTGCCCATCCTTGATGGATTAAAAGAGTGTGTGTACATTCCACAGGTAATTATCTTCTGTCATGTGTAATTGCCCTCTCATAGATTCACTTCTCACTTTCGGAAATGTCTGGAAAGGTTTATGTAGGGTATGAACTCGACTATACGGTGACCCTTTGGCTATCACAATGGAGGGAAGCTTGTGTTAAGTAACAATATTGCTTCTTTCTTTGTTTAGATATCATTGAAAAAATTGAGAATCGAGACCTGCTTCATTTTTTCCAGTCTCTGTCGATCCTGAGGGAACCAGGCGAGCATGTTTTTATTACTCATAGCTGGTGCGAATTCCATATTTCATTTTGTCTGCTGATGGAGTCGGTCAAAAGGCGATCAGCAGGTCCCCTGGCATGTACCACTAACATCAAATGAAACCCAGACTTAAGTGAAAATTTACCCTTGTGGACAGTACTCGTTCTGAAACGTGGTCCTTGTACGGTCCCCAAGGGTGGACTGTGGGGGACTGGGGAGCGGAAAGAATAATGCGACTCAGCAGACAGTCAAAGGCCAAAGGGCTGAAAATGCCAAAGCTCATTTTCACCTTGCCTTGGAGGTGCTTATTATAGCAAAACTTTCCTTTTTCTACATTTTCTCCTACCTTTATGATTCACAACCCCAAACTCAGACCAGTTCAGCCCAGAGCTGCATGGAAATTCTGATATCTCCCACCCAATCAAATGCCAGATGATCCTCAACTAATAAATCAAAGATAGAACCTTGTGAAAAAGTCTTTCTTGAAGAACTTCCTGTGGCCTGAAGCTAACAAGACAGCAGATGTCTGAATGAGGCCCTGGGGACCATTGTACAATGTGGCCTAATGATTTGTGGCAAACTGTACAAATTTTTTAAAGAGGGCATTTCAAGGAAGGGAATTAAATTGGAGCAGCAAGGCCAGGGACAATGCAACCCTCACTGAGTCTTCTCTCCTTTTTATAAGGAAAGAAAAAGATAAATCTCTTTCAGATCTATTGCTGTGCGGGGTGCGTGCCGTGACTCCAAGATGTGGTGGTGTCGCTTATTTTTTTTCCACAATAATATTGACAAAAGCATGCTGGAACATTTCCGTCTGATGAAATTTAGATGCAGCCAGACTTGTTGAATAAAGAATAAGCGCTGAAAGACACTTGGAACCGCTGGCTTTGGTTTCAGACGTCTTCAGAACGATACCTTATTCCTTCTTTAGCAAAGGGCCATTGCTGAAACCATCAGACTCTTTATTGCCTCTATCAACATGCAAAACCAGGCCCAGTAGGTTTACAAATGTTAAAAATTTGTTGGATCATTTTGAACCCTTTGGGCCAAGCTGAATGTGGTGATTCATCCCAGTGTCTTGTTTTATAGTGACTAAACAGTTACTTGCAAAAATAAGCCCATAAAAAATGTATGTTGCCAATGGTGTTTTATAATAGCCTCTCATCTGGATTCCCATGCAGTCACACTTGTAGAAAGTGCAGACGTGCATTGGTCAAATTCAGTCATGCCCATTCCTTTATTCAATTCTGTCCGTTTTAATATGAAGAAAATGCTCTGAATGAAAATACCGTTATTATTGATTATTTATTGTACTTTTGTTTTTCTCACTGTTTTTTGCAGGAAAATCCTTATATGTGCAATAATGAATGTGATGCCAGCACTGTGGAGCTGGCCCATCCCCCGTCATTGATGTTTGACTCTGAAGGTCGAAATCCAACGACATTTTGGCAGTCAACATCTTGGAAGAAATATCCAAAGCCGTTGCAGGTGAACATCACCCTGTCATGGAACAAAACCATAGAGCTGACGGATGACATCGTCATAACATTTGAGTCCGGCCGGCCAGAGCAGATGGTGCTGGAGAAGTCTCTGGACTATGGCCGGACGTGGCAACCATACCAGTTTTACGCAACTGACTGCCTGGACGCATTCACCATGGAACCCAAGAGGGTGAATGAGCTCACCCAGCACACACTGCTGAACATCATCTGCACTGAGGACTACTCTAGGGGCTACGTGTGGAAGTATGACAAGATGGTTCGCTTTGAGATCAAGGACCGTTTCGCCCTGTTCGCCGGGCCACGGCTCCACAACATGGCCTCTCTGTACGGGCAGCTGGACACCACCAAGAACTTGAGGGACTTCTTCACAATCACGGACCTAAGAATACGTCTTCTCAGACCAGCCACTGGAACTACCATGGTTGATGAGAACAACCTGTCCAGATACTTCTACGCAATATCTGACATTAAAGTTCAAGGAAGGTAAGCTTTTTTATTAAATTTTGCCATAACTGTTTTTGCCATGAATATGTAAATCAATGACACTCCATGGTACCTCTGGAAGAGATCTTTAGCTTCTTTAATTCTTGCTGTTACAACACCAGTAATAACAATTAGCACTTTGCACCATCGGAAGCGTTAATTTTCCTTCTGTTTCTCATTAACATACATTTTTTTGTGCAGTCTAAACTGCAGTATTTAAATTATTAGAAGTAAGGCTGTTCCTTGACACTGACTTACTGTCAATAAAACATTTTTTAAATGTACTGGTTAAATTATGGTGTGAGAAACAATTACATCTACACACATTTCAGTGTGACACAGTACAGTGTATGACTAACAGTAAGTAACAGTTCAATGGTTTTCAGTATGTAGCACATTTTAGTGCTGAAGTGATATGCCCTACTCTGAGTTGTCAACATAAAAGAAAATAAAGACGTTCTGCTGTATTTACTCACCCCATCCCACAAATGATTATAATATCATGATTCTTTTTGTCACTTCTACTATGTATGCCAACTTTGTTACCAGTACAGCCTGCAGCTTCTTTTAGGCTTGTTTGGGTGCTCTACGTTTATTTTGGTCAGAAATTCAGTTTCATTGTGCAGTTGTACTTCACCGTATAACATTTGGAAAACAGATTTTATGCCGCTTCATCCATATTCTGATTCTTAGTATCAGTGTTGCAAGAAATGTCCAAACTGCCAGTACACCCTACATTGGGACTGTATATTTGTCAAAGGTGTAAATACTTTTACAATAGCAAATGGTAAAAGAGTCCCAATCAGCAATCAAACTAATGCATTTTCACATGTAAGCTGTGAAGTTCAAAAAACATAATCCTTTATTCAGAATTTATTCTGAATGTGTAGTTTTTCCACTGACTGTATCATCTATTTACATTTTTTTTTCTTAAATCAGTCCACCTTTTTTGTATAAAGCTTGCAATCCACCAAAACCTTTGTTTTCACCTTTAACTTCTCAATCTTTAGTTAGTGGTTAACTCTCCTCTAATGGTGCAGAGAAAGTGCTCTGTAAATGCAGCGTATTCCTTGATTAAGATACTACTCAGCCACCTCACTTAATTTGGAAACAAGCTCATCCTGCAGCCAGCTCGCTAATGGGAGATATAAAAGGCAGCAGGCAAAGCACCAGGGCATGACACTCATGTCTAATTAGTGCCTGATGTGTGACTGTCTGAGAGGAAAAAAGGGGGAAAATATATCACCCCTTTAGTGTCAAAGATGTCAAGGTGTTGCCGTTACCATGCCCTCAGAACATCCTGAGGGCCTCTGAGAAAACAGATGGGCAGGTTCCTATTGTGCAGCTAGACTAGTGGACCCAACTGGCTTGGGGAAAACTAAGAGCAACTGTGTGGCTGCATGTTATCTGATAAACAAATCGATAACATTGATAGATATCTTGCCATAAAGACCAGAAAAGGGTCTATTTAGTGTTACTGCACGTTGTATAACAGCTATATGCCATGGTTAGACATTCACGCGTGAATATGTCTGTGTGCAACACAAATCTGTTGAACTGCAATAAGTGTTCATTGTTTTCCATTATTTATTTTTACTGTTGGTGTAAGAGTAAAAACACAACACTGCAGATTATGAATACATTGGCATACAATGATGAAAGCACCTCTAGAGTGTCCAAATTTGGAATGGATCAAGGTCTGGCAGAGTGAGGCTCTCAATGACACATCGCAATTGTTCCACTGCAGATCAGCACCAAGCGCTCCAATTAGAATTCAGCAGAGCTCAATGGTGGATTACAGCAATTAGAGTAGCTCTTAATCAGAAGAGGACTAATCTTTTGATTAGAAACGTTTGCTATAGAGTTTGCGCTGAAACACTGGGGACGGATTATTACGCCAGATAAACGGTGAGATTATCTCTTGTGACTATACATGCCATATTATTATACTTCACAATAAACCATTTGTTTATTTAAATCCAGGCAAGCGTTTTCTGCATTACTAAATGTATTATGGATGGATATAGGTCATTAGCCAGGCATCTGGAACCATTTTAAATGTCTATTTGAGTCCAGTATGTTTGTTAAACGCAGTTTTTTTTAAGAAAACTTAGGTTCTCTTGCTGGTTGTTTCTCACTGGTCATCATTTCTAGTTACTATTCCTACTGTACATCTTCAAATTAGAAGCATTGTAAAAAAAAAAAAAACACATTTGCACCTTTTTTTGTTTTAAGTTGGGAGTTATCAGTCATTACATGCACTTGCTATCTACAACTAACACAGTTTATTGGAACCTCTTGGTCAGCTCAGTATTGATGCTGCAGCCATGCCGACCCTTCTTTAGGTTCTGGTTCCCTGAAGAATCTTTTTTCCATTCTGCTAACAAGGCCACAAACAATCCAGTTGTACTTCTGTATCAGAGTTAGTTTTTACCTGGAAACTGATGTGAACTTTCTGTAGTGGAAGCCTTTTAGCAGCTAAAGGAGTGGATTCAGAACACAGCTAATCTGTGAAGTGCTCCAAACTGTTTAACAAAGGGAAGGCACAGTTCACAGTAACAGGGTTAACTTTGCCTCTGTGTTGCTTACGGCCTTCATGGCAATTCAGTGCAGTACCGAGTGTTGTGCGCTAGACGTATAAGCTTCTTGCCTCCAAAATGCAATTCGGCAAGACACTGAAAGGGCGATTTCCCATGGGGAAGGATATTGAGCATAATCCAGCAGACTTCTATATGCTTTCTGGTACGGAGTGAATCCTATGAATTCTAAAATTTGGCTCAGAGTAAACACCATTGCAGCATTTCAGATGGCAAACCAGGTCAATGAAAAAATAGGTAGAAAACGGACAAACATATTTCAGAAAAAATATGCCCCAAAGTTTTTTCTTTTCTTGCTGCCAAACCTGGTGTTCATAATTCTTGTTGATTTCATAATATTCTTAACAGCAAAGAGTCTACAGTGTAGGGCACATTGACCCATTACATCAAAATTAGCAAGAATTAAACAGTACAGTTATAGTCTTAGAGAGTCTTAGTCTTAGATCCTCCCGTGCTGCTGGGCACATCAGGCGACGAGGTCTCTCCACCGCTTCCAGTCCTCTGCCAGCCCTTCAGCTTCATTCCAGGATATGCCAAGGAACTTAAGATCGTTGATGAAGGTTCAGGGCCAGGTGGTGCGGGGATGGCCCAGGCCACGCCTGCCCTCCGGGAGGCACCAATGCACTGCCACCCAGGGAATGCGATGTCGTTGCATTCGTTGAATATGCCCGGCTAGCCTGAGTCGTCGTTGCGTGATTGTAACTTGAAGGTTGCTGGAATCAACCCGGCGCAAAATTTCACAGTTATAGTTATTGACAAAAATTAATTTGTCATGCTTTTCAACCCCACAACGTCAGCGTGCTGTGGTAGTCAGAGTGAGAATGTCATGTCCGCCGGTAACACGGACACGGACGTGTGTTGCTATGTGTCCAAATGCAGATGAAAACGGTGATGTTCTCAAAAGTAGAGTGAATACAGTATATGTGCACACTGCAAAGAAAGAAAAAGAAAGAACGGGATGAAGTGAGACAAGGAACACGGAGCAAAGGGAGCACTGAGTGTCTCATAAGGGAAATTGACTGAATACACAGAAATGTGACTTAGAGCAGGCAGGGACACGGGACACAGGACAAGGGACCGGGACAAGAGCATGGAGGACAGATGCAGACAGGACTGGAGCTCTGGACTAGAACACAAACATACTGTGAACAGGACTTCAGAAGTACGTGAGTAGATGAGAGTTGCTATGAAACTGCTGAGAAATGCAGTAAAGAGCTGATCAAGAATCCGCGCTGAGATGTTTGTCCGTCACTCCTGTTATAGCGCTGGGGATTTGGCGTTTATTGGGTTCAGGTGTGTTTGATGTGGCTGAGCGGCTCCAGGGCGACGACTCCTGCGCTCACCTCCAGTCTGATCCACAGGCATCGTGACAGAGAAAATGTATGCGCTTTTCTCAGATTTCTGCATTCAGGCCTGCCCAGCAAATTGGAATTCAGCTTTTTTTAATCAGATCAATGGCCCCTTAATTAAAGACATAGCAAGTCCAGCTTCTTAATCCGTTCTCAAAAATGGTAGCTGGCTACTTGAGGTCAGTTCCACAGCTCTTCACACAATTCCACCAATTCACAAAAGCAACCTCAATAAAATAATGCACTTTTACGGATGGTAAAACTGACAATGTGTTTGTGAACACCAAAGCAACATATGTGTGTATTTTTATAAATTACTTGCTTATCTGTCACTTTTATTCAAAGCAGATTTAAGTACTTATTTATAGTGTGTGAGTAACAGAGAGAGTGTCTTCCACTGATCTATGGATGAGTGACCCAGTGTAAGTAGTGTATCTTAATTATCTGTATCTTTATTGTATCTTTATTTTAATTGTTACAATTTCCTAGGGATGTCAAGTAATACATTGTATATATTATAAATCATTAATTAAAACAATTTCTAAAACTAAATATTGTATAAACATTTGTTGAATACTACCCTGAGATAATTTACACTTCCCTCACAACAGGAATTTGCCAAACAGAGTGACTTGGTGGAACAAATTAACTCCATTAATCGAGAGGTTAGTGAATCTCTGCACAGATACTAAGCACAAGCAGGCTTCTATGACCGAGACACTGGCTATGTAATTTTCTTTAAGATGTTGCCATCATTCTCCCCCTGCTTAGTTCCATTGCATTCAATGCAGTTGTAGAACTCCAGGTCAACTGACCCTTCTTTTCTGGCGGAAAGACCTTAATGGTATTATTTTACTGTAGAAAAAATGACTAAATATTGTTGGTTCAAGTATCACAAATCCCAAACAGGTTGCTTGTTATAGCAATTTCTTTCAGGAATAATGAACTTTTGTATTTAAACTTTTATGTCTCTCTTTCTATGCAGTACCTCTGAGCAAAGCTCATAGCCCAGATTTCTCTAGTAAAATTTGTACATTATATAAAATGTAAGTCACTTTGGATGAAAATATCCAATAAAATAAGAATTAGTGCAATATGATGCAGTGTAAATTACAAATTATGCATATGCAAACTCAGCAGTTCCCCTGTGGATATCTTAATGTACCCTTCATTAAATTCCACAAAGAGTAATTGAAAAATAAGTTATTTTTATATGTTTACATCTTGTCTTTTTTATATCTTTTCATGTCTATGAATGTGTTGATTAGAATATGTAAGCATTAACGTGTTTCTCATCACCTGGAATCATATCTAATCCAAAGAATGTGTTATAAAATCATAAATGACCTGCAGCATATTTTTGTGCTTTCATGATGTTCTGTGTGACCTCTGTCAACCAAAACCATCTTACAAATTATCTAGACTTCAGTTTTCATACAATATAAAACCACCCAATTAAAACTTATTTGAGATTCTCCATATTTGCATCAGAAACTCGATTGACTCTGACATACAATTCATCATTCTGTCGTCTCATTATTCATGGCTGGTATTCTCCTTGCCACCTTTGTAGAGCAATTTTACATCTGAAAACATAATTAGTCCATTTGTTCAAGATGGTGGCAATTCAATGCCACCTAGAACATTTTAGTAGCTGGAAGAACTTTTAAAGAAAGACTTACCTGTAGGCTAATGTCTTTTAGGACCCCACCACAAGAATTTAAACCCTTCTTATTCCCTTGATCAAGATCTACTTCACATTCTGCGAAGCACTACAGGTCACACTATGTCTGGGCTTTACACAGGGCCTTGACTTGCCATCAGTCTTCCGTTCTTCGAGAGGAAACCTTCTTTTAGCACAGTGAAGGCAGGCCTCATATTACAGCAACAACCTTTTAGACATATTTCACACTAGAAAGAAACAAGGATGTACAGTGTGAAAAATATTGATTCATGGAGCAGGTATTATATGATTCACTATAGTGAACTCTCATTCTTCTGCATGAGATGTTCAATCTACCTTGGTCACCTGTTTATCCTTGGATCCTACAAACAGCCCAATGTCTCAAAGAATCAGTTTTGATGGAAAAAACATGCAGCTGAAATGGAAGAAGGCATTTTAATTCTCGTCCTTTGAAGCCATTTGTCCTGAAGGAATGTTAAATATGAGTACTCCTACAAGTGGGAAAATTGCGTTATTCGCCTATTACAGCAACAACATTTCAGATATGTAACCACTGTAACCATTTACACATGTTAGCAAGAACCAAACCAACCAAATGTAACCATTTTTTGATTTTTTTTCTAATGATGACTGATGACAGATTTAATCTGTAATTTCAGTTCTTACTATACAGGTAAAGGGGGTGCGGTGGCGCAGTGGGTTGGACCGCAGTCCTGCTCTCTGGTGGGTCTGGGGTTCAAGTCCCGCTTGGGGTGCCTTGTGATGGACTGGCGTCCCGTCCTGGGTGTGTCCCCTTCCCCCTCCGGCCTTATGCCCCGTGTTGCCGGGTAGGCTCCGGTTCCCCGTGACCCTGTAAGGGACAAGCGGTTCTGAAAAAAAACTATACAGGTATTCATCTTCATGGGGGGGGGGGTTCAGCTGGTGCTTGCTATGCTGGGTCTGGAGTTCAAGCCCTGTGTAGGGTGCCTTGCAACTGACTGGCGTTCCATCCTGGGTGTGTCCCCTTCCCTTTCGGCCTTGAGCACTGTGTTGCTGGGTAAGGTTCCGGCTTGCTGTGACCCCACTTGGAACAAGCGGTTGTTGACGATGGATGGATCTTCATGAGGCTGATGAGATGTGATTAGAAAATGCAGTTATAAAGAACAGGTGTGTTTTGCTCTCATTGGACATTCATTGTTTAATCTCTCTGAGTGTAGCCCATCTGGGAACCTTGATCTTACACAGCAATCACCAGTGGCAACCCTGATGATGGGCAGCTAAGGTATGGTAGCCTGGCCACACTGAAGTTCCCATATCATTACATCTCTTCTGGGAAGAGACAGGTCTATTCCTGGTTCATTCAACCAGATGCATGTCATGGGCAGACATGTTTTCTGCCAGTCAAATCTCATCTCCGTTGTTTAATTAGTTCTCATCAGAGACTTGCCTCTCTGTAAATAATACATGAGGGAGTGGAGATCCATAAACATAAACACTCTCCCAGAGGAGAAATAACATCCATGAATATCAATGGATCCTGAAGCTCCCAAAATAAGTCTTTTTCCACCCAAATAAATGAATATGCAATGGTACAACTGATACTATCTTCCCTAGTTTATGCGGAACCATTGTCTACCATTGCTTCCTTCTATAGGGTAATGACATGTTAAGGCTATATAGACTGAAGCACATCTCTGCTGTTGTACTCAGCTGCATTTTCCACATAAATCCATGTTTCCCATTTTCTGAAGGTCTTGTTAATATAAATTTAAAGAAATCCTAGCAGTGAAGCAATTCTACATGGAAAAATACTAATGATAATTATATATTTCATTTTTATGTATATAAAATTGTCACCACTAGCTACAACAAGAAGTGCGGTAGGCTTTGAAAATGGATTACACGTTTTCCCCAATGGTGTTAGCACACTTCCCACCATCTATTTGTAAGACAGATATTTAATTTTAATTCAAATCGTTCTCTTTTGCTGTGTGCTTCTGTTATAGATTGCCTGGATTTTGAACATGCATGGAAGCCTCTATGGTGTCATGCATAGAGATCAGCACAGTCTCCTTGATACTGCCTGACACTGAGACATGTCTTGGTCATGGCCTGTGGCGATCTTTGCAAGAGCCAGAGAAATTATGATCTCGTTGCATTTCAATGGAGAACATTATTGCGGGAATTAGCTCATAATAAAATGCTAATATTTTCCTGGTAATTTTGGAATCCCTAGGGGGTTGACATTAGTTCAATGTGAGATTCAAATATTTTGCTTTGGTGTGTAATGTAATTTTGGAAAAAATTTGCCCCAACTGTGGAAATTATGGTGGAAGAAGGTATTTGCAATCCCCATATTTAAGGTTAATTCATGGCATTGAATCAATATTAAAATTTAAATTTCTGTATACATATGTACAAAAATGAGTGTGGAAGTGTTCTGATGGCTGTCTTGCTTGGAGGAATCAGACAGAAGACAGGTATGAGATGTAAGATTTGTGACAACAGTGTTAAGCATAATGTCTACATCATTATTATCCAATACAAATGTTTATCAGATGCTAAGACCTCAGAAAATATGTATTTATAGTTCAAAAAAGTAAATGTATGTGCACATGTGCATGCACCTACTGCCCTTTTTCATCAAGCACCTAAGCCAACATTTTGATTTCTGCCACCTGATCAGCATTCTTAATTTCTTTGTTTGATCAGAACACAATAAATATGGTTGCTAATGTTTTTTCTTCACCCCTAGACAGGCTAGGTAAATTAGATGGCTCCAGATTTCATATGCTCATTCATAATTACACTTTTTGCAAGTTGCCCAAGTACAACAAAATTTCTACCCCAAAGTATTTGGCAGTCCACAGAAATGCATGCATTTCGTTGCAAAATGGTGGCTAAGTGGTATGACAGAGATCTGAATTCCAAGTTCTTCCTTGTGATGGAGGACTGCAAGTGTCAGAGAGGAGCTTCACCCGGGACTCTTGCCGTTTGTGTACTGACCCATTCAACAGCTGCATCTGCATTCACCTCACTCTCCCATTCTTCTCCCTCTATCCACCCTGATCAATCTTGCATACACTTCAGGTAGGTGTGCTGCTGCTTTCCTTAGTCAAAAAGCACACAAACGCATCTCTCAAAAGCGATGCCTCAGAGGTATTGATGATGCTCTCGTGTGAGCAGATTGAAGTCAATAAGGTGGTTCTGATTTTATACATTGATTTTTACTGGATTGCTCTATAAAATTAGCAGCAAGTACAGACTTAGTGATTGAATTTTTATGTCCCAGGTCGAGAATCCAGAGCCGATGTGCTCTGAATGACAACTTCCCACATACGGGGAGCTTGTCAGAATTGAAAGGCACACCGCAACTCGAAGGACTTGTAGAACCACTGCAGGACCGCTGCCTGTGGGACTATCAAAATTAGACTACTCCCTGTAAGCATTTTGGGTGGAAGTAGAATGTTGAACGGACATCCATGTCACGCAAAAAGACCAACAATATGCAGTATACATTATATTTTCACTAAGTGTCAGGATCTATGGTAGGAAATTATGAACATGGTTTTAAGTAAAATCTATATCTTCTTTTTTTTTGAGGTAGAAATCTATATTATTTTCAAGTTGGCCAAAATATTTATGTGGATTCAGGTCCAGGGCAGCAAGAGACTGCAAAACACAGATTTGAAAACAATTACATGATGGCCCTTATTCTACTGTCATCAGTTAGCCTAACATTAAACCCCATAAATTACTGTACTGCTTTTTATTGGCTTTTCACAGTTTTTCTCAGGGGTGCGTATGCAGGTTGTGTTCTGTCTTATCAAAAAAACATCAAAGTTGAACCCCTGCACCCTGTCCTGGAGTAGCAGAAAACATGTTGGGTCGATGTGGATGTGCAGGCATTGATCTATCTTTGCATCATGGTGGATTCCAACCCATAGTCTCAATGCTGCTCTTTCCTTCATGAGCAGCTTCCTGTTAGCTCTACGGAGGCACTGCTGCATTTGCTGCTTACTGTTAAACACCAGTAACTTCCCTCCAGCAGAGAGTATACAGAGTGTAACCAGCATTTGAGCAATGTTTTCCTGCCAATTACATTCAGCTGTTTTGATTTCTTCTTCCAAAATAATATTTTCCCAGGGAAAAACTACCACTGTAGTTTTGAGGAAATTTTCAACCTGTTTAGCTCTCGTTTGAAAAAAATTGTAAAAAGTATTTTGTATTTTATTCTATTATCTCATACTTGGTCACAAATCAGTACCTTTTCAAATAAATGTAGGAAAACATTATCAGAATCTCTACTCATTAACAGTACATCTCCACAAATGTGTTAATCAAAGTGCAATGGCTAAATTTGGTAATTGTTTAATTTTTTCAGTTTTCAGTTCCCATAGTGGCCATATCAGATTGAGATTTTTACCTGTTTTTGGACATGGTCTGGCTCAATGATTGGGGGTGCATATAGACCAGTACCCATGGAACCTCTCAAAGACCAGCCCACACCCACCAGATTCTTGCAGGAATTATTGATATTTAATTTTGTAATTGGGTTTAAATGTTGCCTGACTGAACAGAATGGTGAAGTGTCTTTTTTTCAGTTTGCAATGAGATGTGCCGACACAGACCATTTACTTACAGAAAATATGACCTGATTTAATGTAACAGTCTTGATTATAACAACACCTGCTTATATAATTAAAATTAATTTCCACCTCCTTAGCTCAATTAGGACCCACACTTAATTCATTTTCTTCAATTCAAGTCTGTGTACTTAGTTATTCTGGCAGCTGACACATATTATTTTTTATAATGTCACTGTAATTTTGTGTGCTTTAGCTGTCATTGCTGCAGCTCAGCTTCAGTCTGATGTCTTGATTGTGGGAATAGGTCAAGTATATTTTTCTTGGCTAATATAATGTGACAAAATACTTTTTCATTTACCCTTGTGTACTCATCAACAAAAAAGGTGACCTAAAAATGTATGACTTGAAAAAACATTGTTCACAAAAGACATGATTCTATCCCATGAGCATCAATCAATATAATTTTGAAATGTGTAGTTTGTATAATTAAAAATATAATCATTTTAGCAGATGTGAGGAGCAGGAGTGTAGTTTCATATTAATGCACCATGTCAGAAAAGGTATACTAAATCTGAATGAACTGGTATTGGACATTTTATGGGAAACATTACTTTAATACTTTTGTTTATATATGAGTTTTAATTTTAAGCTTTGACTTAATATGAAACAAAAGATTTTCCCTCATTGCCAGTTCAGTCTTATTGTGCTGATATGTGGTTTACTGGCCCAGCAGTGCTAGGAGGTGTGAAAAACAGCAATGCAGTCATTGGCGGTACCACTGTCAAAACCTTCTGTCCTTCATATGCCTAGACTAAACAATTGTGCCCTGCTTGAGAACTAAATTACCCTTGCCTCTCAACTGACCTTTTGAAGGATTTTTTAGCAATCAGCAAAGAATTTTAGCCATCTGCAGAATGACCAGGCAAACCAAATACAGACTTCAGTAAAATAATTCTGGCACAGTGTGAATCTTCATGGGGGACATTAAAATATAACCCAACCCAAGCTCTTCCCCTGTAGAGAAAATGTAATAAACTCACAGCAGAGCGAAAGTCATTTTTTCTCTTCCTCTCCTTCCCGAATCATGTTCCCAGCCTAACACTTTCTGAACATTTCAAATAAAGCTAAGTTCAGGTGTCATATTGAATGAGGAGCAAACACTATGCTGACAGGCTCCAACTTGCTCCTGCCTCAATGCAAAGAAAAGCGATTCCATGGAGTTGAAAGTGTGTCTTTGAGCTTCACAATTTTTGTGTCATTTTTTTTTCTTCCTGACAGACGTAGCGGAACTGACATAAACTTTCTCACCAATCACATCTGCATTACTGTAAAAGTCATAACTGTGTCCTCCACGTGAACCCCATGCAGATTTGTCTCGACACCTGTGCTTCAAACTAAACAAAAAGTATATTTTCTGGACATCAGGGTTCACAAATTTTGAATATTTGTTGAAGTGTCCTGACAGAAATGCTGACATTTTGTTGTTTAAAATTCACCACAATCAGTAAATTTTTATTGTTCTCTACACTGAACTCACATGACTATTTGCACCTCCGCAGTTGAATTTGTTTATTAATGAGTTGGATATCAAAATGAGCTGAGAACTTTCAGAGTATTACATTTTCTATACTTTACTATTTAGCTGCTGTGTTTGAGTCTGAAACTCAACCCTAAGCTCTGAATTTTTCTTTATATATTCAACATTTATATTTAATTTAAAATGAAATGTTAATAAATTCCAGTGACATTTAATACAGAATTAAAAATCTTCTCTTCATATATTCAACAAATGTTCCTCAATATTGTTTTTCTCCCTGCCTAAACCCTAAATTATTATTAAGTAAAGTGTCAGAAAGGGCAGGAAGTCAGATAAAATTAATATATTTTCTAGAATATATTCCAATCAAATGCTGCCTGTACATTACAGTTTAGGGTCTCAGATTAAATATTATTCAATTCAATTCAGTTCGATTTATTTTTATAGAGCGCTCTTCTCACGCAGTGACACAGAGCGTTTTAACACAGGCATAAGACAAGAAAAACAAATACATCAGAGAAACAAAGAAGACAGTTGACTACAGACTATCATAATATAGTACTTTTATAGAGCTATAAGTAAGTCTACCGGCCAGGAAAGGAACAAAAACCCCCAACCAAAAACCGAGGGAATAAAAACCCTGGGGGTCCAAGGGCCAGTGGCTGCCCACCCCTCCTGGGCGTTCTAGATTAAGTTACAATTCTAAGCCAGTTAACAAGTAATAATGATATTGTTGCTATATGGTACCTTGAAACCCCAGTTCACTATGGTACGTCTCGTCCATCACGGCACTTGGTCATCATCTTCAGTCAGCATAGGGGTGCGTCTGTAACCGCTGGCCGGCCTCCTCAGGTCTTATGTAGGGAGACAGTGCTGAACAACAAGAGATAGTTAATAATTTGTAACTTAAACAAGTGCATTTAATTTCCATTGGTATAGAGGTGGGAAAAACAAATACAGCCATGTGGAATTACATTTCGAGGTGGATTGCCTGAGTAAACATGTAAGTCTTTAGTCTTATATATTATAGCTTTCGGAAGGCTTTAGGGACACAAAAGCATGACATTTATGGGTGTATAGTATCTGGTACAGTCAGTACTCTTACAGTGCCTCACAGTGTTAGTGTTCTCTATATTGTGTCTCTCAATGTGGCACTGAGAAGGCAACACAACTGTAACCTTTTACCACCATGCAACAAAATTAATGGTACATTTTATATTTAGAGATTATGAACTGTTGAAAGCAAAGCTCTTCTGTCTCACTAGGCTTGTTTTCCATCCTCAATTCCCCAGAGATATGGTTAAGAAGTATTTCATGGGACAGAACTTCACGTTTTGACTGTCCTGACTACATCTGCAGTGTTATAACATCTACATTACACAAAAACTAGTATGGTTAATATAAATCTGTTTACATATTAAAAATAATATGTGCTATATTATATATTAAAAAAAAATAATGCGTTTATTCTTGGGTTGGATGGGTTTTCCTTGTTAATTATATTTACATTCCCGGTTATAAAGCCATCCATTTTCAGACATCGCTTTGAATTAGATTTGATTATGCCTTGTTAAAATAAACATGAGCTGATTAGGACAGAGTTACCAGGGAAATGTTTCTGCCCATAATTTATCATAATAAAAGTCCCCAGTCGGAACAGTTCAGTCCCAGCAGTTTCCACAACAAGAAGGCAGAACAAAGATGCTGTGGTGGTCTTCAGACTTTTATCAGTCTTTTTTCAGTGTCTGGGAGTGTTACTGAGCCTCTTTCATGTTGCCTTTCCCCCTCCAATATGACCTTATAGCAATTATGTTTTTTCCACCGGGATGATTGCAAATGAATGCTCTTTCAAGAGAAAAAAAAAAAAGCTGAAACAAAGAAAAGTTGCTCAGCATGCCAAGCAGAACTCATCACAACCAAAGGGAAAAGAAAAATGGCATGTGCAGTAAAATGCATCACAATATAAATAAATAGTCAAGGTCACAATAGCCCTGAAAATAATTTCATATAACTTTCCCTGACTGCCTCCCCAATATTACCCTGCAGCTGAATATTCACAAGTGTTGACACTTTTTGTTCCTTGACAGGTGCAAGTGCAACCTTCACGCCAACACCTGTGTCTTTGACAAAGAGAAGCTGACTTGCGAGTGTGAGCACAACACCACGGGTCCTGACTGCGGGAGATGTAAAAAAAACTACCAGGGCCGTGCCTGGAACATGGGTTCCTACCTGCCCATCCCCAAGGGAACTGCAAATATCTGTGAGTACCAGCTTTCGGCCGAGGTCTGTAGTGTCCAATGGAGAGTCTGACATTAACAGTACTGACAGCAGACGAAAAAAGGAACGGGCCGAGTGGTGGTCCACGGGTATGAGAAACAAGGAGAGGCCTTTTCAGTATTTGCACAGTACACCTCTGAGGATTTGGTTTTTGATGGTTTTGTTTGGGTGAATCTGTGCTTTTATACAGGAGCTTTTTTGCACATCAAAAGTGGGGAAAGGAATAAAACATACTGAGCACTCATCTCTGCAGCAGGTGTGTGGAAAAATTATGTTTTTGTTGTTCAAGTACTTATTTTTAACACTCATTCTAGACACATATACTGTATTTTGTGATGAAGTAACAGAAAAAGCTGTACATTAATGCATGATATTTATAGCTCTATATTATACATTGATTATCTGGTGTGCTTCAGATACCTGTTTTTTTTTATCATTTTTTATGTTTTAATAAGGTTAACACCACTGAAATTTTCCAAATAGAGCGAGCCCACTAAAGACAAGAATGGTCCTTTTTGTACCAATGGAGAATTTTATATACCTGCATCTGCTGCTTGTGTAACGTGTAAAGAGTAAAACAAGAAGTACATTGTCATCGATGAACCAAAGACAATAGAAGCACAACAGTCATTCATTAGGACTTTAAAATTTACACAGCAGTGTAACGGTCTTACGAACAATAGTGTGGTCACCATAGCTTAGTGAGACACATCTTGCTAGCAGGAGTGTGACAAGATGCCTTGTTCTTGCTTACCTTGATCAATGTCAAATACGTTGACAGTGTTTGTAATGTATAATACTATCCCATCTCCTACAGTGAAAAATTTCTGATGTACTTAAAATTCAGCAGATTAGATGTCCCATAAATTGTATACTTCATAGGGTAAAATTATCCACAGTTCAGAGTGAATGAGACACATCAAAACTTTTCTTCATTCTGTTAGGATAACAATTCCATTTGTTAGCAGGCATCGTTAAAAATCGATTTCCCTCACAGGGTGATGATTTGCTCTAAACCGCTCACAAAAGTATAGTAAATCTGTCTGTTTTAAAATTAATTAGTTAAGCGATAGACTATGTTATCAAGGTAAATGAAAGGCCTGTTGTGCAGAAGCGAAGCTGCACGTCCAGCACACATCCATTCGGGTTAACGCCTTGTTGTTGCTTTTCAAATGCTCTTTGGAGGCCCACAACTTCTCTTTTCATCCCTGTCCTAATCTTGATGGAGATTGGGCCACATCTGTCAAATCCCTGGGTCCGGGCAGGGGGCTCATTGCCTTTATAAATCTAATGCAGCCGGTAATTCCAGCTCAGAGACTCCTCGGATGCCCGGTCCTATCCAGATGGTGGGAAACAGGCACAGAAGCTCCCTGGACACAAAGTTTGCTCGGAAGTGTGCCACTGCTATTAAATCCATGCCATATGCTTCCACGTTGAACATTTTGAGGTAATTTGCAGTTCGAGGACATGGAGGAAGAAAAATTACATAACTACACGTAAGAAGTTGTGAGGACCAGTAATATGGCATATTTAAAAATGAGTCCGGCCATTTAGCGTGGGTGAAACAAATGTGTTTGTCTGTTTTCCTGTTGTTTTTGTTTGTTGGATGCTTTTTAAGCATTTAATAGAGCATTAGTTTCAGTATGAATTCCTACAAAAAGTTTCATATAAAATAAAATTATTAGTACTATTGGTCATAAGGAATATTAAATGTATTTTAAATGTATTTCTATGCATACTGTATATAAGTAAATGAAACAATACACATTAGAAGGATATCTCGCTCTGAGCAATGGTTTATATGAATATTGCTGGGATGATGTGGTGTATAAAGGTTAGGCCTTGGATTGACAGCCAGTTATTAAAAATCCAAACCTTGGACACATCTGCACCCAAGTTATGAAGATCAGCCTAACCGCATGAAGTGCAATATTATGAATTGTTGGGAAGAAATATATAATGCAACACCAGCGCAAAAAAGGCACTGACAATTCTCTGTTCCCACGTGTCTGAATATATCCCTGACACAAACTGTAATTTTGAAACAAATCACAGCCACTTTCACATTGCTTTTCACATTCCCTGAGAAGATATTAAACATATGGAAGATTTATAAAAACAAATTAGTTTTATGTATATTTTATAATTACTATTTTAAATATGTGTGGGGGTGCGGTGGTGCAGTGGGTTGGATCACAGTCCTGCTCTCCGGTGGGTCTGGGGTTCAAATCCCGCTTGGGGTGCCTTGCGGCGGACTGGCGTCCTGTCCCGGGTGTGTCCCCTCCCCCTCCGGCCTTACGCCCTGTGTTGCCGGGTAGGCTCCGGTTCCCCGTGACCCCGTAAGGGACAAGCGGTTCTGAAAATGTGTGTGTATTTTAAATATTAAGTATACTTTAATTGATTTGTATGGCCATCTCTTATACATCTATATTTAAGGTTACAGATGTATAAGAGATGACCATAAAGGCCCCCAGGCTGGGGGCTCATTGCCTTTATAACGGTTTAATCATTTTGCATCATCTTAAAATGTAACGTAAATGAGAATGGTGGGGCAGTTGGTAGTGTAGTGGTTAGTGTTGCTGCCTTTGGAGGTTTTTACTCACAATTGTTCAAGTAAAGTAAATATATAGTAAGAAAAAATGTCATGATGAAATGCATCTAAATATGCTAAGTGCTTCTAATGTGACAAAAAAGGGTGGTATAGGGGAAATTAACGTTCAAGTATGGAGTCATGAATTTTCCTGTTGGAATTTTTCCAACAAAAGGATGAGTCATGTTACTGTTAGAAAAACTTAGAATAAATTTCCTTCTGATTGTTAGAGTAGAGAGTGCAGACTGATTTTCTCTGATTTATTGGTATTACAATATTTTTTTTCTTCAAATTATATAGTGTCTCATTAACATGAGTACAAGAAATATTGCTAGAGAAGACAGATGAATATGACCTTCACATGAAGCAAATCATGGCTAGCACAGGGCGTCTCGGGGCTCGCTTCCTGGAGCCTCCGTGATGTTATGGAGACAGAAACACCTTGCACCTGAAGTGAGACATACACACACACACACACACGCTCACACGCACAAGCGGTCATCATTTGGTTATGAACTGAAGAGTGGGAGACTCATAGAGGGGGTACTTACACAGACAGTGAAGAATTATGGACACCACTATTGGCTTCGGCTCATCAAAAGCCCAGCTTAATTAGCGCATGCAATGCCAGCTGCCAGGTGTCTTACCACATCCAGACATCGTTATTCAAGACCCGTTCCAGTGGCGTGATCTCATGACTGGAAATAGATGTGTATTGTAACCTCTGCCGCCAGGCTTTTTTCACTGTGACAATTAGCAACAGCATAATGGAGGTGGGAATCGTGTCAGTGAGCAAGGGTTAACCTTGTCCTTCTTTTTCTCAAGATGGTTTTGATTGGCAGGTCCCTTCAGTTCATTAACCTGGCTGGGCTCTGCATGGCCATGCCTGAAAGTGGACCTGGGAGCCTGTGTGATCAGGCCTTGCTATTAACCTTTCTAACGCTGCCTCCATAGCCCAATTCTGTGCTTTCTTCTCAAGCCCTGGCAAGACAGCTGGATGGGCCTTCTTGACCTGTGTAAGGGTCTTCTTGGTGCTGCCCCTGAGGTGTGTTCACATCATGCTGTCATTATGCTGTAATCAGCACTTTCTGAGTCATCTTCACTTTTCTTCCTTCATTCCATCCTACCTTTTCTAATTATATGGCACACTATTCATGCTCGCAGGGTGTTGTTTACAGAATGTGTCTGGTTATTTGCAGCCAGAATTGTTTTTATTTTCCTCTGCCAGCAGTTTTTTCATTCAGAGTTTTTGGTTATTTTATTCCTATTTTCTTTGTATTTTTTTTTCACGGTTATGTCCGTTTTACAACTATATATAGGCCTATGCCTCATTTTAAATTATTCTTTGCCTCTGTTTTTCATTTTGAGAATATCTACTGTTTACACTTCAATGAGGAAATCTTAATACAAATTCTTACTCAGCTGACCTCCTTTTATTTAAAAAGGTTGTGCTGGTTATTTGGTTCAGGTGAGAAATGCTTATGAATCATGCGGTAATTATTTTAGTTCCACGCATAACACTCACACCAAGATCCCCTGGTAATCGCACATATTGTTGCTGGCGCTTGACACTGTCTCGACCTGAAATTTGAGGATGGATGGCTTAAGGGTAGGGAAAGCTGGCCACATAATTATTGCTTTCCTCTGGAAAAGAGATTGACCAGATAGGCTTTTCCAGATAGAGCAGGTTCATGAGACCCTGTGAAGGTCAGAATATGACTTGGTTAGAGATCACCTTGAGCCTGCTGGACAGTTGTTAAGTGCCATGAAAGGGCACAGCTTCAAGCCATCGTACAACTTAGCAATGACGCACCAAGCCAGCAAAAGTACAGCAGTGGATTCTACAAGCCTAGTGACACCTCACTGGAGTGCGTCCGCTAAGTCCGGTTAATGTGCAGGATGTGCTTTAAAAAATTGTGTAAGTAATTGCAGATTTTCTAGTGATGTATTAAAATTATTGTATACATTCTTGAATGAATCACCAGCAGAAACATTCTCAAGTTAAAAAAAACAGCATTTTTAATTTTTTTTCTAATTAAAATTATGAATAGCTCTGGCTCACAGTGACGTAAAGACAAAATCCGTAAACAGAGAAATTGTGAATACATCCACACACATAAACCAAAGGGCTTAGGGTGAAAAAGCTGCAATATTTCACAGGTGTGATCAAGTAGCACTAACTAGTAAGTTCCAGAAGGATCTTCAGACATCTTCAGAGTTCTTCTAAAAAGACGTGAAAATGTTTATTTTTCTAGTGGAGGAAAATTAAACATGTTATGGGCTTAATTTTCTTCATGTGCTTCAGCTGGAGGCAGAGATGGAGGTGCTTCAGATGGAACGTCAGGTGCAGACCATTACAATAAAAGGATCGTTTCCTTGACAAGTATGTGAGAGTAATGAATGCATTCAAAAAATGACAGTTATAAATGTTATGAAAAAGTATTGGCAAAATCATAAGAAACTACTTTTTAGCAGTATCTTGCAACTCCCAGCAAGATCTTCCCGTAATTAGGAGTCTCATTTGGTGAGTTGTTTTTTTGGGGTACCTCCTAACACAGTATTTTTTGTTTCATCTGAAGCTTTCATTACTTAGTCTTGACTGAGCTATCGATAGAATGTATAATCTATATCAATAATTCCAGTATTTTAAAAACCACTTTAATTGAAGTCTCATGTTTTAGTTGTTACATTTGTTAGACAGTGAAAATACAAGTAAAGACTGAATTTCTCAACAACAGTTGTTATTTCAAATAAGGTTATTACAGGAATTAAAATGTTACACCTAAATTACATAGTCATCAAACAATTAAGCAACATTATGATTTATTAATCCTAATTTAGTAAGTCATTCAGTTTTTTTTTGGTTATTCATAGAAATAAACACATTTTACTTTTGCAAATGAAAGTCCACTACCTTTCTTCAACAAATAACAGTAGTGTTTCATTGTTACTCACACACTATTGATAACTGCTTACCCATTGCAGGGTTGTGATGGTCCAGAGCTGATCCTGGAAGCATGGGGCTCTATGCTAAGTAGGATACACCCTGGATGGGGCACCAGTCCATTGCAGGGTAGCACCACACATACTCATGCAGTCACATACATGGAACAAAGGAAGCTGCCACATGAAAGCAACAGAAAACGGCGGTGATGCTATATTCATATAATAAAGTTAAATAAAATCTTTACCTGCTGGCCTGTGACATCATGTGTACTTCTTGCCTGAAAAAAAATGTTTGGTTCATCTGAGCGAAGCTTGAATTATGAATTTTGTACCATACCATGTCAGTATAGCAAATTATTCATTTACTTTTTGTTCACAACCGTTCTCAGTGGCAATCTATATGAGTTTCAGACAGGTATGGTGGGATTATGTGTATTAATACTGCTCAACTTTGATTAGTTACACAGGATTGTGACGTGTAGAGATACCCACAGAGCTGAACTAATGTCCTGTAGGCTGCTTCCAATTTATGTAAATTGTTGTGGCGTCTCCAGAGGGGTCACATCCACGTTGCTGTAAATGACTTTGTTGTGATTGCTTTGTTGTATCTGGATGGAAGGTTTCAATTCGAAAGAAAATTCCATGAAAATCAAACATATGCAGCTTCGGTGTTGTTGCGTGTCAGCCCCAGTGCTGATCGCTTTATGAGACCAGAATGCTGCAATCGTTGTAGAGTAAGTTTCATATCACGTTTCATAATCTTGCACTTGATGTTATCACTAAATTGTTAATGAAAACTGTCTGTCTCTCTGTCTGTAACTTCTAATAAAACTTTCTCGTGCTTTGATGTTTGCGTCTACTGCCTGACTCTGAATGTTTTCGCTTGATGAGTGGCACAAACAAGTAGCACTGTTGTCTCACAATACCTGGGTGGTGTGAGGACATGGGTTTGATCCTTACTTAGTCAGTGGGGAGTCTGCATGTTCTAAATGGTTTCAAATGACTCTAACTTGCCCATTGTGAGTGTGTGTTTCACTGGGATGTAAATGAGTGGACTCATTGTATGTAACGTGTCCAGCATTGTAAGTCACTTTGGGTGAAGATGTGTGGGCTGAGACTTCCAGTGAACTACACAGAGTTGACCAGAAGTCTTCTAAATGAATAAATATAAATGATGGTGTTACCCTCAGAGTACCTGACATTTGTTTATTTATTTAGTTGCTAAAGGTTTATGAATTCCTACATTTTCCTTGGCGTGGTTGAGTGTATCAGCAAACACAAAAGTGCAGCTTTCTCACAGGCACCGGTTACTTTCCTTTCCAAAGGCCATAAATTTGGTACTTAACTATCCCTGTCAAGCAGGTATCAGAAAGAGAGATTAGCTCAGGCAGGTGGTATCGATTGAGCGCGGGCAGTGGAGGCCAGCCTCTCAGATGATGGTAGTAGTAAAGGGCCCTTCTGGGGGAAGCAAAAGAACGATGGTGAGTCCCTGAATTCCCGAGAGCTGCGACTACCTGTTTGGTACCCACTCCAGTGCCCGCGAAAGCCCCCGTTCCTCCTGAAGATGCAATCAACTTCCAGGATTTATTTTAGTATCAGATGTCTTAACATGCCTTTAGTGCCCTTGAGCGTGTTCCTTCGTGTACTGTTATAAATTCTTTGATACTAATTAGTTTTCCTTAGTGTACATCCAACAAATGTTTCTCAAGTTCAGATTCAGGCGTCAGGTGGTGTAGTGGTAACAGCTGCTGCCTCTGGGTAAAAAGGTTGCAGGTTCAACTGCTGCCTTGTGCTCTAATACCCTTTAGCAAGGTACTTACTCTAAATTGTTCCGGTAAAAATTACCCATCTGTTTAAATGTGTAAATCATTGTAAGAAGCTTAATGTTGCATGTTGCTTTCGAGAGAAAAAGTCAGCTAAATGAATGAATGTAAACTAGGACTACTGAAACAGTATTAAAGGATGTTATTATACTTCATAGCACTACTTACTCTTCGCCTTTACCTTGTAACTCTTTTCCTGTTCTTCTACACGTCATGTAAACCAGTGACGTACTGAAACCGTTATTTGCGTGATTTCATCATTCTCTACTAAAAGTGATTTTTCACAGCTAAAAAGTATGCTACTGACCTGTAGTCATTAAGTCTTCTTCTGTCTCTTTCTTTCAGGTATTCCCAGTAGCCTTGGTCCAGTTAGTAAGTAAAAAAAACCCAAATCAATGTGCTGGAAGATTCACTTGACTTGAAAGGACCTACTGTCCTCTCTGCATCAAATGTTCATTTCTGGTTTATTGTGGTGTTTCAATAATGGTCACAGCACCTCACCCCATATGGTTTAAGTGAAAGGGCAAAGAGCAGGTCTGTGGTGTTTAAAAAGAGCATACATACACTTGACCAAAGATGACTTTCCACTCTGAGGCACAACTGTGTTTATAGTAAGGCTGAGGAACACAAGGTTCTATAAGTGTTGTACCTGTCAATAGGCACTCTGGATCTAATCAAAAGTTGAGCGGCTGGGAAACTGACACAGTCTCACTCCAGCTGACATGGTGCATCTCCAGAGCATTCCTGAAAGCCACTGTTTACTATTTTATTCATATTAGAAGCCATCACTCTGCATTTGCATTATAAATAGTGGGATACGAATATGTAGTGTATAATACTTTAATACTTTCCCCCAAATACCTTGAAATGATAATGCTGATTCTTTGATTTTCTGGATTATTTGCTGTAATGTGCCAAAAATGGAAGAAATCTGCACACACAGTACCAGAAATGAGCATTGCATGAAGTGGGCTTTCAAACATGCACTTGTTGTTGCTCTTGCTTTTACATGCATGGATTGCACCGTGTGTTTTTGGCATGTTCACCACACCATCATGCCTGGCATCCTGGGTCATTTGCATTCCCCATTCTTAATGAGGAGTCTCGGCGCAAGGAAGGACACGCGGCCAGAGACATGCAGCAATCCTGGAGCCGCTTTCTACATGGCTCAGACGTGCCCAGTCTGGGGTCATGGGATCCTACCCACATTCTCTAAAAGCGTGAGCTGGAGGGTTTACAGGAAACAAGCTGTCACTTCCGTCTGCACATATCAAATGAAAAACATGAACAACTTTACAAAATAAAAATGGAACAGTGTTATGTCTTAGAGCTTAGAAACTTCCACCAAACCCTAAACAGTATATAATGGGTTGGAATATTTTTCCCTTCGCTTAATATGAAAGCAAATCTTTGTTCAGTGAATTTTTATATACATTAATTGCCTAATACTGTCAACAGAGTCAAATTCGAGCAAACCAAAGGTTGCTTTCCACTACTGGAATGCTATTGATTAAGTGATTGAAATCTGACCATAGTCTCTGAACCTCTCCTGGTTTATTTCACAAAATAATTAGCTGAATATACTATAGCCCCTAATGTATATGGGAGCTAAAGTTTTCTTCTGCTTAGCTTATTGGGGTCAATATTTCCTTTTAGCTCGGAGAAATAAACAGAAAATCTCGTGGCTCTTCTGGCTTGCAGTCAGTTACAGTTACAGTTATTGCACAATGTTACTGTTTATATGTGAGTGGTGTTTCCTTTATATTATGCAGTGCCCTCGTTTTCCTCCCATTGCTTTAACGTTCGAGATTTCCATTAAGGCTTTTATTTACTCCTACACATCATACGACAATGGCATTGATGAAAGGCATTCCTAAAATACTCTTCCAGTAATAGTGCTGGAGCTTGAAGCGAGAACCAAAAGGTGACTGGCCAGAAGCACACCAAGAGCTCAGAGATGCTCATAGGCCATCTGATGGTACACCAGAGCAACTGAGGTACCGACAATTTACTTCTCTGAAGCAAGCAGGAAAAGAGTCATTCGAAAATCAGTCACAAATATTCTCCACCATATTCCGGTAGAAATGTTAAGCAGATAATACCTGTAGGTTGCTCCCCTGTGTAACATTATTGAAATTCTCTCCCACACACAACTTCGAAGTCAGTGACAAAGAAGCACAAAATGCCTGAACAGTGATTTTCTGTTGCTGGGTGGGGTAGAGGGTGAGAGACGGTTGGGCGTGAATAATAATCGTCAAAGTTTTCTGCTGCCACTTCTGCCCAGCATTTGAAATTCCCATCTCCGGCTTCTACCACCGCTATTTCCACCGAGGAAATACAAAAATTGTATGTAATTATGAGGTGATGCAATACAGCCACGGCCCCTAGTCCTGACACCGACACTGGTATTGTTTTTAATCCTCGCTTGAAAACAAAGCATAATTTAACACAGATGGCACATTTCTTCGGATGAATTTGTAACGCATCAGAACAGCATTACAGGTTCTTTAGCAAATTATAGTTGGCAGCATCCAGACATATTGGTACACTAAAATCCCCATTTGTTTTATAACTGTATAGTTATGAAACCAGTGCACATCTGTTGTGATGATTACCAATGCATGAGGAAACCCATAAAGCTGCCCAAATTACATACAATGTGTCTGCTCCTGGTTTCCGGCCCTCTGCATCGGTTGCTCGTCTTTGTTAGGCTTGGCCATCATACATGTATGTGCAAGAGCATTTTGACCAACCAAAGCCAGGAATGTGTGTACAGCAGATGTCTGTGTCTACCCCAACCTGCCCCGGGAGCTGAACCATCTTCGCTCGGCCGGTGCTTTGAATAACTCCCGATTTCTCCCGATTTCACACAGTTCGCCCGAATGTATCCTCCCTAGGGGTCGCAAACCGAAATCAAGGTAGGATATGTGGAACCAGAGTATGGTTTTTGTACGACAAATGACAAGACAAATGATATCACTGTGGGATTGAGTGTAGTCTGGTTAAAACATGTGTCATAGTAGGAGAAGCTCTAAGTTCAGGGAAGTACGTGCAGTAAACGGGAAGATGCTCCAGCGGAAGTGGCGTGAAGTATCCGTACAGTGACACACCTGTACAGTCGACCCAGCATGTGTTCTCGGCGGGGACCGGGCTCCCCATGATGAGCGCATCCTCCAGTTGTAGCAGCCCTAGATTTCGCCACCATTTTAATTGGTCTCTCTCCTGCCGTGTGGCTCCACCGCACACCCTCTAGGTAGAAAGCAGGGAGGACATGTTGTCCCAGGGCTCTCGTGTCTCCTAGTCGTGACTTTATTCGGTGCCTTCTGTAGACGCACTGTGGAAGTCTCCTGCAGCTGGCTGACATTTCAGCTCTTCCTGTTAAGAGGAGCTTTTTCCAGAAAGGGAAAAATCACAGGCAAGGAGTTGTGCTATTATTTCAGCGGCTGACATCGAAGCTGTCTTGGGCCGGCGTCCGAGGCCCAGGGGCTCCCCGCAGGCCCTGTGTGGGGTACTTGTGAAGCAGACAGGCATGTGGGAAGTCTCGTGACACGCACCCATTCTTCACTGGCCACCGACTGTCAGCCCACAGTTTTAATTGCGCTGGTACAAGAAGCAGAGAAATCGAGAACAGCCAGCACGGTGTCGATGTTGCTGGAAGAACAGGAGTGTATTTTTAACATACATCATTTTTGCAAGGGGTGCCTGAACTTGAAACAAGGCTTATGACATACAATGGAGGAGCATCTTTTTTACGGCTGGAATAGGACTATGCGGAGACCTCCGATTGTAGCGTTACAAATGTTCAGCCGAGTGACTGCATGCAGCCTGAGGCCTCTTAAGGGTTCTCTACAAGTTCCACATTTATCACTCCTGGATTCTGGGATCACTAACTGCTGCGTAAGATTGTCGTGCTTGAAATTAAGGGACGACGAAAGAAGTTTGCGTTTTCCCACTTTCGGCAAGTGAACGCATGAATTAAACCGCACTATCTTCCGAGTTCAGCGGTTGCGCAAGCTAATTTGAAGTCGGTAAATCTTTTTATAGGTCCCACAGCTGAGTAAATGGCCGTTTGGGCTGAATCCAAACAGAACCACATGCACATACGTATGCATGCGCGCAATGGGTCACCTGAGGGGTACGAAGGCAGAGACTTGGGAGCCCAAACTCATGGTCCAGTGGTTTTGTTGTTTCTTTAGCATGCAATTAGTTGGACATAACGGCATTATTTCCTCTGCTTAATGAGGACCTTGCTGGTTTTGTATTATCTGGTTGACACCATTTGCTTTCCTCCGCTGTCCTATTTGTATAGAAGATGGGTCAGAATTGGAAGTGCCCTCAACCACCCGTTCACGTATAGGACCCGATACTACCCATGTACATAGAATACCCCTAAGTACCCTTCACACACAGTACCCCCAAAATGCCATACTCATGCCTCTCTCTTCATGTGCGATGTGGGTCTTTCCTACACACCCCAGCTGTCTGCTTGTTCTTAGACAGCTTCTGCATTGTTTCAGAAAGAACTGTGTACTATATGTAGTAACAGTCCAGTTTTCCCCTTTTTGGTGCTAATCAGCACCTGTTGCAGCAAACACATTCCACTATTTGTACGAGTCTAAATATATCAATGAGCAGATTTCAGTGCTTATTAATATATTATGCATCTATGATAATTTCAGTCTTATCTTCAGTTCATTGTCTCTCCCTCAAAGCGTAAGCATCTATTAGCATATGTGTGCATGCTGAAGTCTTTGTTTCATTTGTTCAGTTTTTATTTAAAAATTTAAAATACAAGGGTTTCTGCGGAAGAATTTGCTTTTCGTTTTTCATTTCCAAAAAGCTTTGCTTAGAGTAACATTTTTCTGTTACCGAAAAGCAGACAAAGACAAAAGTGGACTATTTGCTGTCTAATACTTAAACTCTGCTTTGGATCCAAAGTGTAGCGGTTGTGAGGGTCGTGTGGCTGTGATCTGATGAGCTGTGGATTTTAATCCTTGCTTGGAGAGTGTCACTGGATATTTTAAAGAGGTCTTTCCGTTGAACTTTCTATGTCGGTGAATGTGATGTAGTAATTTGGGTTTAATGTTACTGGTTCGCTTTATAGTAAATTGAGGTTAATAACATAGCAGGCAGTTTTCAGAAGTGCCTGGACAAGAATAACAATGGGGATGTCAGGCATTAACCAAAAAAGACAAGCGCCAGGTATGTACTTTTTGTTTCTTGGTGTTATTCAGTAAGTTAAAATAGGTATTCCAGTGCTTCCTTGTGTAAACTAATATCACCTGTAGAATTAGCGTAGCGTACAGTTAAAATGAATAACACCCAACTTTCTTCTTGTATTGCATCACATTACTGGCAGATGTTGCTGGAAGTTGAAAAGCTTGAAAACTTGTCTGAAATTGTAATTTTATATTCTTTACTAAGGCATGTACATCTATATGTGCTTGAGAAAATTGTTGGGTTATGAGCATCAGAAAGTACCATGGAGAACCACAGAACGACATCTAACAAAAACGTCATGCAACAGCCCCCTCAGAGAAGTGATACAATGAGAGCCTGTCTCAACCTGTCAGAAATTCTATCTGCCCTCACATTATGCCACCACGCAAAAGTGTGTTAGTGTTTTCAGCTGCTACAACCAGCTGCGTCAACATACTGCTTTTGCTTCACAGCGTTCATTGGTGAGTTTTGGCCCACGCTCTAAAATGGCATCCAGTACTCAGCCTTAAAAACACAACGATGACATCAGGATGTAAAGAACTGTGCAAAATTTCTATCAAACTTTCTTTTGACAGTGGTACACCCATGAATCCAAAATGCATAAATGTTATTGCTGAATAGTTATGTACATCCCAGATGGACCCACTCAGACAAGGTGTTCTAGTGCACTATAGTTCCAGCGCCAGGATCCAGACGTATGACAGACACCCCCAATGACTCCACAGAGCCATGAAGGACTCTCTGCGCTAACTTAAAAACAGACGGATAAACTGACACGTAAATGTATGTCGCCCGCCAAGGTTAAATATTACATCATCTATTTAATTTGGCTCATTTTATCTCATCTTAATGCTGCTTCTGCTCCCTTGCCATCCATTGCGCTGTTCTAGAGGTAAAATGCTTCTCTTCCCAGCATCATGCAGCCCATGACTCCAAGGTGATTAGCCACCTGACATCACATGACTGATGCCCACCTCCAGCCCCTCGCCATGGATTTGCCCCTCCATCTTGGCCGCACGTGCGATGCGCTCTCTGCCTTGTATGGTGTATGCTCCGTATGCCATGTCTGTTCTTCTTTGCAAGACTGCGAATGCCACGGACACTCCAACCGCTGCAGCTACATCGAGCTGCTAAACACGGTCATTTGCGTGAGCTGTAAGCACAACACTAGGGGGCAGCACTGCCAGCTCTGCAAGCTGGGCTACTACAGAAACGTCTCAGCAGGGCTGGATGATGAGAATGTTTGCGTAGGTCAGTTTTATCATCACAGTGGGTACTGCATTAACTTTCTGCCGCTCATCCGCTATCTGTGTGGTCACTACATTTTAATGTTTTTAATTAGTGTTTTTTTTTATTTTTTTTTATTTTCCTGCTGTGGCTTGGTCACTGTGAAGCCCATACCCATTATTGTCACTTGTGCCCCCGAACATATTTACCAAGGTCCCATCAAAGAATAAAAATATATGAAAGCATCTGCGTGTTTCGCAGATGTCAGACACGGCATCCATACACTGCAAAACGTCTGCAGCTTTCGTTCCAATAGCAGCTATCAAGCCCTGAGGCCTCCTTTCCTCTACATCCACAGGTTAACGTAAAAAGTGATTTTCCTCCTCACACTTATTTTGTTTTGCAAACTCACGGCACGTTCTAGACACAATTTAAGCACTGTTCACAGAGCAAAAATATAGCTTATTGAAACTGATTTAGTGGCTATTTTACAATAATTTAGAATTCAGCAGTTAATATATTTACGGATAATATTTAACAATTTATCAATATTATCTTTAATAATAAACATTATTTGTGCAACCTATCACACATCAGAATGCAGCTCAAAGTAATTCACAATGGACAATTTGTTTTACAGCTACAAATGAAATAAAAACTAGTAGCTTAGGTCATGACAATAAAAATAAAAATGAAAAGTTGAAAGTAGAGAATGAAACAATGAAAACCACTACTCGTGTAACAGTGGTGCAATAGTCAAGAGCACATTTGGAGGACCCCCAGCTGCTACCCCCTTGCAGCTAACAGTTAAAATGATTTCTGTTGCACACAGTGCTGTCTCACTTGAGGCAGTAAGTGATGGCAAAGTGCTCAGACTAACTTCTCGCTGAGCATCCGCTACATGTCCTGAGACTGAGCGAGTGCCTTCAGCTGTTAATGCTTTGCCCAAAGACAAAACTGCCATTCCAGTTTTGCTCAGAGATGCCGACATGCTGTTGAGCAGATGTGTCTCCTGGGTGGCTCTGGAGAGGTCACAGTAAAAATGGACACTTATCTTCATGACATCAAGGCTGTGAAACTTGTCATGGCCGCAGATGTAAATGTGCAGCCGCAAACACAAGAGAAAGGTATGCCTTTCCCATCCAGTGATTATGAGGGCCCTGTCAGTTCCAGCATTTGTCTTTAGGGTTGGGGGTCTTCACGTGTAAGTACTCTTATTGCTATAAAGTCAAAAGAGCTGTTCAACTGAAATGCTTCTGGGAAACAATTAACTCTAATACCCATTTTGTTTTCTTGAAAAGCGGTAGTGGCATTTTTTAATATTCTAATTATTTATTCATTTATGCAAATATTTGTAAAGTTGTGAAATTAACATTGACATTAACATCATAATCATAAGAGCCTTCAGCATAACTAATTCTGTAGGGTCATTTTGTAATACCATATTTCAGTTGTATGTAAATTAACATGCCATGCTGATTCTCAAGTGATATTTACATTCATTAATACCTGAAAAATGTATCTATTTACATTTACATTTACATGTATTAATTTAGCAGGCGCTTTTCACAAAAGCAACATACAACTCAGAGAAAAATACCATGAGTGCATTATATAAAAAGAAGGAGAGATTTGGATGCAGACACGTGATTCTGGAGTACAGTCAATCTGTCACATACCACCATATGGACCAGTATACAGTATCACACGAGGAGATGCATAAAGATTTACCTATCTATTGTCAGACAGAAAATTTGAATGTAACAGTCACACCAGGAAACAAGCACAATCATATTTGATGTTGTCGTTTTCCTTATATATGTATTTCCATGTAAATCACTCCATTTTTCATTTTTCTCTATTTTTCCTACTTTTGTCAGCAGAATTTTCAAAGGCCAAACTTGGTAACCAAGTGTAAAAAGGGTGTCGTACAGCCCTACTAATTTTGTTGAATTATTACTCTAATTGATTTGAACTAAACTCTGTTGAGTTCAACTACAGATAGAATTGAATTACAAAGCAATCACTGGCAATGACTCTAGAAGCTTCCGCGCGCTGTGTAGAATTCAGAATTGAAGTCACTGTCACATCTCAGACAAGGGGATCATCTCTCCAGGCCCTTGCTATCTTTGGAGATGGGAAATATGTGTGTTCCATTAAGACAGATCTCAAACCTGTTCGCAACAGTGTAATTATAAACCTAACTGTGTAATTATAAACCTAACTATACTTTAAAAATGCTTCAAATAGCAACATCCTTTAATATAGATAGAGGGAACAGATATTAATAGGAAATGATCATTCCGCTTCACTCAGGCCAAGTCAATGATTTTACTCAGCTGATGAGGAGGATCTCCTGTGATGCAGCTGGCAATGGGCAGTAATGCAATGAAGAAAGCAGAAAATGGCCTGCAGATTTTGATTTTATTTGAGGTGCTTAGCCTTGGACCTTTAAAAGTCTTCTTGTGCAAAGAAACATTGAGTTTAAAGATTTATGGAAATTTTTCTAAATCATAAACACTTTGGAAGTGTTTATACATTTAGTTCACAGCTGAAATGTATAAACATTTCCAAAATGTTTATGACTTCTAAAAAAACTGAAATGAGAGATTAAAGATCAAGAACACTTGTAACTGTATATGGAATCAGTGAACAGGGGCAACATAAGGTAAACTAGCATTTTTAAAATTCTTCATAGTCGAGAAAAACACTGATAAGAAGGTTATATTTATTTTCAACATTTGATTCTACTTTGATATTTACTTGATGTAGTTAAACAAATTATGATGAAGATTAGTACATGTCACTATACATTAATTATAAGCCTTAATACATGCATTAATCAGTCATTTTTTCTGAAAAACAAAACTGTAGCACCACCATGTAACAATAAATGGTACAGATTAATAACATTTTTTCTGTTTAACTTTTGAGTGGAAACACGCTAAGGATTAACAAAAAATAATAATTTCAATGAAAACTCCTCCCTCAGCCTCTTAAGTGTCACACTGGTGTACTTAGAAGAGATAGATATTTTCAAAAATGCCAAACACACAAGGGAGCTGTCAATTATGCAAAACCATATGGGAGTCTTCTCCACCAATCAGGGATGACCACATGGGAAAGGAAGAGGAGGGACTTGCAAGATGTAATATCTTGATGGTATGACCATCAGTTGTTGTCAACGATGGTGGAAGCAAAACCTCTCTGTGGATCAATAGCTTTACCGAGGGAGTTCTGCCAAGGTCAAGGATGTATTGGTTTTTACGGCTGCTCTCATACAAATAAGCAAACATCCCAAGGGGTTCGTTGCAAAAATAATTTTCAGTGTAGATGCTATCGACAAGTATATGACAACATTTTTAAACAAATTACATGTGGAACCATCTGTAAATTATACAAAATTTAGAAATGAATGACACCCAGAAAACTTACAATATCCAGCCTAACGCCGCAACAACACTTTGCTACACTTTTTATAGGTTTCAGAAATAAGAGATGCACTTGAACATGAACATGAAGTTGAACCATTTAGTCCAATTGCACTAAAATTTGTTTTAAATCACTCATTCCCGAGTATGACAAAGTCAGTGTATAAACAGAAACAGAGAAGCTTTTCTTTCAGGCTATGAGTGGTAACTGATTTTGAAAGTTCCCATAACCCTTTCGGCTGATTTGCTGCAAACTTTTATAATCCAGTATCAAACACTCAGTGCGCACAACACTGTGATTTAACAGATATAATTTAGGTGGTGTCAGTATTCTTTAAGAAGACATCGACATTTTAAGAAATCGTCTCTGAAAAGAAATAGAATTGCAGTAAAGTCAGTTTTACTTTGCAGGTTTTGTTTCCTCAGAGAGAGAGGTTTCATTATGATGCATTTTTAGTCTCTTTGTTCCAAAGCTATGTTAAAACTGCAGTATGGAAAATGCAGTGGCGAGCATGCACAGTGTATCAACGTGTTGACAAAATTAGTAGGGCTACTGAATAAGGAAAAATTGAAGCAGCAATTACATTTGGTTACCATAGTTTGCAGATGTCTTGCAAAATGAGGTGCCCTTTTATTACCAGGAGAAACATAAAACAGTTAGTGTTTTTTGTGTATCTTACTACACATCCCTCATGAACACAATTCTGTCCATCCCAAAGAGCATCTCATCTTCTTTAAAACACCCAGTTAATAGAATGTTTTTATGTCACATCTGCAATAATAAACAGCACGGCTGCTTGAAGCAAGTGCTTTTTTTAAGAACAGCAATAATAAAATCCCAAAAAAGAGATTTTAAGGCACTGATTCAGTCTGTGGTGTGGCGAGGGTGTGTGCACAGTGTGTTTGTGTGTGTCTTGTCTCTGCAGACTGCAGATGTGACCCCTTTGGGTCGCACAGCGATCACTGTAACGCCACGGGCTTTTGTAAATGTAAAGAGGGAGCGACGGGCGCTAAGTGCCAGGAATGTTTGCCGGGGTACTTGTGGAGCAATGGCTGTAAAAGTGAGTAGAGGCCCACTCCTGCTCCATCATCATCCTCGCCTCCCTCCCCTCCAGCTCCTCACACCATCCATGCAGCAGATATAGGCTTGTGATGTAGCCCGTGTTTCTTGTCTAGGTCTTCATTGTCCTTGTGCGCTGCTTTAATGGCTGGGAGCTCAGACGTTATCCTTCACAAATTGTTTAGGCTTGTATCCCATACTCGGCTGAAGCCGGACAACTGTCCTTGCATCCCGTTAAGCTGAGCTGAAAGTACGGCAGTGCATTCGGCAATTTGGCTCAGTGCTCGACATCAAATGCTGTCCTATTTCTCAGCTGCCTTTGTTTTCCGCACTGAGCTAAAGCATTTTTACTCTTTATGTTGTGTACATGTATACTTGTATATATCAAAGACAGAAGTACTGAAAGGTAAACTCTGTGTGCCATTTGCTGTTAGATATGTATCCAGGTTTTCGAAAAAAAATCATATGTAACCTGGTTTAAGAACGTATGTGCAAAATCTACAAAAAATATTCACCCCCCCCCTTTCGACTTTTTAACATTCCATTGCTTTACAACACTGAATCATAGTGGATTTAATTAGGTTTTTTGACACAGCAGAAAAATGCACCTTAATTTTATTTTAGTGCCTTTGAAATTCTCTTAGATCCCTTCCCGATTGGTACTTTTCAAGAAACTTTTATCACTGATTTTTTAGACTTATCCTTTGCCTTTATGATGCTGTCTTATGAAGAAAACTGACTAACCAACTGTGGGACCTTGCATTGACACATATATTTATCCTTAAAGCACATAAATCACTGGAACTGCACACAACAGATCTCCTTTCGACATAAGTGATTTCTAAAAACAACTGGCTGCTCCACAGCTGATTTGGGTGTGTCACTGTAAAGGTGATGAAAACTCGTGTACACAGTTACTTTATGACTTACATTCGTAATTAAATGAAAACTGATTCATAGAAATGTGTTTTAATTTTGATATTAAAGAGCATTTTTCTGATGATCTGGCCCAAGAAAAGCCTAATTAAACCAATTGTGGTTCAGTGTTGTAAAACAATAAAAGACTGAAAAGTCTGGGGATAATACACTTCATATGTGCTGTATTTATGTAACCATTTGGTATTTGAGTTGTTTTATATAAAATTTTAATTACTTGGTCAGTGGAGACCCGCCATTTACAAATTCTATTCAGAAGGACTTGTGCTTCAGACAAATAGAATGAACAAAAGGTTATGTGTGTAAGGCTTTGTGCTGTGTATGTGTCACCCTCAGTGTGTTCCATCCCAGCCCACTGAATTGGGCAAAATATGCTGGCTAATTATTCATAAGCTTTTTAACCTCAATTTGCTTGTCCTCTCCCTCATGAGATGCATGCTTTACTCCTCAGCATGCCAGGTCCAAGGGCCCCAGCAGGGCCACGCTCTGGATGCATTTGGCTTTTTATGAAGGAAATGCAAAACGAGGGCTTGTGAAAGCAGGGCACCGCACTACCAGTAATGCACTGATTGGAAAGCCATTTCTACATCCAGCAATGAGGTGCCGCTTGGCACCCCATCACGCTAACACTGTTTGAGGTATGCAGTCATAATTGAATAGTGAGGCGGCTCCATGGACACGGAAAAGGGCCATGCCATGGCTTCCCCCCAAAACCAAGCCGAGCAGGCCATGTACAGGAGCAAGATGCTCTTACTGCAGCTGCTAGCTTTCCTTCATCCTGAATGGACCCCAGGACCAGGTCTTCACTTTCACCAGTTTAAAGTCAGGGCCAAACATTCCAGAATAGTAAAGGATATTAAAGAATTTTTCATTTCTCCTGAAGCTAAGAACTCAAAGGCAAAGGCCACGATCTTGGCTGTCAAAACTGATTCTTTACTTGGTCCCCTCCTGTGTAGTCCGTATGGTACAGCCTGGTAAGATATGACTCTTAAAATGAGCTTCATTATTAAAGTTAGTGATTTGATAACAATCCTGACTGTGTTCTATATATCTATAAAAATGACATTTATCTGGAGAGGAGATTAATCTGTATACTGATTGAAATATGCAATTAAAACCAAAATCACTGGTCAAACAAAGATTTTTATTGTGTGTCTCAGCAAATATTGTCCTTTTCAAATGAAGAAAATGTAGTAAATCCCGAGTCATTTTATTTGGACGGTCTACTGTATTAGTTTTGGAGAATTTGGCTGATGGTTAAAATAATTATTTCAGCCTTTGCATTGGGTATTGTTAAGGCATTCTGGAAAACTTTCTTCATTCCACCCGAATACTACTTAACTTCTTAGCTCAGGTCACTGACCTTTAAAAGAAAACTTCAGAATGTTCCTATATGTTTACTTTCTTTTTTATAAACTGTGCTGTGTCACAGCAACAGAAAGAAACAGTATACCAAGAAACTGCAAATATGTCTACATACATAAAAGTAGAAAGTCAGAAGGCTGCATTAACTGATGTGTTCTAGAAGGGTGTCCACACGTTGTAGAATTCCTTTCAATTGCCATGAAGAGCAAATGTTAATTTTTTAAGCAGAAGACATTTAAACACTTGTCACCTACACATTCATAAACGGACTTCAGGTAGGTAACATACTAATAAAATAAACTTTCCTGCTAAGTACATAAGATTAATCAGCCTACGTTGCATAACTTCATCAAAAAAAAGAATCTGGGTTGTGGTTTAAGTGGAAATAGAGAGGAAGAAATCAAATTTTTTGCCAAAGGTTTTTTGAATGGTTGTTTGCTTTAACAATGATTTTGCTGGCTATAATTTTGTGTACTGAAAAATTATATAGTTTAGTTTATAGTGTTATTTAGTACAGACGGTCCCAGACTTACGATGGTCCGACTTATGATTTTTCAACTTTACGATGGTGAGCTGCCGATAGACATTCAGTAGAAACCATACTTCGAACTTTGAATTCTTATTTTTTTTCAGGCAAGCGATATGCAGCTCGATACTCTCTCGTGATGCTGGGCAGCGGCAGCAATCCACATCTCCCAGTCTGCCATGCTGTCGCTATACAGATACCCTCTGTATCTACATTGTGTTTTGTGCATCAGTAATGTCACAGAAATGCCCATCTGTGTCTCCTGCTACTGGCGGGAAGAAGAAGAGGAGGGCAATTACCCTTGAGGAGAAACTCAAGATAATTGCCCAGCACGAAGGCGGCAAGCCTGTAATGGCCATCGCACGTATGCTAGGATATGATGTTCAGTAGGTCAGGTGTATTAAATGCATTTTCGATTTACAATGAGTTTATCAGAACATAACCCCATTGTAAGTCGGGGACCGTCTGTATAGTCTGTATAGTATGTTTTCTCATGCTAGCTTTGGAATTCATCACATTACCATGTCTCAGTATGAGCCTTTTCTAGGCATCTCATATGGTTCAGAAGTCCATTTTTTTACCCGTCGCTTTTACAGTATGTGAAAAGGGTCTGCAGAATCCACCAGAGTGGAACATACAGGTTGTTGCAATGATAATTAATTTTATTTGTCTGATTTTATTTATAATCATGATTAATTTAAACTAAAGTCCTTGTATATTTGTGGAAATCCAGACTGAGAGGATCACGTTCACAATGTATAAATTGGCTATAGTGGAGCCTGTGACCATTTCCTAAGGTATGCAGCTGGTAGAAACACAATACAATCATTATATGGCAGAGGTAATAATATTGTAAAATGTTCAGTAAATGATGGATTGCATTCCCTCTTTGTTTCTGTGGCGGGTAGGGTATTGGGTTAAGGAAGTCTGTTGTGGAGATGAGGGACTTAAGGATATGGTGCTGCCTATTGTAGGGTTAGGTGATGGGAAGTATGGAGTTGGGAGGTAGGTGGTCAGGAGGATGGAGGTAGCATGTGGACATTTGGTCAGTATTTGCTCACACAGCATGAGATGTTACATGTGTAATGTTTTCATGTTCTCATTGAATCCTCCATATTAATATATATAAATAGCAAAGAAATGTGAAAAGAAGCAGGCCTTCAGTCCATCTTTTCAAGAAATGTGACATGAATCCTTACTAACTGCTCCATGACTAATTTATTGTTACATGGAAACCAGTGAACCAGCACTAGATGTTCTCTATAAATCACTGAGATTTCTGCATTTGGAACAACTAACTATAGCAAGTCATTATCAGCAAAAAGTTGAAAGTCTGCATGAATGGGGTACAAAGTGCAGTTTCTGCATTTATGTTCTTAAATGATACCAGAAACTTTTGTCTATAAATTTGCATACACATACACACACATACACACATACACACACATTGTTTGAAGCCGCTTGTCCCAAGCGGAGTCACAGCAAGCCAGAACCTAACCCAGCAACACAGGGCGCAGGGCTGGGTGGGGGACACACCCAGGACGGGACGCCAGTCCATTGCAGGGCACCCCAAGCAGGACTTGAACCCCAGACCCACCGGAAAGTAGGACCTGTCCAAACCCGCTGCGCCACCATGCCCACCCCCCCAAATTTGCATATAGCAAATTACATTTTCGTAATTCAGAAACAATCTTGTTCATGGATATATATATGTGGTACTAACACTGGCCATTGTGTGACAATACTGAGCTCTTATTATTGATCCCTTGCAGCCACTTGTTAACTGTGCCACATAAAAATTGAGGCTTTATTTTTCATGCCATTGTTGGTATGGAGGATTGACACATTTTTTTTTAGTACTTTGATCGCAAACCTTAAATCTGATGGGTGGCTGATCTCCAGACATTAGCTTTCATAAAAAGAAAAGACTAAATGGAATACAATATAAAAAAGATTATTCTCATGACTGGTACTTTTTTGCAGGTGTATCATTACTTCAGTCAATCATCAGTCATGTAGATTTAATGGCTTTAATCAAAGTAATCATAACACGCATCAGAAGTGCTTACCAGCCCGAAAAACAATCTGTGTCTGTCTTCTGACAGAATGTTTCTGAATAATGAATGCATCATTCATAACACTCCACTGACTTTTAACAGTATTTGACCACTGCACCACAGAGGAAGAAATAGTTTTCAGGTTCATTTCAGGCACCGATGAAGCTGCACTTAGTGTGGGCATGACAGCATTAGCTATAGGTGCAGTACTGAGATGGATACTTAACAACCCCACCGCATACCATGTACTTTCTCCCAGTCCTATTCCCTACCTCCACCTTCCAAACCCATATGAACATGTTGTCTGTGGGATTCTTGCCCTAGAATTGCTGTTTCCACTTTTATTTTCCAACTCCTATGGCTATTCTTACTAGTACCAGTACTAAAGGTGCTCATACTATTGCTGTTTCCATCTGCATCAGATACTTCTCCTCTTTTTGTACTTTAGAGGCAGAATCAGGATGTCTGCATCACTGTTACAAATGAGGAAGGCAAGGAGCCCTTCCTGCTGCCAATTCTTCTTGCTCACACTGCCCCCCCCCATGCATGATGCCACGTGCAATCAAAGCAAGGGCCACCGGGTGACCCATCTGTCAGTTGGGTGTCAAGCCCTCCAAACGAGCTGCATCCTCCACTCCCCACCCCACCCCACCCCCACCCCCACCCTCCCCACAATCCTAAAGGTCCGGTATGCGCCAGTCTCTGGTTCCACTACTTCAGCGGGAAGTTCATTGACGTCCCTCGCAGAGATCAGTCCTCCCCATCTTCAAGCAGTGATGAGCACGCTGCCTATCACCAGGAGCCTGAACATTGAGATTCAGCACAGTAGCACAACGAAGGCACTGCTTCACAGCAGCATGCAGGGATCGACTGCGCCCGTGATTCATGAGGAGATCAATGTGCCTGTTGTCTGAATACCAAAACACCTTCATTTATTAAAATGTAGTCTAATGGCCTTGTTTGACACGTTAACACAAAAGCCAAATCCTGACAAGCAGACTCAGTGATGTTTTCTGGAAAGTCTAACAGGGACAGAACAAACATTATGAATCCATAAAATCTAATGTTTATACGTAGTAACTAAGGCAAAGGTTCTTTGTGGACAAGTATTTTCAGACAAAAATGGTATCATAAATTCAGGACATTTCAACATCACCAATTCCACTGAGATTATTTTATCGCCGCAGTTGTATAAATATATACATTACGCCTTTCAATGAATGTTTCTCCAGAGTGATTTAATATTTCTCTATGGCTGCTATCTCGATACAGGCATTAATGTAGGCTAGGGTGAGTTAAACCACATCCCGGTGAGTGTACTGTCTACAGAAGTGTTCCCGGCTGTGCGCGAAGGGTCCACCCTGCATTTCTGAGTAGCAAGATGGCGCGCACATGCTGATTTGCTTTTGTTAAGGGAGGGATCTCGGGTAGCTGGCCACAGGGGGAGGCCGCAGGGGACGGGGGGCTTCGCTCTAACAAGCGATTACTGGCGAGAGAGACTGAGATTGAATTTGATGTCCTCGGGAAGAGCACTCTCCCCAACACGGCGCTCGTTCCTCCTTCTTTCCCTCTGATCATTCGCTTCACCGCTGAGCTATTTCGTTTCTATCCCAAATCCCCACGGTGTGACGAAAATAGTGCGGCAAGGTCTTCGTGCGGTCATCATCATAAACAACCACAAAAAAATGAGACGCAAGTATATACGCGCCCAATGCACAAAGTCAGTGGTGGTTCGCTAAACTTCTATTTACTCTGACCACTACTTACTGCAAATACTTCACAATAAAGAACAGTTAAATGGATTTTTTCCAAGTTTCCTTTAAACTTTTTTTTATGTTTTTGTTTATTTTCTACTTTGTGTGATTTTCTATTTGCCAGATTTTTTAAAGATATTGTGTGTACACACACGTGCACACACACACTCATATATATTTATATAAAGTCAGGGAATGAAAGTGGCCCTGGATTTGAGGCCCCTGAATAAATTGGCTTTTGAATTTACTAAATCTTATTTGGCTGGGGAATTTCATATGGTTCCATGATTTATTTAATGGCATGATGTATCCTGGTTATTAATACCAGCAGAAAATGACACATAACAGATGAGAATCGAGCATTGGAGTCTTTAAATTAGAGAAGAGCAGCTATAGGATTGAGCAGAATTTTGAGTTGAAAGCATAGCCATCATGTAATTAATTGCTGACATGATGATCAAGTGCAAATGCTGAGCTAATTAATAATTAAAACATGCTCATAACTTCATGTTCCACAGAAACTTCTACTTGCAGAAGATGGGTTCTTCTGGCCATTGCTATTAGTCAAAACTGACATATTTGGGATTTCATTTAGCATGAGTTTTAAAATGTCTGTCAGTCCCCGAAGCAGATATCATGCAATCTGGTTTCCTCTTGGAATTACACTTATAGCACAGATACTGTAAGTCCATACATTTACAGAGTAGTAGCAGAGTTATGCATTAATGGTTTGAACTTTGACTGTATACGAAATAGATAGGCCACAGAAAAAGCAAACTTTTTGCAAACATTTCTACGAATTGTTATGCGTGCAGGCAGCACGTGACAGGGTGGTTACAGCTGCTGCCTTTGGACTTGAAAGACCCAGGGTCAAATCCCACATTTTGCTGTAGTACCCTTGAAAAGGTGCTTACCTTGAAATGACAGAGTAAAAGTTGCCCAAATGCATAAATGTGAATCATAGCATTCTAAGTTGCTTTGAGAATAATGTCAAATAAATAAATATAAATATCTGCTGTTTTTCTCAACGAGTCAAATGGCAGCAGATCTTTTCAGCTGCTTCCATCAATTATTAATGTTTCAGCTTCAAAGTTGACACAGGCTAACATGCACATGGGATTTTGTTATGTAGGAGGGAAATAATCAGTTTTCTGCTTGTATATTACTTTTTACAGCTTTTGGGTTTGTGGTGCTTGCAGGCCTCACAATGGGTTTTTAACAGGACCACCATACAAAAGGTCTCAGAATTTCACAATCCCCATAGTGCAATCTATGGGTTTGTTCACTGCGGAGTATTTGCTCATGAAATTAGAAATGATATCACAGGACGATCGGTTTTGAAACATTGCTATTTAGTCATCGATAAGATGTCATGTTCTTTAGTGTCCGTTTTCATTTTGAAGTAATGGCACAGTATCTGGCAAGCAATAATAATCAGCAGTCGTTATGGATTTTAGATGGTCATTTTTTGATAAAACCGATAAAATCATTCTGAGCGTTAAAAAGTATTATAAAAAGTATTGTATGTAAAGTATTATATTGCACTGATTCATGTGAAATTTATGTTACTTCAGACAATGTAATGCATTCAATAAGTTCTTGCTTTATTTGTACGGAATGCTAGGAAATCCTGTATTTCTTGTTGAAGGTGTGATGTTTCTGCTCAGATGCTCACCTCTCCTCTCCTGTGCTTTTTGACCACCCACCCTTCCACAGCTCGAGTGTGTGACAACATGATGCTTCGCTGTCAGAATGGCGGTGTATGCCACGGTAACGTACGCTGCCAGTGCCCTTCTGGCTTCACGGGCCTACTCTGCGAGAAGCCACGGTGCGAGAGCCAGCCGGGAGGCTGCGGTGGTGGAGGCTCTACCTCGAGCCGTGCAGCTCTCCTCTCGACCCTCTCCTTCGGACACCTGTTGCTGCTGTGCCTGCTGGCCTCCGCCCTGCTGCCGGGGATCTGCCCACACGCGACACTCTGAGGCCGGGAGGCCACCAAGAGGAGAAAAAACGGACAACGTCACGGACGGGACACTCGCCGCCCGTAAGGAACGTCCTGGAGAGAATGCAAGCTTTCGTTTAAAACTAATAGAGTCGACCTTATTCACAATGTCAAAAAAGAGACCTTATGAAACAATCAAGCGTTCGCTGCGGAAAAGCTGAAAAGCCGAAAATTTGTCAGGCGGGGCTGCCGGAAACCTGTGACCTTTACACTAGCCGTTCTGGATTCAGACCTGGTGAGACCTGTCACGCACATGGCAGCTGTGAAGCTCCATCGCAACGCAACGCTGGCTACTGACACTTTGGCAGGCAGCTGTGCGAGCCTTTCTGGCTCTGCGGGCAGCGGACGCACCCGGTCCGCACGGACCACCTCATCGATGGAAGAAACGCAAATTGGTGACCGATACATTCAGTTAAGTACAGCAAGAATAAAAATGAGAAGCGTTCTTTGCTGTCGGTGCATTGTGGATATAAGGAAAACCCATGTAGACCGCCACTACCTTCCCCATCCTCTCTTCCCACTCTTCTGTCCCCTCGGTGCTCTTCCTTGTGCTTTTGTGAACCTTCTTCTCTAACCTCTGTCAGTTGAAAGGTTTTTCTGTCCAATGTTAGTGACTCACACGTGTAATGAACACCCCCGCCCCCCCAGTGTAAACGCTACTCAAACCACTCATATGTTCCAGTATTTCTTAGAGGCAATGCATCCATGGCGATGCCAACGCGCTCACCTGAATGGAAAAGTTGTTATAGAACCATAAGTGTATTTAATTTTTGTACAAAATGTTATTTTCATGACAAAGAGGGTAAAAAAGAGAATACATAGAGTTTTTCTTATTATTGCCGGTTGTGTGAGGCGACGTGATATATTTAATCAAAATGGACAAAAAGAAAAGAAAAATGTTTTATTTTTCTTTTTATTTATTTGTGCAAAGTTTTCTTTTTATTGGCAACATGCTGGCATCAAAGAATATAAGTTTACATATATACTGGAGTGTAATAAGATTCCACCAAAGGACATTCTTATTGTTTCCTTGCTGCTTTAACACTGGAAAATGTAAAAGAATAAAAAAGGAAAAAGAAGCAATTTGTTTTTTTTTTGTTCACTATATTTTTCATGGCACATTAATTCGTAAAACATTCAATTACCCATTTCCACATCAAATTATTTGTTGCACTTGCATAATGTATAATACATACCATGCCCTTTGTTATAGACTAAATGTACTGTATAAAAATACTCTATACATCAACTTGTGTGCAGGCATTGGAGATAGATATTTTAAATTTTATTATGCAAATTTAAAGAAATGGCGCAGAAATGTTCATGAATGATAATACTTTTCTGGTATGTACAGTATATTTGGACATTAAAAAACCTATGCCTATATTTTGGGTTTTATTGACTGCACATCACAATTTAGTTTTCTTGTTTCACACGTATTGTGAAAAATTCATTTCTGTTGGATGAACCACAAAGCAAAACTGACAGAATGATCCACACTTGTTAACCTTCCATATAGAGTGGTTCACCACTATATGTAATTGTCCTCCATACGTTGTTTTGCGTATGGTTTGTGACCATATGCCACTAAAAGATCCATTCACCCAGAGATGGGTCATTAAATCGAAAGTTACAAAAAAGTATTTTAAAAATATTTTCATTTTTAAAAGTGACAGCTTTGCATGATTCTAAAAGATGTTTTTGAAGAATACTGAAGTGGTATATACCTTTACAGTACAGTACTGTATATGTTTTGTAAAATAATGAAAGTCATGTCTGTTTTATTGCTTCCAGTAACTGCTGCATTCCATGCACTGTGCCCCATAATATATCTCCAGCATCCTCCATATGATAACTGTAAAAATCATTTAAAATAATTTTGGTATTCAGTTTTAAATATTGATTGCATTTGGGTACAGATTGATGATGACCAGGGAAAATTAGAAAAGTTTGTATTAATGACATTTCCCTTATTACTAATAGGGGAAAAAAAAATCCCACTATATGCTATTTTCTTTTTTCAGTCCCTTTCAGCACCATTATAGCATAGATCTTCTCTATCCATTGCAGAAAAATAGAGATAAAATAAAAAAATTATGTTTGTTTTTGTATTTTCAATTAACTATTTATTGTTCTTATACATCAGACCACAAAGAATAACTGAAATATAACAAAGCTGCGAGTATTTATTGACTAAAAATCACTTGTTTAAAAATGAAAAGGAAAAGCAAAGAGAAAAGGCAAGATCATTTTCAGCAGCTCTCGCAGCACCGTTTTCAAGACTAATTGCTGTTGCCTTGAAACATCAGAGGCAAGATCATTACATATGTGGAAGGAGCCATAATTGGAAAATTGTTGGAAAATGCAATGAGGATCACTGGTATTTATGCGCTATTTATTCTCAACTCAATTCCATGAGCATTTGATTTAGTAGAATGCATCATTGGGAGAACTTGGGTGGGGTGATGGGGGCAAATTAAATATTAACAGCTATTGATGCCTTGCTGAGAGGTAGTTTTAAAGGTTTATATACTCGCTCTTGTTGTGTGGTGGGCAGTTCATCCATAACAAGACAAATGTACATCTGGGTTCTTTCACTAAACAAAGAACAAAGTTTGGAGCAGTTTTGGAACTCTAGTTTCACTTGGGAAGTGTTTTTCCAAGGTAGCTGTATTACTGTTCATTGGGTGACTTAGTAAAAGTTAAAATAAGTTACACTAAGACAAAATCCTGCCTGGAACAGTTTCTAGTAGATGGACGTTTAGATCCATTTTGTCCATGAAGTTGCCTGGTTAAATGTAGTTATGAATTTCGTATGAGTCCTCCGTTTCTGATTAATGGTTGCATAATAAATTCAGAAGGTGCTGATAAATGTGTGAGATGATAAAGGGGAATCCGGAAAAAGTCATTCCATAAATAGCAAGACAAAGACGCCCCCGTATTTTCTATTCATGCAGCTTCCAATTTTAGTTCCCACTGGAATCAGGTTCTTGGTGGATGTATCACCATTACATTCCTCCATACTGTGCTTGAAATGAAATTCCTGAAGAAAAGTTTTTTCTTTTGTTTTTTTTTTTTTTGTGAAGAACAAGAACTAGCCACTGTGTGCATTCCACTGGAAGGGGTTCGAGAACGCTTTCATAAAAATGGTATTTTGCATACTGCAAAGGCTCCCATAAAGCCAAGTGATCCAAATTTCAGGAATGGAACTGCAAAATCCGTAGAAAAAGGTTGCTGGATGCGAAACAGGAGTAAAATTTGCAGGTGCAGCTGTGTGATTTGGGAGAGATCGCACAGTGGAGATTAAACTTCTTAATTTTAATTAAAAGATGATTAAGGTTGTTTAGCTCTTGTCTGGCTAAGAAAAATATTTGTCTAAATTACAATATACACAATCTTCTATATGGGCCATTTTATATTTTTCTTTACTTTTGAACAAACTTTCTAACTATGTCTTGGGAAATGTAATTTATTTGCTTCTGTTTCACAGTCAAGTAATTTCTGTAGGTTAGAGTGAGATTAATATAAAATCTTCAAGTATAATATTTTAATATAAAGTACAATGGGTTTTTTTGTGCTGATTCAGTACTCAAATCTGAGTGCGCATACATGCATTCCATGTGCATGAAGGTGGATTGAAATGACCATTAGTACTGGCACATATTCACATTCACATGGTATCCCTTCGGGGCAATAATTTCATAAAGCCTGCAAGCCACTGAGCTCAAGCTCTTTGTAATCATTTAGAAATGTTTTGCCAAGCATCTGCTGCAGTCGCTTTGAGTCCTTGCCTGTTTTTCTCTCTTCATCTTGCAGAATGCATTCTATGTTGAATTTCAACTTAACGATAGACTCTGGGACCATTTGGGGATTGTTAACTTCATTGAACTGGCAGTATATTGTATGTATGGATGGATATTATTATAAATTTTTTTGGCTATTTACTTGAGTGGATTTCACGCATATGTTTTCTGTCTACCAATTCTGCAAAATTGGTGATATTGTTTGCAAACATTTTTGTAATGTTTTAAAATGTAGACAGAAAGACAAATGTTGCATTTATAATAATTTTACGTGCTATCATCAAAATGTGGTAATAGTTCCATTATCAAATCACAGACACTTTTCGGAATATCATGAAGATGCTTTTTGCTACCTGTTCAGTTACCATACAACAAACTGACCTTCAAGGGTCATATTTCTTTATTTTTCTTGCTTTTTTCTTGCATTTCTTTCCATTGGTAACTTTAAAGTTCAGTTTCAACTTCAGATTTGTCTGATACCCTACACCTTGAAAAGCAAAATTCACAAGTGCATGTGGCATGTAACAGTGATAAGAACTACTCATAATTTATATTTATTAATGCACTGATTTATTTACATTCTGAGACAAACTGTGCCATGGTGCTTAACTTGTAAATTGCAATGAAAGGTGAAATGTTGAATCAGAAATAGACCTCTTTTGTGTGTATTTAGATTCCGACCTCTAACACTGATCATCACTTGAAAAGGTTAAAATTTTTTATATTGACAGTGTTTGGACAATTCAACTGGGTCCCTGATCACCGAGATAATAACAGGTGAATATACATATTGTATGTCTTTGTGAGCCAAAGCAAAACTGAGAAGAAGACTCCATGGTGGTGCCACTCTACTGTTCAGACACACGCGAAGTCCAAACTTGTTCCTTGTAAATATAAAGAAATGCCTCATAAGGGAAATCAGAGTTATGAAATGAAGCTCCTCGTAAAGTTGAGTTCTTGTGATCCAAATAGGAGTATCCTAGAATATGACCGTACTTTATAAGCCATTGTAGCAGATTTTTGTTGTACATAACCCCCATTACATGAGGGCTGAGTGTGTTATGCAAATACTCAAACTCCTACAGTACTTAACCATCATAGTTGTATTTTTTTAGTTTTCTTTTCCAAAAGTGTGTTGTTCGTTACTGAGTTGGCTTAGCTTTGATATCCACTGGCATAGCTTTCCACCTACAATCTGTTTTGGAGAAATCATCTAATTACGTGCGCTTCGCAGAAGTTGTGCTAGAATTTTTGTGAAGTTTGCTCGGCATCTGTTTTCAGTGCAGCAGCATGCCGAATGCATTCATGTAAAGAACATATAAAGGTAAAGTTGTCGTTCGGGAAAAATTCCAATAACAGCGTTGCCTTAGGAAACTTTGCACGCTTAAAGCAGTTGGTCGGGATTCAGTGCCAACACAGGCCCCTTTGGACAGTGACTGAGACAGCTCCTGTTGACATTGCTGTGCAAAGTTTCCACACAGTGGTGTAAAACTCTCATCAAACTGCCTTGTGCTGCTGCAGTAAAGCCTCCTCTTTACTAGAGTCTTTTGGCATTGCTGTCAGGGGAGTTAAAAGTCGTTTCAGCGCACAACCTACACTGCTGTTGCCACGAGTCCAGTTTGCCCCACCGTGTGCGTGCCCACACTGTCGCTGTCACTGTCACTGTCACTGCAGGATGAGTCTCATGCTGAACGGCACCTTTGGGGGCCTTTGCTCTGCAAACTCCTCACGAAGCAGTGAACTCATCCTGACGCAAACTCATCTTCGGGAAATCACGAAGAATCAGGGATCAAGTGTACGACATGCGAGGGGATGTGAGGGAAAGAAGAACAAGGCTGTGTGCTTTTGTCTGACTCATAGGATAATGTGTACAGATTACAACGGTATTGCAGCAGAGCGGTGACCTGGACGTGGTCAGGTTGCATTTACTCAAGCCCAGTGACGGGTAGGCATGAGCGGGCTCTGAACAGCAGGTAGACGCCTGGCGAGAGCGCTGAAATTGACATCAAGTGTGCTTCAGGGTACCTCCTCTACTGGGAAAGGTGCAACCAGCTGTGCATTGCTTCTGACCTCGCAGAGCACACGGAAAGACGGCGCGATGTGTTTCCGCATGGTTGCCAAGGAACAGCATAGCCGCACAGGAACATCTGTGAGGTTCAGGAAGAAAAATGCGCTATTCATTATTGTTGTCACGGGACAATTATTCTCATCGGCACTGAAGATTCTAGGGAAAAGGCTGATAAGTACAGCACTGCCAAACTGAATCGGAACTTCCGACAGGGATCTTTTTGTCCACAGTCCTTAGTATATCGATGTACGGTAAAATGATTATAGTAATTTAATAGAAAATTTTAGAGACACATCACCACAGGAAAAACTCTGAATTCTCTGACCTTTAAGAGACATTCTCTCATGATCTCGTGCCTAATAAATCATCAGGGAAAAGAAAGTAATGTGCTGTTTTGTGGTTACTTACAATGTGGCTGGCGCTCCGTGTGTGTTATTGCGTCCTGCGGGTTGGTGAAAATCATGGGATGGGATGGCAAAGGGTGGAGAATGTCAGGATGCCGAATGCCCCAACAGAGCAACCTCTTACACACCACGTGAAGGACTCGGGTGGTGCCAGTGGGGATTATTAGTCCATTTTTGTAGACAACAATAGTTATTTATTTCTGCTATTCTCAGCATTGGTGGCATCCACAGTGTACCGCACACAGCAAAGGACGGGTGAAGGTGGGCAGCGAAGGGACAACATAACGGATGCACTCAGCAAGTATCGGAGATTTACAGCACTATATGCACACGGCTCTGGCGTGGACAGCACCCCCCTCAGACAGATACTTAAACTGTACTTGTTTCCCACGCTGTATTTTGCTTTGCTCCTCTCACACATTCCCGACCTCACGCATTTCTCCGCTCTTGAATATTGATGCTGCTCCGTATTTTTGAGGCTGCGGACGAATGAGCAAGAAAGGATATTCAGCAGATACTGCGCGAGGGTCTCCGTGGAGCCGAGGGCCATCGGTGATCATTCCTGGGCTGTGTCTTTGTACGCAGAACAAATAGACATTTTTGGCTCCTTCTCACCTCCTGGCATTGCAACCCTCTTAATAATGGAAGCATAATCACGCATTGGGTGGCGCAGCCTCCTCCGGCCTAAAGGGAGTATCTTTACAAACAGACTGCCAACTACTCAGATGGCTGCCTTTGAATTGCTGATAGAGGAGGTCTGTGCGTGTGTGTGTGTGTGTGTGTGTGTGTGTGTGTGTGTGTGTGTGTGACTGTGTCTGTGTAGGCTGAAGTTGTCATCGTCTCTGACAAGGCCTTCCTTTTGACGGTTCCCCTCCTGCATTGGGGAGTACTCGCATGTCAGCTGGCTGTCACCAAAGCGCTCCAAGTACGCACACGGCCCCTAAGAAAACACACACATAAGCGCTGCATCCCGTAAGTGATAAAGAACACAAGTAAGTACGAAGTTATTTACTGACGGGAAAGTCGGTAAATCGTGTGAGTAGACGGGCACGGAAGTCCCCGCAAAGGGGTTTGTGCACGCATGTGTATTTTCTCCAGACTCCCGTGAAGACTTGCGGATCACGTGCTGTTTCCGCATCCCCCCCTCTGAAGGAATAATGAGGTCTGCAGCCCACATTACAACAGGAGCACTTAATTAAGGCTCTTCTCTTAAAATAAATCAATAGCTGCTGGGAGGCAACTTTTCCTTCCTGCTCATTCCCGAGAGACAAACAGGTGGAGGAGCGATTACATTATTCTTAGCATTCGCGCACACACACACACACACACACACACACACACACACACACACACACACACACACACTGGAAGAATGTAAAGTTCAGCCTCAAGTAAAGACACACTGCTATGGGCACCTTTGTTTTGACTTTGCTCAAAGGCAGATTCTGTGTGGACTAATGGTTTTTTTCCCTCCAAAAATGGAGCCCTCGCTGCTCCTACGTATTTCTTGAATTTTTTTTTACCTTGACTCAGGCGTCTGTCGTGCATCCGCACGCACGCGCACGCAGGCGCTGACAGCCTTGCGACCGTCACCGAGGCGCTGCAGCGGAGGACGGCAAGCATCCCCGGGGGCGTTCATTTGCATTGTCGTCACACCACGCTGGACGCTGTATCCACGCACTGAAGGAGCTGCTCCTCAGCTGGGCATTCTCAAAAGACCAGCAGTAAGAAACAGTGACCAGTCAATGGAGCCAGGCTGACAACACACCGCATCCTCCCAGCTGGGGGTGCGGCGGGTGGCGTTCAGGCTGGAGCTGATTCCTTCTACTTGAAGGATCCAGGTTCAAATCTCACTTCCTGCTGCATTACTCTTGACTGAGGGCCTTACTCTGAATTACTGCAGTAAAAATTGCCTTACTGTGGAATTTATTTATATAGCCGACACTTTTCTCCAAAGCAACTCACAGTGATTTACTCGTACAGCTGGCTAGTTTTTGCTGTAAGTCCTTAAATGATGTAAGGTCCTTTCGAGAAAAGCGTTAGCTAAACAAATTAATGTAAATGTAATGTCTCATCAAATCATGTTTCAACGTCCCGGTGTCGCCAGAGCTGCTTGTAACGCACCGAAGCTGTCGGTATTTCAAAGAGGCTTAAAGCTACACAAGTCACTCACGTGACCTTACCTTCAAAACGGGATGCTCCAACAGCTCCGTGCGATTGGACGGTACAGCAGGAGGACCCGCTCTGACTGGTCGATTGCAGAGCAGGGGGAGGAGCTAAACTGAAAAACCAAAGGCAGAGCCTAACTAACGACAAACTCCTAAACGTCTTTTTACATGTGAGGAGGAATGTAGGGAATTCTCTGCCCCGTAAGCGCTTCCTAATTAGACGTAATGAGAGCATTTGCATATGACCTTTCCGTGGGTTTCGGTTGGGGAACGGAGTTGCGGCCACGCACGCAGATGAGCAGAGGAGCTGATTAAAAGCCTGCTGGCGCTCCGGCAGGTGGCAAGGGGCCGGTGGGCGGATGAACATGCGTCAGGGGCAGCGGGACCGGGGGTCCTGTGTCGCCCCACCGCCTACTCGCAGAGGATGAACAAGATCCCCTCCTCTGCTACGGTCTGCCAAGCCAAAGCGCCGGAATAGAAACCATTAACTCATCTCTCCTCCCTCTTCCATCTGACGGCCTTTTACGCTGCGAAAGACGCCGCGGTGAATGCGAGGGAATGGGAAATTCATTTTCTTTGTCTTTGTCAGAATGGTTAAGTTAATGAATGGCTGCCAGATGTCCCTTATTACCTTACTGCCCCTCTGGCCGGTGCCCCGCCGAAGGAAGGGGGCCGCGCTCCTGTCGGCAGGGTACAGCTGGGCTACGCACACAATCATTCCCGAACTGCAAGTTTTTATTATCTCGCCTACTCCCATTACAGGTTTCATTACCATGCTAGCATGGAGTGCTGAGCGCTTGCCCACATTACTGGATTTGCATTTAATGAGATACTGAAAAAAATATAAACGCTGGTTAATTGTCATGAGGACACTGTACGGCTCTGCTCCGTAGCCCCCGGCTTGACAGGGTCACCGGCAGCCGGTCGGAAGCGGGCGCTCACAAAGGCATCGGGGGCCCACGCCGCTCACTGCGCTGCCAACAGGAAGCAAGAAGGATAAGCGAATAACACGGCCCCATTCTTATCATTCATTATCAGCGGTCTTCCACACGAGAGAACGCCAGAAGCACAGAGCCGTGGAACATGATGCTAATCGATAGTGATAAACCATTCTTAGCAGACACTACGGTATCAAATCTTCTTTTAGAGCAGATCATGTAATATTTAAGTGCTTTGATGTCTATCTTTTACGTACGAAAGATACCTAATTACACTGCCGACCCAGGAACACGGAGGCATTGGCAGCCGGGGCCTCTTGCGTATTCCTGATGAAATGGCCCGGCAGCTGCGGTGTGGTAAATAGTCGCCGGACCGCGGCTGTGTGCTCGGCGTAACATCCGAAACTGCGATTTAATCCGGAATGAAAAACCGGCCGAAATCGGTCCTGGTCACTTTTGGTCCGGATCATTTGTCCCACTTCTGGCTGCGGGAGGAGCGGACCCGCGGGGACAACCCACCGCTGCAGGACACAGGCAACCACAGCGGGGGTGATGCGGGAGAGGTGCGAAGCAGACTGGCCCCAAGGAGGAGAGAGCCTCAAGGGGCTGTGGGGGACCAAGGGGAGCCACACAGAATTGCTGACACCCCTCACAATGACAAATAAAAGTGGAAAATAACCCACGGCGGCGGGTACCCGCAGGATGGGGGATGCTTTCAGCATGACGCTTTGTATGGGGGTCTTTCACACTCACAGCAGGAATGGTGCCCCTGACAAGCCTTCCATTTCTCCACGGTGCCGGGTGACTCGTGGATTCAACCACCTCTGTCACCCAGCCGAATGTTTATTTATCTGCTGACAATATATAATTTGGTAAAAATTTTCCTAAGCCATGTAAACTGTAATAAGCTGTTGTTGGCTGTTTCCTACCGGTGATGTGATTTTAGCTGAAGCTCAAGCACAGTCAAGCATCTCGGCAGCCCAAAAATACACACTCCCTCCTGATCCCCGTCCCAACCCCACATAACAAATTATTTATGTATCCTACAAACAGTGGGATAAATAAAAAATGCCATTGCAGATCCCTGAGTCTGGAATAAACACGTTTATCTACTGTTTAAACACGCAGGTGGGAGATGGTTTTTGGAGCGACGCAAAACCCCAACTCACACAAAAAGCCCAGATGCGATGCACCACTGACCAAAATGGCAGTGTTTGTCGACACAAGCTGCTCTCTATCACTGCGATATCGCTCCGTGCCAGCAATGCTGCGGATAACCGCCGCGCCACCTCTCACAGGGGACGCAGTTAGGGACCTGAGTAGATGCCACCAAACTTGATATTTGTACATACGCTTCTAAATGAGCCTGGGTTCAGCCTGGGAACAGTGGAAGAGCAGACCATTTAATTTAATTCCCCTTTATTTTATTCCCTTTACCAGATGCTTTTGTCCATAGCTGTTCGGGTGCAATCACCCCCTGAGATGCGCCCGCTCCACTTACGAAAATTCAACATTGCGGAGTTTTACTTAATACCCCTGCTTTAGCTGTTACAACTTTCAGAATTGGTTTCACCTATTATAATCTCAGCAATCGAGGAGCCGTTTGGACTGTCCGAAGCAAGTCAACTTGTTCAATGACAGTGGATTTATTTTCATTGACTTCTCTTGTCTTCACTTTTCTGCTTTTTCAGCATTAAAGGTTGAAATAAGACATAAACGACGAGCATCATTTCTTACTCAATTTTTGGTTTGCAAGCATTTGTTAAGTGCATGGTACATAACAGCTACAAAAGGGCAGAACGAGGACAGGTGGACAACCACACAACATCATCTGAAACCGCTGGTCCCATACAGGGTCACGGTGAGCCAGAGCTTAACCTGGCAACACAGGGCGTAAGGCTGGAGGGGGAGGGGACACACCCAGGACAGGATGCCAGTCCCTCACAAGGCACCCCAAGGGGGACTCAAACCCCAGACCCACCGGAGAGCAGGACCAGGTTCAACCCACTGTGCACCCCCCTGCTCCTAGCGGACAACCATACAGTGTTATATAGTAATTAATGATGGGAAACTGCCTCGTTATGATACCTAAGGCTGATTATTAAAGTAACTGCTTCTGTTTTAAATTGGTGTTATTTTAAGTGTGGTGGAGGGTGTGATGGTGCAGTGGTGCAGCAGGTTTGGTCTGCTCCTGCTCTCTGGTGGGGCTGGGGTTTGAGTCCTGCTTGGGGTGCCTTATGGTGGACTGGCGTCCTGTCCTCGATGTGTCCCCTCCTCCTCTAGCCTTGTGCCCTGTGTTGCCAGGCCAGGGTCTGGCTTGCCGTGACCCCGCTTGGGCCAGGCGGTTTCAGTGTGTGTGTATTCTAGCATAAATATGTGTTAATTTCAAACTCAGGAACGCATAAAAATTTGTATTATTCAGAAGACTGCTAAATTACCTGATTGTTTTGCTTTAAGGTACAACAGCAGAGCCACTTTAAGGGCCGGAACCTGGAGTCTTTTCCTTCAAAGCCTGACATCCTATCGGTCTTTATTCGACCCGCTATACCAATTTAATTACGAGGTTGCAAAGCACTGATATCAGCTCCTGTTTTATGTTTCCATGCTTTCTCTTCACAGTTAGAGTTCCCCTGACGTGCGATTATCTACCAGAGCCGTCTGCTCCAGCGCGTTTGCCGCTCCGCTCCCCGGGGGCACTTATTAAGAGTAATGTGAGACGAGTTTTGGTTTACCCTAAACAGCATACACGCGCGGGGTCACATCTGAGCCGTCGTGTAACAGGGGGTCCCCTGGTATCAGAAATCAGACGCCCAATTAGATCTTCTCCTGGATGGAGCTGAGCAGAACAGGCGTGCTGCATGTCAAGTGGTCCCGGAGAAGAAATACCGTTTCAAATGGGGTTTCATCACAGTACTCTTGCAAACAGCTCACAACACACACACACACACACACACACACACACACACACACACACACACACACACACAGAGCAAGCTTCAGGCTTGGTCACTAGAGATGTCCAGCATACAGTACTTTATCTTTGTGCATCTTTCTTGAGCAGCTTCTAGAGAAGGTCCAGCTATTGTTTAGTTGGTATGACTAAAATGATCTCGTAAACAATTGAATTACATGTTATGATGGCACAGCAGGTAATACCGCTGTCTCACGGTTCCGGAGCTGCTCAGACGTAGGTTTGAGTCCAGCTCATCGTGTGTGCAGCCTGCATGTCTGCAGCCCGAACGAAAGTGCAGAAGAAGGCAACGACAAACCGCAACTGTACCACTGAATTTCACTGAGTGGCTTTTCTTCATTTATCTGTCAAGTTTCACTAAACCACCTGCTGCCCTCCCATGAGGTAACTAAAAAATGTATCTCATAATAAAAAAGCAGGTTGTGTTGTGCTTCGAGGCGCTGGCTTCCACTCGAAGGAGCCAAGTATAGATGCCACCTCCTGCTGTAGTACCCTTCATCGGAGTACCGACCCTGAGTTACTCCGGCAAAAAATCACGATTAGTAGCTTGACATTTTAAGTTGCTTTGGAGCAAAGTGTTGCTGAATTAACAAATGGGAACGGCATGTAACTGTAAAACTAAACAGAATAAAGGGTTATTTTTCCTGAGCAGCCCAGTTTAACAGGACTGCTCAGGACAGCATGTCAGTGGAGTCCCAGCATCTCGCTTCTCACGATCTGTGTTGTCACACTCCTTTATTTAGCTGATGTTTTTCTCCAAGGAACTTGCAATGTTAAGTTGCTCACAATTACTTACCCGTTTACGCAGCTGGGCAATTTTCACTGCAGCAGTTTTTAGAGTGACTACCTTGCTCAAGGTTACTACAGCTGGACGTGGGAATCAAACCTGCAACCTTTAGGTCCATATGCAGCAGCTCTAACCCCTCCCCATTTCACTTGGGGCAAGTCAGCAGAAAGATGACCAAATCACTGTCGCTTTGTCTGAGCAAGAAAGTCAATAAACTTCTCCTCCATTGCTGGAGTTCTGAAGGTAGGGTACAAGCGGGGTTTGAGTACACTTGGGCTTAGCAGTTCTAAGGCACATTGCAAATGCAGTTTTCAGAAGGAGGCTCTTGTGTTTGGGGTTCCAAGTCCCTCTGGGCAGACGTGTTACGGATGCTTCCCTAACGTTTCCCTGGTACGCGGTGTGCGCACAGCCGTCGGCTCGCACCCCACTGGGAGATGTGCCAAAGATGAAACCCACACACTCCTGTCTCAATGAAGACCACCGAAACAGAGGGTGGAAACACTCAGCTGCAAATAGAAGTCTCATCCACCTAAATTCTTAATCTATATCTAACGATCATAAAGTGAAAGTGGTGCGTCGGAAAATGCGTTGCACAGTTACCCAATGGGATACGAGCATTTACAAGAACTTGAGGTCGCAAAGAATTCAATTAAATGCCTCTACCTCAATTTACATAAAGTGTTCTCCTTTACTAAATGTACCAGATTTGGATCTCATATTCCTCCCGACAGTTGAGTGGCATGAGACCAGAGGCCCCATGTGGTTTTCTTCTCAGTTATAGCTTGGCTTATGCTGCATTTGGTTCTAAACCCCCATCAGCCCTTATTTCCTTGTTCCACCTGTTATAATCGCAGTGATCATGGACCACATTTAGACCGTATAAACACTGTCAGCTTGTTCACTGAGTGTGAATTCATTTACATTCTTTCCACTGATTCTTTTCCTCTTTCCTGTGTTTTGCATTAAATGTTCAATAAATACATGAACCTTGAGTATCATACGTAGTTGTGTGTTTTGTTGTGAGCATTTAAGTGCACACAGCTACAAAAGAGCTGAATGAATGAGTAGTTAATGAAGGGAAACCGCCTTATCATTTTATGTTATAATTAATGTTAGCTGTTGAGTAATTGTGACCATTTTAATGGGATTTGGTGATATTTATTTGACATTGTGGTTTTCAGCAATGAATTACCTTCGCACGGTGGGGGAAGACTATGTTTTATTATTGTGTGAGGTATACACAGTTGCAGTGCATGGTACAATGTGTCACGAAGCAGTCGGGGACTGCACAGCTCCACATTTGGCCACCATGCTGTATTTCCTTCATGTTAAAGCTCGGTGCAAAGTGCACAAACGCCTTTGGATTATTGATGACACATTTTCAATATCACTGAGGGCCATGGAAATTCCTGCTGGTTCTCTGCGGATTTGTACATAATTACAGCTTTAATCTGTGAGTGTTTAATTGCTTGTTAGTGCTGATAAAATCAAGGCGGAGAAACCCTGGATCTTTTCAGGGTAAAAGCTGCAAATGGACATTTCGTCCCTCTCCCCACTGCTTTTAAAAGTGAATGTCACACTGTCCTCGTCTTCCCAAACGAAAGGCCTCATCGAAGGCTGCAGCAACAGATGGGGTGTAACCCCAGGTTTTGTGGTCTGCCAGGACGACCTGGGCTCATTGAATCAGGATGACGCCCGAATATCATCTGTCTGGTTCCCGTCTGCAGCAAAAACGTGTTTTTTTTTTTCCCTCTGTAAAGAAGCCACTAAAACCATCAGCATAAATGCTCCTTCAGAAGTAGTGTATCAAGGGATAAAAATCTGATTTGGCTGGAAGGGTTCATGGGAATTTATTGCTTTTGTTAATCTATTTTTTTTTAAAGGGAGCTGTTTTCACGCCTGTCATTAGCACCATTGAAGTGAGCAGATGAGAATCCTGGTTTAGATCTATGAATTGTGAGCGGAAAAGGTGGAAGGGCGCGAATGATGGGGCAGGGGGCTACAGCTCCCCCATTACAGTGCCACCGCTACAAAACCTCGCAGTCGGGCTCCGCCCCCTGGGGAGAGCAGCACACGGATTAGTGGCGGGACAGTGCAGAAATCCACGTCTCGTATCTCTTCCTCGAGTGAGAGCGCCGGCGCGCCCGGGGGGGGCCAACACTAATCTCGCCCCGCCGACGGCATCCGCCCACCCCCCTTCCTCTCATTCACGGCAAAGCCGAAAGCTGCTTAGGGTGGCGCACATCCTATCAGAAAAGCGTTTGGTGACCTGCAAAAAAAACCAAAATTAAAAGCTGATTACCTGCTGGGGACAATTATCAAAAGAAGAGGAGGAGAAGAAACCAACCCGTGAAAGACACCTCAGACTGGAGGTGCTAACAAAGTCTAACTATCTGATGGCGGTGCAGCGCTCTGCCTTCGGGCTCCTTCCTCCCAACAGTTCTGTTCACGGCCTCCCTCCATAGTTTTACAGAGGGCGGTGGAATATGCATCATTCCAAGGCACCCACCAGATGGGTATCATCCGAAGGCATTAAAACATTACCAGCCAAGATCATTTCCAGATAAGACTGCGTAGTTAATTCTAGTCTACTCTCAGTAACTCGGGCACCATGTCCCCCAGACCACTGCCAGTAAACGACAGGAACTGCTCAGCAAATTAAACTTTTCCACTGCCATCTAGCGTCGGTGCGGTAATCTGCAGCCTGTGCCGAAAGGAATCGGGAGGACAGACACTGTCAGAGGTACTCTTCGTAAAATAAAGAAATGCATCCCCCAAAAATAAGGCAGAAGAAGTACGAAATAAGCAGATGCCGCTACTGCTGAGAAATGCAGGTGACATTTTGGCATCCGGTTTAGTCTTTTGCAAACTTTAAACAGATGCACGGTTCAAGTGTGAACGCCTATCACAAAATGAACTCTTTTCTCCAAAAGAATGTCCAAAATTCGCTCGACGCAAGAGTAAGACTTCAGTCTAAACAGGAAGGGAAAGAGCCGTAGAATAAGCAGCTTATCAATGTAGCAGCAGAGCGAAAGAGAAAGAGTCCCTTTTATGCATTATTAAGGACATCAATGTCAGAGAAGAGGGAGAGGTGTTTACTGAGCAGTGCGGTGATGACTTGGGCAGTAAAAGGCACACGTTTGGCTTTAAAAGGTACGCCTCCCACTGTGACGGTGTGTGACAAGCCTGAGATGAACTAAACACTGTTTTGCTTCTGATGTCCGTTGTTTAGGCAGGTGATCCTCCGAATCTGGTCATTATCAGGCTCGACTGCTGCTGAGCCACATCCCATCACTCTTTTCTGGGAATCAGCCTCGCTTTCCATTTACTGCACTGAAACATTTATTCAAAGCAAAAAAGAAAAAAAAACAAAATTTCGTATAATCATTACTATATTACAATGATTACAGCATCAGAAAGATCCCTCACTGGATATTTTTAAAACATGTACACAAACACACGTATACACACACACACACACACACACAAGTATGCATATATAGTTCACGTAAGTGTGAGCTTCAAAAGTGCCTACAAAACCCACATCAACATTTACCATGTAGTTCTCCCGGAAAGTAGGTTTTCCATTACTAAAGTGATCCGTTCGGGGGCTAAATACACTGAAGATCACACGTGAGAGGCTGCAGACATATTAAGCCCTGCCGTGGAAACTACACACACGTCAAAGCGATCAGACGTACGCTTGCTGTTTGGTAAACGTAAAAAAAAATTATAGAAATATCAAAAGAATGTTGTTCTTGTTCTTGTAAACTGCTGCGTCTTGGTGCGGTCGTTTTAACCCATTTGGGTACGGTCAACTGAAACAATGTCTAAGGACTGAGGAAGTGTTTCCTTCAATGTGTCTCCTCCTCATTGCGGGGTAAAGGAGAGCCCATGTGTGACCTCAAACGGGATTCCTTGAGAACAGGAAGGCTCAATTATTTCTGAGCTGCAGGCCCTTCGTACAGTAATGTTACAACACAGTAATAATTCATACAGGAATGTCAGCACCGTTTCTCCGGGTCTCTGTCAACAGTCTGCTCTGTCTTGCTACCGCCGGGTCTCCCGAATCGCCGCCGATCGGAGAAACACGCTGAGACAGCCGGCAGGGCGTCTTCTGAAAATCATCACAGTTGAGGGAATAAAAAACTGCAAAAAAATGATCTTCATTGAACTGAAGAAAGATAGTCAAGAGCACCGGCTCTCTCGTGGCACGGTGAAGCGCTCCCGGAGCGCCCCGCGCTCGCAGCCGACCCAGGGTCAGAGCTCGGAGCGACAGGGGGAGGAGGGCAGCGTGAAGGTCCTCTCACTGTCCCAGGCGGGTGGGATGGGGGCGCAGATGAAGCCATCAGTAATAAGACAGGCGAGCACGACGGATGGGAAGGATGGCCCAGAGGTAGTGCCAGTGAGGTAAAATAAAACATCTCAGGACGCTCGTGCCTTCCAGCCGATGAGGAGTCCCTGGGCTGGTGGAGGGGGGGGGTTGACTGACAGGAGGAGTAAAGCTGTCTGGGTCTGGCGGACATTTCGTGAGGGGGGGTGGGGGTGGGGGTGGAAGCCCGGTACAGTCGGGGCCGTGTGGAACGGCAGCCTGGCAGGCTGTTGCTCGTAAAGCCATCCGTCTGGCACAGTGGAAAGTTCCCAGAATGCCACAGGTGGGGACAGGAAGCGACAGGAGACAGGGAGAGCACACACTGGCCTTCTGGCTATCTGGTGCTAGGCTGTGCCCCCATTCTTTAGTGTGGAACTCTGGAAAGGTTAATTGGTCAAAGGTGCCATTCGCCCTCGTCCCTCCAGGGCCGTTCTCCACCCGAGGCCCTCGAGTCACTCGAGCTCCTCCACGTAGGTCGAGGGGAACCAGCCGACCTGCAAGCGAAACGCAAGGGAGCGGTGAGCAGCACCAACATCATCCAGACTCGAAGAGAATGAGAAAAGAAAACAATTTCACAGCCGCAAAAATCACTGCCAGAATTAACAGCGTTTCCTTTTGATCCACCCGTGGCACGCACAAAATAGCTGGAGAGACAGCCTTTCATCAAAAATGAAATTGATAATGAGCCTCGGTCCTCTCATTCTTAATCAATAAAAAGATCGCGTCAGCCTGCAGATCAGCTTGCAAATCAGGTCCATCAAAATTCAGAAAGTCGGCGGAGAGAAGTACATTCATCCCTGAGACACGAGAATTCCTTTATCACTGAACGCCCCAACTTCAACTGACAAGGCATTTCTCTTGCATTTACGAGGAACGAACTTCGATTTTGCTCACCTCCCAACAGCTGAGTGGCACGAGACCGGAGGCACCATGTGGTCTCAGTTATAGTTTGGCTTGTGCCGCATTAGGTTCTAAACCCCCATCAGCCCTTATTTCCTTGTTCCACCTGTTATAATCGCAGTGATCATGGACCTCATTTAGACCGTCCAAACACTGTCAGCTTGTTCACTGAGTGTGAATTCATTTACATTCTTTTCATCGTCTGTTCTGTTTTGTTATTTTCCATTGAAGGTTGAATCAATATAGTGTCAGATGTATGCATCTTTTTTCTTACTGTTTGTTAGTAGCTACACAGTAGAGTCATTAATGAAGGAATGTTGCCTTGCTATGTTGCGTTATGATGTTAACTTTATGTGTTACTAATGTTAATTACTGAAGTAACTGTCCATTTTAATGGGTTTTTGGAGACATTTTTAGCAGAAACGGGTGTTAATTCTGGGACTCGAGAATGTATGCAGATTTTTAGCATTAGCACTAACAGTAATTACATCGTTGAGTTATGAGAATTCACCTTACAAAGGGTTTTTCAGGAACACATGACCGGTATTACCCTAGTGGAATGCAGTTGCGGCATTAGGTCAACACTAGACATACTTTGGTTTGGCTGGAAATGCGCTGGAGAGATGACAGCTGGTGTTAGACGGGCTTCTTCAGCCCCCCATGGGGACATCTCTGAGTGAAGGGGGCTGATGGGGATGGTGTGCCATAAGCTATGCTCACAGGACCATGGGGGTTGCAGGGAGTTCATACACTTCACTGGTGTAGGCCAGGTGGCCGCAGGTAGGGGGTGGTCTAATATTTCTCTCCCAAACTTTCGCTTTAAAACTCTGGTGCATGTAGTGTGACCTGACCTCTCTGCCTCCCTGCACAAACACGTCCACTTCTTTAGGCATCGGCTGTTTCCCGATGCACTCTGCAACACTGCCTTCACGTCCTTGCGGTTCGGACAACGAGCACTTCGGTACCCAACCGCGTGCATCTTCCCTGTCAACCAGCCTCTTACCCTCCCATTGACCTCTCCCTTCCACCAGCCATTGGCGCCCAGCTTTGTGTAGATCTTCACCACGTCGTCCTCCGCCAACGAGAGTTCCCGCGTGTCCCTGGCACTGTAGTCATAGCGCGCGATGGCGATGCCCGTCACCCGTGGAGTCAGAACTGGCACAGTAGACGGGAGCAAACAAAGGAAAGGGCATCACTCACCGTACAGATGAAACAGCCAAACGAAATTAAACATACTCCTTCAAAGAGTGTGAACACACTCCTTGTACATTTATGCTACAGTGGACCCAGGTGTGTGGCCTAACTCTCAAAGTCTGCATTCATTTATCTGACACTTTTCTCCAAAGTCCCTGGCAGTGTTAAGCTATTGAACAGTGACTTTCCTATTTACACAACTGAGTAATATTTACTGTATTAATTCTGGGAGAGTATCTTGCTTGAGGGTACTATAGCAGGAGGTGGGATTTGAACCTGGGGCCTTCGAGCACAAGGCCCGCACACTAACCGCAACACCCCCTGGTACCCCAGCTAAAGCCCCATTTGGTCATCCAAAGTGTTGCACTGAAGAAGCATGCAGTGTGTGACAGCTGTCTTAAAATGGACTCGCAATGAACTCATGAAGTTCCAGCGTGTATTTCTGTGGACGTGTTAGTAAACGTACAGCAATCAGAAGTAGGGAAGTAAGAGTAGCATGGGATCACATCATCACGTGCGTTTCTCTGTAAAATCAAATAACTCCTCAAGTTTTCTCCAAGCTTATTGTTCCCCAACTAAGGTGATGCTCCAAAGAAGCCGGTGGGACCCTTCGCTGGTCACCACCTGAGCTCCTGTGGCATCAGTGAGGATGGCAGGAGGTGTGACCCGTGGCAACCCACTCCTCTCTACTGATTCATATATTGGCTGGATCTCTGACACACACCGACGTGCAAGCAAAAATTCCAAATTGTTTTTTCCACATGATGTTTTTTTGTCATCAGGCACAAAATGGCTTAGAGTGTCAACAAAAAAATTTATTTCATAAACAACATGGGACCTCTTATGTGGGGGGCAGCAGGTGGCACAGTGGTTAGAGCTACCAGAATGCATTTGAAAGACCCAGGTTCAAATCCCACTCCTGCTATATTACCCTTGATCAAGGTACTCACCTAGAACTGAAACAGTGAAACTACCCAGCTGTAAAAATGTTTAAGTAACTGTAAGTAGTTTAACACTCTAAGTTGCTTTGGAGAAATATATAAAAAGAAAACATTTAAAATAAGCAGACATTTTTCCAAATGTTAAAAAACACTGATAAAGACAAGGCATCCCACACAGAGACACAGAGAGACGAGTACAGAGCGACATGCTGGGAGTGAGGTGTACGGAGCGAAAGGGCTGCGCCGCAGCCAAGGCCGGACAGCTCCGGCTGCCGAGGAGCCGGAGGAGAAAAGTAGAAAGCGTCACCAGTACCTGACCAGAAAGGAGCGGAGGAAGGGAGCACAAAGCTGGAGTCAGCAGGAGGAGCTATAGAGAGTTCAGAGAGCAAAGGAGCTGGGGAGGAGGCGCGGGGCAGCACAGGGAAAGAGAAACGCAACGTTACCGCAAAGCGAGACGACCAGACGGTGGTAACACAGAGGGTGATGTAACAGAGACACAACAACACAAAGCGTCTGCGGTAAACGCTCACATTCTACCGTGCTGTCACTTTCATAAGGCAAGGTAAGTACCATCGGGTCGAATTCAACTACCGGTGACATTTCGCATGGTTTTCATGGTAAGAGAGGGTATGGGAGCGGTTGACCATGGCCTTCTTCCGCATGTCTTTGGGATGCGAACACAGGGAGAAGAGAGAAACTCCACACACCGAGCCAGATTCGAACTTACACCTGGACACGCAGCTCAGAGGCACGAGAGCTGTAGTGGCACGCTGCTTCTGATGCTCATAAAATGATTCATAATGCTGACCCACCGACCCCCCCACATCATTACGATGCTCATTTTGTTGTTGTTGCCGTGGTGCTGAAGCGGTTATTGATGTTTACATCGTGATGATGTTTTGTCTTATCACAAGCATGTCTGGGAGCGTATTTACAAGACAGCGCAGAAGAGCTGAGAGACGTCCTCCCGGCCGGTCCCCCTCGCCTCCCACATGCCCACACAGCGTTGGACTGGGGACTCAGCGAGATCCATCCCAGCATGCACCGAACGGCGTGGTTTGAACATGCTGCCGGATGAAGGCGCAGCAGTCGACGGCCGCCTCTTAAAGGGCCTTTTATGTGTGACTACAGGAACCCCGTGCATGCCGTGGCGGCGAGAGGCAGGGAACGGCGCCAAAGCATTAATTAAAACTTTACTTTCGCTTCCACACTTGCTTTCGTGCTTCTCCATCCAGCCTTCCGCTCCAGCTTTTTCTCTCTTTTTTTTATTGGGCGTCTGTTTCTCCAGACTTTGTTAAGCAATTCAAAGCAGAAACTCGGTCTGACGCCACACAAGAGCTCTATGCTAGTAAAAGCAAGGGTTAAAAAATTTGCCAAATGTTTGCTTTTTTCAGACATGCATTTATACGTGGTCCTGCTGCTTTTCGCAGGGTTATGCATTAATTCATGACTGCGCGCAGTCTTTCAGAAAGCGTCTCTCCACACCGCGCCGTCCGTTCTCCCCGTCCGTGATACCAAACCACCCGAGATGCGTTAAACACACACTCCTGCTTTTGCCACAGATGCCTTCGCATCAGGTGAGTTAAACACCCAAAGCAAAAACACTCATGTTTTGCTATATAGCCAGTTCCATAAAATCACCCCTTTCCCCCAATATTTTTTTATTCATATTATAAATCAAGGTTATGTGTCTGCCACTCACAGCACACACGCACTCGATATCAAGAGGGTTCAGAAAAAGGAGAATAAACATAGCCACACTTTCACATTGGTCCCAAAAAATGTATATAAACAGTGAAATATATCAGTCAGGATACGGTTTACATCTTGCAGTTCAGACATCCTAAAAGTAAGTAAGGAAAAGCAATCCAGTTACATCAGTTATATCTCCGCTCACACTTTAAAAGCCGACTCATATTTTTTCAGTGTCACAAACAAATTTTATAAGTCAAAAGTAAAGGTGAAAACATTGATCCATGTTTCTGCAGGGGCTGAGAGCATTAAAGCCTTGATTGTCCATCACTCTCAGCACATACCTACTTGTCCAAATGTGTGTGGCACATACACACTTTGAATCAATACATATGAAAATGTGATTTTTTTTTTTTTTTCTATCCTGGAGAAGGAAATCAAGTGCAGATTGGTATGCAGCGAGTTTGAGTCACTTTCCGGGACAGGGTGGAGGAGAAAACACCAAAAAAAGCATCCAGCCCAGAATTTCATTTCCTTTAATGCCATTTCTGCTTCTGTTTGTTTGCTTAAGAATGAGAAAAATGAAATTGCAGGCTTTTTCAATATGAGTCCAGGGGTGCTGTTCCCACTAGGACCCTGCGCAATTGGATGGCCTCTGACCTTCCGTCTTTTTCGCACAGTGACCCAGCTCTCTACAATGAAATCTCACCTTGGCCTTGATTGGATGTCATAAACCACTCGATCAATCCTGAAGAGTCTTTAACTGCAGAGTGTGAGCACATATTGCTTTTAACCCTTTCCACTCTGGATAGCACCAAACATTGATTTCAACCACAACCTCATTGGATGCCACCAAACACAAGACCTTTGCAAGAACAGTCAGGTAAGTTTAGGATTTTTAACTCACAGGTTCAATCACTTATGGGCTACCTCCCTCCTCACACATCCAAAGACCAACCAACCAACCAGTTTCAATAACCGCTTGGCGGTGTAGCGGCGAGCCGGAGCCTATCCCAGAGACATTGGGTGTTAGGCTGAAAAGGTGGGGGGGGCACACCCTGGATAGAATGCCAGTCCATCGCAGGGCAACAACTAGGTACCCAGGCACACAGCCGGGCGAAGGCATTGGAACAATTGCAGGGCAAGCATCTTGCTCAAGGGCTCTACAGCTGGAGGCAGGGATCGAACCAGCAACCTTCGAAGTCAAAGGCAGCCGCTACATCCAAAGACAAACATAAAAATGATACATATATGAGCAACAGCCTTGTGATGGCCTGGTGACTCATACACAGTGTACCTTTATCTCAAATCCACTGGTTCCAGAAGAGCCTCTGTGCCACCAAGACCTTACATATGACAAGCAATTTATCACTGATTAAGGATGGATGGATATTAGCAAAGTCCAGTAAAAAATTAATATATATGTACAGTACTTTCATTCTTAGGGGAATATTAACTACTCATATTTTAGCAGATCTTTAATGTCTAATGTGTCTAATGAATCCAACCCCCAGAAGTCTGATAGTATTTGCTATTGAACTGGAAAATTTTTAAACGCTACATAAAAAACAATCCAAAGACATAAAAACACCAAAACTAGAATTTTAAACTCATTTTTGTGATATCCACAAGCCACCACGATGTGTGTCGAAGTAATGGTGTAGGCTATAACTCACTGTCTGTATAAATCAATATGCTTGAGCTGCGCAGACAGCAACCACAGAAGGAGGCTGATTCATCAGTTTAACAAATTGCATGTGATACAAAACACAGGAAAGCAGAAAAACGCATCAGGTAATAAAAGCTGAAAAGACACAAGATACTGTAGACAAACAATTTGCTTAAACACAAATTCAGTTTTTTTCATGTGGCTTTAACCTTCAACAAATTTAGTCAAAGTATTGTTGGAGCGTACCTGTGTTTCTTATATAATTACCATTATTCTTATTACAATCTGATTTACTTTTAATTGTAATTTATTATGCTTTAATTTCAGGTGTACTTTTTCTTTAATATTATTTTTTATTTTATTCACCATATGGTATTTATTGTCCCATCTCTATCTGTGATATGGGCTGATGTAGGAGTTTCTGGAACAGAGTGTTTCTGCTACTGGTAAGATTCCACTGTACTAGGATTGAGTGAAGAAGACCTTGGAAGGTCTTTGTGTCTGGTAAAAAGAGATAAGAGGTTAAACAGTATGAAAAGACACAACAGGGGTGTGCAAGAGTGTGAATCCATGATGGTGAATACCTGGTGAGAAGTGTACATCTATGCTGGACAAGATCTGGTGAGAAGACTAATGAAGCAGTTTTTAAGCTAATTGTGCGTTGTTACTGAAAACTCCAAAGAGCCCTGAATTGAAATAGATAAAATCCAACAATATTCCATCCAGTCAAGGAATAAAAAAGACATATACCCTACCTGAAGAGTCAAATTAAAGGTTAAGCTTGCTTTTCAATGCTAAAGCGGTCAGCATCAATGAACCAACTTTAACTGGCAATTTAAGACAAGAAGGTTGGATTCTGGTTGTGTCCACGAGGTTTAATTTTTAATATGGTCTTCTTCTGATGTGTAAGACTAAGCGATGAACGGTAGCTCGCTTTGGACGAAAGCACATGGTGTGAATACATTAACGTGATGTCATCAGCGTGTGACACTTACCATGTTCACCACACCGCTGGCTTCTCTGTCGAGTGATTGTACGCAACGCCCTGTACGGGAACAGCAGTGCAGTGTCCAGGGTGCGGAAGCCTTCTTTCAAGGAGTTCTGCTGGTAGTATTCAATCAGCTCCTGGTCAACACACCCAGCGTAAGTACAAGCAGTGCACAGTAGATGAACTGGACTCTTCCAGTTTTGCACTTGCATGGCACACACTGGCCAAATGCTTATTATTAATTGTTTCTAGCCTGTTTCAGATTGTTGTTGGCTTCAAAGATAATCTTCTGTTTCTTTTCATTGTGATAGGCTAACACCATACGCCTCCCACTCCATCCACCAATGCACACATCTCAGCCACCTCTAGCAACTGGAGCACAAAATTAAATAAGAAAAATGAGCAGTTTTCCAGACGTGTTCACTGAGGTGAAGACAAGGTGACAGACACAGCACGGTGAACACCCTTAGGGTGTAATCATTCAGCCGATGACCTCTGAGACCAGTCTGCATTTCCACAATTATTAGGAAAACTGAGGAAGCCGCATGCTGTATTGATGTAGTTCTCATCACAAAATTAAAAAAGATCACATCGATAATTAATCAAGTCAGTTCAAAGAAACCTGAGCACTTACTAATATGCTTTTGAACTTCCTGTTCTCCGCAATGTAGAAAACTCCATCCTTGTTTAAAATCTTGATGTGCTTCACTTCGTTGTTGTACCTGTGGGCGATGAACAAGTTATCACCATAATTTTCTGGTGGTCAACGCCATCCAAGGAAAAAAATGGGCCCCGTGCACAAGAGCTGACATAAACATACGGGATAGTTCTCATTAATACACATATTTATGGGATGCAGAGCTAATGTAAACCATTATGAAAGTTGAAAGATTTGTGAAGGGTACGGAGAAACCTTGTTGAGTCTTTACCAGCTCACATTGAACCTGGGACTGATCTGCTGAGACCATGTAACCAAAAGATACCATCTCTGAGGGGGGAGGCAGCTAAAATGCAGTACACTACAGGTAGATATTGGGTGTTATATGTTCAGTTTGTGAGCATTTGTTAAGTGTGTGGTGTAAAATAGCTATGAAAGAATTGAATGAGCATGGGTAGACAACCATACAGTATTACAAATTAATCAATGAAGGGAAACCGCCTTGTTATGTTGTGTTGTGACAACACACACACATTTTCTGAACTGCTTGTCCCAGACGGGGTTGCGGGGAACCGGAGCCTACCCGGCAACACAGGGCATAAGGCCGGAGGGGGAGGGGACACACCAAGGACGGGACGCCAGTCCGTCGCAAGGCACCCCAAGCGGGACTCGAACCCCAGACCTACTGGAGAGCAGGATCTGGTCCAACCCACTGCGCCACCGCACCCCCTTGTCATGACAACAAATGTCTGAAAACTATTGATTGAAATTTGTCCATTTTTAGTGGGTGTTTGTGATATTTCCGCATGAATGGGTGTTAATTTTGGGGCTGAGGAATCCATAAAAAATATTACACGGTAATTACAGCAGTTACATCTTCAACTTATGAGAATTTACCTTCTGAAGGGCTTCCCGGAAACAAATTCCTTCTTAAGGCAGAGGAAGACTATGCTATATATATTATTATAACGGAAGGGCCTCGTTCTGCCACTGCTAGCACCCTACCCGAGAGCTGGAGGGAGATTGTGAATATTAAAAAAATACATATTCTGTCTGTAGATAAAATAACATCTAAACTGCAGCAGCCCAGTACGCTGACGGGTGCCCAAAGTATTTAGCAGACATTTTAGTGATTAAGGGAAAATATGCACAAAAGTCAAGCCAGGGAATCCTGCCGCCCACAGACTTACTTGATGCTAATAGCGTACTCTGCAAATTCTTTACTCCTGTGTCTCACGAGGTAGGTGCTGTTTTCTCTGTCAATCAGCTCTGCTTCAGCCTGGGGTCTCTCGATGGGCCCTGCAAACCTACCCAATCCGCATAATCCGAGGTCAGCCAAACACCACAAGAGATCATGGTTTTCACCCTGTTTGTCTCCAAGCTTTCCACAAACTGCAGTTTCATCAGACGTACGGTCAAGGCTTAAGGCAGATCGCACGGACTTAAATGAGGGCACACAACAGGAGCAGGGAAAGAAAGATGAACGGCAACGTACACTGAAGGGTGAAAAACTCTTACGCAATGCTCAACACACTTACCACAGATGCGCGGAATAATCTATGGGCTTTGGGACCTGTATTAAACAAAGGGGTGGAAATGAGGAATTAACTGTATATTATGATGTATTAACTGACTGAAAACAATATAAGCAACTATTTGCCATTTTATACAGATTGCTGCGCGATGCTTAGTATAATTGCTGCTAATTGTCCTTTGAACATTCCCATATTGTTTATCATCCCCAGTGGATCATTAGCTACAGTTTATAGGCATGAGCGCTAAAAGCAGCATCTGTGTGTTGTCTGCTCTTAGAATTTTCGTCAGACTACATGATTTATACCCAAGCCCTACAGGACAGGACATGACACAAAAAACAACACTGGTAATTTGTCACAGTAGACCACCCCCCCAAATCAATTGGTGAGCTAGCGAGCGCCTTGTGTCTTTCAGGTAATTTTCAGTTATTTCTCACACGGGGAGCTCTGGAAACCACAGCTGTCTCCACGGAGAAAAAAAAGCATTCGAGACAAAAGGCTGTAGCTCAAAGTAACTGAGGAACGGGCTTCAGGCAGCGAAGGCACCTGTTCGGCTGGCTAGGCCAAAGCTGCTGTTATCGGGCTGAAAAATAACGGAAAAGTTTATACTTACACATGGGCATGGTTTCACATTATCACTTGGGAAGAATCCAATTTCTCCCGTTGCCGGTATTTTACCCTGTAACCATGATGGATAAGCGCATTACGTTTGGCTGGGAGCCGTCTAACCAGAACAATTAGTTCAGGAGGGAGCGAAGGCACTCGTTTACAGCCGGCTTTAATTTTTGTTCTCATTCTGCCACTGGACAGATCTGTAAGGTGTCTAAATAGGTGCCTGGTGTTAGCAGTACTAATGAATCTTTCTCATATCGTTGAACACAAAAAAATATTGCTCTGGGGTTACAACAGAAACGGCTACTGGACAAAACAACGTTCGGATGTTGCACGGAGACACAAAGCAATCACCGGCTTTTTTCTTCCGCTAAACCATACGAATCGCTGCCAGCAGATACAGATAGTATACAGGCATTTTCACAAGTACTCTTCACATCCCATTTTCACATTCATAAAAACGTTGTTAATACCATGTGAATGTTTCTGAGATAAAAATCATTACCCTGTTAAAAAGGGTACTTAAAAAAAATATTCAGATTGCTATGTCGTGCCTTGATGTTTTCATGGTAAATACCCATAAAAAGACACGTTATTCTTCCACGCTTTTGTGCCACAGTTTATTTAAAATGTATTCGGTAACGTGCTCAGAGACGAAATAAGGCATCCGTATTTCTTTTCATACTGAGGTCTGTTTTATTCCAGTAGCATATACTGTATTACTGCCAAAGCATAGTCCTTTGAAAACTAGATTTACACCAGAACCCAAAAATGTCCATAATGCATTTAACTTAACAGCATTCATCAGTGCTTTTAAAATCATGTGTATCCGTTACAGCACAGACAAGCCAATGACAAAGATGAAGCTTTTAACCCTGTTAGTACAGATAGATGGTAACCAAAGGATTAGATGAAATCAGGGTGATTGATTGTAGTTTGCTCGTGTGCGGACAGCAGTAATTGTCTCTGGGTTACGCGAGAGATGGATGCCATTCTGTTCTCTGTTCTGTTCTTTCATGCTCAGGCACCATGTGCCAGGCTCTGCATACTGTCAGCTTTGTTTATAAAGAGCTCCATTGCTTCGCATTAAATTAAATATATAAATAATATCTTTTATTCGTTTTATTGCTGACACCTCCCCCTCTCCACTGTACCAAAAAGGAGCTTTCTTAGTCATCATCGGGCCTCGGTATTTTAATTACAGGTTTTCCTGTCTGCCTTGGAAAAATTGCGCCTCAAACTAAATCATAAATCATGCTGGGTGCCTATTTCCATCTGGGCTGTCCAAGAAACTCACCCTGATCTTTGCCTGCACCGGGGGAAGATGATGTTTTGGCGCCGCTAAACAGAAATAGCAGCAGCGATAAAATCCAAAAAGCAAACTAACAACAAATTGCATAGTATCTCTCAGGACCTGCTTCGAGGAAATCGATGCACATCTTAATTTTTGCCTTACCTCCCACCAGGAGCTGTGGATGTCTGCACCAACCAGCTCTACAATGTCCCCGATGTGGATGTTAAGCGGAGGTCCACGCGACGGGCTGGGGACACCATAGTAGTCGCGGATCACCAGCATCTTTGGCAAACCTGTAGAAATCAGACAAGCGGTACTTTTGAAAGGCTGGAGCAGGGTACAGGAAACCACACAAAGGCGCAAGACCCTGGACAATTACTATGCTGTGGAAATACTTACTAAGCTTTGCATAAAAAGCAACATTTGTTCCCATTCCAAGAATCTCTGATCAAAATTTACATGCACTGTATTTTCCATTAGTCTACATAATATGCTTTTCGACGCCAGAAATTTGCTGTCAACAGTAATGAATGCACGCAGTGCATGAACATTGTATGCAGTATATCATATTTTAATGGCTACGGGGTCCATCCCACACTGTTTGGCAAAACAAAATAGGGCTTGTCATAGTAATTTTCCTAATTACAGATCAGAGGGATTCTGTAATTTCCATTGCTTAAAGGTCTCCTTCTTCTCATGGACTAACCAGACACAAGCGCCAAGGTTGGGAGCGAGACGTTTTCCAAAAAGCATGCTAGTGAAGAAGAAGAGAGTAAGTCCTATTCTTCTTGAAGGAAAACATGTAAATTTCATGAATGTTTACAAAGGAGATAGAAAAGTTCTAATTCAATGTGAATGATATGACTGATGGGCATGAAAGCCAGCAACAGTAAATTTATTATGGAACCTCGTCATCTTCACACAGAATCGGGTACAAATCCATAATCACAGCAGAAGTACTAGTAAATTCTGCAAAACTGTCTTCCACTGCAGTTATTCCATTTTTTTTTTTTTTTTTTTTGGATTTTGTTTCTATTCAGTTACCTAAAATTGCAAAATTCTAAGGACAGCACATAAACGCGAGTAGGTAACTGACATGAGCCAACAGATATAAAAGGTATGTTACATTATGGTGCATATCAGCTGTGTTTTGGAAGGATTACAAAGGACAAGCAAATACAGGTTGGTGTAGCTAACTCTAGGGCAACAAGGACTACATTTTGGCAGGTCTTTGAATTACCTTTAAGTTATTATTTCATTTTCCAGGTGAATTTAATTCCAGAATACATAATTGTTTTGCCAAAGCAATTAATTCAGCAAAAAATATGGCAGCTGAGATGTCTAAGACATAGGGTAAAAAGGACTATATTTCTACTGATGTTGAAGTGCTGATGGAATTTGGGGGCTAAGTTCTTAGTATCTGTGATAAAAGTGTATATAATGCCCATTACTGAACTTCACTTGGCCCATCTTAGCTCTCCAACAGTTAATTAAAATGTAACACCAATACCTGTTGCTCCATCACCAAGAAAACCACACTTTTAAACTGGAAAATTAAAAAATAAGATTTTGGTTTCCCAGTGGCTCAGCCTTGGAACGGGAACTCTCAGCAACATTGGTCTCACAACTTTAATAAAGCCTGGTACACCGTTGTTAAACCTTTAAACTTGTTGGTTAATTAATGGCATAAGATGTAACTGAGTATAAACAAATACATGAACATATTTATGCCTTGGGGTCACGGGGGCGCAATGGCACAGCGAGTTTGGCCTCTGTATGCCTTCTCTGAAATAGACTGAACATTTTTAATTAATTTATTCTTTTTTTTCTGTTGATGTTGCTGCCAAGTTGCTCCTTTCTTCCATTCCAATTTTTCCCCCCCTTTTTCCTTCCTTATCACTTCTTCATTCCTCCTGCATTCTTGATAATATACAATACTGACTTTTGCCATGTTTATGTACCTTCCCTTTATTCTGTTTTCCTTTTTCAGGTTAACTACAGTTTCTGAATGTCACCCATCCTTTTTAATTTCAGTACAGTACTTACATTTTATATATTTTATTATCTTAAGTATTGTTTGTCATTTACTATCTCTTGCATTACCCCTATCTTCTTCCTCTTCCTCCTTCTCTCCTTCCACTTTGTCTGTTGTTATTAGCGTCTATACAAAGTTCTTGCCCAAATATATTTATGCATTGCTATTCGCTAAAAAAAGAAACTGGTACAATGAAAAAAGAAACTGGTCCTCAGTGTTGAAGCGGAGCTACCGACAGACCCGGTCAACCAGTCAGCCTGCATTCCCAACAGCATGTTTGCTCTCGTCAGCCTTGACAGCCGATTACTTTGTCGCTAAGCGTCTCATTTAAAAGAGGGCAGGGGTCCTTGGTGGCGTCGTGGGTTCAGGGAGAGGCGCACGGAGTAACGCACTGGGGTGCCGCGTAATTGGATGATGTTGTGAAGAGCGGGCCTGTTGGGAGGCAGGAGCTTGCGTGGCTGGAACATCAGAAAGCGCCAACAGCGAGCGCTGCGGGGTTCAAACCATTCCTCCCCGGACACACAAGAACAAGGGCTCTGTGCCTTCTTAGCAAAGTACGACATCCTTGCAGAAGTGATGCGAAATTAAAGTCGCGCAGTCTAATAGCGATTCGTGAAAGAACCGTCTATTTGCAATCTCCCTTAGATTACTATCCCAAGATAGGATAAGTATGATTAAACTGAAAAGAGGACAGGGGAGGAAAAATCACAGAAACATGGGTTCCTCTTAAAGCTAATTGTACTTTTTCACTCTCCTCGTGCAATCACTGGATTTCATCACTTTTTTTTCTCATACGTTACAATAGAATTTATTCCTGTATAGAGCTCTATTCTGAAGACAGACAGCACAGTCCCAGGGTGACAGATAAAGCGAATGACAAACCATCACATTTCACACATATACATGGAAGGAAGCGCTAGCTGGCAATAGAGAGAAGGGAAAAAATACTCCACATTGAGATGCGACGCTGGAGAAGCCACCGTCAACCAGCACACAAGTTAATATCAGTAAGAGGTCAGCGCTAAAAGTTGTAGTAGAGAAATTCTCATTCAGAACTTACACTGGTGGCCAGTCTAGAATTAAGAGTCTCCAGTGTGGGGTTAAAAGACTTTCTGGAGCACAGAAAAATAAACTATGCTTTTTTTGTTCTTCATACTATCTGTAGGCATCTTGTAACACAGAGACAGACAGTGGTAAGCGGTTAAGCCAGCCTTCTTTAGTGTGACATATGATGATTATGATGAGCTACTGCACTCAGCTACCTGCCCTGCAGCTTTCAGTACATTATAACCAAGTGAGAGCAGTCAGGCTGAAACTTTTGCCAGCCCCCCTCCAATGCACTCACACACACAAACACACACAAACATACAAACCACGCAAGCAGAGAGAGGAACGAAAGAACGGCGCAGTGACATGGAGAAGTAAGGGGTGTTCTCCACACCTTAATTGAAAAACAAACAGCAGCCATTCAGCTTCAGTTCAAAAATCCATTTTGCAAGCAAATGATTGCTGTAAACCAGGACGCTCACTTCAGTAAGCGTACCATGGATGGCTGTACAGATAAATGTATTAATCTGAGAGCTAGCGATCAAACAGCATTTCGGTGTAAGAAGTCACGCAGAACAGCGATTGAGATGAAATATGCTTAAATTCATCGATTCTTGAATGAGTACAAATACAAGTGGCACTTACCAGAGTCCAACTGTCTGTTGAAGGCAATACCTCTCTGTAAAACAAGAAAAACATCATCTGCGCATTATACAGTGAGTTAATCCTAACTGTTTTCTTGTATTTTAAGAAATCTTTATTTTCGTAATAATCAATATACGTATTATTGCATGACATTATAAGAAGTTACTGAATGATATCACGGGCAACATTGCGTGATTTTTACGATGGCTGTAGCTTTCAAACAGAAGATGAAGTATGTTTTCATAGCTAATCCAGTATTAAAAACCTTTGCGGGTTTCCATATTTTTTAATACAATTGCATACATGTGTCATTAAGCACCGAAAACACAGAAAAATAAACTGGGTCTCTCATATGTGACATGGAATGAAAAACACCACGAAATAAATAGGGAAAACTTGCAAACCAAATTGTACATTAGGAATGCATGCATATTTCTTTTCTGCAGATGCTTTGCAATGAGCCTAATTTTTCCCTTTGGCACAAAGGTCATTTACAAACTTCAATTTAAAAAATAGCTGAAGGGAGTCCGAAAACAGCCGTGTTACTGATTCCAACTTGCAGCTTTCTTCAAAACTGAAAACGGCACTTCATTTAGAATGGATCAGGAAAAGGCTTGAGCAGGTGAGAGCACAGGCATCCCCTGCAGCCTCCCTCAGTGGTAATTTTTTTTCAGAGAAAAAAAAGAAGCCCTTCTTACCGGAGGTTTGGGTGTGCTGGAATCTGAAAGAAGTTTAAAGACAGGCATGTTGAGTGCGGAATCAACCAGCGTACTAGTACGTCACAGTAGCGTGCGCTCATGCGCTGCTCTACCTGGCTCATATGGCACAGGAGCTACCTGGAGGAAGCCTAGAGTAAGCCACCCCCAAGGGGAGGACTACAACCTGCCCCACCCCTACTGTTCTGTACAGTGGCATACCTGTCCAGAAGTTTCTGGCAGCTCTCATACATTCCGCAGCGATGGCGAGGAAGGGACACGGAATGAGATAGAGCAGCGGCTGAGTAAACACACGCTTTCTCTGGAACGCCCAAAAAGCTCTTAATCCCTGCATGGTGTGGAGCCGCACGTCCCGCACAAGGCTCGTACCACGTCGTCCCCGTCCCAGTAGGGATACCACACAAAGCCAGCTGGTTTCACGCAAGCTTTTTGGACAGCTCAGTTGGCTCAGCGCTTTGGGTCAGAAGCAGCTCTACAGATCTGTGGCAGTGTGTCCAAACAGTACATCTGAACAATGAGTCATGCAGACCAGACCACCTGAGCCAAGACTGAGTGAGAAGTATACCAGTGAGACCCCCTAAAAGCACTTGAAACACATTGATATGGTGAATAATGTGCATTTACATATTCAGCTGATACTTTTCTCCAGAATGACATACAATATTGAGCTACTTACAATTATTTGTCCATTTTTACAGCTGGGTGAACTTTACTGGAGCAATTTTTAGGGTTTTACACACACACACACACACACACACACACACACACACACACACACACAAGCTGTCTGAAGCCGCTTGTCCCAAGTAGGGTCACAGCGAGTTGGATTCTAACCTGGCAACACAGGGCACAAGGCTGGAGGGGGAGGGGACACACCCAGGACGGGACGCCAGTCCGTCACAAGGCAACCCAAGCAGGACTCGAACCCCAGGCCCGGCAGAAAGCGGGACCCGGCCAAGCCCGCTGCACCACCGTGCCCCCATGCCCCCTCCCCATTGGAGTAAAAAAGCAGCAGCTCACACCACTATCCCACCATATGTACAGTTTAACAACCAATTCACTCAGAGAAAGGCAGCTGTGCTTGGTCCCAAACACCAAGACACAACCCATTCTGCATCTGTGCATTTTGTCCAAAACTGTCAAAACCATTGCATGGTTTTTTTCTAACTGAAAACCTGTAAAATTTCTCATTAACGCTAAATAAGCTCTGAGCATTACACATTTGCTCAACTGTCACATGTTCAGTACCTCAACCTGTTCTTTGTTGGGAAGAGGAGAGTTACACTTCTAGGAAACAACAAGACAAAACAGACACATGCTGCCAGCAGACACCCCTCCCCCCATGCCTGGCATCTTGGCACTTCATCGGCATGTCATAGATGTCTTCTCCTGGCCCACACATCACCATGACATGCATTTCAGTTATTAATCCTTGTGTTTGTTCCTCCTGCTGCGAAGGAAGTATATGATAATTGCCTTACTTAACACACCCTTCCCTACAAGGTACACCAATTCCCAGTTACACATCTGGACACCCAGTGAAGATAGGCTGAGTAGCTAACACACATTGGATAGCAATGTCCTTTTGTGAGATCTGCGACTGCAACCTGGTTATGGGTACAGCACTTCACCCCAGCGAGTGCAACGTGGTCATGGTATGAGGTCGGAGACAAATGAAAGCAAGCGGCAGCCACACGGCTTGCAGTCGACCGTCTACTCACCTGGACTGGTCTTGCCGCAGTTGCCGAAGCGCCCCAGGCACTCTTTGTGGGCCCCAACCCCACACTTGGAGCACAGGTAGCCCTGGTTGAAGATCCCTCTGGGTCAGGGAGAGGGGACACAGATGTGACTGTCAGGGGGTTGAGTCTACCTACCATTAACAAACCCTCTCGCAGGACAGAGCGATCTGGTATCCAGCCTAGCTTAAGACTCGAGGCTCAAATCATGAATTGACATAGCCTGAGGCCCATGGTACCGCAAGACTCGACATTAATTTTTTGTGTGTTTGATTGTCCGCAGGAGAAGAACATTTTACATTTCACACGTCTCATCCGGTTTTGCACCTGCCCAATTTTGGGTATCGCACGAAACAAAGCGTACTTAGAAAAACTCTCTTACCCAAAATGGATATGTGGCGATTTTTCTTTTTTTGCTTTTTAACAGTTCTTTTCAAGTCAGGCAGGCACACTTCCCAACCTCCATTGCCTGAGACACTCTCTCAGACACCCCCATTCCCCTCAGCCATTGAAGCCCCCTCACCGGAGGAGCATGCGGCAGGAACTGCAGGATGCGATCTCATCAAAAGTATGCATCTTGAACTCGTGCCAGTTGCTGTTGGCCTCCTCTGGTCGGATGTTGGACCTGCGTAGGAGAGAGAAGCCCAGGTGAACGAGTGTGCAGAAACAGTTGCGCTGTCTTTAGACCCAGAAGCCTGGAGGAGGGATTATGTGCGTAAGGTTCTGAGTTCCCCCCATCCTGTGCAGCGGCAAGCAAAGCAAGTTCCCGTTATTGATTCACTCGCATTTGCTGAGGGCGAGCTCCTGTCCATCTCGACACAAATTCTGTGCCAAAACTCCTAACCTCCTATTGCACTTTTGGAATATAATGTAACCGAAATAGCGGCAACACGCCAACAGCAGCAGGTGGTGTAGTGATTAGAGCTGTCATCTTGCAATTTAAAGGTTCAGGGTTGTCCTCCCACCTTCTACTGTAGAGCCCTTGATCAATGTACTCAACCTGAATTGGCACTGTATGAATACCCCAATGCATAAATGGATAAATCCTAGCAAAGATGATTATTTTAAAGTGTCAAATAAATAAGTGTTGTTTAGGATTCCGGGGACACGGTGGCACGGTGGGTTTGACCAAACAAGCGGTTGTAGACATTGGTTGGTTGGTTTAGGATTCCCCAAAGGAAGACTTGAGGAATGCAGGCAGTTTCCCGAAACACTGACCTAAGGGTGCCAGCCTCACTCTATCTGCCCCTCACAATCCTTGCACACATATAGGCCCCCCTTTGTGTGATATTAAAATGTATTTTTGCCCCTAGAGTACCATACAGTAATTGATATTATATAATTACCTTTATTTATGTGACACCTTTATTCAAGAAGATTTACGGGGCTATATATACTGAACTCAATACAGTCATTCATACACAGCAGAGAAATGTAACTGATTCACACACACTATAGGCAATTTAGACTCACCAGCTGACCCGATACTCGGCTTTGGACCGTGGGAGGAAACCAGAGCACCGAGTATGCCAGATTCAAACCTACATCCAAACTCTAAGCCCAGGTGCAGTGAGGCTCCAATGCTACCCGCTATAATGAGCTTGTAAGTAAGTAAGTAAACATGTGTGACGTGAGTCCAGGGGAGAGTCCAGGATGCCAACAGAGTCACTATCACTATGTATGTGTGTCTGCGTTTGTGTGCAACCAAAGGATGTGTCCAAAACAGACCGACAGGCACTGAATTCAGCAACTGGCTGTTGTCACAGACTGTGTGTGGGGCAAGGAAAGACACTCACATGGCCATGCCAAAGCGCTCCAGCCACTTCTTCTTCATCTCCTTGGTCTTGAAGAAGAACTCAAAGCCACTGTGTCCCTGCTGGTGTGTGAGGTAGAACCCATACGACCACTGCAAAAGCACGTACACACAGCAGGAGCGCATCCCAGAAATTAAAAATTAGTAAGAAGGAAAAAATTGTTGCGCCCATCTTGCTTGTTTGGATAGTTAATTAGTAAGCGCTGGCAGAGTTTCTTCACACTTGTATGAATCTACGGACTGTGCCTAGACTCCACGAATAGACAGTTTACTCCAGACTCCCGTAACCATTTGCATAAAAGCTTTCTTTTTCCTCTTTTTTTCTGATCTATACTGATCCAAAACTAGTTGCCATTTGTGACATCATGCCGCCGAAAGAGTACTAATGTTTATGTTTTCCATCAGCATCCATCTGTTGTCTCTGCTGGTTGGAAAAGTGTACAGAGAAGCAGTCAGATCTCAGCACATCTGAGGATCGGTGGGGAGAGCGCACGTGGGAGGGGGAGGCGGAGGGGCCGCGGGGCACATCAAATGGATAGGCCAGTGGGTGTCTGTTTTGCCAAGGTCTCCTTTGTGAAACAGCATGTCCCGAGCCAGCTGCTCAAAGACACCTCTCTCAGGAGATGTCGGCATTGAGGAGATTCTGAAAAGAAACTCATTTCCTAGAGGAAAAAGCAGCATCCGACAAGGCAGCACTGGCCAACAAGGAATGTGGGCTGTAAAAAGAGGAGTCTGGGTGTCATTGGGTAAAATCTCTGGCACACGCTTGCCGTGCATTGAATAAAAGCTTTCAAAAGGTCATATTTTTGAAAAAAAATAAATAAATAAATTCTGCAGAGAGACTGATTGACAGCTTTGGTACTGCTGGGACATTATGCTGGTTGCAAAAAATTAACAGGGATTTTATCTAAGCCCCATGCTATAAATAGACATCTATGCAGTCTCACTAACTGGGTTTTTTTTTTTTTTTTTTTTTTTTTTTAAAACTTTGCATAATTGCATTTTTGCATAATGAGAACGGTACAAACTTTTTCGCTACCGACTGATCGTGCAAGTTTTGTTTTCGCTACAATTATGCTTGCTTGCATGTGTCGAGAGAAATAAACACGTAGGATCATTAGTGGCAACGGGGTGCGCTGGCAAACCTTTCTGTTTTCTCTGTCTGTCGTCGGGTTGTTGGTGATTTTGAAATAGTTCAGATCGATCACCTCCTTCATCTCGTAGTTGTCTCCCCGCCTCTTGCAGACAATCACTGCCACGTCGAAGAGGAAGATGTGCCTGCAGCGACAGAGACAGGTGAAGCCCTGGCTCTCTGCTGGCCCCGTCTGCCATGTGACCGCCAGACGGAAAACAAACGAGATCCTTTCGTGCTTGTGTTCGCAACAGCAATCTCACCGGTCCTGTTTGGCGCGTTTGTCAACTGTGGCCACCCGCACCTCGCCGTCGCCCTTGGGTCTGCCGTAACTCACCAGCGGCTGGTTCTGCACACATGCAAATGGGTCACCTTTCAAACTCCAAGACACAACAGAAGAAGTGACCCACAGCAGTGATTCAATCAAGGCATTCGAGCAGCAACCAACACTAGGAATGCAAGAAATAAATATAAATAATAACGCTGAACTGTGCAATCAGGCGTAGACTTGATCCTCATATTGTGCGCAGGTGTGTGTTCTGTTACATACCTAACACTCTGAGTCACCTTGGATAAAGGTTTCAGCTAAATTCTACTTAATGATCACTGTATGCTACCTTAAAGAAATGTAAATTTATGGTATCTATTATGATGTGTAACTGTCAATATAAATACAAGAAAAACAAGTGCTAAATGCAGTAGTGTAGGAACAACAATCAAATTCTAAGCAGAGGGGCAACGCTAAATGTTTTCTGGCCTTGTGTGCTGTGACCAGAAGAACCCCTTTTACTACACGTGCTAAATTTTGTCTTTGAGTTGCATTATATAGACAACATAAATTAGTTACCCCTGGCCTATCGCAGGAAACAATGTGCCATGATAAGTAGTCTCTATTTGATCAGATGGCCAAGTCAAGCTCACCAGGTTCTCTATGGAGCTCTGGTACTGCTCTATTTCTCGCAAGGTCTCCGTGTCTCTCTTCACTTCATTCACATATTGTGCCAGATCCTAAAAACCACAGGGAAAGGTTTTTTTTTTTTTCCCCATTTTAACTTCAATGAAGCAGATGAAATTTAAAAACAAACACAAGCACATTTTCTGAAACCGCTTGTCCCATTCCGGGTCGCGGGGAGCCGAAGCCTAACCCGGCAACACGGGGCGTGAGGCAGGAGGGGACGCACCCAGGGCGGGACGCCAGTCCATCGCAAGGCACCCCGAGCGGGACTCGAACTCCAGACCCACCAGGGAGCAGGACCCGGTCAAACCCACCGCACCCCCAAAAATTTTAAAACATTACAATGAAATCTCATATCCCACAGTTTTATCCAGTTGCCCCCACCCCAAGTCAAAAGATGTCTTTCAGGTGAACCGCTGACTCCAAGAAGCCCAAAATGTTTGTATGTGAGTATGTGTGTTATTCTGCCCTGCTGCATAAATGTTTAAAATACACACAGGGAGTTCAAGGCACTGTAGGCTATTTAGCACTGTAAGACACTTCGGACAGACGTGTCACCTACATGCGAACTAATGAAAATAACAGCAACGTAAGCTCTGAAAGTGCCTTTTCAGCCTATATTTGTGTCAGACTTTAGAGCACCTTTCGGGGTCAACATCTGTACAGGTCACATGATGTTCATGATTTCTTTACACTCATGTGTGCAAATGAGTTTGAGGATGACACAAATTTCAGGCCTCTTGACCTGATCTGCGCTGCAGCCTCTCTGACCACGTGGGAAGACGTCCCGCTGTTATTTCTGCCCATCGCCGAAGGCAAGCCAATTTCCACTCCGCAGATGCGACTAAAGTATATTTTCTGATCAGGCTTCGAGTGCAGCGCAGGAATAATTTTAGGAAGTTAACCGCAACAGCCTGATACCTCAATCAGTGTTAAGTGGATAATTGCACCTAAGTAATACCCAAGTTTCTGCATAATTTGTGCTTCCTCTCCAAATGATTCGCTTCAATGATGAGAGAGTTTTACCCTGCGATGCCCCACCGAATGCTACTTTAATCACACCTCAACACCTTTCAGTAAGGAATCTCTGTTAATGCTAGGAGGAAAAATTAGAACAAGGGGCTGCAAGACCTGTAAGACAGCCGTGCGGCGAGACTGGTACCATCCAGTCCCGTTGCAAAATTGTTACGCACTCGTCCTCCGTCGCTTGGTCTCCCCATGTCTGGTTTTCTATGTATATGGTTCCCAGTTATTAATGCCATTCATCGTTAATTGGTCTGGATTATCATTTATCCTATCTGCGCGTCCTCAGAATTCACTTCAGCACAATAAAGTGAGACTGTATTTGAAAACCGTGTCAAGCGGCTATATGAGAGAAGCTGTGAGACGCACTGCATTGCGGGAACCTCGTACCCGCACTTTCAGCTGTGGTCTTGCTTGAATAGTCACACGTTTGTCTGCATCCTCTGTTCTGCACCATTGTGCTTTAATTTTTTTTAATGATTAATACATTTAAATAGGGGATGCGGTGGTGCAGCAGGTTTGGCCAGGTCCTGCTCTCTAGTGGGTCTGGGGTTCGAGTTCCGCTTGGGGTGCCTGGTGACGGACCGGCATCCCGTCCTGGGTGTGTCCCCTCCCCCCTCAGCATTGCACCCCGTGTTGCCGGTTTAGGCTCCGGCTTGCCGTGACCCAGCTTGGGACGAGTGGTTTCAGCAAGCGTGTGTGTATATTTAAATGTCACATCCCAGGTAGCCAGTCCAGGTAAGTATACCTTAGGAAATCCTTATTCTTTTATTTATTTTATAGAAAAGTTCTTAATTTATTTATTCCATTATAATGCGTTACAGAACTTTTTGCTTACGATAATGAGAACGATTTAGTGTAATTTCGTGGTGAACTACGAACGGGCTTGAAACAAATCAAATTTTTCCCAATTAGAAATAAAGGAATAAGTTTTTAGTTACCCAGTTTTTCAATATTCGGTCTATTTTCAGGAACAAATCGGGAGCGGATAACAGGGGATAACTGCATTTATTATTGAATATCCAGAGACAAACAGGCCCACACACTCGAGCGTCGCTCCTTGGCGTAATTGCTTTACCACGCTGGCTCACAGAAGGTAAGAATTCATCAAGAGAGGAGAGCAGGCCCGTTCGGTTCACTGAAGACAGGTACGGCACTTACTTTCATGGCGTCGAGTGCCATCCGCAAATTGCTCTTGTCAATTGCATCGTGAGTGTGTTTCACCAGCTCCTGTGTGATGAGAACAAGAGGAGAGAGAGTGGGTATCTCCTTGGCCGCCAGTGGCTTTCTCTTTTTTTTTTTTTTGTTTACAACAGCTAATTAGCGGCAAAGTGGCGAACAAAGCGGCCGCCGCGTCTGGGGTAACAAAGTCGTGCAGACGGCACGACGGGGAGCGGCCGCTGCTCTTCGGCACAAAGCAAATTGGCTGCTCCGCTTGCCCGGTGCCGGATCTGCTTTAATTATCGCGCGCGCATACATTTGTCTGGCCCGCTTCTGTCGAGAAATCAAACAAAGCCAATAGGGCAAATTAACAAAAGAGAAACAATTACAAAGTTCAACACGCACTCGAAAAATAGAACGTGGGCAAAGCTCACATAAGCCTGTGAGTGTATCCAGGGGTGTGTGTGCGTGTTGGGGGAAGGTGTGCGTGTGTGTATATAATGTGTATATATATATATATAGCAGCAAAGGTCTCCTGGCAACTGTGTTTCCGTAAACAAATCATTTAGGATTCGCTGCAAGGATGAAGAAGGTGACCGTGTGAGTCCTTGACACACCGTGGATAAATCATCCTCCCCACCCCCACCCACATTTTTAAGCACAGGGTGCTACAAGATATGTCCTCAAGACATTCTGGGTCTCCCCGTAAAGTAATACAAGTAAAGGGAAGAAAGGGTAGTCTTTCTGCATTCATAGTTTATTACTCCAACACTGACCCTGTAAACTTTATTATGCAAGAAAAACCAAAAGGCACTGGAAAAAAAAACACAAATTCTCCACTAGAAACAAAGACAAAAAAAAAATCCCCCATTGCCATACAGTTTAATACAGCTGGACATGGGGTGGACGCTCTGATCTACGAGACACACGATTGTTACATAGGGAAGCTCGGTACAATCACGTTTTTAAAATGCCACACCACTGAAGAGGCTAAATGAAGAAAGGTATTTATATTGTTTTCAGCAACTCATTTACATTTATTTAGCAGACACTTTTCTCCAAAGCGACTTCCAATGAACTCTATGTGGTGTTACCAGCCCTCACACCTTATTCACCATGGTGACTCACACTGCTAGATACACTACGGGTCACTCATCCATACATCAGCGGAACACACTCTCTCTGTGTCACTCACACACTATGAGGGAACCTGAACAGCATGTCTTTAGACTGTGGGAGGAAACCAGAGCAACCGGAGGAAACCCACGCAGACACAGGAAGAACATGCAAACTTCACACAGACTGAATGGGGATCGAACCCATGTCCTCTCGCACCACCCAGGCACTGTGAGACAGCAGGGCAACTCAGGTGTTAATGATACTTTACCTGTCACATGTTCTACACACTATTAACAGTAATAGTTTTTTCAGCGCGCGCCGATGACCTTGACGCTGTTTTGGAGAAAAGCATCTGCTAAATAAATAAACGTAAATGTAAATGTAATGTGTTCTGTGCAAACGAAGGCCGTTGTTGGAAAGTCCTGCCCCCGTTTTTATTTCCCAGTAGCACTTGAGCTGAAGTCCTGGGCCTCTGTGACGTAGAGAGGCCGCAGCCGCGTCTTCCTCCATGAGACCACACACAATGACGGGCCCAGGTCAGCAGACCTCAGATAGCAGGTCCCAGAAGGCAACGCCCCAGATAGATGGCCTCAGAAAGCAGGACTCAAAGAGAGAGCCACGGAGAGCAAAGCACTGGATATCGGGCCCCCGAGAGCCGAGGCTGCACTGATGGATTACAGTCAGGGTAGGTGTGGGCCTGCAGGAATGGGCTCGCTGCGAGGGGGGTGGGGGGGGGCGTGACAGCCACTCCTGGGTGCCAAGTTATCGGTCCTGACAGATGTTACCTACCTCATCTTCCCCCACGCACCCTCGCTCGCATACTTTGCCCCCCACCCCGACACCCAATCCATCCAGTGTTGCACACACGATGCTGTACACAGCGGTTGAGGAGCAGGAATGTCGCCTGCAGCTCCCCGAGAGCGATGCTCCAGCTAGAAGCACCCCCACCACACACACACACACACAAACACACACACACATACTTGAGTGTCCACACACACAGTCGCTATATATAATATACACACATTATAAGCACAGTACATATTCATCTTCCGAAATGCAAGCATTCTGGAGGATTTTTTTAATAATCTACATTAACTTACTAATTTCTCAATTTGAACAGAACTAAATTTGGGTTTTCTTGCACGCTTCCCGACAGCCGATCAGTGCAAGACCAGCACCACCATGCGATCATCTTCTCAGTTATATTTTGGCTCATGCTCTCTTAAGTTCTCAACGTCCTTCAGTCCTTATTTGTAGGTTTCACCTTTCGTAATCTTGGTAAATCAAAGCCCTCGTACATCCTATCCAGAACAGGTCAACTTGGTTGATGAATGCGAATGCATCGTTTTCATTGATTTCTTTTGTTTTTTACTGTTCAGCTTTTGGAGTCTGAATTAATATGGAATTAATACATAAAAACTACGAGAGCGCTCAACAAACACAGGTAGACAACCATACAGTATTATAGCGCAATTAATGAAGGAAAACTGTCTTGTTATGTTACGATAATGTTAAGTAATTTTGCCCAATTTAATGGGATTTGGGGATATTTCAGCATAAATGTGTGTCGATTTTAGAGCACAGAAATGCATAAAAAATTTTACCATTGAAATTAATTACCTTTGTAGTTTGGGGAAATGTACACATATACTGTATATATATATATTAAATTCATATGTATGAACATATATATTTGTACTGTTGCATTGTGCATTTATGAACATGAAAAAAACTGCAGGCAGCAGCAGTTAGATATGCGATACACGCCAAAAACTCTCAATAATAAAAACATGAAAGCACAATTTAGAAGAGAGTGCTGCGCACATGGACATACGCACCTTATGCAGTGTGCTCCTTTGGGTGAACCTGACTCTGACAGCACAGGGCACAGCCCCACCACCTCCACCAAGGCACCCGTCAGGAGGACAGGGACAGGTGGGCTGCGTCACCTGGCCTCCCCAGGGGTCCCACAGGGGCAGATCACGCACCAGGCCTTTTACCGTGACAGTTACTGTCAATTAATGCCAGTCACCCAGTGAATTCTCAGAAACTAAAGACGCATTAATTACAAACTCTAGGAACCATGAAATTAATTCTTGTACATTTAGTATAGAAAGCTCCAAATCCTCAGAGATGCTCAGAAATTCCATATATTTTTAGTGTTTCAGCAACAACAGATTGAACTAATTAGCAGCTGAGTGACTGGGAACAGAACCAATGTATTGGAAAGGCTGAGATGTAGGGAGCGCCGCACGCAAGGTGCCCAAATGAACATTTTCATCTGAAACTCCACAGAGGAAAAACACTAGATGTCAGCGTCCTCTAGTGACCGTACTGCAGCACTGACAAACAAAAATACTCATTTAGCAGACACTATTCTTGAAAGCGGGGGTGCGGTGGCACAGTGGGTTGGACCACGGTCCTGCTTTCTAGTGGGTCTGGGGTTCGAGTCCCGCCTGCGGTGCCTTGCGATGGACTGGCGTCCCGTCCTGGGTGTGTCCCCTCCCCCTCCAGCCTTATGCCCTGTGTTACTGGGTAGGCTCCAGTTCCTTGCGACCCCGTATGGGATGAGCGGTTCTGAAAATGTGTGTGTGTGTATTCTCCAAAGCGACTTCCAATGAACTCTATATAGTGTTACGAGCCCACACACCTTATTCACCAAGGTAACTTACACTGCTAGATACACTACTTACACTGGGTCCCTCATCCATACATCAGTGGAACACACTCTCTCTGCCACTCACACACCATGGGGGAACCTGAACAGCATGTCTGTGGACTGTGGGAGGAAACCAGAGCACCTGGAGGAAACCCACGCAGACACAGGGAGAACAGGCAAACGTAGCAAAGACTGAGTGGAAATGAAACCCATCCTTGCTTACATCAGCGCCACTGTGAACTGCACCTTTCCTTTCAAAAAATGGTGTTTCTGGCATTACGCACATCTTAAGTTTTTGTCTTTTTTTGCTTAATTTCAATCTACTTTATTGCTAGTTAAACACTGGTTTGAGTTTTTAGATCATTTTTACTGTATTATTTTATATACTCTGATACTAACCCCATTTTCCCACTGAAACAAATTTTTTATTGTTAATTAAGGGGATGTTTCACATTAGCACAACTGTTGCCTTATAGCAGAAAGGACTATTAAGTCCTTTTAAAATATAATGTGAACCACACACCTATTAAATGCCCCTTGACTTAACGGATTATTTAAAATGGTAATAAGTAAACAAGAAGTAATTTGCATAGTTGTTATTAACAGGTGTACGACAGTGCATATACTGGCGCTCCAACTTACAAACACAGCTGGCAGTGGAAGTCTGCTCATAAAACAATTTTGACCACTAAGTCAGAATTAATGAAAGCTTTGTGGTTTTGCAAACATTCTGGATAATAAAAAATAATTTTTTAATAAATGATAAAAAAAATACTCAACTCATTTTATGGCTTGTATTTTTTTTCAACATCAAACAACCTTAAAATTTGTTTTAATTTTTTTAAAAAGTCTTTTAAAATGACTGAAAATAAAAACTAAATGTAAAAGAATAAATGTATATTTCTACTATATTATCAAAATAAATATTTTATACCTCACCAGTCCCACTGGTTAACCATCCCATAAGCATCTGCAGGGTTTGTAAGTTTTTGGTCACATTCAGGTTTCTTTATTATCTACTCTACACAATAAAATCTTAACGTACACATTATCATGATCCATCAGTTTATTTACAGGTTATGTTAAAAAAAAAAAAAAAAAAAAAAAAAAAGCTACGATGCACACTTCAGATTTTTTTTTAAACTACATTTAAAACTAAGCAAAAATTTTGGAAAATGAAACCTCCTTTCCACAGACTACAATTTTTGACTGATTTATTCCATTTATTCCATTATTGTGTAAGGCTCCTCATCGCGATCATTTACACTTACGAAAAATACCTTGCATGGGAGCAACTCAGACTGAATCCCTGAGTCCCCACACTCCCGTTGCGCCGTCTTGAGTACGTTTTACTGCCCACTACTGGCTGGATATGGAAATGCAGGTGGCGTTCTCCCTGCAACGGACAACTTTCGAAAATGGCTAAGAAAGTGCAACTAAAAACAAATAAATGTAGAAAAAATGTTCTCCCCTTTGAACATTGGCAGCACAAGGAGCCAGTGAACTTTAGAACGGAGCTGCTCTCCTACCGATGAGAGCACACGGTAGCGCTAGAGCCGGTCCCATTTCCGAGCGGCTCACCTGCAGAAGCAGATGGTACTTCAGGACTCTCTGCATTGGCACCACCAGCAGGTCCCTCAGCGTGAACCTTCCATTGTTGGCTCTCTTTGAACACTCCTGGAATAGAGATGAGAAAAAAAAAAAAAAAAAAAAAAAAAAAAAAAAAACCACACACAATACTTGAGAGATCAGCAAAGGGAATGCATTTAGGACACCTGGTTCAGGTACCATTGCTAATCTGCAGTCCCAAAAAATCATTGACAGAGTGTTAAATAATGATGTTTCCATCAGTGTATATCCACAGAGATTATTAAATAGGAGCAAATCGCCATCATATTTCAGCAATGTCTAGCCTTCACTTTCACTCTACATTACTGAGTTCCAATATGGCATGGAAAGCTTACATTATACACATGGTCACTGCTCTGCGACTTAATGAAAAAGAACGTTATATGAATATTTTTTTCCCAAACAAATAACAGACGACTTTACCAAGATGAACCAATGGTGGATAATTTAATGATCAAAAAGCACTGAGATCAGCATTTCATATTTTTTCTGGAGGTGCTTTCAATTGTGTTGAGTGAACTTTTAGCAATATTTGAGATGAATAAGCAAGAGACTATTAAAAGCTGTCATACTGGACAATTGACATGACACTTTAACACATGGAGAGAGACATTGGATGCAAAGAGTAAAGTGATGTTCTTTGGAGGTTGACAACTTGAAACTACTACATTTCATATTTAATCCTTATTTAATCATTACTGTATAACTTTCTGTCCCTATTATTTACGGTACCAGATGGAGGTGCTTTTTCATGCCTTCAGAAATCGTTTTCTTATGACTGAACTCTGTGGACACACTACCTTAATGGTAAGAACATGCACACACACACAATCTGAAACCACTTGTCCCATAAGGGGTCGCGGGGAGCCGGAGCCCGAGCCTAACCCGGCATAACAGGGCGAAAGGCCAGAGGCGGGAGGGGACACACCCAGGACTGGACGCCAGTCCGTCACAAGGCACCCCAAGTGGGACTTGAACCCCAGACCCGATCCAACCCACTGCACAACCACGCCCCCCCCCCCCTTATGGTAAGAACGGTAAATTTTAAAGAACATCAAAAATATTATCAAAAATCACTTATTTTTGTGATTTGCAGCTTCAAGTTAAAATGAAGGTCTGCAGGTCTAACCATGTTTCTGTAGGGCCTAAGTCCCTCATAACGAGACACGCTCACAAGGAGCGATATATGTGTGTGTGATACAGTGTACAGAGGGGCCACCTGCTCTTAGTATACCAGCGAAAATCCTCATCTGTGTAGAGACGGCAAACTGCAATGGCTGTACCCTATCAAGAGGGGATGCTGTTTGACCACAGTTTCAAAGACGTCCCCAGTTTAGAAAAAGCTGACATTGCTCTGATTTTGGTTTCGTTTTTTCTCCTTTCGATGAGCAAAATGTGTAAAAGCAATGTATACAACAAAAAATCATTCATGAATCAGCATGAAAACATCACCTGGAGGCTCTCACCTCTAGCTTCAGGCGAACGTCCTCCTTCTCTTTGCAGATACAGTCCAAAACCGAAATGGCGATTTCCACACGGCTGCAGTAAACCCCGTAAATGAGGAGCCTGTAGAGGAAAGCTGAATCAGTACGGTGTGGGAGCAAAGCATTTTGCATGTGTGAGCAAGCAGGCTGCGTACCTCTGTTTGTAGGTGATGAAGATCTCGTGGATGTTCTGGGCATTCTTGTTCACAATGGAGTCCTGCACCTCTTGCATTAGGCTCTTATGGATTTTGACCAAGTCCTGTAATACAAAAAAAAAAAAAAAAAAATCTGTCATTTCAGTTATTAGTGCAAACCAGGTGGGGGTTAAATGACTCGAGCGGCTGTTTGGAGTGTGTGTTCTACACACTGGGCCCAAGTATGAGACCATAGTGTCGTCCAGAGGGCTTTTTCATGGGCGTGAACGGCAGAAATACCACGATCTGCACTTTCGCCGTAGTGAGCCCCCGTGGATCCACACTCACTCCATAAGCACTCGAGCAGTTGGGGACAGGGTAAAATAAGGAGGCCATAATTCCGACTGCTTCAGCGAGTGGCTCATAAACGTATGAAGGCTCCAGCACAGAGAAATGAAAGCCAGACTTTCCTTTCAGCTGAAAATCTGCAAGCAAGTGGGTGTGAAAACCAGTATGCTGAGGGTGGGAGCAAAGCACATTCTTCAATAAATTAAAATTTGCACTCAATTTCCTCCAAAAAGCACCCGCTGAAGTGACTCTTGACAGAATGAGTGTTGCGAGCAGCACACCCTACGGTCCATATACAGGTTTCCCGATGCTGCAGTCCAACCCCTTCTTCCCCAGGCGTATTTCTGTGAAACTACCCCGTGGGCAACTTCTGAGAACCGCTGTTAAAAGTTACCCCCCCAAAGGAAGTTTTTGCCTGCCAAAGGCGTCACTTACCGGAATGTTGACAAACACTTTTTCTATTTCTGCTGCAGACACAAATTTCCTGAGTGGATTCATGAAATACTGCAGACAAAAAAAAAAAAAAAAAGCAAGGAAAACTCTTCAGGGAGAAGCACAAGATCACTCCCAAACTGGTGAACTTAACGTAAAAAACGAAATGCAAACGAACTCTAAGAGTAAAAGTCATTTTTACATTTAATCATTTAGCTGAAGCCTTACTCCAATGCATCTTACAATTATTTACTCATTATACAGCTGGGTAATTTTACGGGTGCAGCTTACAGTAAGTACCTTGCTCAAGGGTACCACAACCGGAGGTTAAGATTCAAATCTGCGAGATTTGGATGCAATGTGGATCCAACCACTATGCTACCAGCTGTCCTCAGAGTGCATTACTGTGCTGCTCTACAAGTGGGCTTGGGCTAAAAGACAGGGTATGTGCACAGTATCACATGTATTGTCATGCACCCGCGGGCCAATTGTGAGCCTCAGCCTCACCTTCTCGATGGACTCCAGAGTTTCTGTGTACTTCTCCTCCGTCTGCTTGATTTCAGTCAGGCAGCAGTTCCTAATGTCAGTTTCAGCCTGCTTCTGCGCTCACACAACAAATACACACTGCAGGATCAACACACCGCCTGTATGATACAGTTCACCTCAAAGGTCTCATCTCACCGAACGCCAACGACAAACGTGCTTCACGCAAAATTGCGACGGAGGAGAAAAGGTCCTGCAGAGAAATCAAAGTGTGTCGGCAGGCTGCGGTTGGAAAGCGCCACCCGAGCTCTACCGAGAGGCTCGTCCACGTACAGGCAGGGACGGCACTTCAGTCTTCATCAGGTCCTCGTAGACCTCCCCGCCCTCGTCGTCGCCGTACACACAGTCGTACAGGTCCTCTTCATCTTCCACGCTGTTCTCGCTGAGGGGAAACGTTCATCAGCCATTCGCCCTCAATGCCACGGCCAGTCTGACCCCTTACTGTATTTCAGGCATTCAGCTATAATAAAAGGCAACGTGGGACTACGTAATACAGCTCATCCTCGCATGACCGGACTAATGGGGGTCATGTGCTTGACTGCTCATTCCCATCTATCATATATGTGATTTCTTAAATTCCTTTTTGTTTGATTGCTGTCTTGTTATATGTAAATAAAAACACACACACACACACACACACATTTTCAGATCCGCTTGTCCCATACAGGGTCGCGGGGGAACCGGAGCCTACCCGGCAACACAGGGCGTAAGGCCGGAGGGGGAGGGGACACACCCAGGACGGGACGCCAGTCCGCCGCAAGGCACCCCAAGCGGGACTCGAACCCCAGACCCACTAGAGAGCAGGACTGTGGTCCAACCCACTGCACCACCGCGCCCCCCTTAAATAAAAACATTTAATTTTAATTTAATTTTTTAGTGTTGTGAGTGGGAGGGGGTGCGGTGGCGCAGTGGGTTGGACCACGGGCCTGCTTTCCGGTGGGTCTGGGGTTCAAGTCCCGCTTGGGGTGCCTTGCGACGGACTGGCGTCCTGTCCTGGGTGTGTCCCCTCCCCCTCCGGCCTTACGCCCTGTGTTGCCGGGTAGGCTCCGGTTCCCCGCGACCCTGTATGGGACAAGCGGTTCTGAAAATGTGTGTGTGTGTGTGTGTTGTGAGTGCAAAACTATGTGCATGCAGATCACCTGAAATACTGAAATAAATTTATCATTTTTTGATTTCGACCCATATCCTACCACTAGGGAAGAAAACGACCATTTATCTTAATGAGGGGTAGGAGGCTGAAGCAACGAAAACAACAATTCCTCTCAATTCCGCAGTTACAAAAAAAAAACACATTTATGTTATGAGAGTCGTATGCTTGAAAAATCACCGGCGGTAGTTAAATTGCATTTTTTCTGAAGAATTTGGGTTTCATTTCACCAAATTACCAACCACTTTTTTTTTTAAAGAATGGAGAATATATGTGATGCTCTGAACTCTTTGCTCATTCAAATATTTGGTCACCTGAGGTCCAGTATTGCACGGAAAAACTGTACAAGCAGTGGAAATAAGGACGTAGGAAAACAATATAGGGCAGTACTTCGTGCGAAATGGTCCAAACGCAAGTAAATGCACTGTAGTGCTGAGGAAACATTGAGAGAAGAATAACTGACATTAGACAGTTAATAACCAATATATTAACTATAGCAGTGATTATGTTAAACATTATCCCAAGTAGATGGCCCCCTCATCTATCTACGTATTTCTCTGTTCGTACCGTATGTCATTCCAACAGGTAGCTACTGGAACGTGTGCCATGGCATGACACAAACAGCTTCAAAAAAACAGGCTGTGTTTCAATAATCGCGTGTGTGTGTGTGTGCGAATCTAAGCCCACAATCTGTTTTTGACCCACTTTTGTTTATTCTCTACTGTACGTCTGTCTGGAGAACAGACTCTGCAAAATACGTGAATTATTTAATTGTACTGATTTAATACCTATACAACGTTTATGTCTGTGGCCACCTAATGCGGCACGGTAAAACATAATCAACAATTTGCATTCCATCTATTCAGGCGACTTCGCCGATTTGGAGGTTCTCTCTCATCTTCATCCACACTGTTGGATTTCTTGTACCCTGAAGAGGTTTCCCTCGACCCCTGCATTACGGCGTTATTTCTAACCGTGCTGCGTGACCCCTGAGGAAGAACGTCTGAAAGTGGAGCACAGGGTGCCCAACACACTGATCACCCATAACCACACAGGGCACACAACGAAGCCACGGACAATGGCCACGGACACCGTTGCCGGGGCTGAACGCCGCACCTTCTCTCAGTACCGCCCCGCGGGAGATCGGTGCCATCGATGTTCGCAGCTGCCTTGCGTTTGCGAAAGCTGGCAGCAGCCGCCAAAGCTCCGCACTGCGCAACGCCTCGGTGTGCCGACAGGTCACGTCCCACAGCCCACCGCACACGTCTCCATGCGGCAGCAGCTGGCGGCCAGGCGTGCCGTTTGCAGCGAGATTTTTATAAAAAGGTTTCTCATCTGACCGCGGTTTGCTCAGAGGAAGTCTGAATGTGCACCACAGCTGTTCGCCTCCACCTGCAGAGGCAGCAGCTTTCAAGTGTTGGCGAACCTTCCGCCTTCATAGAAAAGTTTCGGCTCATTTATTCAGAATTTCTTGCAGAACCCGGGTCCTCCGGGTGGAAGATGGCAACTGTAACCACTAAGCAACCTGCAACCCCTTTAATTTCTTTGTTCCTAATTTCTTAGTTTCTTTGCTATTACATTTATTCATTAACAGACGCTTTTCTCCAAAGCGACGTATCTCTCATAGGAGACACAATGTGTATTTACCTATTACCCATTCACAGCTGGGGACAGCGGGTAGCACCAACAAAAACCAAAGTTTGAGGAGAAGAGGCATTGCTAGGAATTTTGGCCTCCCTGAAAGAGTATTGCTCGAGCCCCCTCTCAGATCCAAATATCACTTGCTCCCCCCCATGAAGGAAATTCCTGCTTTATAACTCAAAAATTATCTGAAATTTTACCATTTGTGTTTGTCTACGGGGGAAAAACTTGCAGAACAGGAGGGTTTTGTCCCTCTTGAAATAAACTGCTGGTGTCTAATGAAATAATTTGCTTTTGGGCCCCGTTCAGGTATCGGCCCCTAACGTTGTCACCACGATTCACCCCTTCAACAACAGCCTTGGTGAAGAGTCGGAGTAACATTGGGCAAACTAAGGTGTTTATTTTTTGTGGGTGGGTGGGTGGGTGCATGAAGTAAGCAGCGGTGATTTTACTATGAACACAGAACACACATGCAGCTGTAAAGGGATTCACAAATGTCAGAAAGAGGTCTCATCTCGCACAGGAACCGGACGCCCTCATTCCACAGTAAGTGGTTACTTTGAACAGCACCCCCTCAGAATGCCCCGCCGAACTGCCCACGCGGACATTTTCACTACCTCTCTACACTGCGCGCTTTGAGGAAGCGCCTTTGCTCATTATGTAGTGCAGTAATGTGGGTGGGATTCTAAATAAAAAGAAAGAACTCCTGTACTAGACTGGAAACAATGACTTCCTGAGCTGGTCCCAGGTGGATATGGACGGCAAACTCAGAGAGAATTAATAGAATTTAAGCGACTTATTGAACGTTCATCCACTTTCAGCAGAGCGGCCCACAACTCCATCTGAACAGTGTACGTACTCAAGCATGTCCTCCAGCTGATTATAGATGGTCTCGTCCTGTAAACTGTCCTCTGTTGGGAATGGCCTGTTGGAAACAACAAAAAAAAACAAAATGTGATATTCCTCCACTGCGGCTCAAAGTTATAAACTGGGCATTTTATTAGATGTTAATGCGCCCTGGTTCTTGTTACATAAAAAGGCAGAGCAAGATGCTGCCGAGACCTACCTTATTCCTGCCTGCTGTGCGACAGCTGAGTGTGACAGCTTGGACAATGTATCCATGACCTGTAAAAGTAGAGGCAATAACCCAGTCAGAACCACGAGATTAAGAAGTAGTTGTGTATTTATAGCTGGATTTCAATTCAAAGGTTCAACCAGGAGTGTACGTTGAAAACTCATCACTGGAGTCAATCGGGCTTAGTGGTATTTAAACTTGTTCATACCATACTAATCTTTAAAGGAGAACGGTTCAAGCAAGTCCAGACGAAAAATATGACGACACCTTCAGGACAGCAGGTGGCATAGTGGTTAGCATCACTGCCTTTGGATTCAGAGCACACAAGTTCCAATCTCACCACCTGATGTAATAACCTTGACCAAGGCAATTGCCCTGCATTAATACAGTATAAGGTGTGTATAAAAGGGTAAACTGCTTTATGCAGATTAACCTTGGAGAAAAGCATTGAGTAAATGTAACACACATCCTATATGATTACTGTAGAAACACTTGTTCCACAGCAGCTCACATGGCACTCTAAATTCTGTAACATGATTCATGGCTCTTTGGAGCAATAAAGGTATATGACCTTGTCCAGCAGTACAACACACAGCAACATGAGATCTGTGCTCATGAGCCCTCAAACCCTGCATCCATGCAATGCGCTAGGTATCACGTATCAGGAAGCATTACGCTCTGTCTTAAAATAGCAAACGCTGCAATCAAACATCGAGGTGCTTGTCATGTTTGCAGCCCTTGCTCAACCCCGATCGTATCTGACCCGCAAGTTGGCACCCTTTGGCTCCCGGCGCCCTCTGGGGAGGAAGTGGTCCCAAGCTGGTCCGCAAGCACGCCACGATCGGGCCCCCGCTGAGGCACACGGCCCGTCTTCTTGAACATCCGCAGCAGCCCATCATCCCCTCGGCCCCATCATGCCGAGGCAAATGCATGCTACGAACACAGCTTCAGCGGGGTGCATATTGCCCTCGCGCAACCTCACGGAAAAGGCAGAACACCCCAGGTCAGACTGTTTACGCTGTTGTACTGTTACCCACAAGGCCCAGACAAATCCACTGCTACAGATTTAGTTGAACCTGCAAGACGAGCGTTGCGTTGCGTTATTTGGGTGTATTATCACACATACAGTATATAAGAGAACTCATCCCTGCCGTGACACACCGAGAAACATGGTGAAAACCACACCAACAGCTATGTTGCACATGAAAGCATTCTACAAAAGGTCTTTTTGAAGTACATAACTGTATGCTGAGTCTTTATCGACTGCACATGAGCCCTCATTACCATCGTTGACCCATAAGTCACAGTACCATGTTAAACAACCAGGGTGTATAATCCAGCTCCCTGGAACACATCATGGGGATGGATCATATCCTATAACGCTATCCGTGAACCGTGTCCTCGCTTATCCCAACTGCCCCACCAGATACTGTCGTCCACTCTCTCACCCCAACACCTTGCTCCTCCGGAGCTAATGTGAAGAACGTGGTCAAAGCATTTGTCAATACAAATTAACCGAGGTAGCAGTTAGTCATCCCAGCGCAAGTCATAAGCAAGTCAAGTTGAGACAGGTCAACTCATAGATAGTAATCCATGAGTATAACTGTAATAGGTATGGCCTTTAATTAAACAATGGTGCTACTGGTGTATACTACTCAAGTTTTGTGTCATGGTTTGGACTTATATGAGAAATAATACTGTGTACATTTAACTGTGAACAAAATTCAAAGGGGACCAAAACACCACTCAAGACAGAGCTATAATTAACTGTAATTCTGAATTTACAATTTTTGTATATACAATTTCCACATCAAAACAAAGCCAAAAGGCAACCGCTTACATAAAAAAAATAAATAAAAAAAGAAAAAAAATTTAATAGCACACAGAACTACGCAAATATTTTTCAATATCGCCCCCTGAAGTGGTGAGTAGAAATAAAATGCAAAAAAAAAATTGCTCTATTTCTACTCGGAATTTTTGTCCTGGAATGAGTAAGTGGTTATTTCTGGCAGCTGTGGATCTGTGACAACTTTAGATATTTTTCAAATCTGCAAATGTGATATTTTAACAGGTTTAGTATTTCACACTAATAACATTTTGCACCTAATAGAACGATAAGAAACTGTGGTCAAAGTTGAAAAACCATATTAATGGTCTCGTTTGACTAAAGAACTAACAAGTTGGAAATTGCATTTACAGCTAAAGTGTGAAAATGGCTTAGATTCAAATTATTCCACTGTAAAAAATAATTTAGTGATTCCGAGACTGTAAATGAATGCTCTTATTCTATTTTATGGGAAAAAAAAATGCTCTGGTCAGGAGCAATTTACTTAAAACTGAAAAAACATAATAAAATCAGTAAAAATAGAGAGTTAAGAGTTTGCACATTAAAAACACTTTCCGTATCTGTGTGCATAGTGCAAGAGCTGGAGAATGCAAACCTCTGAATTAGGTTAAAGAGAGCTTCCTCTGTATATTAAATTTCCTCATGTTGAAAGGATATTCTGGTCTTTATTGTTCTTCTGTTGTCTAACTATATTTTTCTGGTGTGTCTAAGTGAAAGAAAGAAAAAAAAAACTACTTATGCCTCTTAACAACTTGCTTTTGCCTAATTAACAGGTTTAGTATTTCACACTAGTAACATTTTGCACCTAACAGAATGATAAGAAACTGTGGTCAAAGTTGAAAAACCATATTAATGGTCTCGTTTGGCTAAACAGATTTTTTTTTATGTTGAATTTCACTTTTTTTCCCCTCAAGTCACAGGTTATGTACCGATCAGAGCCACTGCCATGCACACACAACTGGGTTTGAATCTCATCTCCTGTTATAGTACTCTTAATCATGGTACTTACCCTGAAAAGACACAGTAAGACTGGTAAATCATAGCAAATTTGCTAATCCAGCAGTGTCAACTGTCTTGGACAAAGACAACACAGTCCAATACTAGTGTTATTCATGTGTTCCTGTGAAACTGCTTAAAACGGCAAGGGCTAAACTCCCTAGCACTGTAAGGCCACGGGGGACAATAAGCACAGAGGCCATCCCTACTGATACAGTAAACTACCCTACTGTATAAAATAGGTGAATCACTGCAGGTAGAATCACACTGTAAGTTGCTTTGGAGAAAAGAGTCAGTTGGAAGAGTAAATGTAATTAATGATATAGTTATATCATGTACTCACCATCTTCATATGTGTAAAAGCAATTTCTAAACCTTTAGAGAACATGTTACGCAGCCACATAAAACACGGTAAAATTTACGGTTAAATTAAACAGACTCATAAGCCAGATGGCTGCAGGCACCAGAAACATGAACCGGCCACTCCGGTGTTAATTAATGATCGCTCCCTCTTTGCGCCACTGAACTCAATTTTTCTTAAAAAGGCCCCATTGAAGGAACTTCTGAAAGAAAAGGTGCAAAACCTCAGACTCGCAGGGGGCTGCGACATATATTCACGGCCCCAGTTTCTGAAAGATCAGTTTTCCAAAGGCAGCGTTACAGGAGGCCTAGGGTTGCTGCGGCTTTATATAAGAACGTTGCATTGGGAATGGTTTGGACTGGCAGGCGGCTTCTCCAGCGGAGTGCTCCGACACAGCTACGAGGTGGAAACTTACAGTACGGCTGCTCGAAAAAAAAAAAGAAAAAAAAAAAAACCACTAAAAGTTCTTTAAGAGACAGACAGGAAACTTGCCGTCTAGTTGCAGCAAAAAACGTGAAAATGTGCCCTGAGGGCCACCGTCCAGTCAAAACACACGCAAGGTTCAATGGTTAATTCAAGCAAGTGTGTGTAGAGGAGAAAAAAAAAAAAAAAAAATATATCAGTTTGTTCGTGTAACCTCAGCTTGAACACGGATCAGCTATGGTTTGCAACTCGATGGTTTGCCAAGTTTGTAAAGTATAAACCGCCAAGTTAATTTTGTTACTGATACCAGGAAACTTGAGATCTGATAACACCGATGGACGATAACTCACACCCATTTCAGCGTACACCTCTCAAACGCGTATTTCAAAAGACAAACGATTCCGATTCCCACTCACAACCATCTTATTTGTTTCCTTTACATTTGCATAGATGGCCTGAGAAAAATTCCATTTTAAACAACCTATAAACACACTGCTACTAATAAATACCTCAATTAGTCCTTTCAGTCTAAGTTAATGAAACCAAATGCAGACTGGTATGGATCTGAGCATCATTTGCACATCATTTTATCACAGCAATTCTCTCTGCTGCCCGTAAAGGTCAGTTATGAGAAAAAAGGCCACTCGGTCAAGCGCAGTGGTGAAGGTGCAGCATCTTCCTACTGTTGGGCTCTTGAGGAAGACCCTGTACAGAGCATCACTGAAAGGCGAGACATTATTTCTTCTCATCATCCCTTGACTCTGGCGCTGTTGGTAGGATAATAGCACAGGTCAGCAGGACTTCACATGGGCAGCTATTTCACAGGAAAAACACACGGCTCTGCCGACATACACACAAAGTGGATTGCTGTGTGGGAAACGGCGACGGCATGCGGCCGGTGGCATAAAGGTGACCTACATTCGACACACATCCGCTGCGTTTCTGTCATCTTCTTTGTGACAGACACAAGAGTAAGGCCTCGCGATCCTCTGAAAAATCAAACCGAACGGCTCAGCGATCCTTGGTTCAACACTCTCTTTGTGCCTTGGTTGGCAGTGGGGTCCTCCACACCCTGGCTGCTCTCTGTAGCAGATGAACCAAGGCATGAGCAAAGGCAAAGACTGTATTCATTAGTCATTTGCTTAATTTCCTTTTTCTTTAAAGTTGCCTGAAAAATGATAAGTTTTCACCATTTCCTAAACTAAGTTCCTGACTTCACAGCACAAATTAGGCTCAAACAAATGAGCATTTAGTTATTTATTCAGCAGCTGCTTTCCTCCAAAGCGACTTCCAATGAACTCTATATAGTGTTATGAGCCCACATGCCTTATTCACCACAGTGACTTACACTGCTAGATACACTACTTACACTGGGTCACTCATCCATACATCAGTGGAACACACTCTCTCTGCCACTGGGGAACCTGAACAGCATGTCTTTGGACTGTGGGAGGAAACCAGAGCACCCAGAGAACATGCAAACTCCATACAGACTGAGCGGGGATCAAACCCACATCCTCTCACACCACCCATGTGCTGTGACAGCAGCACTACCCGTTGTGCCACCCAAAACTTTGTTTACATTTATTGATTCAGATGGTGCTTTTCTCTGGAGCCACTTACAGTGTTAAGTTACTTACACTGATTAACCCGTGTATACGGTTGAGTGATTTTACTGCATCAATTCAGGGTAAATACCTAAAAAATGAAATTGCAACCTTTTGGCCATGGGTCAACATTTTCACCACTATCTATCTTCCTTATCTTCATTTTGCCTCTACCACCAACCACAGGGCTTTAGTTTTGTAAGAGCATCAAATTTACCAGGCTGGCTTCTCCAACAGAAAAAAAGCAGTCAGAATACTCCCTGTAATAATTTATTCAGAGCACATCTATCCACACACAGTGGAGCTGCCAATCCAATTAACTCCACGTGCACTAAATGGTTAACAACAGGTCGGAGCTGGTAAGATTTATAGCAAAATTGTGCATTTTCTGTAGTAGAAATGAGTAAATAATTACTGACATGTTTTGTCTTCTTTCAGGAGCTGTGACAACCAGCACATTCTCAGCTGACAGAGCCAGGCTCTAAGGTGCTTAGATTGCATTCATTTATGTGTGAAAATTGGCCATGCCAGCATGCTCGTACCCAGCTTTTTCGTCATGATTCTGTCTCTATAGGTATACATTTGTTGTGCTAAAAATGACACGATGAGCTCAGCTAAATGGTTTGCTGGTAGGGCCCTGTGCAAGCAGCCTTACAAATCAGAAGAAGAAATGAAGAATACCAGTGCTGCACCGCATCTGCTCCAGCTTCCTGTGTTACTGCCATGGTTTCTCAGCTCCACAGGTGGGCCCATATCTATAAATATCTTCTCTTTCTACAGCTTCCTTGCAAAACATAAACTACCTGCTTTCAGAGCTTGCTCAGATATGATCTTAGATTTATAACCGTTAAACAGTTTTAAGGAAGGAGAAGGGTAGGATCTTATCACGCACATATCATTTTCTATATATATATATTTTCTACACTAAAATAATATTTCTGAGATGTATGTCGCTTTGGAGAAAAGCATGTGCTAAATGAATAAATGTAAATTTCTATTTTAGTGACCATTCTACAAAGAATGATCACTAAAAACAGCTAAGGTAAAAGAGTATTCACATGCAGAACAGAAAAATTCATTATCTATTTTATGGAAAACTGGTAACTTAACTGCATTGTTGCTTAATTACTGGGCAAGCCTCAAAAAAGAGGCAAAAGTACCAAATCAAAAATGTGCTGTTCGCATGACGGTTTAGCAGAAGTAACATTTTAAAATTTGAAGGAGAGAAGAAAAAAAAAGAAGCCAGCCAGTCTGGAGCACAGCAAACCAAACTTGACACGAGTATCACTAAAACTGAGAAATTCCAGAATTTATGTCAAAAAGATCCTAAAAAGAGAGCATTGCACTATTCTCCAGGACAAGAAGAGAGTCCATTGCAGAGGGTGGAAATAAATGGTTGATACGTAGAGAGACATCCTGCAAAGAAAAAGATTTGCACATTTTAAATTTAACAGAAATTGGGCTCAAATTCTAAGCCTACAACACATAACGAGATTTGAGGAGTATTACATTAGTGGGATGGGGAGGGAAGAACAGACCAAAGCAGGAAGAATGGATGACTGACAGGGTTTCTAATGCACGAATCAGACACATTTATTCAACTTCTCTCTAAAGCGACATACATCTCAAAGAAAAAGACAAAGAGTGCGTTACATCAACAGAAGGAAGACACAGAGGCATGGATCCACAGAATTAGATTCTTTGTATTAACTGCCCAACAGTCATAAATAAAGTTCGGCAATGCCAGGTCTCCACATACCCAACATCTACGAAGTACTGTTCACTAAACTCTTGGTGGCTTACATACTCATATACATTTTGATATCAGTTGATCTAAGGTTTGAAAAAATGTAGTATGTTTTTTAAGAAACAAAGGAATGCACAGAAAGAGATACAAAAACGTAGGGAGTGCTGGGATTTTCACAGATTTTATTCTCCCTACAACAGGTAGTTGCAGATTTCCATCCCTGGAAGTCAAGTTTTATTTGCTACAAAAGTGAAGAGAACTTTTTCTGGAGCTTTTGACTAAAAAAAGAGGGTAACATGAATCCCCAGATATTTAAATCACGACCTACAAAAAGAGAAGGGAAAGTTTGATGGGATGCTTGCCAGAGCACGTCCATAATTGCATACACTTTTTTGTTCATTTGATTTATAGCCAGAAAAAAACTAAATCTTCCAGAAGTGATACAACTGTCTGTAATACGAAGCAAGAGATCTTCTACATATAAGGATTATCAAAATTCACTTCCGCCTATTGTAATTCTTAGAAATAATATTTATGTTTTCAGACATAAGGATAGCAGTTTCATGGGAATCACAAACTAGAGAGGAGATCGTGAGTAATCTTGACTTGAGCCTCTTGTTAGGGGAAATTATGCTGAACAAGCAGAATTAGTGCAGACACAAGCTTGAGAAAAAGTGCACAACAGCTGCACCAACTAAATTAACGTCACCAAAACCAAACTTCTGTAGAGTCCTCTAAAAAGAGTATGCAAGAAACTCATCTATAAAAGACAGAATAGTAAAAACAAAAGCCTTACTGATGTCTAGAGGGTTAGAAAGTACTGGTGGCATAGGAAGTGTGTGTGTTTACTGGTGCGTAGACGAGCGGCTTGTAAGCCACCTTACGTGAAAAGGTGAGGGTTAAAACAACTACATAGCATTCACTGGAACTTGCTTTGGAGAAAAGTGTCTGTTAAATGAATAAATGTATGTATCAGAGGTATCTTTAAATTTTGAAATTAGGCAGGATCTGCTTTTGGCCTTTAGCTGTTGGGCCAAAAAATGACCAGCTTTGCTTCCATATACAGGTGGTCCCCGATTTACGATGGTTCGGCTTACGATTTTTTTTTTCGACTTTACGATGGTGAGCCAGCGACAGACATTCAGTAGAAACTGCACTTTGAATTTAGGTTTTTTTTTCCCGGGCAAGCGATACGGGGTGCGATACTCTCTCGAGATACTCGGCAGCGACAGCGATCTGCATCTCCCAGCCTGTCACGCAGAGGTGTGTATTAGGTGTATTAAATGCATTTTCAACTTACGATATTTTCTATTTATGATGGGTTTCGCAGAACGTAAGCCCATCGTAAATCAGGGACCGCCTGTACATATACAGGACCCTGTGAGCAAAGGAGCAGATTTTCTGCCTGGGATGTTCACTGCCTTGGGAATGTACCTTTTCCACCCTTCATTGTCCTGTACACTTATTTTAGAATGGATGAAACTGATTTTTTTTCCATCAATTGACATGCAGGAGCCCATAATGACAAAGGGGAAACACATTTTTAGAATTTTTTGCAATTTTGTTAAAAATAAAAAGCTGAAATCCCTCATTTACAGAAATATTCAGATCCTTTATTAGAACACTCCAAATTGAGCTCAGATACATCATATTTCTTTTGAAAATATTTGAGTTTTCAAATAGTCCATCTACAGGCACACACCAGTCCTTCTAAGACCCCAAAATTCATCATGCATGGCAGAGTAAAAACCAAGCTATGAAGTTCCAGGAACTCTCCACAGACCTACAAAATAGAACTGTGTCAATGCATAGATCTGGAAAAGGATCTTAATGCACTACACCAAAGATTCCCAGGTACATAGTGGCCGCCATTATTGTCAAATGGAATAAACTTGTAACCAGTGAAATTTTTCTGAGTGTTGGACTTTCAGCCAAATTGGGTATTTGAGCAGTGAGGTGACAAAGTACCCAATAGCTACTCTAACAAAGCTTCAGAGTTCCTGTGCAAAAATAGGAGAACCTTCCAGAAGGACAACCATCTCTGCAGCACTTTATCAATCAGTTCTCTATTGATTCTGGCAAAGTGTCTACAAAGACGTTTGGAGTTTACCAAACACAATTTATAGGACATTGAATGCATGGGAAAAATACATTATCTGGTCTGATGAGACAAAAATTGGCCTTAAGGCCAAACACCATGTCTGGAAAGAGCTACATACCACTCTAGACTTAGTTAATACCATCCATACAGTCAAGCATGATGGTGGCAGCATCATGCTGATGGGATGCTCCTCAGCATCAGGGACTAGGAGACTGGTCTGGACTGAGGGAAAGATGAAGAGAGCCAAATATAGAGAGGTCTTTGAAGAAAACCTGCTCCGTGAACTCCTGAAGATTGCAGTTCAATGACACCACCATCCAACCTGAGAGCTTTAGAGGATCTGCAAGAAAGAATGAAACTGCCCAAATACAGATATGCAAAGATGGTAGAAGCATATCCAGGAAGTTTTGCAGCTGTAATTACTATTAATGCTAATCCTACAAAGTACTAAATAAAGGGTCTGAATACTTAGGTAAATTTTAGATCTTTGTTCTTTATTTTATTAATAATAATATGAGTTTCTGTATATATATGTAGAAAGGTATTACTAGAATTATTATTATTGTAACAACATGCATTACTAGGAGTTTGAGCAGGAAAATGGGTTTATTGTAAATAGTTGAATTGTGGGAAAAACTGAAGTGTTCAGCCGATGTGGGAACTCACAGGGAATATGAGAAGGTGAGTGTGTTGGCCAGTGAAAAAAAGAGGAAAGCATGAGGGGTGCTAAGCATGCTGGGAAGGCTTAAGATGCAGGTCCTTGAGGAAAAGGGGTCGTCAGAAAAAGAGCACTACTTCCTCGTGTTGGCATCTATGCCTCTTGCTGTGTCTTTGTCTGTGGTAGTGTTCCAATAAATGTTCATAATGAATGCTGTTCATGTGTTCTCCTTTGCCCCAACCAAACCCAGAGCGTAGCGTGCTACATTATTACAATTAATATACTTAAAAATAATTAATAGTGATTAAATTTCATTTTTTTTTTTTTTTTTTTTATTTGGCAAAATTCCTAAAATTTCCTTATGGCACACTGCATCTCAACTGGTGGCAAAAAGGAATCAATTCAATACATTTTGAAATAAATCTACAAAACAACAAAGTGTGGAGAAAGTGGAGAGGTCTGGATACTTTCTGAAGGCACTGTAGATATGAAGTCAAACTGAGTTTGTAATGTTTGCCTTTTTTTAAGGAAGAATACGTTAGAATTTAAACCATGCTGTTGGTTTAGCTGAGCAATGCAATCTGCTACGTACTCCAGGGCAGACGTCTCATGTGAGCTAAGCACAATATAATCTGGCCCCTCAAAAAGGCTCATAATAATTCTCAAACTAAGGAGAAAGGAGTTGTTTTTGATTTGCAAAACAGTTCTGCTACAAATGTCGAGCAGAGATGACAACAGGTACGATGTGAACATCATCTCACAATCCACTGGATCGATACGTTAACATATGAAGCCCCTTAAATAGGCGAGGGTGATACTGGGTGAGCATTTTCAGTGTTACCAGTGAACTGGAAGCATCTCAAGACTACAGCTGTGGCAGTATGGTGGCACAGAGTAGTGCTGCTGTCTCAGGGCACCTGGGTGATGCGAGATGTGGGTTTGATTCCTGGTCAGTCTGTGTAGAGTGCTCTGGTTTCCTCCCACAGTCCAAAGACATGCTGTTCAGGTGTATTGGTGTCACCCATAGTGTGTGAATGACAGTGGAAAAAGTGTGTTTCACTGATTCACTGATGCATTACTGATTCATTTTAAGTATCTAGTGCTGCAAGTCACCTTGGGTAAACAGGGTATGGGCTGAAAACACTAAATACTGTTCACTGAAAGTTGAAGAAAGTTGGAGAAAAGTGTCTGCTGAATGAATAAACGTAAACTGTGCACACCTGTTCCCATTAAGCTGCTACATAATTTGATGGAGATTTCTGAAAACTGATGGAGTTAATTAGTAAAAATGACTTACTATTTCACACATTTCTCTTATTTAAATGTTTGGGGTAATTTAACTTCCATACAGAAGAAAATATGGGTTCCTTATGAGGTTTAAATTGTCAAACTTCGGCTTATAAGTCAATGTGATCGGGGGGGGGAACACCATTCGTATACTTGTGCTTCCAGGGAATGACTAGACAAGAGAGCCCGAGCTCGACGGACACTAATCGTATGAGCAACGGCTTTCGAAATACTTCCTGAAGCTCATCGAGCGTATCGTAACTCTAAAAACACTTCTTCCTCAGGACACGTCTTTATCGGGACAGTTAAACCATGCCGTATCAACACTGAACCTCTAGGGAAAACACCAATCATCTGAGCTTTTCGCAATACGTCTGATGATAAAAAGCACATCAATCTGATGTTCCTCCAAGTAATCTACCAGAGGAACCTATGGTATTCCAAACAAAACACTGCCATAAAAGTACAGTCTGAAGCAGTACTTAGACTGGTACTTTCATGAATAACTTCCACAAGTGTAATTTAACCATAATTCCAGAAATGCACTGTACTGACAGAAATACAGTCTTGTGAAAGGGTACTGGAACAATGTCACCAGTGCAAAGTCTTAAATGTACCCTAGTAAAATGGTAAAAGCACCTGCCAAATAGATAAATGTAGACGTAGACACAGCATATCTCCTAAAGTCATGTATTTTAAGCGTGTCACCGATTACACGCTTTTATTTAGTCCTGCTGCCATTTCCATCTCTGCGGAAATAAGCACGTACTGTATGGAAATGTAAAATGATCAAAAAAGAGCCTGCATTTTCACCAAGGCGAACAGAACTCCCAGCATGCAGTGCTGCGTTCAATAACGTCAATAAGCCCACGGCGCAGCGCCGAACCACAGAGAGCGCGAGTCACGAGGAACCGGGAAGGGAAGCGAAGCTCTTCTCCCCGCCTCGGCCGCAACCAAACCACGTGTTTTCGTGGCAAGTCAGCGCACCACGGGGGCTGAGGAAGAGGGGGCCCGTCAGCCTCGCCGGAGCACACGCTGCAGCGCGGTCTAAAATGTGTCATCCTGTTTACGAACGACATGTAAACACGCACAAACGCACGGAATCTCGGATCCAAAATATGGGAAAGGGCAGTCGTGCATCCAAAAATTCACACATATATTTAAAAAGAGTGTCTCCAAGTAAGTCTGGGCAAGATGCTTCTCCAAAGCAACGTTCGACTCGAGTAAACAAAACCGCATCGGCAACACGCTAAGAGTTATGGATGTAGAAACATAACCGTCAAGGTACAGTCAGTTTGTCCACATTTTTACCAGTAAGCATGACAACAGGAGCAACAGAAATTATATGAAACATGAAGTTATTACTGATGGTGCAATGCACATTTATGGAGCAAGGACATTAAGATTCCGCTGTCGGCATCTAGATACCACACACACACACACACACACACACACACACACACACACACACACACACATTTTCTGAACCGCTTGTCCCATACGGGGTCGCGGAGAACCGGAGCCTACCCGGTAACACAGGGCGTAAGGCCGGAGGGGGAGGGGACATACCCAGGACGGGACGCCAGTCCGTCACAAGGCACCCCAAGCGGGACTCAAACCCCAGACCCACCGGAGAGCAGGACTGTGGTCCAACCCACTGCGCCACCGCGCCCCCCCATCTAGATACCAATTAATACAAATTAAATTTGTACTGATTACATACTTATGTATATGTATTTAATATATTTGTCATCAACTACCCTTATTTTTCCACTCTTGCTGCTATTTACATCTCTATGATCATGTTACTTAGATATGCTCATAATAAATGTAATAAATAATACACATACAGAACAACTTTTTCAAAATGTATTACTACATGGTTACCATACCACTGTGATGTTGTTCTGTATGTTGAGTGTGTGTGAACGGGCATCAACCGAGTTAAAGCGCTTTAATGCCCAAGTATGTTTGCGCATGCAAGGTATCTCTCTCGTTCTCAGTTCACCTCCTCTTTTCCTCTACTCCAAATCAGCGCCTACATTTCTCCAGCGCGTCTTCACAATGCTCAAGGAAAGAGGAACCAGCTGCCCCGCGGTCTGTGCGAAAGCAATGTCACCGATCTGCGTCCCATTATTCGGAAATGGGGAGCACGCGTGGTCGGCTGCGTCCAAACACGTCCGAGTCTGTCAACGCGGTACATGTAAGAGGCGGAACTCACTGGGCCAGCAGTTTGTTTGTTTGTTTGACTCACACACAGTAAGCTGAAAATTTGTGTGCTTTCTGGAAGATTTACCAAAGGCCACTTGTCAAACAGGTAACTGGGGAAAACACAAGATTTGAATGCCGCTGCTTATTAAGGAACCGGTAAAGTACCTAAAATAAAATACGTTACCACAATGTCTTTGTCCTCAGGCACTGAAACTGACATGGGTGGAGCAGCAGAGATTTAAAAGTTTGCACCTTTTGTGGAAACGATTAGCCGCCGAAAGACATTTATCCTTACATTTATTTTGCATTGATCAATCGCCTACTTTACTGATGATTTCAGACACAGCAACATAGTTCTTTACCCAACTCATTCATACAGTCCCGCTCATGAGTAAAGCAGTGTATGGACCTCACCAAATGATACAACCACAGGACCTTCCTGAGCCCAAGCTGTCTGTTTTTCTAACCACTCAATAATTTGTGCCTTGCCACAGTCTTCATTAAGCCCCATATGGTTTTCTGTATAGTTACAGATGCTCAGAGAGACTCCTGTCCGTTCGAGTGACCCGTCTCACTTACATCCGCATACAGTACAGTACATTCGTGGAGCTGCATCACCCTCACGGCATCTCTTTCACTCCATCTATCGTGGAAGGCATTGGAAAGTTCATCTAGGGTGGATCCCTGGTCAGCTTAACAAAAAACTGCACTATGAAGAATCCTTACTTGTTCTGTCTAATCTTGCACCTCGGTTACCTTTTTGGGCAGTGGTGCCAAGACGCACCGAGGATCAACTCCCTAGGCAGTGCTAAATTACTGCTCTATGCACCTTTGTTTGGGCTAATACCATATCTTCTAGTTCTCACACTTTAAGTTGGTTTTTTTTTTTTTTCTTTTGTCTTTAATCTGTTTGGTTCACGAAGCCCGACCATGCGGTGGACATGGGCCTCTCTCGACATAAATACCTATCCTCTTTGGGGGGTTCCGCAAACCACTCTGTGACTTCCTATTGTGAGCAGTACTCTGTGTACGATTATACACTAAGAAAACATCCAGGACTCAGTATACTTATGGTATTCAGTTTTATACAGAAGTAGCATTTATATCAGAATTGTTATATGTAAGATCACTGTACTATACTACCGTAATATAATTATAGTACTTTTGTGCAACACATTACTCATATCTTAGATTAAATGTTTCTTTTTGGTAAATGTTTCCTCAAGTACAAATTACTTGGGACCAGCACAGTAGCACTGCTGCCTCACAGTGCCTAGGCTGTTTGGGCATTGGTTTGATCCCTCTTCAGTCTGTGTGGAGTTTGTATGTTCTCCCTGCGTCTTCGTGCGTTTCCTCCATGTGCTCTGGTTTCCTCCCGCAGTCCAAAGACATCCGGTTCAGGTGAACTGGTGAGTCTAAATTGCCCATAGTGTCTGAATAGCTACCCTGTGATGGACTGGCATCTCATACAGGGTGTACCCCCACAGCCCTGAGCCCATTGATTCCAGGATAGGCTCCAGACAGTGACAACCCTGACCAAACATTGCTTCCAATAAATTCAACATTTATTTGGCATAAATAAATAAAAACCCACTGTCAATTTCTTATCCTGAAATAAGTCGTTTGTACAGCTGCAGAAAACCAAAAAGCAAAACAAAAGGGCTCCAAAGATCACCCTGAGTGCTGGATTAAAATTTATAAAACTTCCACTTGAAAGGTTAATTCCGAATCACAGGAGAGATTAATTACTAGGTGAGGGCAACAGAAGCTGTTCAGGCGAGAATGACCGGCCTGAACAGCCGAATGACTTACGCATTGATCTTGATAATCTTCCATGGATACTGTCAGTCCAGGCAAAAAGGTTATCTTTTTCGGCACAACACCTTTCTAATCTTGCAAGATCTTGGGTTTTCAATTCACTGGAGCTCACGGGGCAGTCCCAACCGAAAGCTCGCCATTAAAACCCACACAGCAAAGCGAGACAAGTGCTGTCAGGGCCACCACAGTCTCACCCCCTCTGATCTAATGCACTGGGTAGCATCCCCGTGCTTCAGAAGGGCCTGAACTAGGGTCTGTGGACGGCAAACGGTGAGATACATGAGTGACAAAGACACATTCAAGGAAAATAAATAATTGGAAATAAATCTCACACACACACACACACACACAGAAACTGCTTGTCCTGAGTGGGGTCACAAGGAGCCGGAGCCTAGCCCAGCAACACAGGGTGCAAGGCTGGAGGGGGAGGGGACACACCCAGGACGGGATGCCAACCTGCTGCAAGGCACCCCAAGTGGGACTTGAACCCCAGACCCATCAGAGAGCAGGCACAGGCCAAACCCACTGCACCATCGCACCCCCCCTGGAAATAAATAATAAAAATAAAATAAACCACCAGCGATATATTTTATAGTACATGGACTGCAAAGAAAATCAGCTGGGGGGAGGTCTAGTGGCTAGACCCATGGCCTTGTAATTAAAGGTTCCAGTTTCAAAACCCCACTCCTGTTGTAGTGCCCAAAAGAAAGCTCAATCCTTTTAACTGATACAGTAACAATGACAAAGCTGGACAAATATGTAAATAATAAGAAACTCGCCAATGAGAGGTCATTGCATCCTACCAATAGCTAATTGACGCTGATGTCAGAAAACTTCCCAGGAGGTGTGAAAATACTTAATAACTTTGGAAATATGACCCAAAACAAAAGCAAAGCACCTACAAAAGTGGAAACGGTCCTCTCATAATGAGCCAGAACATATGCAGAGATTCACATTTTACCTACACATGGAACCCCTATCTGCTGCATACCAGTAATTCGTCGTTCCCATACCATTCGGATCATCACCGGCTTGAGCACCAAAAAGATAAAATCTAAACCGGTAACAGTCCACACATTTGTAGTGCTTCACTAGATCTTGATTAAATGAATATAAGCAAATAGCTTAAGTGCAGTTACTTGTGTATAAATATATGGCATTTGGACCAAGAAAAATGCATAGCACCCCCTAGATCACAAAAACCAACATAAAATCCAAATCATACCTTTGCGAAATCCCGAACATCAAACAGGTCGAAAGCTTCAAATAATTCACTTTTCTTCATGGCAAATATTTCACAGCATGCGGAGAGGAACGTCCTGATGTTCTTCAAGCAGAGGAACTGAAAGAGGAAAACAAATTTTCGGTGTACTGTGAATGTGAACATGTCAATGAAATGATACCACTATTTTAATATTACAATATAAAATTAATACATAATTTAAATATACTTTAACCATATTTTGTCAGTATAACTCTATTGCTAACGCAAATAAATCGTATGATTAGTACTTATGCTATACAACAGAAACAGTATCTAGTTACAAAAGCCCGTAAATGTGATGTGCCAAATAGTAAAACAAGAGAGCAGTTCACATGATTTTAATACCAAAAGCTTTATTACACAGCAACTCTCAACCACTCACAGCAACTGATTACCGAAAAAAGGTAGCAGACACTTTAAGACTAAGAAGCTACATCTGTTACCACTCTTGAAACAGTAGATTCCATATTATTATTGCTAGTTCACTTTCCTGGTGCCATTTACCACAGCAATTTAAAGTTTTAAGATGTGCGCAGTTATTCATTTATTTATAGAGCAGGGTAATTTTTGCTTATTGGTATTACAATAGGGGTGAGATTTAAACCTGGGACCTTTAAGTCCTTATACAAATAAATTACAAACATTTAACTATGAACTCAGTTATGAAACTAATATAAACAGCTTTTGACAGAAATACCATTACATTAAATAAAGCCTTAATCTTGAGATGAAATGAAGATTATTTAGCAACATACATGTTAGTAAAGCTTCACAGCACCTCTATTAATAGATTTATTTAGCCGACACTTATCCAAAGCGACTTCAAGTGAACTCTATGTAGTGTTATCAGCCCACACACCTTATTCACCGCAGTGACTTACACTGCTAGATACACTATTTACACTGGGTCACTCATCCATACATCAGTGGAAGACACTGTCACTCACACACTATGGGTGAACCTGAACAGCATGCCTTCAGACTGTGGGAGGAAACCAGAGCACTCGGAGGAAACCCACGCAGACACGGAGAGAACATGCAAGCTCCACACAGACCGAGTGGGGGTCAAACCCACATCCTCTCGCACCACCCAGGCCCTGTGAGACAGCAGCGCTACTCACCGTGCCACCATGTCGCCTCTAACACAATACTATGCAAGCAGTTACTGATACGAGTAGCTATTGACAATGAATGATTGTTTTTCATTAGAAGGATTATTTTTTCCAGAGGAAATAATTGATTTGACTCTGCAATAATGAGAATCTGCCCAAATTATCCCTGATACATTTTGAATATATTTTCTGGGTAATGTAGGCCCACAATAAACACATAACAAAAGAATAAATGCATCAAACCTAAAAATACAGCATTACTAAGTTATATACTATATATTGTATGTCAAATCAGAATCAGCTTTATTGGCCAAGTATACCTGAGCATACAAGGAATTTGTTCCCAGTTTAGAGCAAACCTACAGTGCACATTCACACATACAGCCTACATAAGCACATACGGAACTAGACGTAGACTAATACAAACATGACTGTATGTATATTTAACCCAAAAAAGTCAAAATTACAAGTGTTTTTTAAACTAAGTGCATGTACTTCTGACTGGTACCATATATGTCACAGCATCAAACCAAAATTATGGTTTGGTTTGTAACTAATATAGTGACAACAGAGGTACATGGCCTGAAAACACAACAAAGGAGCTACATATGAAATCCCAATGATACTGATCTCAAATGCCTATCCTCTCGTGTTCACGAGAAGCCAAACTTCCCCGGAAATGGCCAGTACCAGTAGCTTTATTGGTGCCGTCACTGCCGGGAGCGCTCAATACACCTGTCCGTGCAACGAGAGCACCAACACACCCCTTGGCCTTTGACTTCCACAAAACAGAGGCCATTAAGAACACCAGTTCAAGAATGCAGCCTATTTGTTACATGACTGGCGATCATTTGGGAATGCCAAAAGTCAAATTACACTATGCATGCAATCACCCGCTCAATGCTTACTGTTCCTAAACCCAGAAATATTCAGCACACAACATTTCAGTCGCTTTCTATTACATTGTTAAGAAAAAAATTGGAAAAAAAAAATGCATAACACAACCCGTCTGGGGAGCGCCCCCTCCCCCTCTAGCCTTGCACCATGTGTTGGTTAGGCTCCGGTTCGCCGTGACTCCGCTCGGGACAAGAGGTTTCAGACTCTGTGTGTGTTTGTGTGTGTGGTGACAAAACACAAAAAATAAGACATCTAATACTCCAGCAAATTCCCCTTCTTATGAGAAGGCTGCACATATATAAACTGCATTTAAATCAACTGGTATAACCACAAAAGATCAAAGTATGCAAGTTAGTAGAAGTATGCCCTTTTTTTAAAGGATTTTTAGAAAAGTGTTGTTTTGGACATGTTAATCTTGACAGAAGAGATGATGGAAGAAATAAAACTTATTTTTTTATTTCATTTACAAAATCAATACTTTTAGTTACGGGGGCGCGGTGGGTTGGACCGGGTCCTGCTCTCCAGTGCGTCTGGGGTTCGAGTCCCGCTTGGGGTGCCTTGCGACGGACTGGAATCCCGTCCTGGGTGTGTCCCCTCTCCCTCCGGCCTTACGCCCAGTGTTGCCGGGTTAGGCTCCGGTTCCCCACGCCCCCGTATGGGACAAGCGGTTCAGAAAATGCGTGCGTGTATTTTTAGTTACCGTGACCCCGCCAATGTCTCCCAAAACAGTGAATGTGGCGTCTTTTTCCTGCTCTTGCTGTGTATGCTGATCCAGATTACAATCATTTTAATATATAGTAAAATAAAAATGTGACATCTCTGGTCAGGATTGCAAAGGTCACATACACCATCAAAACACAGTCAGAAAGTGCAAAGGATCCTCCACCAGACTTCACACAAGTGTGAAGGAGGTGCATACAAATCCCCAGTACACTGTGTGCAGGGTAAACGTAGCAATCCCACAGTGATTCAACCGAGACATTTCACAAGACCGCAAAGTTATTATTCTCATCAAAATAGGAATGCAGATTACAAAAAAAAAAAAAGTCAGTTTGAATTTTGATTTACCCATTTTTCACGTGACTTGGTAAGTTCTGTGGAAGAGTGTATGATGCACCAACACGTTAAAGCAAAGCAGTTGCAAGCAGTTTGAGATTTGGCTTTAAATTCTCATGAATGTACATGAGTACAAGTCTCTCCTCTCTTGATTTCTCTTGAATACACAGCCTTGATTTGAGGATCTGTGGACTTAGTATCGGAGGTCTCGAGGTCTTATGAATTTAGTGTGATACATATGATGTTTAAGAATGAACTGAACAACCAGAAAACATCACAAGAGAAGTTTCACTTTTGGTATGGCACGGACATGGTAAGAAATTGTTAGTCAAGTGGTTGACTCAAATTATCCATTGGACCAAATGTCTCAAATGGCAAATCATGGATTATCTATCTTATACTTCACTTGTTAATATAAATATCTCCTCCTATACATCACATATACACTGATCCCCTGTTATTCAGTCTCTGGGTTTTCATGTATCCAGTCCAAGACTATTAATATCACTAAGCTTTAATCAGCATGGATTGTCATTTATACAGTCTACCTTGGCCCACAAACTTAATGTGTTACCCTACTTTTCCTCGATGACACTACGCACCTTTTTTTGGGGTGAACATGGGACAAGGCTGGAGTGAAGTGGATATTTGGAATTTCCCCATTGTAAATGTGTGTGTGAGTGTATGCAGCATTACACATACAGTGTATACTTATAGGATGCTTTTTAAGGTATAAAACAGATGTGATGCAGCCTGTCCAGGCCAAATGGAGCAAGTGCACTATCTGTAGGGGTAGTGCAATAAGCAGGACTGAATTTACACTATGACATATTCAGCTGGATCAAAATACTGCTTGACAGTTTCAGAAGAAATTGAGTGAACTCAGCAGCTGTGACATCCCCTAAACTCATTTTTAAAGTGTTTTCCACCAACGTACTACATGAACCATTTAAGAGTCAAAAACGAAATGGCTTCAACCAGTTAAACTGATCTGAAAAAAAACCCGAAAGCACACTTTCACTCAATTTGTTAAGACACAGGTATGAATAACTTTAATGTGAGAGTGCTGAGCCACTACGAATGAGACATTTTTCGTGGGTAAATGTGTACATTATAGAATTCATTTGGCATCTATAAATAAGTTTATGTGTTGAAAACAGGTTGCGACTGACTACATTTTGAACCGAAATTTTTTTTACCTGATGTGCTTGTGCTATCAATATATTGCAGAGCAGTTTTCTCCTGTGAGGCCAGGGAAGCTGAAAACCATGCACACTTCATATGAACAAACAAGAGGAATTATACCATAAGCGTGACATCTTGCCCATAAAGTGTACAGTGATTAGTCTGCAAGCGGAACCATTTGAATAAAAATGAACATGAAAAGGCTTCATCAAAAGTCTTCATACATTTTTTAAGTCACGTAAAAGCAAATTTTGTGGGTTTCTGTCAGTAACATATATTAAATTTGCTTGATTAATCTTAAAAGTATCTGATTCTTCTTTAAACGAATTAGTATAGACCCTTATTTGAAATAATTTCCTTTATTGCCACTTGAAAGGTTTCCAAGGATTGAGCATATCTTTCTTGTAATAACCATAGAACTGAAATAATGATCACGTTGTTATGCATTCAAATGGAAAAATTAAACTATAGTGAATAACTGGTCTCTTCACTAAAGCAGGTACTACTCAAAAACACACATTCAGTTTGACTAAAAAAAAAAAAAAAAAATACTAAATCCACAGCTAGCACATTCAGTGTAACATTGGTTCACGAGTGGGTCGGTCAGTCAGTCAGCAGCTCAACGAACCACAATTAAGTGCTTAGCTGAAACAAAACGCAGCGTTCGCAGTGGTCCGCTAGGGCCACGGTTGGAAACTAATGCATTAGACTTTGACAATATGCCCCCCATTTCCCATTCATCAACATTCACCTATGAAGTTATGTTGCTCGTTAATTCTGAAAACTCTGCAAATACATGGAGTAAGATCATCTGATGTCTCCCAGCTACGTGCCGAAGGGATTTAGCAAAAAGCCCTCTAACACAGCATTTTCTTAACTCTTTATTATCTCGGCTTGTAACTGATTTTGATTGCTGTAATCTAGATCCTGAGTAAAACCATAGAAAATTAACATGATAGTTCACTGTTCTGTGTTATATGGGCACAACACGCGCTGTGAAGGGACGGTTTGCTTTATATATGGCAAATTACACCTCTTACCACTCCATTCCGTGCTTAAGTATTAAAATGAAAATGCCCATTTCATTTATAAAGTGCTTGAAGACACTGCATCTTGAGTGCTCTGAAAGAGCATGTTTGAAGTGAAATACGCCCATGTGCCCCAGGCCACATTTCTCTACTCCTAGGCAGGTCTGGTTAATTGCATCAGGGCTTCCAGCAGAACCTTTCCACTTACAGATTGAACTCATATTTAATGGAGAAACACTAACAGACAAGTGACGGATGCTTAAAAAATAATTGCTTAACCCTGATGAGCAAAAAATGTGTTTTTTAATCAAAAACACATAAGTGCTTCGTGTAATTTAAGAGGGTTGTCAGTAGTAATTACCCTGTAAAGTCTGGTAAAAAGACACATATTTGGCAATTAGGGGAAATTCCTAAATATTAATGATAATAATATAAGGAAGCATGCAGTATGTATTGGCTGCTGTTTCATAGTAAGTTACACTGAATGAGGGTACTGATAAATAGCAAGTAATAACTCCTGGAGAGATCTTATCAAACTGTTTCTTTAATGTAGAAAGCAATCTTTTCATACCCTCAAGGCCTCAGAAGCAATCTATTAAATCAATACGAGCGACTAAAGATGCGTTAACCACTTCTTCAAATTTAGGCTCTACGGTAAACATGAAAAGAAACGCACGTTTACTTTCACTTTTCAAAACAGGAGGGCAAAATTTTTTAAAAGCAAAGTTTACAAATAACATTTTGACTGTCAGAGAGAGAACACGAGAAGTGGGATTAGAGAAACATTGATAGTCCTCACGGGTGTCTAAGGTTACAGACCCTGGCACAAACAATTGCTACTTTGATGGCTCAACAAATCAAAAAAAAAAAAAAAAAAAAAAAAAAAGGGGGGGGGGACATGCTGTACAAACCTGTTTTCTCTCTTTCTCATCTCCAGCACATCTGTGTGCACATCTGATTGACACTAGAATTACTTCATTAATTTATTTGTTATGGTTTTGTAACAACAATGTAAATTTTTTTCTTTTTTTAAAAAAATCAAACTTGGTATGACAACAATTACATATGAAAACATACGCTTCATGTAAAATAAAACTTACCATTTAAAAACATGAGATTTTGCTGTAATTTTTCTCAAGTGTTGCTGGGAAAAGCAAGTGTAGCTGGTGTGGCTTTTGCAGTTCGATTATTAGAGCAATTACAAATGGACTGGCACTGACTGCTTAGTCAAAACCACAGTTCTGCATTAAATGAAGAAAAATACTTAAAAAATATTTAAAAAATATATATTTTATAAAATGGGGGCGCAATGGCACAGCAGGTTCAGCTGAGGCCTGCTGTGTGGTGAGTCTGGGGTTCGAACCCTACTTGGGGTGCCTTGTGATGGACCGGCGTTCCATCCTGGGTGCGTCCCCTCCCCCTCCAGCCTTACGCCCTGTGTTGCCGGGTTATGCTCCGGCTCCCCGCGACCCCACTCGGGACAAGCGGTTTCAGCCACTGTGTGTGTGTGATTTTAAAAAAAAGTTTACTTTTAATTACTTTGTGTCAACACTCAACCATTTCTGAAGGAATTGTTCGGGAACTTGCAGGGGCCTCCCAACAACTTTCAGATTCCGGTGGTGTTGCCGTGATGTGATGTTCAGTGTGATCTCACCAACGCCGGGCCAGGTTGTCCTGCATGAAAGTAATGATGTGGGGCAGAGCTGCGGAAAGACCCAGAGCCACTGAAGCAACTTGATCAGTTTTGGAACTTTTGATTCCTCATACATTGAGGACACATCAGACAGTGTTAGTGTACTGCGAGGATCGCGGGTCCGAGTCCTATTGTTGGCCTGCGCTTCTTTCGACGTCTCTTTGGAGAGAAGCGCCTGCTAAATCAATAACTGTACATGTAAAACGTGTCATGTTCCAGCCGCTCCAATACTGACACTGATGATTTCAGGTACATAATTCCTGCTACTTTTACTCAGGAATAAATAATATTGGCTAACAGTAACAATTTTCATAGCATAGCGCATTGATTCCACAGATTTTAAAATTCATGCACTGCCACAATACAATAACAAGACGCACATCATCGTACTCTTTTATTTAAACCGACTTTAGTAACCCTAGGCATTATGAAACAACTTAACATTAGTATAGGGTACTACGCCGCGTAACTCTGTTTTGTAGATAGTCATTTAGCAAATACACACACACACACACATTTTCAGAACCGCTTGTCCCATACGGGGTCACGGGGAACCGGAGCCTACCTGGCAACACAGGGCGTAACATTTAGCAAATATTATTTGGTCATTTTAATAATTACTCGCGAATATGATATGCCCAGCACTGTTATTTATTATTATTTCTTTCTTCATGCGAAGCGCGCGACTGTAACTAACGGTACATAAAAAGAGCAATCTGGAAGTACTGATCATTACAGGGACTATCATGTGAATAACTTGAGGTCTCACTCTCTCTGGATGTGCGCAGAAAAAGCTCAGGCGAAGCCGTTTCCAAACGTGAAAGTTGAATTCTGGTGTAAAAACCCCAAATACGGGACAAAAAACGTCGAGTTACACAAACGCAGCAGCAGCATAAGGGACTCCGGCGGCTCACCTGGGACATCTGCGGCCGCAGGTTGATCTCCTTCAGGTTGATGGACTGCGGTCGCAGGTTGTTCAGCAGTTGGCACAGCAGCACGCCGTCGCGCAGCGTCTGCGCCAGGTCGAAGGCCTGCGCCGATTCCCAGGTGACCCGGTGGTTCGGGGGCAGCACCTTGCAGCGGATGAGCCAGAGCGCGCACTGCCGCCAGTACTCCATCATGCTCCCTCCGCTCCGGCAGACACACAAAGGCGCCAGGCGCGGCGATCTCTACGAAGACCTCTGCGCGTCCGTCCGATCCGATCGGATGGACGCTGCGCTGCGCTGCGTTGCGCTGCGCGGAAGCCCAAGCCCGCGGGTCGCAGCGCGTCGGGGCAGCTTCTCCGCTGCGCTCGGGCTCTGGCTCTGGAGGAGTGCGCGGGCTGCTGCCTTCTGCTTCTCCTTGCACAGCGCTCTCCTGGAGCCCGCGACCGGCCCCGCACCTTCTTCTCTTCCTGCCGGGGACACTCCCCCGCGTGCGCGCTCCGTGAGCCTCCCCTGTCTGTCTGTCACTGTGACTGTGACTGTGAAGCGCGTCTGCGCGCGCCCGGCCGAAGCGCTCGTGTAAAATCCGCAGCGACGCGCATGTGCCTGGTGCTTCACACCCCTTTTGTTGCGCCCTGTTCTGCTCGATAGCACGTGTTACACCTATTGCTGAGAGGCGGATGCAAAATATGTACGACACGCCACAGCCGTCCATTCATAAATGATCGACAGTGAATTTTTTAGCAAATTGCAAATATTACAGAAGTGGACTCTAAACGGGTCGAAGAATGGAAAAGGAATCAGTTTTTAAATACAGAGATTATTTCTGTAGATTTCGGGATAAATTATTTCTACTAATCTTGTTTGCAATTAATTAAAAGTTAATTTTTTAAAAAAATTTTAAAAATTAAGACTAAAAATTAAAAACAAAATTTGTTTTTGCAGCGAGAATCCTGGGGAACTCTCTTGATCAGAGGTGTTATTATTGTTTTTTTTTTTGTTGACACCTTTGTCCAAGTTGACTGACAAATTTACTTAACTTTGAGGGATTTGCCCGTTTACATTAGTGCATTAGTTTAGGGGAAGTATCGTGGTCAAGAGTCCTTGAGAAGAAGATGATTTGAACCAGGAACCTTGACCTTGCAAGGCAGAAGTCCTAACCATTACACCACCTACTGCCTAAACACAGATACTACAGCAGTACTATTCAGGTTACAAGTGCATGTCTTTTACCACTATGTGGCACTAATATGAAAAAAAACAAACTGGTGCTGGGACATCATAGTCACCATGTGTACTAGGATAGCACAACATGTTTATTACTGTAACTAAGAAATTACTTTTTCACCTTGATTTTATGTGTATACATGTTTAAATTCACTGGATGCTAGTGTTACGCATGTCCCAGTTACGAACTTTTGTTGGTAAAACCTTTTCTGCTTATAATTTTAATCATGCTTAATTCACTTGTCTATTCTCAAAAACTGTTTTGTTATAGAACAAACATCAGCTGCTTTTCTCTAAACTCTAAAATGCATCCAAACTGAATAGAAGTGTAGGGTCCCATTAACTCAGTTCCCTTCCACAGTGTTTACATCTGGTATTCTGTGTTTGGGAGTGCTGCCGATAAATATCTCGGCAATGCTCAGATACCACTTATCACTTTTTAGCTGCTATTAGGACTGCCTCAGTGTCCAATGGAGAAAACTGGAATGACTAAGATACTGATCTTAGCTTCACATGATTTCTGGTAAACTACGTGGGTATAAATTTGCCTTTCTGTTACTAAAAACAGACAGAAGGTTAAAAAAAAAAAATTAGAACTGAATATTTTGTTAAAAAAAAAATACGGGTTTTATTACAAAATGGATTAGTCTACAGAATTTTTCATATTCAGTGCTGTTGCAATACAGCATTGGGTTTTGACTTCTTGTCTGCAAGATGGTGGAAATGTGATAAGGTTGGTCAGCACAGGAAGGAAGCAGGAAGCCCGAGGTGTTCGGGTTCAGTGTCTGTCTCATTTCCCCTGATGCTATTTTAAATCCTTGTACAGGATGGCATCCCCTTCCAGAGCCCAAATGTAAATTTGAGCGCTTCATCCAGAGATGACAATGTTAGCATACCTTGGATCACCTGACTTATGAAGAGCATACCATTAATATGATATACAGTGATGCCCCTAAAAAGCATTGTCTTTTGGTTCATGCTTTTGTTTCAAGCAGGCTGGTCTATTGTAATGCTTTATTATCGGGCTGTCTGTACCAGGCTGTATCTGGGTTACAGCTGGTACAGAATGCTGCTGTGATAATTGTTACTAGAACTAGGAAGTACTACCATATGACACCCATACTTAAATTGCTGCATTGGCTCCCTGTTATGCTTAGAGTTGATTATAAAATCTTACTTCTGACCTATAAGGCAGTAAATGGCATTGCTCTGGCTTAGAGTCTTCTTTCATTGGATTCAGGTTACCTTAAAGTACCTGTGATCAATAAGGTCTCAGTAGAAGGGCATGCCTTTAGATACATAGCACCTAAACTCTGGAATAGTATGCCAGTTACTCTCAGGCATCCCCCATCTGTCTCAGCCTTTAAATCCTAGTTTAAGACTTACATGTTCATGCTGGCATATCAATAACCAGGATAATTCTTGTTGGCTGTGCTTTTTTCATTTTCTATTAATCTCTAATCTAATTAAATCATCATTTACTAATAATTTCTTTCTTGTTGATCGTTGTTTCCCTGAGGAGGCCAGCTGCCCATGATACCAGCACCTCATGCCGACCGAAGCTGATGACCACCTGCCATGATGGACGAGACGTGCCTGTATGAACCGGGACATCAAGTTACCGCTCATCTACAATGTTATTATTAGTTTTAAATTGACTTTAAAATTCTTTTTAATCTAGAATGCCCAGGAGGGGTGGGAGCCACTGGCAATTGGACCCCCAGAGGTTTCTTTTTTCTCCCTTGACTTTCAGTTGGGAGTTTTTGTTCCTTTCCTCCGTGGCCAGTAGGCATACTCACAGTCTTAATAACTGCATGGGTAATGTAGTAATTTAGTATATAGCCAGCTATCTATTTGTTTATTTGTCTTATCCCTTTTTTCAGTGCTGCGTCACTGTGTGAGATGAGTGTTCTATAAAAATGGATTGAATTGAATTGAACTGAACTGTATGGAGGGTGCGGTGGCGCAGTGGGTTGGACCAGGTCCTGCTCTCCAGTGGGTCTGGGGTTCGAGTCCCGCTTGGGGTGCCTTGCGGCGGACTGGCATCCCATCCTGGGTGTGTCCTCTCCCCCTCTAGCCTTACGCCCCGAGTTGCCGGGTTCGGCTCCGGTTCCCCGCGACCCCGTATCATATGGGACAAGCGGTTCAGAAAATGTGTGTATGTGTGAATTGAACTGCCTGATGCCAGTGAATGCCTGTACAGTAAGGCTGTCTACTGAAGAATCATCTGCCATAATGCCTTATGCCATAGCAGGATCATGAAATCATATCATTGCATGCTTCTTTATTTTATTAGAAATGAGAGCAAACTTACTTACTAACTTACTTATCCAGCAGTGAGTGTCGATTGTCTGGGACAAAAGCATCGGATGAATACCGTGTAATAATAATGCTATTCACGTGTTACTGTGAAGTTGCTTAAACGAGAGGGGCAATGAATGAGCACAGCGGCCAACCCAGGGCAGGAGCGGTCATCTGACACTTGAACCTGTTGAGGCTCGTAAAGACAAGTCACGTAACGATGCGTGCCGAGTTATGCAACAGAGCAGTTCGGAAACCGAAACCGGAAATACTGTAGAGCGCGAGGCGCGTGACGCTGACAGGCTGTAGCTGACCTGCGAGCAGCGAAATAGCGGTGCGGCTTGTATTATGAAAATTTTGGCGTTACTCAGTACAGTTGTAGTAAACTGCTGTATGCGGGACTCACTGGTCTGTGTGTGTTTTATTTCCAGTCGCTAATTACGTGCCAGTCTGTCTTAGTTTGGTCTGTCAAGCTATTAGTGTGGCGCTAACGTGCTAACGTGCTAACCTAGCGTGCTAGCCGTCCGTAAAGTAGTTAAAAGTACACGTCTTGTTCAAAAAATGCAGCTCATATTAATTTTGAGCAGTACTATTTAACACTTTTAATTTGGAGCCATCACTGGTTGCTACAGAGATCTGAAACAAATAACATGTTATATGATAATGTCTATGGACCTTGCAGGCCGCAATGGCCCCTGTGCTCAGTGAGAGAATATTGGGAAGCATCGTTGGGTCGGCAGTGGCAGATGCTGCAGGTAAAGTGTTACCTGTTTAGGGTATGGCCTCCGTGTGTGGCGTGTACTAACTACTGCAGTGAGAAAGACATATGAGCAAACTGGGTTAGGACACATGTTGATTGTAACAGTGACTATGAGTATGAGGAATTTCCTCTGGGATCAATAAAGTAGTTTTTTCCTTAGTCTATTATTCATCGTACCCATCTGCTGCTTATTGAAAAGCACGCTCATCCTCTTGCAACTTTGTGTTTGTACATGTGTACAAACACGTACATGTATTGATATGCATCATAGCCACAAGAATTTACTTCTGCATAAGTAAGGATTTGTTTTAAATTTCTTAAAATGGATTGTCAAAGTATGAAAAAGTTCTTACAGTGCATTCACATGTCATAATTGACTGAAAGCACTCAGACTGTATGCATACTTACACTCGCTTCACCCCAGCTGCTCATGCTAATTACGTTATTTTACACTCCCATTAGCCCAGCCCCTCCATTGGATTTATGACCTGCAGAAGCTGAACGCTATCTTGGCAGGAGAGCCAAGTCCAGAATTTCACCCCCACCCTGCAAACCCTTTCTACCGAAGGGAGACTGGGCAGCAAAGTTGCTATGGTGACCAGGCATATGTGCTTCTGGAGTCTTTGTCTGAATGTGGAGGTATTGTGACAAAGACGTATGAAATGTGATAGAATGCAGCCAGTTTGTTGTCCTTGTTGCATTATTTGTAGTATCATTTTCAAAGATATTTCTTCAGAACAATTTTTGTCGCATTTATTCAAATATATGATTAAATTATTGTTGAGTTTTCTTTTCATTATTGTTCTCTTTGTTAATCAATCAGGTCTGAATGTGCATGACCTAAAGCAGCGCTTCTACAAGTTTTTTGGCCCAAGATCTGAGTATGACACTCCTGTCAATGATCCTTCTCGAGACAAAGGAAGTAAGTCATGTTTTTTTATTTGTATACAGCTGAAAAGGGCTGAAGGTAGAAAAGCATGTAGCAAGAAGAATATCCTCCTTGAAACAAAGAGTTGGGTTATTTGGAGCTTAAAAATTTGTATCTTAGATGCATTTATCTTCATAGTTTACTGTATGCGATGATTACCCATTCCTGACCTTTGTGCTTATAAAGATGATCATTTTTCACCCATTGTATTTGTCCATGACAACTAATGTTGTTAAAACCCATGAAAGGTCCCAGACCCCAGCTTCCTATTAGTGGACCCTGGAGACATGCCAGCCTGAAGAGCTTCCTGAAGAACATGGATGCAGGCAGAGAGGAAACAGGTAAGAAAAATGGAGATCTAAACTATATGTGTGTGGGGAGTGATGCTCAGAAACTCAAGTCACTCATAGCCTGTAATAAAAGCACTGTATTGTGATATTAGCATTTGCTCCTGTATGGGATTTGTGCAATTTGTATACCAAAAGTTTCCTGAAATATGTGTTGAATATACTGGCCTGTGACCTTTGCAATATTTTTAAAGTCATTTTAATTTGCCTACTTTATTCCAATGAAATGTAATGATATACAAATGTTATGATTTCATTATTTCTCAGGCTATGTCTTTCTCTGTGAAGGGTGTGATATTGATAATCAGATAGATGGTATAACAAAGCTGGCTCCAGTGGTTGCACTGTACGCTGGGAAGCCCGAGATGCTGGAGAAGGTGGAGGATGCCACCCGAGTAACCCAGAACAACGACATGTGTGTGACTGTCACACTAGCAGCTGCCCGGTTAGTGTTAGCATGTTAGCACACACATTAGCTTAGCAGACTGCTACTCTGATACATAGAATTTGGTCAAAATTCTGATACTGAAGTGGTTTATTATTTGCTATTCTGCTTGAGATATGAATCATACATAACATTTCATTTAGTAATGATGATGCTTGAATTTGGTCAAAGTTGTGCAGGTTAAGTCACAGATTGCCTGGTTTAAAGCTCTGCTGAGTAGTCCCACTAGTGCCATTGTCATGTGTTTTAGCCAAATGATTGCCCTAGTCGTTTTTGAGAGCATTTCTTGAGAGCCATAACTGTTGATTTCCAGATTCCTAGAACATTACATCCTGAATGGTCCTGATCCAAAAGCACTGGATTCTGTATTGGAGCAACTTAATGATCCCAGCAGAAAGAATCCCCAAGAACTGGACCGAACCGTCATTGGTATGGTGGAGTCCAAAGTCCTTCCACATCAACATGTTAATTTAATGCATTTAACTCTGAACATGGGATATTTGCAATTTTAAAAAAAAATTACTTGTTAATGTATATTTATCAACATTTTTTTTTTTTTTCTTTTTTACTAACAAATTAAATGTAATGGTAATCATTTCACTTAATTTGCTTGCTTGCAAAGAAACAAAATGTAATGAGATCAAGTATATTAAACCATTGGGTGGGAAATTAATTGTTTTCAGGAACTGTTGAAAGATACCTGTAAAGTAGCTGATTCATATTAAAAATTGGCCCATTCCATGAAATAAAATGTATGAGGTTCAGTAACATTCATTCTAATGAAACAAATGCCTGCTTTTCTTGCACCAGGGCACATTCACCAAGTGAAGGAGAACTTGTTGAAGACTCCGCAGGAGCTGATTCCTGCTGTTTTCTCAAACGCATGAGGTAGGCTTAATCACCTTCTGGAAGCTGCAGCCACAGCAGGATCCACCCTGTTTCCATGGCACACAAACATTTTTGCCAGCAACCCTGTAAAAACTGCTATGGGAAAATACTTCTCTCTTTGATCTTGCAATTAATAACATGTTATTTCTTCCTCCTTTTAGTGCCTACTGAGAATAAAAACATGTGCACAGGAAAACTAACATGTAGGAAAGACGGTGATTGTGCACTTCTTTAATGCCTGCTAACACTAACAAGCAGACTGAGTGATTATATGTAGCAAGTGTAACCTCCATTAGTGTCCCTCTTCTTCAGTTACTCTGGTTTTCTGGTTCCTGCTCTAGGTTTGCCTGGTGCCTTCCAGGCAGCATTGCATGGAGTCCTGACAGCACACAAGTTTGACCAGGCAGTCCAGGACACCATGTGCTGTGGGGGCTGCACCTGTAGTAGGGGGTCCTTCATTGGAGCCTGTTTGGGGGCTCAGGTACTAGACACTAAACTTGTGCTATCAAAAAACATTTTATACAATTCATGTGCATATAATAGTTAAAATAGTACAAAAAATTTGCTGTACAGTGTTAATCATCTCAGGGGGGCGCAGTGGCGCAGCGGGCTTGGCTGGGTCCTGCTCTCTGGTGGGTCTGGGGTTCGAGTCCTGCTTGGGGTGCCTTGCGATGGATTGGCGTCCCATCCTGGGTGTGTGCCCTCCCCCTCCAGCCTTGCGCCCTGTGTTGCCGGATTGGGCTCCGGCTCGCCGTGATCCCGCTCGGGACAAGCGGTTTCTGACTGTGTGTGTGGGTGTGTTAATCATTTTTGTGTCTCCTGCCATCGTTTGACTATTAATTTGTTTTAAAAATGCTTTTTAAGAAAACAGTGACAGTATGTGTTTGAAAACATTTATACAGTAACCGAGATAAGAAAATTCACCTTTGCAATTAATAGCAAGTAATTAATAACATTAACGAGATATTACCCAGAAAACAAGTCTTTCTGTCTTTAGGTTGGATTCCAAGGCATTCCCAGTTCCTGGAAAGACAAAACCCTCAGATATCCTGCTTTGCTGGAGCATGCAAAGAAAATTGCCTGTTTGCACCAGATGTAACTGCTGGTCTTTTTTCGTGGCATAATGTATTTTAGAGTTGTGCTCCCTGGTCACTTTTGGGTACGTCTACATTGTACTATTGTCATCTTGGGTTAGTACTGACTTTCAGCAAAACCTAAATGAAGGTTCTAGCTTAAATGTTGTTCAGCTGGAACTTGATGCTCTGTGTTTTGCTGAAGTGCAGCATGCCCAGTGAAGATGTATCAGCTTATACAATTTTTTTTCATAAAGTTAATGAAGATGTACAGATTTGTAACATTTTTTTCTAAGCAAAATGAATAGTATGTCTGTTGGACACCCTTGGTACACGAACTCCACGAGTCCTTCCAGATACTTTAATCAGATGAGACATGCCACTGCATTGTTCTCCAGTGGGAAATCCAGAGATTATACTGACACAGGGACAAAGAAGTAGTGATATTCAGCAGTACATCTGTGTACAGAAGGAGGAACGGGACCATTGTAGTCATCACTGCACTGGGGCGTCAGGCCTGAGCGCCAGAAACTCATGTGTGAATGTGAATGTGCATGTTTGCATAGGGTTGTTTCTGCCATTTAGGCAGACCCGCAGGCCCCCACCATTGCATCTGTGCATGTTCCCAGGTCCTCTGCCACTTCCAAGTACGCGAGTCCTGTGTGGTTCAATCACAGAGAACGACAATGTTTTAGGAGACAGCTACTAATGAAATTTTGACAAACAAATCACAGAATTTAAATGGTCTCTTCGCAGAGTTGCATAATTCAAGAAGTCCTTCGAGTTAAGGAACTCTCTCAAATGTAAAACAGCAATATTTCCCAGAGACTTGGATGTCACAGTCTTCACACCAGATCCCTCAATACGGAAGTTGAGTTTTTCAGGGTACAGGTTTGTTATTAGCAGAACTAGCCATTTTTTGAGGATACGGGAATTCAAAGCGGGTATCTTCAGTATAAACTGAAATGTACTGCAAAACTATACCATGTACTATACACATGATTTTTGAGTTAACGTTTTGTTATATCCTTTTGTAGACTCCCTGCAATCATTTGCTTAAATAAATTTTACTTATTTTTAGCTTTGAGTTTTGCATCAGTGGTCTTCAGCAGGAGGTGAAACCTGCATAATATTCATAATACTTAATGAATAATAAGTGTTTGAGTTGTTTTCAAATCTTCTCAAGTGATCCCCAGTGATGACTTTGCGGTTGTGTGTTATTGCAAGTAAGAGAAATATAAACAAGTAGGCACAAGATAAAACTGACTTCCTTCTAGATTTCTGTCCTTTTATAAAACCTGTAGTAAAAGGCCACATTTTTAAAATACCACACTTTAGCTCTTGCAAAGCAATTTTACTGCCATCTGGTGATTCATGGAAAACAGAGCACAGAATTTAAAAAAGTTCAACTGTTGTAATCTCTAACCCTAACACTGTGCCATAAATGAGGTGTGTCAACATTTTTTCAGCCAAGGGCACAATCATTATGAATTGTATTGAGGGTGGCACATTAAAAAAAATTAAATATCTAAATTGAAAAAATATTTATTTTACTCTTTTGTCTTATTCAAATATAGTGTGTGTTCATGTGGGTGTGTATGTATTATCATTTGATTCAATAGAATTTATAGTAAGTATGATATCTTAATTCTACAAATGTTCTTGCAGGCAGCATTAGGTGAAGCGGTGGGCCACATGCAGCCCTCAGGCTACACGCCGGTCACTCCTGTGCTAATAAAATGTTTAAAGCTACTCTTAACTGAAACATTGTTTTATTGTTCAAAAATTGAAGATGTAATACAAAACTGTACTAGATGTGGCTACTCTTACTGAATTAACTTGGGGATCCTAATCTGCTCTCCAGTGTTGGTCCCAGCTCTACATGTGAGTCTACAGAGAAAAACTGTGCTTCAGTAATACTGTGCATGTATCTCAGCCATCTCCTCTGTTGGTTTTTAATACATTCTTGACAATACAAATGCCACGGAGAGAAACATAAGATTACTCAAAGGGATTAAAGGAAAAGATCACTGGTCTTTAAGGGACCTCTAGATGTCACTGTGTCAGTACTATCACCGTGAAAGAAACAAGTTCTGTCCATTAAATTTTCTGAATATGAAGTTTCAAAAGTGAAATAATACTGTATTGATCAAATAGTACTTTTAGCTTTTGGCAGCCTGCCGCACAGCACGGTGGTGGCGCAGCAAGTAGCGCTGCTGTCTTCCAGCGCCTGAGTGAGTGGTGCGAGAGTAAATGCCATGGCTTCGATCGCTACTCAATCTGCGTGGAGTTTGCATGTTCTCCCCTTGTCTGTGCGGGTTTCCTCCCGTAACAAACAGATATGAACCCTACAACTACTTACTGTAAGTAACACGAAGCTGTTTCAGCTTTCAGCAGCGCTACAATTCTTTATCTTCCAAGACTATGGGGGGATGTTGTTTAAACACAGTTATACGTGATTGGGAGAAAAGCGTCTGCAAAATAATCACGCATAGACGAAATGAAATGTAAAATTGATGTTTGGGTTCATATGATATTTGCAAGTGCCACCGTGGTATAAACGGCGAACGCATGCACGGAGCGGTAAAACGGTCTGTATTAAAGTCAGCGAGACACGAAATGTGGAAAATAGTTGCGCGAACGTTACTACTACATCTAATCGCTTCTAAGACATTGATTTGAACCCACGTGCATACAGATCGCATATTGAGAGACTTTGAGCCGACAAAAAGTGCTTCATCATCCCTTTAACGATCTTTTAGCACGCCCATCCCTTAAAAAAAAAAAAAAAAAAAACCCGTCCGTGCCTTGTGGCTCCTCCTCTTCCGCTCACCGTGATGACGTCACTCCGGGATGGAGGGATATCAACAAATGCTGCTGGTTTCGCTGCGCGTGTGGCGTGACGTGACATATTTACCTCGACAGCTATAATCAGCTTTTGTTTTCATAAAACATGGACTTCAACGCGAGAAGACTCGCAACGGACGTTGGAACTTTCGTGAGCCGTGCGGTACAGGTACGCTAACAGAGTATGAGTGAAGTGAAGATGAAGTGAAGATGAATGAAGTTCAACGCAGCAGCCGCTCTGTGTGTGATAGCACACGACACAGCTCCACAGGGGCGGTGACACGTACCGTACCAGGGTACTTACCCAGCTGTGTGCCATGGCATGGCTAATTCCAAGTAGCTTACAGAGACCTAACATGATATTGTCAGTCGTTTTCGAGAAGTTTCTGCGAAACAACGAAGGCTTTATTATATTTCCTCATCATGCATGGATGGAGCAAAAGTGGTTCTTGTGCTTGTGCAGCGCTGCTCGTTCGTTCAATCGTTGTGTTCACTAATTTTTTTACGTGTTGCTTTAGCAGTCGAGCGTTCTGAAGATTGTATTACCTGAGGCTGAGTAATCAGAGAGCAGTAAAATAGTAATAAGCCACACAGATGATGATGGGGAAGTGTCTGTAGAACGTGCTGTTTGTATTAAACGGTGAAGTAGAGGGTCAAACTACGTCTCCATGCACTGTTACTGTAACTGTAAGGCCACATCATCATCATGTGCTGATTTGTTCAGTTACATTTTGGAACATAGTAAATCAATGGTACTTAATATGGGAGTGGAATTGCTCCCTACCCTAGAAACAAAAATTGATTTGCTAATAAGGTCCCAAATATCTGCATTACAAAAATGGTTGCAGTTCACAGAGGAGACCCTGGGACAAGCTGAGAAAACGGAGCTGGATGCCCATCTGGAGAGTCTTGTCGCCAGGGCAGAAAAGACAAAGATCTGGACGGACAGAATCGCCCAGCAGACCGAAGTGCTGCTGCAGCCAAACCCAAGTAAGAAAGCATGGAAAAGCTATGACAAAATGAAAACCGAGGAGTCACAATGAGCAAAACCAGACACACGGGTCCTATTATTGAGACAGTAATGTCATCAGGTTTATGTACAGCATCTAAGCTGCTGTTGGACTGATGTAATGACAGTTCTATGTTGCTGCTTTCGTGGTACTGTAACCGTAAACAACATGATCATAGGTTTCATTTTGAAATTGGGGGAGGCGGTTAATTAGATTTATTGCTGCTGCAGATCAGGAGGTGTTTAAAAGTTTGTCATTTGTAGCAAAATGTTAGTGTTATTTGAATGGAATCCTGAAACCTCCGATCCAAAGAGGAAAGATGTCAAAAATGACTGCATTCTAGAGAACTAATAAAGGATTCTTAAACAGCCATGCATACTGGATTTCCTCAGGTTTTTTTTTTTTCTTCCTAATCAGGTCGTGTACAGCTTGGGCATTCTCACAGTTTGGCATTTTGGTTTCTACTAAAATTAGACAAAAAGGAAGTTATCGAACTCTCGTTCCTCTTTAATAGAGTTTTCCCTTGTTTCCATCTGCAGCTGTCAGAATAGAGGGGTTTCTATATGAAATTCTGGAGAAACAAGCTCCGGTGAGGATGACCCCGCATGAGTATCTAGGCGAGTGCATGGTCAGCTCTGGGCACGATTTCGGGCCCGGGACTTCCTATGGTGAGCACACCGTCCTCATGTCTTTGACGTTCAGGGGAAAAATGTATACACACACACACATGGCTTAAGTATCAGTAGTGTGTTCAGTATCCTTTCAAGAGACACAGGTGAAGCGCTATTGAGACTTTTCAGAGTATTGAAAACACTACTGAGTGCCACCCAGCGTTTTCTCTCAAACCCGTATCTCTCCCAGTCATCCTCTGAAAGCTTTGTGAATTAGCCCAACACCATCTGCTATGACTATATAGCTGTTATATGAATATCAGGTCTGTAGGCAGCTGCTTGAGTGATGTACTGCAAGATAGCATCAAACTAACTGTGCTTCATTAATTGTGCCTATAGCTACATTTTTTCATTGAGCGAATAAATTTCACCCATCTGATTTACAATGTTATTGTACTTAGCTATTTACCAAGTTATACAGCTGGACAGTTTTTATTAAGCAATTTATGGTAAGTACCATGCTCAGTAGTACTAAAGTAGGAGGTGGGATTTGAACCTGTTTTTTTTTTTTTTTTTTGGTCTTGTCCAAAGGCAGTGGCCCTACCCACTACATTACCTTTTTGCTTTTCTGTTCTCCGAATTGTCGCTTTAGAGAAAAGTGTCAGCAGAGTGAAAAGATAAAATGTATTCCTGCATTTAAAAGTATTTTTGTTTGTGCTGTTGGAGTGTACTGACTTTTTCTTTATTTTGCTGTATCATTATTTGTTTTATCTCTCTCATGTTGTCTCAGTATATCTTTTGTTTTATTTATTGCCCGTATTACTGTGAACCGGATGCTATAGAAATCTGTAGAAAGAGGACACCTCTTTAACTTGATATAAATTCACTATTAGAAATTAAAGGCTGAAAGGCCTTGGGTGCGGTTCTTGTTTTCAAGTAGATATGTAAGCTTTAGGTTGTATTAAAAGACGTAACGGAGACGCACAATGTGAACAAGGCTGAAAATTAAATTTGGGTGTGTTAACATCAGTGCGTGTGTACATCAGTCGGTGATGGATGACACTTGGTGAAATTCAGCAGAAACAGTAATAAAACATTTTCAAGATCTATTTTGCCTTGTCATTGAGTCTCCGGAGAAGCAAGAATTGTCTGATAAAGGGTCACTTCCAACAATGTTGTGAGGTCAGAGTGAATTTGGAGCATTGCACTTTTGCCTTTATTTGAGGTTTTGTTGCAGTGTTAAAAGAGGCAAGTTTTACACTGATAATCCCATCAGTTTCTCAGCAACTCAGTTTGGGTGTGGTATTCTGTTGCGTTTCTAAAAAAACGAAGCTAAAACAAAAGCAACTGGATTTACATGAGTTTTCTTGAAAATGTTTCACCACTTATCCAAGTGGCTTCTTCAGTTCTAAAAGACTGGTGGGGAGTTTTTGGTTTTAAACTAGCTTCGTTTTAGATATGCTATGACCTGGATGATTGAGAATCTTCACAGACATATTCTGTTGCGTTGACTTATTTGATTTGCCATTGCATCGACAATCAAAATGTGCACTGCTTGTTAAAAGCATCACAAAACCATGCTTTTATCACTTCTGTTGTATGTTGTAAGAAAGATTGGGCTTTAATTTATGATCTCAAACCTTATGGTGCAGGGAGTGCACTCATAAAATGTGGGAATATGCAGAAGAAGATTGGTGGAATGAAGAAAGACTTCATACAAAGTTCAGTCATCAGCTTCCTCAGTCCTGTCAAGAGCTTTGTCAAGGAAGACTTCCAGATCATCTTGGTAAGCCTAAACTGGACTATTTCAATATCATCCATAGATTGAACAGTCATTCAAACCTAACCACTTGGCCTTGTCAGAGTCACAGTAGTATGCTAGGCTAGTATGTAACAGGGTAGCCACACATGCCCTCACTCTTGGCGATTTAGCGTTTTCAGTGTACCTGAACTGCATGTCTTGTTATTGTGGGAGGAAGCCAGAGCACCAGGAGGAAGTCCACACAGACACAGGGAGAACATGCAAACAGCTCAGAGGTTATGAGGTGATGGTGCTACCAACTGTTCCACTGTGCTACCGAAAGGTCGAACAATAAACATGTATTTAAGGCAATGGTGTTCATACCACACAACTGTGTCTTAAGCAACTATATCTTCATATACAGTATAGTATATCTAATAATGGAAAGTCTTTATTCATCTACCCGTGTGATGTATACTGGTTCATATGGTGGAATGTGACAAATTGACTGTACTCTAGAATCGTGTGTCTTCATCCAGATCTCTCCTTTTAGTCGTGTAACTCACTGTTTGTATTTTGCTCTGAGATGTACTTCGTGTTGGAGAAAAGCATCTGTTAAATGAATACATGTAAATTCATATCACTTCTGCAGAAACAATTTGTATTGTTTTCTCTTTCTCCAGATATTTATCATTTTCATAACTGAGTGATTTTAAGAAAGTGTGAAGAATCTAAGGTGGGGGTTAGTTGTCTTTTTTTTGTTACTGTGTAATGGTGTTTGTCCTTACTGTGCTGTATATCTTCCAGAGAGAGCATAGGATGCTGCAGAACAAGAGGCTGGACCTGGATGCTGCGAAGTCTAAGCTTAAACGAGCCAGGATGGCAGATGCTGAATCAGCAGTGGGTTTATTTACTGATATCACCGCATACTCATTGCCGCATGGAGGCCCCTCACTTTACACTGTACCTGTGCTCAGGATTGCCCTCTTCCATTCTACACTCTGAGTAAATACAGAGGGAGACATCAGCGATCCACTGTCCTTAGTGTGTTTTGATGCTCCTGTCCTAGTGTTTATAGCCAGTGGAAAAAAAGGAGGCAGTGGCACACCTGTTATACCAGTACAGCTATATTTCTTAATGGTAGAAAGAAAATATTATAGCAGTAATAACTGAAAATGAATTCTGATGGGAGCAAGGAGCAGTAAGAACAACAGATATTTACCACTCAAAATAGGGTTGTTGTATCATGCATTTTTACTGATACTGTTGTGATTGGCCTTGTATTCTTTTCTTTTTTAGAGGCTGAACTCAACTCCTCCACTTGGAGAAGAATATAGTTCTCATTTCTCCTACATGCTTGGCTTTCTGCGTGTAAAATGGCTGAAGGTTTGTTAGCTCTTTCCTGTGCTACCTTTGATTTCTCTTGGAGCTGCCTTTTACAGAATTGTGTGCAAAGACAACGCACCAGTACTGCTGAGTTTCATGTTGGCTGTTCTCTGTGAGAGCACCTTTCACTCTCTGTGGTTTCCTATGCAGTAGCAGAGAAGTTGCCAAGGTAGCATCTTCCTGACAAACACTGACACTTACTCATACTGAAAGCTGTTTTTAGCCATTGTTAGATGTTAGGAACTTATCCAGACCCATCTATATCTTTTTGTCTCTGTATGTAAAAAGTGATGCAGCAAATGTGCTTTTTCCAAAATTAGATGTGACACATGTCTTTATGGGGACAGCTGTGTTATGTTTTGAAGATAGATCCTCATATATAACTTGGAGTAATTGTCATTTTTTAATCTAACAGTTAGAAATAAAAGGTATCTTTATATGCTTGGAGTACAGGCGAGTTATGAGTTGTACATGTCGTATCTCTGATTGTTTGTTAGATAACAAAGTTTGGTGTTATTGAAGCTGGTTGTGCTCAGGGCTTCTCTTGGTTTTGCTTCACAGTCGGATGAAAGTGTTTCTTCAGAATCAATTCTGAATGTAATAGAAATTTTAACATGGCACTAAAATATCTAATTTTGTTATATGAGCTTTTGTAAATGGCAGGGTTGTGTGTTACCTTTTGCTATTGTTATGATTTTTCTGGATGACTAAATTGAGTTGCACATTTTGTGGTTGTTTTGTCTGTGCTTTCCAGTTGCACCATCCCTTGTCCATTTAGCATCTCTCTTTTTTTTTTTTTTTTTAATGCTCTTCAGATGTGGGCAGCAGAAGTAGTGGAGGTGAGTGGAATTTGAAAGATGCTGCTACTGCTCTGACTGTCTGCAGCATCCTGGAACAGCATATATACAGTATAGCTATAGACACTTGCCAGCTGCTCCCACCAGGGAGCGCTGTCATTCAAATTATGCAACGCATGTCCATGTTAAGTTCGGCACAGGAACCACATGCAAGCGAGTAAGCCATGTAAAAATGTAAGCAATTTTGCAAGTGCACCTTCTAATTACAGTATGTAAATAAGTAAAAATAGCAGGAAGAGTTAAGAGTAGATGCTGTGCACAATTTAGTCCCTGGAGCTGGGATTGCCTAGCCTGTACTGCTGCAGTCTGGCTGTCTAGAGGCATGACTGTGTCCTGTGTGTTTTATCGTAAGGCAGAGGCAGAACTGAGGTCAGCGCAGAACAACTTCAACCAGCAAGTGGAAAACACCAGGCTCCTGCTGGAAGGTGTCAGTAATACCCATGTAGGTTGCCACCTAGAAGACATTCTGCTTGCGGTTGTGTGATTCTCCAGTTAAGCTGGAGCTGCTTATCTGTAGAGCACTAAATCAAAGCCACATCTTCCCCTGCAGTCTCATCATCTCCACTGCTTAAAAGACTTTGTGGATGCCCAGAGTGCGTACTATGCACGATGCAATCAGTTCACGGTGGACCTCCAGAAACAACTGGCATGGTGCGTTGGTATATTGTTGGATGTTGTCCATCAGGCATCAACTAAGGCCATTTATTAAGGCTGTGAAAGAGCATGTTTCTGTAGCTTGCTGTGACTATTTTTATTTAATTCATAAAAATTGTCATAGTAACAAAGATATTTACCAGGTGGGAAATGAGTGATAACGATGTCATGGCTAATAATATCACTTGTTTTTATATGATTTTATTTGAGTTTGTCTCTGTGCAGCATCTCTTCTGCACTGACCTCCAACAGAAGTCCATCCTCTTCCAGCAGTATGTGCAGCATTTCTGTGTCTACACCCTTGGGGTTGACTCTTTCGCCTGACCCAGCTGCTGACCCGACTGGCATCGATCAGTAGGAACCAGGCAGGACCCTTGTGAAGGAGACACAGGCCAGACAGAGGGATTTCTCCTTGTGAAGGACACAGGATTGAGACCCTCTGTACTCCAGAAAGGACAAAAAAGCATAGCTGTTTAACACAATATTCCTATCAGCATCACAGGCTGTATACTGTACCAACCTCTCTCCAAATATGGCATTGAAGTAGTTATGTCCTCACATTGCAGAGGCCTTTCCATGGAAAAACACCATTCGATACTTCAGTCATGTTGCGAATGTCTGGAGATCTCTTCCAGCACACATCACAGCAGACCAAGATTTTTATTGACATTCCCTCGATGTACTGTTTTGTATGGGCCTGTGTAGATAGACTGTAGAACCAAGATTGAATTTGACTTGTTGTGGACTCAGGTAGAAGGCTAATATTTATTTTTTCATTCAGCTGACGTGTTAAGAATTATTTGTCCAGTTCAGGGTAAATGTCTTGCTCAAGGGTACTGCAATAGAGGTGGGACTTGAACCTAGGTCCTCCGAGTACAAGGCAGTAGCTGTAGCAACTATGCCACCTTCTTCCCTCTCAATTTAGTATTTACTCTCGTTGCTTGAGATGTCAGATTTTTTCAGTTTACAATTTTTTTTTTAGTAGAAATGTTTCTCTAAAGCAACGTACAATGATTGTTATGAAGTATTTAGTTTGCAGCTTCGTCCAAGACTACTTACAGTACTGAATACACTACACTGAACTCCCCATAATCATTTACGCATCTATACCGCAGAGCCCTGTAACACACACACACTGCGGGCAATTTAGGATCACTAGATCAGATCACCTGAAACACATGTGCTGGGGCTGTGGGAGGAAACCCATGCAGCCTGAATGGGAATCAAAGCCATGTCCAGTCACACATCCCAGGGAGCGAGAGACAGCAGCACTACTTGCTGTGCCGCCGTGCTGCTTGTTTATGCGCCCCGTACTTGTTTAGGTGGTGCTGACAAACACTGACCAGCAAGGGTGAGGTCTGCAGGCTTTGTGTCTACACACGCACTGAGGCAGGTATGTCCCTTGTGGACGTGCACAAAGCTGGACTGTTTGTTGTTTTCAAAATGGCCTTTCTTGAATGGCTCTAAAGAAAGAAAAGCCTGCTGGTTAATGAATCATCTGCTTATTTTTCAAACTCATACCTCATTCTGTATTTTCATAACCTCATTCCACAGGCACTCACTTTGGACCCTTGTTGGTTTCCAAACACGGACTGAGTAAGGAATTAATCCTCATTTTCCCCAGATTTTCTCCCCTGCGTTAGTAGTCGTCCTGTCTTTTGAGAGAGCTGTTCTTTATGTGAACTTGAGGTCTTCCATCAGCCAAGTTTCGAAGTTTCACTGTGCCAACTAGAATTTTTTATTTAAGTGCGAATTTTGGTGGGCATTGTTTTGTGTGATGCTTTAAATAAATGTTTTATAGTACAGATTCTTCCTTTGGTTCATGTGACTAATTACAGAAATACCATATATATATTTGTCCTGTGGCATAATGGAAAATACATTTGTACCAAGCTGGTCTACCTCCTGAAAGGGTCATATCTATTTATAGTACAGCTGTGCATGAGGACATATTCATTTAGTTGACACTTCTCTCCTGAGCAACTTACGCTGTTAAGTTACCACTATTTACCCATTTATACAGCTGGGAATTCAAGTGTACTACAGTGGTAGGTGAGATTCAAACCTGCAACCCTCACCTCTGAAGGCAGCAGGTCTCACCACTACTCTACATATTGCCTCTGTTTGCTTAGTTGGATTCCTCTTCTTACTATATATTTCTGTACAGCCTTCCCTCCATGTAGGCCCTGTTTTGGGAGTCTCACTCCATGTTCTGAATGGGAAAACTGCTTTAAATGCATGTTACTCCTCCAATACATGGGCATGTTCCTGGAATTTGGTGTCACTCAGAGTAGAAACAGAGAAGGGGCAGTACGATAAGTACTTAAACACAACTACGAGCTGGAACCGCAGCATGGAAGCCAGAGGAGGAAAAACTGTTCGCAAATAAAAATAATGTAATTCCATTCCATCTTATTAACTGTTTGTTTCTTATAACTAAATTACAAAACATTGACTAGTGACACATCCCTATGTGATTACCTGAGAGAGATATGCCTTGTAGACTTATCAGTTTTATTTTTGGGGTAAATTATTTTAAAATGTAAGACTTATATTTTATAAGTCTTATATATTATGGGGGCAGCTGGTAGCAGTTGGTATTTAGAGCTGCTGCCTTTGGACCCAAAAGTTGCAAGTTTGAATCCTATCTCCAGCTGTAGTACCCTTGAGCAAGGTACTTACCCTGAATTGCTCCAGTAAAATCACCCAGCTGTATAAATGGGTAAATAATAAGTAGCTCATCATTTAAGTCACTTTGGAGAAAAAGGTAAGCTAAATTAGTAAAAGTAAGACTTCTTTTGGTCTGGGACCGTACCCAGCACTCCAACACACAGCCATTAAATTTATGTCACACAGCTTTATGAGCACAGTTTTATAAATATATAAGTTTTCCTTAAACTCTGAGGACAGTATATTATTATTTAAAAATTGCTTCTGGGAGGGACTGACTTGTGCACCAGTAGCAGGGAGCCTAGGATCCTCACTGCCTTCCAGGATCGCTGTACATGTACAGTAGTCTGGGTGCTCTGGTTCTATTCAGAGGTTACGTAATCAGGCGCTAACGTGCCCTTCATTGCGCCTGTGTGTGTGTGTGTGTGTGTGTGTGTGAGAGAGAGAGAGAGAGAGAGAGAGAGAGAGAGAGAGAGAGAGAGAGAGAGAGAGAGAGAGAGAGAGAGAGAGAGACGGGGGGTGCAGTGGTGCAGTGGGTTTGGCTGGGTCCTGATCTCCAGTGAGTCTGGGGTTCAAGTCCTGCTTGGGGTGCCTTGTGATGGACTGGCATCCCCTCCTGGGTGCGTCCACTCCCCCTCCAGCCTTTCGCCCTGTGTTGCCGGGTTAGGTTCCGGCTCCCCGTGACCCCGTGTGTGTGTGTGTTCTCTCCAGTAGATGGCAGTGTAAGCCCTCCACCTCTCACACCTTGCAAAGCCTTTGAAGTACGTGTACAAGAACAGAATTGACCTCCTAACGTGCATATAAAGACATTTTGACAAAAAAAAAAAAAATGTGTGACAGAGTAATTTTAGAGTCACCTTTGGAGTGTATTTTATATTTGGGTAAAAATTCGTTCTACTTTATGATCAGCATGCTATTGACCTTTACTCATTTGACACTGTTGTCCAAGGCAACTTACAGCCGGGGTTCTCAATAGGAGGCCCGCGGGCCGCATATGATATGGCCCATCGTCATTAATTTTGTGGCCCGCGTCGTGCTGAAGATTAATGTATTTTTATTATAATTTGCCCTCAAAGCAGCGCAAATATTAGGCAGTGTGACTTTATGTTTGCGTCATTTAAATGCGGTCGATACTCCTGACACTTTGCATTGTGTAAATTGTGTCAATTGTTAAATATTAAAATATAAAACATAAAGATAATATTAGCCTATATTTAATGGCGGTCAACATACCTGGTGATGAATTTAATCAGAAGTCGTGTGAAAACGGCAGTGCACCTTTAAGGCGATGGCTACGGAAACCGCGAAAGTTAAAATAAGCTGATCGGCGACAAATCATCGCCACTCCTCATCTGTCATAAGCCTTGTGAAAATGTGTGTACGTACTGTACATTAACTAATGATGGAGTCAAAGAAAAGGAAGATTGACGATGAAAACAGAGTTTTCAACCCTGCCCCGCGTGGCAAATGGAATTTGCTTTTGCGGAGATACTAGGTGGCAAACCAATCATGTGTCTCATTTCTTGTCAGAAAACAATTGCTGTATTAAAGCGAGCTAATCTGCAACGCCACCATGAGCAACTTCATCCCGACTTCGCCATGGCCTATCCACCCGGCAGCGATCTCAGGCGTCAAAAGGCATAGAAATTGCTAGCTGTGTTTCGCGCCCAGCGATCCACGTTCCGTGGCATTCTTAAAAGGCCTGACAATATTACAGAGGCCTCATTCAGAATCGCTTGGAATATTGCAAAAGCCAAGAGGTATGAATGCATAGCAAAACAAACTGTTAATTCACTTTTTTGTTCCAGATTTTTTTTTATGTTCATGTTCAGTATTATTTTAAATAGGACAAGGACAAGCAAGACTTAGATAAGTAATAAACTGCATTTCTAAATCAGTAAAACTGCAAATATTGTCTTAAATAAAGCCTTATGATGTAAGCTGTAATCTGTGGCCCTTTGCATTTTAAGTGGTTTAAATGTGGCCCGCTTGGCCTCTGAACTTGAGTACCCTTGACTTACGGTGTTGATGTGCAACTTTAGTGATTTACCCATATATACAGCTGGGTATAAACTGTATCGTGTCCCCTCTGTGTACAGACCTTGATGAAGGGAACTACAGGAGGGGGATTTGAACAAATGACCTTCATCTTCCAAGGTCACCACTGTGACCTGCAGCCCCACCGTTTCGTGGTGTCGATGTTTTGCCGGAGCACGGGCTGTGGCATGCTGAGGGTTAAGTGGAAGCAGCATCCTGCTGTGCGTTCAGTTCCTATTGCTGGCCATTACTCACACTCACATGTTGCTCCTTCCTTAAAACAGAGCCGGCTTTGACCAGAATGCCGCCCACGGCCCCCGTGTGCAGGACGCTATTGGTCGAGGATACGGCCCTAAATAGCTCTCTTTCAGGTGACCATTGTGCGCTGGGCGAAACGAAAGCAGATGCTTTTCTTCCTCGTGCTTTGTCATAAATGCAAATGATTCTTTTTTTCTTTTTTTTTTTTTTTTTTTTTTGTAATCATTGTGTCCCCGTTTTGTTTTTCTTTTCCCCGATATGAAAAGGAGGCGAAAACAGCTCCGCCGTAACGGTTTAGAGAAAACACTTCGGAATAAAGTAGCCCCGAAGAGACGTGCTGAAGCAGGGATTTCTACTCTCAGAAAAACTGAAATGAACCTCGGGCGCTGCGTTTGTGTGTGCGCGTCCTTGTTCGTGCTCTTTTCAGATGCATTTCCTGTTTAAAAGGAAGAAACGTGAAAAGGCAAAGCACGCTTTGTTTTAGGACACGGTCATGTGGGACAACGGTGTCTCTCGGTGACACCTGGCACGGACAGCCTCGGAGCAATTGACACGACGCTCTCCGGCACCGGTTTTCTCAGTCTCTCGTTCTTTCTCTCACTCTCTCTCTTTCTCTCTCTCGCTCTCTCTCTCTCCGTCGCTCTCTGTTGCTCTCTCTCTGTTCCAACCGCCATGACCCAGAGAATCACCACAGTGGTATTCTGGTTACACTCTGGTTTGCTGGTACACGTACTATCGGCAAAGTGTGCAGAACGACAGGCAGAACACTGGTCCCGCCGCTGCCAACCCTAACCCAACCCTCCTTCAGGGTGACAGCCCCCAGCCCCATTGTGTGCCATCATGAGCTCAGGCTGAGCGGGCTCTCACAGCTCAAACGTCACGTGACTCCACAGAACGGTGCTGTAAGGCTGTCGGAACAGCTTCCAGTCCTGGCTGGTTTCTGTGGATGCTCTTTGGCCACACCGGAGACCTCTGCGTAATGTGGTTCTCGAGAACTCTGGTGCTCTGGCTTCCACAGAAGAGAAGCTTTCACAATTTCGAATTTATATGCAATCAGTGGTGTCGGTGTAAAACACATCACAACTTACTGGTCTCCTTTTTTTGAAGGTGAGAGAGTCCTTAGTTTATTAATCAATGAGAATTAGGATCAATGACTGAAGGGCAAAAAACACATCGTGGCACATGTTCATATGCAGCTAAGTGTGTAAACATTGATAACTTGGTCTGCAGTCTTAGTAAAGGCTTAGAAGGATGTTTTAGTCAACGTAGGCTGAAACCATCTATTAAACAGAGCTCAGCAGGAATAAACAGTTCTGGACTCATTGTGCACTCTGATTCCAGTACAGCTAGAAGACACCTAAAGCCCATAGACTGTGAGAAGATACTGTATCTGGATAGTTGTTGACAGACTTGCCAAAAACAGGAAATTTCATGCTTTGCCTTTTTTAAGAGAAGCCTGACCTCGCAATGCTGTTGACATTTTGCAAACCAACCCAAACCCTGGGCACGTGATCACAAAGCTTCCGGAACCAACACTGCAGGAATCACATGCTTTAGGTCCAGAAACAGCAATTGTTTGTGTCATAAGATTTTAGGAAACCCTCTGGTCAATGCTTTATTGCCATCGGAAATGGCTTTAAAAATAAGCGTACGAGCATCTTCATAATATCCGGCATCATCCTGCAGTGCCTGCTGTGAGCTTATGTGCCTGATATAGTAAGTAAATAGAACAAAAGACACTGATGATGTTTTAGAAAAGAGCGCCTGAGGACAACATTGCAGAAACTCGCTGTATGAGATCTGACACAGTTCTTTACCCTTTTGTTTCACACCATAATTGTCACATTTTGATCACTTATGCAATGGAAAAATTAATGTCCATAGAAACACATCTTCTGTGGCACATGTGAACTGTTCTGTGCTCAGTGCTAGTATGGAGTGGGCCTCCAGCATCTCCTTTTGATTTCCCGAGGCAGCTGGTTAGGCCTGAAGGTGACAAAAAAGATGATGGCCACCCCCAGCAAGGAGAGAAATGCCGGGAGCAGGAGGAGGACATACCACCAGCTGGATTCCTCATCAACACCTCCGCACATGTCTAGTCCCCTAATGCTTAGCCTCTGCTCCCTGCCCAGGTCAGTGAAGCATGTCAGTGAGGCCAGGTCTTCGATAATCACAGTATTCGCCTCTTCAAACGTTCTCAACCAGTCCAGCTGGCAGCAGTTGAAAGGGTTTCCTCCAAGGAAAAGAGTATTGATGCTGTAACTCAGGATCTGAGCTTGGCTTACTGGGATGGTCTGAAGGTGGTTGTCATGCAGGTCCAGCCACCTCAGGCTGAGCCTAAGTAGGGAATCTGGGAGGAGGGATAATGAGTTTGCAGAAATGTCTAATGAATGCAAACATACAAACTGACTGAAGTCAACATTTAAAGAATGAATACCTCCCAAACCCAAGTACTTCAATGTTTGGCTAATACCGGTCATGGAGTCCTCCTTTATTATTACTCCTGTGTTGCCTGACAGCTCCAAGTGCGTTAACGGCGTCCCTTCAAAAGCCATGGATGGCAACTGTCCCAAGCTGCAATCCCTGAGATAGAGTTGTCTCAAAGAGCTGATATTCCTTAACACCACACAGTCTGAATACTCTGTACCTGCACTCTGCTCCTCCAGGGAGCAGATGGCCACCTTGTTGCGGCTGAGGTCCACCACTGAAAGATTAGGTAGACTTGCAAACAGTCTCCGAGGGAGTTTCTGCAAGTTGTTTAAGCTCAGGTTGAGATGTTCCAGATTTCCTAGCATATCCAAAGAGCTTTGGTTAACTTGGAGGACAGTTAACTTGTTATTGCTCACATCTAGCTCATACAGAGAAGATGACATCCCTTCAGAGGTTAAGCTGAAGGTCTCCAAACAGTTGGTTCCCAGTTTCAGTCTTGACAAATTTGGCATTTGACTAAAGAATCCGTGAGGGAGATATGTCACCTGATTCACACTCAAGTCTAGTAGATCCAATGAAGACATGTCTCCATGCAGACTTTCATCCCACAGGCTTGCTGTTACAGTGCTCATGTTGCTGTTGAGGTTGTAAAATTGGACAGTGGTGGTCCAGTTAGAAGAACTGTTGTATGCAAGGTGCTGATAAAAGCTCACCTTATTTCCTGACAATAACAAATTCTGAAGGTAGCTACGGCTTGGCAGAAAAGGAAAGAATATAAGCTTGTTATCTCGAAGATCCAGAGTCTCCAGGTGGAAGGTATCTTCCACATCTTGATTGGATATGAACCACTCAATAGCGTTATGACTGGCATTCAGTACAACCAGTTTAGTAAGCTGAAATCCTACCAGGCATGGCAAGTTGTTGAAGGCCATATTGAGTCTCTGCAGCTTCTGCAAGTTGTCAAATGCCCCCTCTTCAATCTCAAACAGCTGGTTCCTCTCTAGGTTCAACTCCTTCAGCTGATAAAGATGATGGAAGATGGTCTGATCCAATCTCAACAGAATATTTCTGGAGAGGGACAGATACTCCAGAGAAGTCATGTTCTGTAGCAGGAAGGGGACCATGTCCTCCGCCAGCCCATTCCCTGATAGGTCCAAGACTTTCAACTGGGACAAGGCTGACAGAGCCTCGCCGGTCTGCTGATAGGCCAGATAAAGGCTGTTATCGGCCAAGCTAAGGTTCTCCACATGACGACTGTGAACGAACACTTCTGTCTCGATGACTTCCATGCCATTGCTAACAAGGCTGAGGACACGTAAATGAGGGTATCCAACAAGACAGGAGTTTTTCAGTTGTTTTATGCTGTTGTTGTTCAGCTGTAGTTCTTCAGTGCTGCCCGGAAGGTCCACTGGCACAGACGACAGTTTACTCCCACTGCATAGAGCAGTTCTCTGTGACTAAAGAGAGACAAGAATCAGAAGAGCAAATGCACTGGAACAATAACATGACAGAAGATATCAACATATAAGACAGGGTTAAGTTAAAGTTCTTTGAACGACATTGAAGAAGGCAAATCTTAGAGTAACATATATTGACAGAGAGTACCAAGTGACACTTCTAATTCTCTCAAAAAGGATGAGTGAAATAATTGAAATGAAAAGCAGTGCAATATCTATCTTTACATTAATCCACTGGTTCTAGAGTCTGTTTACCATAATCTATTCATGATATGCAATAAATTTAATTTTATATAAGTTTAATATTCTTTAACGACAGGTAGCTTTTACCTGAAATGTTGCATTCAGTCATACTGATAGAGACATTAACCAAAGATAAAATTTGAAGGTGTAAATTTTGAGTTTATACTGGTATATTTATTGAAGTTAAACATATGGATGATAATTATGGCACATGTGAAGTATATTACAATATATATTTCTTTAAAATCACAGGGAAAAAGTCTATTTATAAAGAAGTTGCATGTGCCTCTGTGGCTGAGCCTAGTTTTTGCACCGTTTTCCTGAAACAGCCAAGAGTGAGACAAAAATCATTTCCATGGTGTAAAGATGAAAACAATAGTTCATTTTAGTTATTTTCAGGTCACAGAGATGAGCTTGTTCTTTGTCATTTCGTTAGTCAGGAGATATATCTAATGGTCAAAAGCTATTCAGGAGGGTCTTGGTTTGTTCGGTGCCAATAATATGTCCAGTGTGACAGTGTTAAAAAAGTGAAATACTTCTACAGGCACCACAATAAAGAAACTAATCAAAAATAGCTACATTTCAGATCCGTATGAAAAGCATAATGCAGAGACCCATTAATGAGAAGTAAGATCTTGTGCAGTGAAACAAAAATCCACGAGACGAGGTAAAGAAATTATCAGCCTAACTCGGAATGGAAATCACAGTTCTGAAGATCTGTACTCATGTGACTTGTTCAGTATGAAAACTGAAAGGCAGCTTAGTTCTATTGGAGAATCATTATGAATACTTTATTCTAAAGGGTCATTTGGATTTTTGAGACCTAAAATATTCCCATTTAGCTTTTGCCGTGTCCGCAGCATACAAGAGCAGAATTTATGGATAGTTTTCAATGGGCTACAGCTACTTTAATATTTACGAACGGGACAAAATTACATTATACTATCCGGGTTGATCACAGTTTCTGCAGATGAGCTGATCCTTACCAATGTGCACTGCACATGGCGGACGTAGCCGGTGGCTCCAAATGCCAGGTCCATGGTGAAGCACAGCAACCAAGGGAGGAAGCAACGCAATGGCATTTTCACAGCATCCCTACCGACACGAAAGGATGAGACAGAAAGCGACATAAAACAGGATGGTAAAGGCCAGGCACACTGTTCAACAGAGCTCAAATACACAAACCGTTTACGTAACTCAAACGAGATGTTTCTCAGGATGCTCGAGCATACTGGCATTTCTTCACTTCTCTCCAATGGCATTTCTTCACACATTGTAATGTGGGAATTGACTGGTGAACATTAAACTGCAAAAAATATCATGAAAAGCACTGTTGCATAAATCAAGTGTTAATAAGTCAACAGACAGAGTATAGGGAGGGTATCCTAAGTTTTGTCAGTGGGCATTATGACTTTCTCTTGCAACTGTCATCACCCGAAGAGTTGTGAAACCCGGTTTCCTGTATGTTGTGTACATTATTTCTCAGCTCTGCTTTTAATAAGCTGCGCTATTTTCCCCTTTTTTCCCGCCTACATTTCACTGTTTATTCAGAAAATAATTTGTTTCACTGCTTTCACATGAGATGCATTAATATAAACATTAAAGCTTGTGATTGGACCAGTCAGTCAAGGGGAATTGACTTAAATTGAAACCCACACACATCCCAAGCTAAGGTCAGTTTTAAAGAATACCAAAAAAATCAATTTGACAAAACTAATTTAGGACTGTGTTCATAAATGGTAACAAATGGGCGGCTCGCAGCTTGCATGTTCTCGCTGTCTCCGTAATTAGCACAAAAGCAAAAGGGCAGTACGATTATTTTAAACCCCTGAGTGGCCTGAGTGCCGTGTACAGTACATGACACTATAGGGTAGCTATTTAGTAATCATCTTGTGTTCTTGTGTTGAAGAAAAGTGCCAAATGAACGAGTGTATTTATGAATAAGAAAAGTCATATATTTAAAGCCCGACTGAATACATCATTTGAACGTGACACCACTTCAGAAATAACTTCTCCTGCATAATGATCTAAGGCATACTTCAAAATGACAATAGTTCTCACCGCCCGTTTCTAGCACACGTACCTTTCTGTGTGATAAATCAGCCAAACTGTTCTATTCATCCAAGTCATAATGTACACTACGTTCCCATGTAGCTCTAACTGTTGTTTTTTGAGTCTCATGTGGCCGTATACAAAATCACCTTCGACTTAACAGAATTATTTTTACACTTAAGGTACTGTATGTTCTGGAATAAATCAGAAAAATTTGACTTGATTCCTTCAACACAGCATGCATGTCTAATGACATTTTAAAGCAATGCATTATATCCAGCCGTCTTCTGTCAAATTTACCCTTTACATTGTTTGAGTCAAAGAGAGCCTATTCTAGGGGTGTAAAACTCAGTCCACAAACTAATTGCTGCCCTAACTTTAACTAGATATGTTATTCTACATCACACACACATCATCTGAAAACCGCTTGTGCCACACGGGGTGGCAGGAAGCCGGAGCCTAACCCGGCAACACAGGGCGTAAGGCTGGAGGGGGAGGAGACACGCCCAGGAGGGGACGCCCCAAGCGGGACTCGAACCCCAGACCCACCAGAGAGCAGGACCCGGTCCAACCCACTGCTCCCCCCCATGTTATTCTAATAGATCCCAAAAAAGTTTTCAGGCCACTTTGGTACATTTTCACAAATATTCCAGCAACAAACTAACATTTATTAAATTTAAAACTGCTTATTGAAATCCTGACTGGGTGCAAATACTGTAGGACTAATTCACTGAAGTACAGCCATTGGTGAAAGCAATCTTATTCACCTGACACAGAGCTCATGCAGGTGGCACTGACAACGGCGTGTCACACTATTGCAAACCACTCATATATACATTCATGAGAAAAAGTCAGTTTAGAGCCACCGATTTTCCAGAAACATGCCTTTCGAATGTGTTATGAAAGTGGGGGGGGGGAGCCCAGAGGAACATGGGAAGAACTTGCAAACCGCACATAGACTGAGCCGACCTGTGTGCAAACACATACACCCTGAGCACTATTCGCTGAGTTCCTGTCCTGCTCAGCAACCATAAGCAAAATTTTTCACAAAATAAATCAGGCAAGTGACTGCAGACATAAAACAAGGATTGACGCTATTTTATGGCAGTTACTGTCCAAGTATGTTGCTGAGCAAAGTCAAAACTGCACTTTGTTTTAGATTATGAACTGAGTGATGGATATTTATAGCACACAGGGGACATCATCCATTGTAATGACATGAGGAAAACGTTTTACACAAATAAATACAAGCCTGCAGATGGACATCAAAGGTATACCGGTCCCGGTTGTGCAACAATTTAAGGACACGGTATGTTTTATCAGTGCTACGGATGTTGGATCATTTGCCAGATTTGCACAAGTTATTATACGTTCAAAATATAAAATACTACTTTTCTGTTGAAGGGAAGCATAAGGCTTCAAACCAAACAAATTTTGTCTGGTCTTTTTGAAGTTCTGGGAGTGATTTAAAAAAAAAAAAAAAAAAAAAAAAACACTGTGAATAGCATGATTTGAATATGACTGTCAGTGGTTGACTCACAGTGCCAGGGAGCCACTGAGTTTGCTAATCTTGGGTTCCACCATTCACATTTATTGATTTAGCTGACAGTTTTCTCCAAAGTGACTTATAATGTTCGGTTGCTTACAGCGATTTCCCCACTTTTACAGCAGTGTACCTTTGCAGGAGCAGTTCTGGGTAAGTACCTTGACCCTGTGATGCAGCAGGAGGTGGGGACCTGCAAGTCCAGGGGAGGAATCTGCAACCACTACATTACCTGCTGCCCCTCCAGCATATACATTAACAGGGTCTAACTGTGTTATAAATGTAATGTTATAGCAAATCAACTGTTTTATTTATTAATGATATCTTAATAGTTTGTAGTTCTTCAAGAATTTGGCAACTGAATTATTTGAAAAATCACATTTTATTATTCTTATTATTTAGTTAAAATGAACGTTTTTTTAGAATTTTTAAGGGTCCCAGAACAAAAGCACTTGATCGCTGCAACAAACTGTCATTTAACATTTCTTACTGGGCATGTAGGCCTCTGTTGTGGGCTTTTCACTAGACAGAACTTCTATATTAGTGTATTCGCAATCGAGACAGGCCAAGTTTAATCAAAGGTCTTCTGGCTCTACAGGAAGTATATGCACAGTACGGGGAGCCCAAAATCATGCTGGTTTCCCATCTAAAGTCCATTCGATAATAGTCCAGATAACAACTAGGAAAGTGAAAACCATAGGAATACCATTCTAATGTATCATTTTTATTAGATATTTTGACTTTTTTCCGTTTAGTTTTTTTAAAGAGACAGAAATATGTCTTTAATTAAAGATCCTGTGCTATTAAAGGACGATTAACAAAACTTTTCCCGGTCTGCTCCAGAACAGCTCAAAATTCACAGATTAAAACAATGGCAAACGAAATCTGAAGGCATGCCAAACATGCTGAGATGAACGATAACCCTGTTAACAATAAAAAGAATAATAATGTGACGAATATCCAAAACAATTCATTTTAAACACAAACACGCATCACAATGTCGGAGGCCGTAATAAACCCCAGCAGGCCCCGGGGACATTACCGGTTCATGTGTGACTTCTTGCTGCTGAGGCAACGTAAAATTAAATATTTATTCTGTAGTTGAAAGACACTGTAGGTTTAAGCATAGTGTTTCATCTGCACGCTCCTATTTTATTCGCACACCACCCACTCAGCCCTTCTCATGTTAAACATCGATTCCACGCTGTATTACTTACCCGGCGAGCTGACATACCGCATTACTTACTACACTCATCCACTTACACTGATTCACCACTTGATGCAGCTGGGTAGTGTTCACTGTATCAGTTCAAGGTAAGCACCTTGATCAAGGGTACCACAGTCCAGAAGGAGGCGTGATATGAACCGAGATCCCTCGATCACAAGGTGACGGCTCTAACCACTGCGCCATCTGCTGTCTGTCCCAGGATTGCGAGCGCCGTGGGCGCACAGAGGCAGCGTCCACCTGTCCACGGCTCCTAACCACGTGAACACGCGTTCAAGCAGATGTGAGAAGACATGATGCAGTACATACGGGAGTGGGGGGGGGGGGGGCTCCTCTCGTGGTCCTCTTCAGCCCCCGTCGCAGCTCAGCATGCGATCCATGCCGCCAGTGTCGCGTGTCCCGCTCGCTGAGGCGGCGCGCGTCCGGCCCTGCCGCGGTCACAGCTGCTGCCTGCGGAAGCTGACTGGAGCCTGAGGCAAGGGGACAGGGGAGGGGTGGGGTGGGGTAGGGGGTACATCAGGGACACTCGGTCGGCCAGGGTCGCGGACAACGCAAGCCAAGGCGGCATCGCCATCGGCCCGGGTATACGGTAGAACTGCGCGAAACGTTTAAAGACCACGGCACGGCTCGGCTCTCGTGACCGCCCGTGACCGCGCGGGGTAAACACAGGTCACCATGACGAGGTGGCGTTTTAGGAAGAACAAGTAATGAACAGCAGGAACTTTCTCAGCAGAACTGGGAAGAGTTCAGTAGCGCTTCGCCAGAATGATCCGGCTTAACCAACAAATTCAGTGTCAGTCCGAGCCGAACCGAACCGAACTGTCCATGATGATGGCAGAGAGAGAGATCGTAAGTCCGAGAACCACGAGCGCAACTGGAGCCAAATGCAAATGAAATGATGAACTAACTAACGAATGCGAGCAAAAAAAGCGCACAGATTTTTTTTTGCCAAGACCGTCGCGTTTGCAGTGGCGGACAAGTGGCGGCTCACCTCGACTTAAGCGCTGTGCTTTTGCGTCTCCGCTGCGCAAAACGCGCGACTTTTCATGGTTAGGCAGCGCACCTCTCGAGAGCCCGCAGGAGGTCCGTTTGCGCACGGTTCATATTTACGTTCCGTTAGAGAGCGCGCAGGAAAGCGCACTGGGCACACCCACAGCGCAGCTCCTGGTTTTGATCAGCAGATACTACTACAGAGGAAACCGCACACAGCTCACACCCTTCCTGCCCGAGAGCACAAGCTGCACAGCGCTTCTGCAGCCTGTCTCCCTCCAGTCGCCCCCCCTGCACGTTAGCAATAAATAGACAGCGCTCATCTACAGATAGCAGAGCTAAGACACGGTGGAAAGATAATGGCCTTTGCGCGTTGCCATAGCAACTCACAGGAAGCGCGATCGAACCGCTGCGAATAAAACGTAGTGCGTTTCAGATCCTGGTTCTGTGCGCTTCTTCGGCTCCGCGTGAAAACAGGTGTGGAAGAGCGCGATCTGCACACGTTGCCCTCGAACGACACGTGGTTTCAACATTTCCTAGGCAGTTATTGTGAAGATCAGGAATGCACTGAGGAAGGAAGCTGCCATCATGAGGAAAATGTGCCGCTGCTCTTCACTTCCTGTGCTCCCGTGATGAGGACATGTAGTTACTTCTGCATCTCGAGCGCATTCGTTTGTCAGCTGAACCAGAGTTCCGAGCACAGCGTGGCACAGCAGGCCGTGGGATGAGCGCCTGGGTGGAAATGCAGGGCTTCGCAAACCCCGCATGCTTTAATCCACATGGAACAACAGACAGAGAGGCACAGAGCAGAGCAACACCACTGGCAGACTAAAATTTACCGGTTACCCCCCGCTGGCACGTATGCATGCCTCAGTACCCCATCAAAAATACGTATGTGTGACATCAGTTTGTCCCAGCAGGCAGTGTAGCAGTTAAGGATTGAGAGACCAGAGGACAGACCTGTTACGAAATGACGCAGCACCCTTTGAGCTACATATTTACCCAGACCCACTCCAAAAAAACTGAAAATACTCAGATATATAAAAGGTACAAATACTCTGAAGTCACAGCATACTGGATAGTGGTGGATTTTGTGATCAGATCAGTTCAGTCTCCACTGTTTAGTTTGGCATTTGCATGTTCTTCACATGTTTCCTCCCATTATTCAGAGATATGTGTTTCAAATTAACTGGATGCTCTAAACTGCCTGTAACGTGTGAATGTGTTACATTGCAATGCAACGTCAACAACCGCTTGTCCCAAGCGGGGACGCGGTGAGCCGGAGCCTACCCGGCAACACAGGGCACAGGGTCAAAGGGGGAGGGGGCACACCCTGGACAGGACGCCAGTCCACTGCAAGGCACCCCAGGCAGGGCTCAAACCTCAGGCCCGCCACACAGCGGGCACAGTACAGGTCTGCCATACCCCCGCACCCTGCTGTGTTACATTGTTCCACTGTATGAATGTGTGAACAACTGTAGGGAGTCAGACAAATTAAAAATGTAAGGTGTAAGAAAATCAGGGGGTGTGGTGGTGCAGTGGGTTTGGCCGGTGCCTGCGGTGCGGCAGGGCTGGGATTCAAGCCCTGCTTGGGGTGCCTTGCGATGGACAGGTGTCCCGTCCAGGGTGTGTCCCCTCAGCCTTGCGTCCTGTGTTGCCAGGTAGGCTCCGGCTTGCCGTGACCCCGCTTGGGACAAGCAGTTGTAGATGTTGGTTAGGTGCGAGAAACATTCTAGTCATATCATATGTTGCTTTGAAAAAAAGTGTCTGCTAAATTAATGAATGTATGTTGTAGCTATGCAGGGAAACAGCTGAAATAATGTTATAGGTTCTTTTCCTCAATATGAGATGGATGCTATGCTGTAGTCTAGGCAGTTTCTATCTGTCACCGTTATTTTGTCTTGACCCCATGTGAAATACTGTGAACATTGCCGAGTTTGCAAGGTTTCACGTTGCAGTTTCGGTAAGTCGTTCTTTTCAACTGACTCATCATGAGTTTCAATAGTTTTTAGACATAGATTCAAATGAGTAACTTGAGAGGGCAAAGCAATGTCAGGTGTGCTTACACCCCTGAAAATAGCGTTAAATAGGGGGGAAGGGGACAGGTGGTCAGGCTGCTCACTCGGGGCCCAGGGAGCCATGCAAAGAAATTCTTGTGACAAGCCATCAAAGTAGATGTGAGAAGAGCACAGTAGGCAGATTTGGTTGTGTTGACCATCCTGACCACAACTGAAAACCATACTTAAAAGAGAAAAGGAAAGAGAAAACACAGCTTTTTTTGGCTGGAAACCAGACAATTTGGATTCCAGTGTGAAGGCGTTACGCTACCCAACCAATGTTTGGTTTTGTGGCTCTGTTTGAGTGGCTTCAGGGGAATTCAAACGCTCTTGCAGTCATTAGACGCAGTGACTCTCTGTTCCACAGAGAGAGATGGGCAGTTGATATGAACAGCTTGTCAGAAATTAATTAAAAACCCTCTGACATTCACAGCTCACGCAACTTGATATCACGTTACAGTATATAAGGCGGAAAGTGGTTAAAGTTTCTGATTTTTGCATATTTGTGCAGTAAAACCAACCTTCAAACCATTATTCGCTTATCACATTCAGTACACACACACACACACACACACACTGACTGAAACCACTGGTCCCAAGGAGCCAGAGCCCAACCTGGCAACACAGGGCGTAAGGCCGGAGAGGGAGGGGACACACCCAGGATGGGACGCCAGTCCATCGCAAAGCACCCCAAGCAGGACTCGAACCCCAGACCTGGCAGAGAGCAGGACCCGGTCCAACCCGCTGCGCCACCACACCCCTTTTTCACATTCACTAATAGATGCTAAAATTTAATATTAAATACGCATACACACATTTTCAGAACTGGACCACAGTCCTTCTCTCCAGTGGGTCTGGGGTTCGAGTCCCGCTTGGTGGTGTAATATTAAACATCACTCCTAAAATCTTGTTGACGACCTATACCCCAGGAGAGGTGCTGGGGTCTAACCTAACCCTAACCATCTCTCCTAAAAATTCAAATAAAATCTTTAAAAACAAACTGGCAGATTTCAAAAACCTGCCTGCCGCGTGTAGTTCAGTGATGTTGCGAGAAAAAACCGAGAGGCTGTAGCACTCCCCAGCTGTAACACTATGCAGAGAAGCACCACAACTGTTCTACTGAAAAAAGCACAACTGCATCTCACACCAACACCTCCTCTGTCAGTATTGACAGCCTTCTTTTAGCACATGGACAGCTCTGGGAATATTGCGTTCTGGCACTTTGCGTTCAAAAATGCTCTTGTGACAAAACAGCCCCCTTTAAAGGCCAATTGTCAGCATTTATTGACAGTTACATCAATTCATTTAGCTGATGCTTTTCTCCAAGGCAACTTACACTGTTGAGATCATAATTATTTACCCCATTTATACAGCTGGCTAATTCTACTGGAGCAATTTAGGGTAAGTACCTTGCTCAAGGGTACAACAGCCAGAGGTGAGGCTTGAATCTGTGACCTGGGGGTCCAAAAGCAGTAGCTCTAATCACTATGCTAGAAGCTTCCCCCTTCAGCTGATGCTTTTCTGAAAAGCAACTAATAATGTTAAAGTACTTGGCGTTATTTACCCATTTAAACAGGAGGGGAATTCAGGGTAAGCACCTCGATCGAGGGTACCACAGCTGGAAGGAGATTCAAACTGGGGACCTTCAGATTGCGATGTGTGGGCTGTAACAACTGCGCCACCTGCTGCCCAAAGACTGCTGTTCTTTAATTATACCCACAGTCTTTTACATGACACAAGAGGAGCACTAAGTAACAAAACATGTCAGATACCACTAAAGCGGTGAGAAATGAGCAAGCAATGTAAAAAGATTCATATGCAATATTTTCAGCTGCTCAAATTGCTCGATAAGTTATATTCATTTTCATGTTAACGTGAATTTGCATGTTAAACCAAGCTAACGAATTAGTTAAGTAAATTGCATGGGGGCCTCATTTAAGCAAAAGGAGCGCCAACTCCAGGTCACGTGACACGGGTCTACACACTGCCCACGTGATACGGGTCCATGCGCCGAAGGGCTTCAACGGCAGCGGCCTCAACAGGAAGTGACGTCCATTGTTGTAGGTCCGGTTGGTGCGCAGCAATTCCAAAGAGTAAAGGCGAATTATATCAAAAATCCTACAGGAAATTAATCCGGAGGAAGGAGCGCCTGTCGGTAAGGAGTGGCCGTATCACGTAAATGAGGCGTCTATAGCTGCACAACGGAACGTTTGCAGATGCTTTTACCTGTTGCAAAGCGCGCCCTTGTCGAGGAAGAATGGGAAACGGGGGATGCGCGGTGCTATGTGCCGCTCAGCTCTGCTGCGCGGCCTGCGCCGTGGCACGTTGCGCGGTCCATTCGGACGCGTGTTGACGGCTCGAGCCACAGCGCGAAGAGCGGGAGATATTGCATATACACGCAGCACAGCACGTTAGATTACACAGTAGAATACAAGTGCAGAACAAACAAGGGGTGGTTATTTGTGAAACTGCTCGGTTTGTTGGTACGGAGTGTAATCAGCGGGTTGTAAAATCTGCGGTGGACAAACGCGCGCCGTGACTTGTATAACCGCCGGACTGACTGAGCGGAAAACGCAAGCTCTCTGTGTCAGTTCAGTCGCTTGAGTTGAAAAACAGCCATGTCACACGCGACGCGTGTGCGCGCGCGGCCCTGTCCATACATAGCGCAGCTCCGAAAAGCGAACCTACGCGGACAGTCAAGGCCGGGCGGGCGCCTCTTGTCCTCCACAGCCACACAGGTGCGACAGTAGCGGGCAGTGACTGAGTGAGGGAGGGACAGGGAGCGGACTGTTTCGGCGCATCGCCATCGGCCGTTTACACCACTGCGCTCCCAGAGAGAGTACGTCAGCGGTCGCTCGCCTCGGTATTCTCGATTTGGGGAAAGCAGCGTCACACTCTGCTTGCTAATACGTGATGTGAAAGCGGAAAAAAAGGGGTTTTCTCTCGGTGTTTCTAACGGTTTACTGTTTCGAGGTCGCTGGATACTCTTGTCGTCTCCATGTTTTCCCATCTAGTATGAGAGAAAATGGTGTGAACCTTTAAATGGCCTCATTGCAGTGAGCGCGCGCACACAGACAGAGTCCTCTGTGTGTGTGTGTGCGCGCGCGCCCGTGTGTGTGTGTGTGTGTATGTGGGGCGACACCGTGAGTCGGTCCTCAGTCCGAGAGGCTCCTGCCTGGGTGCACAAACCCGCTGTGTATGAATATGATTAGGGCCTCTGCTCTGGTGTGTATATTTTATTAACACTACATGCACATGATGGACCCACAGACAAAGTTAGAAAATCTTACAGAAATAAACACATGAGGTAGCAGTGTTTAATGCAACGTTTGCTTCACGACCCTAGTAAAATTACTGTCATAAGCCATTTTTTACCTGACTTACAAATGTCTATATATTATATGTAATAAGCTGCAGTGCTGTACCCGTTTATACTGCTGAGTAACTTTACAGTTATTAATTCATGGTAAGCACCTTGATCAAGGTTACCACAGCAGGACATGGGATTTGAACTCGAGACCTTTGATCGGTGGTGGACGGCTCTAACGAGGCAATTAACCTCTGCCCCTGGGTAAACTTAGTCTTGAAATGTTGGGTTGTAAATGATTTTTCCCGTCTACCCCTGACCACCAGCCAGCAGAAAGAAGAGGAGCATCATGAACCCCGTCTATAGCCCCGCCCCCTCCGGAGTGCCCTTTGCGAATCCCAAGGGAATCGGATACCCGGGTAAGCCGAGTAGCGTGTTTTTTGATCAGGACTGTACTGATTTTGTGGCTTGTAACCCATCATCTGTTCATGACTGCCTTCACAACACCCGTGTCACCCTGCAGTGACGCTGCAATCCTGTGCACCCTGTTACCTTTCTGGCTATCGACTGACTTTAAAATCTCCCCCGTCTTTTTCCGTTGTCAGCTGCTTTTCCGGTTGGGTATGCAGCCGCGGCACCCGCGTACACCCCTAGCATGTACCCTGGGGTGAGCACAGCCTTCCAGACAGGTACAGTATGATGTCTCCCCTGTTTCACAGTGTCCTCTTATGTTACATTATTCATGAGCCTAGCAGCTGCCTTTATCCACAGCTATTTGCATAGATTAGCAACCGTGAAAATTTACCTATTTATTCAGCTGTATATTTAACTGAATATTAATGTTTCGCTGCTGGCAGGTTTTGTAACACACACATACGCAGACACACACACACATTGTCTGAAGCCACTTGTCCCAAGCGGGGTCGCAGCAAGCCGGAGCCTAACCCGGTAACACGGGGCGCAAGGCTGGAGGGGGAGGGGACACACCCAGGACGGAATGCCAATCCGTCATACGGCACCCCAGGCGGGACTCGAACCCCAGACCCACCACAGAGCAGGCACAGGCCAAACCCGCTGCACCACCGCACCCCCCTAGGTTTTGTAATATGAATTGTAATTTATGCAGTGAAATTTACGTAAGATACATTAACATAGACATAATGTGAATTCATTTATCGCATACTTGAAAATGTATTTTTAGCATTACCCATTTTATGGACATACATTTTAATGTATCAGCACAAGAAGCGATTAAAAAAAATCTTAAACCTTAACATGGAACCTTTCTATTTACTTTCCTGCACACTGTACTATGTTTTGATAATTGGATTTCTATGTATTACCCGGTTGTATGCACTTACACTGTTTTTGTGATTTGCCCTTCATTTCCTTTTTCAGGTTACACACCAGGAACGCCATACAAAATGTCATGCTCTCCCACCACGGGGACAGTCCCTCCTTACTCCTCATCCCCAAACCCCTATCAGGCTGCTGTGTACCCTGTGAGAAGTGCCTATCCTCAGCAGAGTCCCTATGCACAGGTGAGCATTGAATGGAAGGAGGAAGTGTCCAGCCAAGAGGGACTGGTCATCCATTCAGCAGATGAACAGTCAGTGTGTTCTACAGTAGTATAAAGTGCCCTGTACAGTGGTGTAGAGGGCAGCAGCTGGAGTGGTGGTTAGACCTGGTGTCCTGCAGGGCTCGGTACTGGGTCCTCTGCTTTTCTCGATCTACACCTCCTCCCTTGACCCTATCATTGTCTCCCATGGATTCAAATACCACTGCGGTGTTGATACCCAGCTCTTCCTCTGTTTTCCACCTGGAGCGTCAGACATTTCCGCGTGCATCGCTGCCTGCCTGTCAGACCATCTCTGCATGGATGTCTGATCACCACCTAAAACTCAGCTTCTCCAAAACAGAGATCCTACGCCTCCCAGCTGGCCTGTATTCCTGTCATGATCCTTCTGTCAAACTGGACAACTCACTCATTTAGGCTACCTCCTCAGCTAAGAGTCTGGGAGTGATGATTGACTCAAGTCTTAATTTCTCTCAGCACATTGAAGCCACATCGTGGTCCTGCAGATACATCCTGAATAACATCCACAGGATCCATCTTTACCTCACAACTGACTCTGCCCAACTACTTGCCCAAGCCATGGTGACATCGACATCCCATCTAGACTACTGCAACTCTCTCATGTGGCCTTCCCGCTACTGCCATCAAACCTCTACAGCTGATACAGAATGCTGCTACACGAGTTGTGTTTGACTTGGCAAAGCGTTCCCATGTATCTCCTCTACTCGTTTCTCTGCACTTGCTTCCTGTAGCTGCCCGGATCAAATTTAAGACCTTGGTTATTGCCTATAAATGCATCAATAGAACTGCTCCCAACTACTTACAGGACTTGATCATTCGCTACACCCCAACTAGACTGCTTTACTCTTCCACATCTGCTCGCTTGGTGGTCCCGCGCATGAAAGCTAAAGCATGGAGGTTCTTGGTTCTGGCTCCATTGTGGTGGAACATCCTCCCCCTCTCACTCAGAACCGCTGAAACTCTGTTCACATTTAAAAAGGGTCTGAAAAATCACTTCTTCCAGACTCACTTTGCCCATGATCTCTTAAATTCATTTAAGGTGTCAATGTTCATGCACCATAACTTTAAGATCATACCTGGATAAGCCTTTACACAGCTACTTCTGTAATGTACGTAAATGTTTGTTTCTCCTAAAAAAAAAAAAGAAAAAAAAAAATAGTAGGAAGGTGATCAGGAATCGTTGATATTCTGAGTTTTATGCACCTGCTTGTGTGATGAACTTTGGTGCATATAGTAAAAGAAGCTAACTGCACTTAAGAATTGCACGTCTGCAACTATCTCTTTCCTAATGCCATGCACAAATTGTATTTTCTATGAGATGTACATCGCTTTGGAGAAAAGCATCTGCTAAATGAATAAATGTAAATGTAGAGCTGATGTCTTGCACACAAACTTTTTCATCCCAGTTCCTACTCCCAATACCCTTAATCAAGGTACTGACCTCAAAACATTTCTCCGGTGAAAATGATTCAGCTGTACGAATGGTTAAATCATTGTTAGTAGATGAGCATAGTAAGTCACTTTGGAGAAAAGTATTGAGTAAATGTATACATGTAAATAAACGTTCCCTTAGTATTTTCCTAGACTTATTGGTAAAATGTGAGTAAATGACATCTCCTTTCTCTCTCAGCAGCAAGGCACCTACTATACGCAGCCGCTGTACGCTGCGCCCCCCCATGTTATCCACCATACTACAGTGGTCCAGCCTAACGGCATGCCAGCTGCCATGTATGCACCTCCCATTCCCCCTCCCCGTGCCAATAGCGTGGCCATGGGAATGGTGGCAGGCACCACGATGGCCATGTCAGCAGGTAAGTGCATTGCCCTGGGAGATGCCAATTAAGAGCTGTTGTCCTGTTGCAGTTCTACACTCTCTGTTTTCCCTCAGGGACATTGCTGACAACTCACTCTCCAACACCAGTGGCCCCCCACCCAGTCACGATCCCCACGTACCGGCCGCCTGGAACGCCAACTTACAGCTACGTGCCCCCACAGTGGTAAACAGTTGGCCGTGTGAGTAATTCCGTTAGCATATTTAACCTTCTCAAAGCCTTTTAGTGACTGCAGAAAACAAAAAAGGAGAAAAATGACACATAGCATGTAAAGAGGTACCATGTGCTGTACTGCATTCATTTTTCATGTCTGCCCCCTCAGGATGGGAACAATAGATATGCATTCATTTGCAGTCCAGTATCATAGACATGACGCAGACCCCTTGTCATCATCAGCCAGGATTTCATTCTTCCAAATCACTGAAAGGTTTAAAAAAAGAAAGAAAATTAACAACAACAACAACAACAACAAATCTTCCACTCCGGACTCCTCACTGAAACATTCCCTTCTCCTGTCCCACGTCTTTGCTGTATATTCTGCAACCGATGACAAGGTTTTGATGCGCACGTGTTCTGTGGACTGTTTTGCAACTAAGTGATGTAAAGGGAGTTTAAATCTGTTTAATTTGGGATCCATATTTAGTTGAATGCATGTTCCTATACACGTAAACTACGCTTGCTGTAATCTGCCTGCAGTGACTAATGCAAAACTCCAAAGGCATTGAATAGTTTTACAAGTTGAAAGACAGCTGGAACTCAGTATCACTAATGCAATGTCTTAATGTTACTTAAATAGTATTCATTTCAAACAAATGTGCAAGTTATGTTTATTACCAAGGTCTGTGCAGTATGCTTTGAACAAAACACTAAGGTTTTCGTTTTTGTTTGGTGTTGGCAGAATGGTCATTCCGAACAGGCTTTTTTTTTGTTGTTTTTTTTCCCTTCTTCTTCACTGGGTGATGTTGCCTCATTTCCTGTATTAGCATTTGTGGAGGGTGGTTTTCGAGGTGGATGTGTGGGCAGTTTTTCTCAGGAGATTGCCTGTCTGTTCCAGCATAATTTTTTTTCCTTCTCTCCCCCCCATCCGCCCTTCCCTTCTGGTGAGTCTGGAGGGGATGTGTAAAGTTACTGTGTTTTGTGTGCTTAGTGAGTTAGGGTGTGTATGTGCGTGAATGCTTGTTTCAGATGAACAACAATCCTAGACAAACTTATTCCAGGACCAACAAAGGTTGAGAGCAAGACTGTGGAATACACTTTAATTTTTTTGTCTAGCCTGTTGAAACCGAGCAGTGAAAACAAAATAGGAGCCGACTTAACGTGCTGAGCCAGTAGCATTTTCTTGGTCTTCTAGATGTTTTCTTTCCCTTTTCTTTTTACAAATTAGTCCTAAGTTTTCCATTTTAATTATTTTTAAGTAATTATTAAAGGATGGTCTCTGGGGTTAAATGTTCAACAGATCTCAGGATGCTGTGATATAAAAACTGACATCTTGACATCAGTTTAGCTCTTCAGTTTTAACATGTACCTCATCCTGTTTTTTCTAAGGTGACCTGTCGCATTTGCCCAAGAAAATTTATCCTTACATTTTCTTGCCTTTCTAGAAAATAATTGGAAAAGTAAAATTTAGTTTATGCTCTTAATGGCTGAAGTGAAATAAATCAGATGATGTTATGTCACCTCTACCAGACATGGATCTGTGTGTAGAGACTCATTTAGTGAAAAAAATATAAAGTATTAATTATTGCAATGGATGAGAATATCAGAATACTCATTAACATCATGGGTGTCCTTGACATTTCCACGCTGCTCAAAATTATGTTTAGTGTTGCCTTCTATAAGCTCAAAGATAGTGCTCCACAGTGTTGTCATTAACAGTTAATAAAATGTCCCCCCCTCCCCCTTGAGTATTTCGTAAGAGCATCCTTACTTTAGAAGTTTGATATTTGTTCTTCGTAGCTTCAGGTGCTTTTCTGTGTCCGTGCAGCAGTCGGCCTACTATGCCGTTTGTACCATGGTTCTTTGATGTGGTTTGCATGACTAGCTAACCGCCAGGAGGCTTTTCGTCAGGCCTCTCTGTGTTGAAACCCACACAATCGGTTACTCAACAGAATAAAACAAGAGTTAAGATCTTGTGTTTTGGGCAGTTTTCATAGGAGACCTGCAAGATTAAATATCTTCAGTATATTTAATCAGATCATCCTAATGCACTTACTGCAGCATGGAATGGAAACACAAAGTGAACATTCCTAGATTTTGCCAACAAATAATTTAGATTATATTGTATACAGGACTGCTCCCGCTCCTCTGAACTAATTCACTTTTAGCGCAGTCGTTCTTCAGGAATGACAGCAGGTCATCAGCTAACAAACTGGGTAAATCTGTATGACCAAGGGTTTTGTTTTAAGCAGATATTCCACCAGAAAATGGTGTCAAACCCAAACAGTGTGGCCAGACAAAAAATAACCTGCGTCACCATGGGGTTGTTTTAATTCTGCTGTGCTGTTGCTGAAGGACCAGGTGATTGTGTGTGCGTGTGTGTGTGTGTAAGGTGTGCATGTGCTGGAGTGGAATGAATGCTTGTTTTGGATGGTTCTGTTAGGTGTCTTTATTCTTGCTTGTTTTGCCTGATTTTAAGATGTAGTATTCCCAAGCAGAGCTTGTCAGTACTGGGCTACCCAGTGATCGCTTCTGCTTGGTGGAATAGGAATGGATGATTCTACTGTGTCTTGGTTTGGATGATCCTTTTCTATTGATGTGATGACCCAACGACCAAAAGCACTACTGCATATTTCTATTTGTGTGCAAATTCTAAATTGCTGTCCAAAATGTAACTTATAGTTTGGTCTGACTAAATGTAGGGCTGTACCAAGTGCCATTTTATGGGATTCGAAGCTTCATTGGGGATGTCAAATAAAGCTTGTAATTTGTGTGACACCTCGTAATGGTGTCATTAAAATTCCTTTGTGTGAAAATACACTAAAGATTGAGAGCCAAGCGCAGCTCATGATGCAGCCCATTGCTGGGGATGTTGTTACTGGTGGTCGGCAGCTCTGATCCCTACTGGCCGCACACTTTGTTGGTTCCGTTTTCAGCTGAGCTTTTAATGAAGTTGAGTGGGATTTCGATTTTTGAATGTGTTGCAACATGAAAATTAAAGTGAACCGAATGTGTTCTCCTTTTTCCATCAGTTTACACTGAATTATTCTTAATGGACACCTGGCCATCAAAGCAGAATTTTTCCTGAGTTTTTCGTTTCTGAAAATGAACAATACAAGTTAATTTAAGGACTTGGTGAAATCAGTCGGGTAGTAAAGGATTAAAGCAACTAATCTCTTTTTGTGAAACTAAAAGAAAAGGTAACATTTTGTTAGCATGTGTGGGCTAACAGTTCTAAATTAGTTTTGAAACGTGAGTTCAGCTAGCATTTATTTATTTGAACCATGCAACGCATCACCTCAAAATCCCAGTCAAGGATAATTGAGCTCTGAGAAAATGAAAACAGGAATATCCAGCAGCCCACAAGGACCCGGCTCCGAACCCCTAACCCAAGAGTTTCCATACACGTAGTACTTAAAGTGGCAAAGCCTGCATTCAGTGAAATATTCCTAATTCTGTATGTAACCAAAAGCTCCAGCAGACCGACGCCGTTCAAAGGAATTGACAAAGTCAAAGTCACACTTTGTATAACTTTCTGGCGCCCCGCTTTGTAAGCATCACAGTCGGATGATTCGAAATCCTGCAAAACTGCTGGCTTGATCCCGGTGGATTACTGAGGTAGCTGTCAAGTGCATGTAGTAAATTATTTGGTAAAATGTTTTTTCCTTTACTATGATACATAGCTTTTTAAAATGTCAGATTGGATGTCCTTACTTGGTATCCCAATCTCGTCAGCATTGGCACCCATAAACTCCCCAGCTGAGACTGTTGTGCTATAGAGCATTATTTACTGCCACAAACAGTCGCTACTGGATCGCCAGTGTTATGAATGAAGCTTCGAATAAGTTGGCTCAGCCCCAAGTAAATGTATAGCATTTTCTTTTTCTACATTGTAGAAGTCTCAGCAATACAGTCACAATGGTTTTTGTACTACTCTATTTCATACACTAGTTTAATGAATTGCCGCATTGTGATCAATGTAATTGTTTTTGGCCTGCACATGGTGGCTTGCTTGATGGACAGATGGATGGACGGACGGACAGACGGAGGGAGGGAAGGAAGGAAGGAATGAGTTATACTGTCAGTTCCAAGCAAGCTACTGGTCTGGTCAGATCATTTCCTATGAATGGCTGCTAGTCAGCTGGGAAGAGCATGCAGAGAGCTACTATTGCGGTCCTGTTGTTTTGTTTGGTATCCACTAGGTGGTGTTATATCCTGTCCACTGAACAGCAATCAAAAATATACTGGTGATTTTAATTTTTTTGTATGTTTGCGGAGATGTACTGTATTTCAAATATTTTAAATAAAGTTGATATACAAAACCTTAAGGATGCCTCCAGAGCCACTCTTGTTAACATAAGGGGATCGACAGGGCTGGATCTTGCAGCACGCTCACATGCACATATAGTGACGTGCGCGAAAAGATCCAGACTGACGGGACTAGCTTGTTTCAAATGGAGGTGAAAACCCAGTGAAGAGGAGCGCTGCAGCTCCGCGCACGTTGAGCCGAGGTCCCTGTAGCAGCAAGGCAGCTCTGCTACACGCTGAACCGGTGTGCTGTTCTGTTAAGTCTGAGGGCCATGGAGGGTGACGCCCTCCTTCAGCATGACTGCAGAAGCACTCCTGTTTTGCACACATCATTTTGCCCACTCCATTGTCAGACTTAAAGCTGTCTTTTTAAAATCTAACAAGTAAACTGCTAACCAGCTATTGCTTTTAAGTGAGGTCATGGGGATACTGTATTTTCCAGTACAATCCAGTACACAAAATTAATATAGTATAACAGAAATAACCAGCTGGCCGGCCACAGCTATGACGTTGTTGCCATCGCAATGTACAGTGCAGTATTTTGATTTTGATCTAATACTGAATTTGTATAAAATGAGTAGTTCATAAACTTTTCTGGGAAAAATGTAATCCATGAAACACATTGAACAATTTTATTACTCAGACTTTGCATATGTAAACAACCATACACATACAAAGATAATGTACAAACAAACACTGTTTTTTTCCTTTTTTTTTTTTTTTAAAAGAAACTATACTTACATTTCACAAGTGCTTTGCTCACACCGAAATATATTTTTAAAAAAGCACAAAGTGCAGCATGCACATCCTCAGAAATGCTCAATTCAACGCACAGCCTTCGAAGCCTGGCTTTGAACTGGCTTACAGGGAAACTGGACCAAAACGCTGTAAGGAACAGCTGCTAAAGCTGGTGGGGGTTTGCATGCCTTTAAAGAAACGACTATGAAAATTCGTCCCATAAAAAGCTAAACCGATATTTTTTTCTTAATATTTCATTGTTGTAATTATTAAAACTTCTCTGTTAAAAAGGCATTTCATCGCTTGGGTTACAAAAGTTTTTCTTTGTGTTAATACTTGAGAAGTGATAAGAAATCCCTAATTAGAGTGCCACTGATTTTAATTACTTATTCGTACCATTACCATAATGTGGGTGATTATAAGCGCACTCCACCGTACCGGACGTTACCTGTCTTTGTTTCAGCTGCGCCGCACTGCAACGCTCACTCCTCGGACGCTGCCGGAGACGGCTGTTCTTTCAGTTTCAAGGACCCACGTTTAAATAATAGATGCTTCTCCCGTTAAAATCTACTAAATTTGACATTCTTGGCATTTAGGCATGCACTTGCTTAATGGCAAAATAACATGGTATTTCATAGAGATCTTAAGCCCCCACCCAAAAAAAACACCATAGGCTAGTTCAACATGAAGCCGTGTTTCTTGTTTGAATGACAGCTTTCATTTGCATATTAAGCACACTTGACAGACTCTTTATGGGTAAAAGACAAACAAACACTTGAGTATCAAGTTCTGAAAGCAGCATGCAGGTTCACCAAAGACCAAAGCAGCATCAAGGATAACAGAAATAACCTTCTGCTGATTCCACGTTGGACACCAACTGGACAGAGTAACACCCCAGGCCTGCAGCTGGATGCACCGGGGTTCGAGGAGATCGAATCATGATCTCAGGTAAGAGGCTTGAGAAAAACAACCAAAGGGCAGAATATACTTCAACAGTCTGCAGGGATGAAAGGTGAAATGGATGGAAAACACGGGGGGGACAATTTACTTCTTTACACCTAATTGTTTTTTAAAAGCTCTGAGGTCACACTGATTGCGAGGGCAGCATAAAAAAAATAATGAAAACTAAATTCAACTGAATTCAGAAGAACAACCTGGAGCTAAAACTAACAGTCAGGGCCCTTTCGACCATTTGTATGAGGTGAGATACCGAGCCGCGCTCTCCGCAGCGGCCGCGCACACCTCGCACCCGGTCCATCCGGCGGTTCTCCGCAGGACTAGACGACCCGTCTCGGTGTCGCCAACAGCCGAGCTGCGAACCCCGCGAGCCCTGACCCAACAGCCCGGCACAAGTCGAGCCGGACCTCTCCGTAGGAGTTCTCCCGCGGGTTTCCGATGAGAAACGTCGAACGGGTTCATCGGAAAACTTCGGCTGTCACACGGCGCAGGATTCCTCGACTGCTTCTTCTCATGGCTTTTCGACACAAATTACTCGGGACGCGTCGTGTCCGGGGAGACGTCACCAGGGCGGCGGGGTACAGCGCAGGTCGGTCGGAAAAAAAACACAGGTATCGCCGAATGCGCCCGTGGAGTCCCTCGTTCCGGAAGGAGGCGCCGACCAAACGCCGCAGTTGGTTTTGCGCTGCGTCGCACTTAAAATGTTCTCCGCCGGCCGCAGGATGGAAACGGATTCGCTGTCCTCATCAGATGCACAGCAGAAGCATTTGCCGCCCTGACACGTAAAGAATTTTCAAATATTAAAGACGTAAAACTACACGTTCCGGTCTGCCCTCGGGGAAAAACATAAAACCGCGAATGATGATTTTTGCTGTGGTTTTCGGGAACTTTTACTCGGTCAGCATTTGGCCTTTTTCCTGTATAAAAATTGCTTTTTGAGATTTCAGGTCAAACAAAATAATTTTCGAAAGGAACTGCCTCTAAGACAGAAAGGAGAAACAAGGGTCGTGATCTCATTCTACTCTCAGCCCGACCCCAATAATACCGCGAACTTTCCGAGTGACATGATTGTGAACTAATAGAGAAGTAACGCAGTACTTACTTCGCTACCGGGTATTTACAGTGTTAATTACCTGATGTGCACAGTAATCAAGTACATATTTTAAAAACTAGTAACAAAACAGTTACACTTGTATGATTGTATAGGCACATTAAAATTAATTTAGCCTCAAAAATATATTCGTTAGGTAACATTCCTGGGAGGATTTCTAACTTTTATGTGGAATTTTACACAAAAATATATATACTACACTGATGTTAATTTCTAATTTACTAATATGAATGGACACTTTTTCGCCTTATTTTAAAAACAAGGCAGCCACCCGGACGCCACGTAATGTCGGCCATTCGGTAGTGTGGCTCTTAGGGTTGTTTGTTCGAACCCCTGCTACACAACGTCGACATCGCCGTCGGCTAATTGTCGCAGCTGCTTTTTCTAACACCTTGGCCACATGTACGAAACTGCGATTGCTGCGTAAATAAATATTAGAATGGAATATTTTTTGGGCAGTTCAGTATTAAGACATTGCTGCTGGGTTCAAGTCTCAGAACTTCCGTTTCAATAGCAGTTAGAGCACATCTCAATCCCATGACTTTATGAAATCATAAATGGCACTTTGAAAGATGTGAATAAGGCCCAGGAAAAACAGCAAAACATGCAAATGGTAAGGTACCAGATGGTCACTGTGCGACTTTTTTACGGAAAGCTTAGGACAATCTGAGTTTAGGGATCTTTGGGATTTTTTTTTTTTTCTCTCGTTGCATACAAAAAACCGTCATCAAAGCAGCTTACTGAATGGAATTACAACTTGGAAAATGCTCACCGTAAAGATTCTGTGTCATGCGTAACCCTTTTTCACCTTGAATTTTAATGCAGTGTACATAACAGTAACCATTTGCATACACAACTGAATCATCTGATGCGGTGAACAGCGGGCAAATGTCGAAAGAGCCCACGACACGCCAGCAGCTCTCCTCTCTTCGGCCGAAGTCACTGCAAGTCGGAGCTCTACCTGCATCAGCAATAGCAGCTGCTGCTCTGGTTGGAGTAGTAGAGCAATCCTAGCAGTAGTTGTCATCCTAGCGTTAGGATAGTAGTTACGTCCTTCCAAAATATTATACAATATTGTCCGGGAGCCAGGTATCAGAGTCTGATTGTAACCAACCTGTAAAGTGCTTTCACAAAAAAAATCATTGTAGAAAATACTATAATAACAATAACGACGACAAAAAAAAAAAAAAAACTAAGCGAAGGAAAGAAAAAAGGGTAACAAAAAAGTTCAGGCACAAGCACGGACAACAAGTTGAGGCACAAGTCACTTCCTGAAGGGCGTGAGCCTGCCGATGTTCTGCCAGAAGTTGGAGGTCTTGCGCTTGGGCTCGGCCAGCATGAACACCTGCTGCTGCGGCAGGGATGTGGGCAGCGTCGGGTGTTTCTGCCGCAGGAGGAACTCGTAGTAAGGCCTGGTCACAGCTGCGGGGGACAGGGGCAGCATGTCAGTAAGGCCGACGCACTGAAACGCGCACAGAAATACGCACAGCTGCTGGACGGCTTTTCGTCGGACGGGACGCCGCTGCGTGGAGGAACCCGTCCGTTTAGCTCGTCCTGCTACTGGGGAGAACTCGATTCGGACAAACATACTACGGAGCGCAACGTCAGGAAAGGAGGCAACCGATGCGCGTCTGGCACTTTCCGGCCCCGAAACGTAAGAGCGCAACACTCTTTTCGTGCGTATGGCCAGCTGGTGAACAGCATTACCCCGAGCGTGCGCTCACGTCCTCACGCGGCCCTCATTTGCCGGACGAAAAGCCGACCCGGGACAGGGCCCCGCGCGCAACTCCCTGGGTTTTAGAGAGGGGTCCCGGAGGGCCGCCCGGGGTCCGCTGGTGACAGGGCGCTTCCGATCGAACGAGGGACGGCACGAACGAAAGGCGTCGGAAGTCTAAGGTGTGTGACGGGGCCCCCAAAAGACACACGGAAGGAGAGATGTCGTACGGGGACAACACAAAGTAAACGAAGGGAAGGGCAAGAGAGGAAAAGAAAAGGCACGCAAAGGAACGGCGAACCATTGTAAGTATCACCCAGTGATGCCTCGTAAGGCCAGGCAACCGGCGAGTGTCAGCTGGTGCTCGTAGAGCGTAAAGCGAGATGATTTTTGAGCCTGTCTGCCTGCGTGCCAAGGCTGCGCCAAGCGAAGCCGCCGCCTGCCGTACGGCCAGCCGAGTCGTAAAAGTGAATGCTGATGATGCCAATCATAATGCTCAGACCCGACGTGTGCTGCTAATGCGTTCAGTGATGCTAACGGTACCTTTGGGCTTTCCTACTGGGTGGCTTTTCCCAGCGTTCAACATGGCCTGTTTCTTTTGGACCTCAGTAATGGCAAAACCTAGAAAAAAACAGGGGGGGAACAAAACATAAAAAACAGAACACGCATAACATCACATCTACACCCAGAGCACTCGGCACACAATTTAACTTTCACCCTGCGAGAGCACACTGTAGATTGCAGAGGCCATAAACATGTATATATTCACATTTATTTACTTAGCTCATGCTTTTTTTCTCCAAAACAGCTCATAATTTCAAGCTACTGATTTATCCATTTATACAGCTGGCTAATTTTTACTGTGTCAGTACAGGGCAAGATCCCTGCTCACCCGTTATACAGCAGGACGTGGGGTTAAAACCTGGGTCCTTCACAAGGCACAGCTCTAACCACTATGCCACCTGTTGCCTTGTCTCTTAACTGAGAGAGTAACTCACTCACCGAGACCTTACTGGACTCCTTGTTAAGCTTCGCATATGTAGGTAATCTCAAGTAGGAAATCAAGTAATTCTTCCGGTTTTACATTCATTCATTCATTCCGCTAATACTTTTCTCCAAAATGACTTACAATGTTAAGATACTTACTATTATTTTCCCATTTATACATAAGGGCGTACTGGAGCAATTTTAGGGTAATTACCTCGCTCGAGGGCATTACAGCGATAGGTGAGATTCGAACCGGCAGCCTTTGGATTCAACGTCAGCAGCTCTAACCGCTACGCTATCTGCCGTCCTTTTCAAGGGGACCTTCAGTTCCCGAACCCAAAGCACGATGAGACCGTGGTTGCACCGCCACATGCGGAATCTGAACTGCTTCTATATCCGTAAGGGTCGTAACCGTGAGTACGGATGTTCAGATGGCCCCGGAAATGACAGGCGACTCTCCGAGAAGCTCCTGGTGCGGGGCAGCGCGATGGTAACGCTTCGCCGCAATAGAAAAACAAAGAAACTTGAACAAAAGCCCAGCTTTGGCCAGAAAGGCAGTATTAAATCAGGCAGGAGACGGGTTTGTGGGCAGATGGGGACATAAATCCACAGACCGCTGTGGGTTACTATAAATGACTCTCCTTTCGCCAGGAAAGTGTGCCATTATGTACGAACCGCAGTGGGACATTTCGCTCAAGATTTAGCCATTCCGCCTCACAGCACAGCTCAAAAGTCTCTCTTTCATGGTGTAACCTCCTGACTTTGATCCAATGCAGTTTTAACCATTTGCGTTCCATAGCAGATGTCGGCCAGAGCCATACTGCGATGTCGGGAAGCAAAATCTCCTCGCACTCCAGTATGAGAAAGCGGTGTGTGCTGGAAATCTGTAACCAATAACAACAATGCAGTTGCAGCAATACTTGAGACCCTGTGGGTAGGATGAACGGGTCACATCGCGTTATAAAGGGTATTTCTTGTAAGACAGGACAATTGCAGTAGAGTGCTGGAGGACCACTTCTGGTTCCAGTCTATTTAACTGCCTGGTATTGGAGAGAACTGCAGAACCTTCTGGATCAGCCACTTTGGAAGACGAGTCAGGGTGCACGGGAGAAGCATCGCTCCATCTCAAAGCTTGGCATGTCGAAATCGATTCTGCGGAAAAGCGAGATGGCGAGCGTCCGTCTTACCGGTCTCCCGGTCGTGCTGCACCTGCCGGCGCTCGTCGGCGAAGGCGCGCAGCCATCGCTGCTTCTGCTCGGGCTTCTTGGCACAGAGCAGGTGGACCTCGCCTCCCGGGACCGTCGATCGAAGCTTCAGCGCGTTCCTCACGCTCACGTTGAAGTCTTTGTCCTTGCCATCCTCAAGGTCCACTACCTCCATCTGGTCCATGTCCACACGACCCTTGTAGTACAGTATGTCCCGACGAAGCAGGTCCTGGAGATGATGGACCACTGCATGAGTGCTGATCAGTCACAGCGACCATCAGTGCTGTGCTATTTCCACTAACTCCGGGTTTCCACTGTTCTCGGTGAGCAGTACCCGCTTACATGTACAGTACACAGGTTCCGTGAAGCTGCCCCCTTACAAACAGCACAAATGAGAAAAACCCCCAAAACCGTTCACTGAACTGCACCAGTTTTTCGATCGTGTTCAACCACAACGTGGACTGGTGAGTGAAGTAGGACAGGTAAAAAGCAGTAATGTTATACAGACTGAAAGTTATGATTTCTTTACTATTATGGGTGGCATGGTGGCACAGCGAGTGGTGCGAGAGGGTGTGGGTTCGATCTCCGCTCAGTCTGTGTGGAGTTTGCGTGTTCTCCCCGGGTTTACTTCAGGTGCTCTGGTTTCCTCCCACACTCCAAAGACATGCTGTTCAGGTTCCCCCACAGTGTGAGTGACAGAGAGAGTGTGTTCCACTGATGTATGAATGAGTGAGCCAGTGTAAGTAGTGTATCTAGCAGTGTAAGTCACCATGGTGAATAAGGTGTGTGGGCGGGTAACACTACATAGAGCTCATTGGAAGTCACTTTGGAGAAAAGCGACTGCTAAAGAAATAAACGTAACTGTATTAATATCCCCAGAAATAACGTGTCATATAATCACTAATATCTGAAAAAGTAAGAGAGAGGGAACTGTGGTTTGAACGGAGCAAGGGTAGCACAAATGAAAGAGTCTGAATTCGAGTGTTGATGCTGCTGCAGGGGGGCTGAGTAACATCACACACACCACACACACACACACATTTTCGGAACCGCTTGTCCCATATGGGGTTGCGGGGAACCGGAGCCTACCCGGCAACACGAGTAACATCACATCCTGGGAAAAATAAATGTTAATAATTTTCATGGGACAAATGTAGCACTAACAAATCATGGGGTTTTTTTAATTTGTGCTGTTTTTTGGGGGGGGGGGGGAGGGCACAACAGGTTTGGCCAGGTCCTGCTCTCTGGTGGGTCTGGGGTTCAAGTCCCGCTTGGGGTGCCCTGCAACGGACCGGCATCCCGTCCTGGGTGTGTCCCCTCCCCCTCCAGACTTACGCCCTGCGTTGCCGGGTTAGGCTCCGGCTCGCCGTGACCCCGCTCGGGATAAGTGGTTTCAGACAGTGTGTGTGTGTGTGTGTGTGTGTGTGTGTGTTTATGGATGGGGCAGCTTCACAGAGCTCTGCACACATAGATTCAAACTGTGCCAAGTATAACTACAGTTCATTGTCACATGACTAGACTCTCGGGGAGCTAAGGAGGTTCAGTCATGACATTGACCGGCCATTCCAATTAATCACATACACGATTTGTGGAAATCTTTTAACATGATAGTACAGTAAGTGATTCTGTAAACACTTAATTTTGCCCATTAATCAGCCACACGGCAGAAAAATGACTAATGATCATAAAGTCACGTTGGAAGACGGTGCAGCACTTCTAACACTTCCTAAGCAAAATAAATAGTTTCATATATTGAAAGAAAGAATTTAACCATTTGTGTTCCACTTTGCCAATTTTTTTCTGATTTTTTTGTTTCATTTTAAAAACATCATTTAGTGATGCAATGGACTTTCCAGTCATTTTGATATCACATCACCTGAGCCCATGGTCATGCACAGATGAACTGTAAACTCAGACTTACAGAAGTAACACTTATCATCACATAACCGCACCTACAGATCCACGGTCGCGCCTCCATATTATTAAGAAACAAAATATGAATGCAAGTATTCCTGAGAACTATCTAACAACTTCTACCCACCTTCTTACAGTACACCATCTGGTGGTCAAACAGAAAGAACATGCGTTGCTGGCTCTTAGCCTGAGGCTGGGAGATCTTGGTCAGCTCTCCTGAGAAGATGAGGTCCGAGCTCCTGGTGAGGACATCTTCACCCTGGGGAAAGCAGGCACACGCTTGCGACGTGGACTGGTGTTGTCGTGCAAGTGAAGAGGGCGCACTTGACGCGCAAAGTCAAAGCCAATCCTGGAAGAGGGCGTTAAACTCACCTCCCAGTCCTCTATGGAGCTTTGCCACTGAGCAATCTTGTCGATGTTCTCCAGTCTGCGCTTCCTCTCGTTGATCAGCCTGGCGACGTTCTTCATGGCATTCAGTGCCGCTTCCACGTCTTTGTAGTCCCTGCGCACCCGAAAGCAGCCGGTCAGATCGCGTTTCCACCAGCTTCATACACCGGCACGGCAGCGGGGTGCAGGAGCACCGGGGATGATACCTGTGCTGGGGGTTGGTGTACTTGAGCAGCTCGGCCAGCTGCAGCGGATACTTGCATATCTTCTGTACCGGGGTGAGCAGGAAGCCATCCAGCGAGATGTCGATCATCTTCTGCAGCAGGCGACAGGCCTCGAAGAAGAACAGGTACTTGTTGATTTTGATGAGCTTGGACAGCTGGACGCAGGCGTTCGGATGGTTATTGCAGTACTCCGAGTAGATCTGGAAGTCCGTTTGCTGGAGCACAAACAAGACGCGGCCCACGGGACGCGATCAGTCAAAAGACCTACGCTTCGGCGCGCGCCTCTTGCGCTAAGCCACGAACCAACGCAGCATGGAATACAGATTTACGAGCCGTTTGCTCACGTTCTCCAAGAAACACGATCCGATTTCGCTCAGGTGAGGCTGCTCCTTGTTGTACTTCTTCTCCAGGCCCTTGAGGAACTTCTTCTGGAAGCGGTAGATGTCCTCGATGTTGCCGAAGATGGTGCGCAGCTGCTCCTCGGTGAACATGTCCGTCCTCTTACGGCACTGCTTGATGTAACCCTGAAGGAAACGCAAGCGGAGGGACAGTAACACTCGCCACCCACTCAAAGTACTTAAAGAAGGTTTCGAGCCAGGCGTTCGAAAGTATGCCAAGTATTCCTTTTTTATTTTTACAGCCCCCTCCCCCCTTCCCGACGGCAATTCGTTCCTGAAAAACCCTTCACGACGCGACGCCTCAGATCGGAGATGTCGTTACCGTTACTTTGAATGGTGAAAATTTATACGCGTTCCTGAGCTCCAAAACTGACACCATTTCCGCTGAAAAATCTTTACATCGTCGTACCCTTTTCAATTACTTCGGCGGCTTACGTCAGTTGTCATAATACAACATAACAAGGCAGTTTCCCTTCATTGATTGCTTTAGAACATTGTTCAGCTTAGCAACCAAGGACGCGTGGGGGTTGAGAACTACGTTTCGTTACTTGTTCGTGGGTCTCCGTGCCCTTCTTCATGCGTGGCGGGAAGGTACCGACACTGACCTCACAGATGTCCTTCAGGTGCTTGATGTAGTCCCGCTCAGTGCTCATGATCTCATTGATGACGTTGGTTCTCATCTGTTCCTTACAGGGGAGTCCTGGGCCCAGGAGGTGCGGCACACCGCTCTCCTCCTCCCTGGAGCCCTCCAGCTTGGCTACGTACTCCTCCATGGGCTCATCCTGATTGACACGAAGCTGTGGACATCGAACGGCGGGCATCGTCACACGGGACCTCTCCCAGACCCCGAATGCCTCCCTCCTCCAGCTCCGCCCCGTACTGCTGAGATGAGATGCCTTCTCGCTCGGACCCACGGCGGCGCTGACCCCGCGAAGCCCGAATGACCTATGATGCGCATGCGGTTTGAGAAGGGCGTGTCATGGGAGAGTTCTCACCCGAACGAAGCTGGCTGGGAACCAGCCCTCGCTGTCTAGGATGCGACCCCACCACCACTCCTTGTTGGTGGCGTCCACTACTTCGATGACGTCGCCGGCCTTGAAGCCCAGCTCCTGGTCGTCCATGGTAACGTGGTCCCACAGCGCCTCAGCACACACGCTGCCATCGCTAATCAGCTGCAGAAAGCGAATGGGGCAAGAGGGCGAAGTCGGCATTCGGTCAGAACGGTAGCAGAGAGTAATCGTGTCTGTGGGGTCGAGTGACAGAGACAGGAATCAGACAGCTTTATGCTGCGCATGGTGGAATGACCTCCCCCTCTCACTCAGAACTGCTGAATCCCTGTCTATATTTAAGAAGGGTCTTAAAACTCACCTCTTCCGAACTCACTTCTCCCACGATCTCTTAAGTTCACGTAATGTGTAAATGTTCATGCACTATAACTTTGAGATCATAACTGCTGAATAACGGCTGCTCAGTGTAAACGCTTAATAAAATAATAACAATAATAATTAGGAAGGTGATTTCGAACCGTCGATATTCGGATAAAGTTTTATGCAGCTACTTGTGGGATGTACGTTGGAAAGTAAAAAACCACGCTTTAGAATCTTGCACCTGCATCGAAGTCTCTCTTTCTGCTAACGTAACGCACACGTTGCATTTTCTATGAGATGTACGTTGCGTTGGAGAAAAGCGTCTGCTGAATGAATAAATGTAAATCTTGCAATGTACGCCGCCTGGTGCGTTAATGTACTGCGCATTCATATTTATGATGCGGGGATTATTAATGTCAGTAATGTAGGTGGGAATGTGGTGCTGGTAAAACATAAGGCAAAAAAAAGAATGTCACGGTGACGGTCGACATCTGGCAGCATGAGTAAATAGCGCGGTAAAAAGAAAGAAGAGAAACACATCCGGCCTCCACGGAAACACCAGTTGAAAAATACATATTCACAGCTGCTTAAAAAAATAGAGTGACCCTGCGCAACGAAACACACGTCAATGATCCTGATTAAAACGTTTAGCCAGTGTCAGCACTCAGCCACACACCCGCACGCAGGGGCTCTGATGTGACACTGCAGCAACGTGTTGGGGGCTGCAGGCTGTCGTTGGGAAGAGCGCCTCACAGGGGCCAGAGTGGAACTGACATATGTGGGTCAATTAAGACAAAAGGTCAGAAGAGGCTTCATTTACAGCCCGCTGACCCGCGCTGCCTTCCCGTGCACTGTCGCACGGGAGTCCGTTGCTAAGTGACACACCCACGCAAGTTCCGGGCATCCTCTTCGGAACCCATGTCATTACACAACGTGACGCCGAGGCATGTTCCGAGCACGAGGCATTTAGAGCCCCAGCCAACGAATGCAGATGTAGTTTTTACACTGCTCTTCATGACAGACAGTTCAAGACCTGAGAGCGACACAACCGGAGCTGCATCACTTACACACGCTGTCTGAAACCGCTTGTCCCAAGCGGGGTCGCGGCAAACCGGAGCCGAACCCAGAAGCATAGGGCGCAAGGCCGCAGGGGGAGGGGGACACACCCGGGACGGGACGCCAGTCCGTCGCAAGGCACCCCAAGCGGGACTCGAACCCCAGACCCACCGGTGAGCAGGACCCGGTCAAACCCGCTGTGCTACCGCGCCCCCCGCATCACTTTCTAAATGAAATTCGGTGAAATCTGTGTTTATCGTGTTATTCATTTGATTATCTCCCATTTTTCTCCAGAGGGACTGACACTGGCACTACAGCTGGGTAGTTTTCACTGGAGCACCTCGGGGTTAGCACCTTGATCTAGGGCACTGCAAGAGGAGCTGCCATTCGAACCCGAGGCCTTCGAGCAGAAGGCGGCAGCTCTAAACACTACGCCACCTGCCGCGGCCCCAGTCCTGGTGGGCGTCTCCCTAGGGGCGCAGGCGTACCTGTCGCTGCTCGGAGGACACGGAGAAGAGCTGGACGTCACCGAGGCGACGAATCCTCATCGGCACAGACGCGGAGCGGCATGAGGACGTGCTGTTCCGCAGAGCCGAGCGCTGTCGGTGCTGCAGGTGCGAACGGCGACACGGCACAACACCGACCGCAGCCCCCAGGGGTCTGCTGTGTACAGTGTCCTGTGATGTGTGTCGTGAGCCAAACCACAGTGCTTAGCACGTGCGCACGAGACACATTCCACAGGCACACGCCGCACACAGTTATAAACATGCAACAGTCATGTCAAATTGTGAAGAACCGTTCAGCCCGCTCACATGGCTGCAGACGAGACCACCTGACACATACACCCACACACAGGCCACTCACCGTGGCGACAGGTGAGGTGTCTCGGATCGCACACGCCCGTTTCCCGCTCCGCGGACCCCTGCGCTGTCTCACACCGCGCGTCCCGCACGCGCATCCCCACGGGGTGTCCCCGCCCCCACCGCCAGCCCCACCCAGCGCGCCTAACGCAGCGCCAACTGGATCGTCGTCACGACGTCCATCAGCAGGACCCGCAGCGTCACGACGAGCGGCACCGCCCTCCGCTGCGTCCGCAGGCTCGGCTGACGGCGGCGTGTCGCGGCTGCGCGTGCGCGTCGCGGCCGCGTTCCGGGAGCGGCGCGGCGAGACGAGCGTGAGGGTCCACGTCCGCGGATCCCCGCTCGGTTCCCTCCCCTTGTCTGCCCGTCTCCCCCCCGTCCATCATGCACACGCAGCGAGGCCCGCCCGGAGACCCGTCGCCGTGTCTGTTAGCGACCGGCTCGTGCCCCTGGTGACGTAGTGTCCCCGCGGCGGTCCCCGAACCGCGTCCAGGTCCTGCCTCCTCCTCCTGTCGCTGTGGCTCGTCTCCAAGTTACAGCCCGGCGGCGTAGTTCCGGGTGGGCAGGCTCCGTTTTTTTTTTTTTTTTTTTTTTTTTTGGTTTTGTTTTGTTTAAATAAAAAACTTCATCTGCAATGAGTGAGGAAAAAGGCAGATTTGGATGGAATTACTTCACCGTCAAAATCGGCCATTTTTCCCGCGCAGATTATTTACTGTAGCTACATTTATCATTTATTCATTTAGCTGACGCTTCTCAACTTAAAAGTGTTATTTATCCATTTACACAGATGGGTAATTTTACCGGTCGGAGCAATTCAGGCTAAGTACCTTGCTCATGCCATGCCCATGGCATGAGTACTGAGGAGGAATCGACCTAAGGACCAAGCAGCGGCGCTAACTACTAACTGCATCACCACCTGTCCCATTACATTGCAGTACAGTACAGTAAAGTACAGTAGAGTACAGTAAAGTAGCCCCCCAGCAGTGAGCAGTGGGTTCCGTCCGTTGCCGAACGGACCGCACATTTTCACTCGCTTAAGTTCTCCGCTTCTTTTGTTCGTCTTCGGAATTGTTAAACGGCCTTTCCCGCCTTACGAAGCTAATGTGCTCCCGAAAACTCCTGAGGTGAAATCTCAACCCAAAGACATAATTACCACTAGTTTAAACGGTAAAAAAAATATAATAATCCTGAAACTGACACATATTTACATTTATTTATTTACCAGACGCTTTTCTCCAAAGCAACTTCCAATGAACTCTATGTAGTGTCATCAGCCCACACACCTTATTCAGCAAGGTGACTTACACTGCTAGATACTCTACTTACACTGGGTCACTTATCCATACTTTAGTGGAACACACTCTCTCTTTGTCACTCATACTGTGGGGGAACCTGAACAGCATGTCTTTGGACTGTGGGAGGAAACCAGAGCACCCGGACAAAACCCACACAGACATAGGAAGAACATGCAAACTCCACAGACTGAGGGGGGATCGAACCCATGTCCTCTTGCACCACCCAGGCGCTGTGAGACAGCAGCGCTACCCGCTGTGCCACCGTGCTCCTCGTTTGAGCTAAAATATGACCAGATCCCATTAAAATGGACACAATTATTGCAATACTGTAGTTAACATCAGTTATCGTAACAAACAGGTTCCCTTCATTAATGACTCTGTAACACTGCATGTGTGTGTTCCTGCACTCGTTCTGCTCTTTCCGAGCTGTTACACACTGCACTGCACACTCCAAATCTGGCAAACCAAACACATACATACGATATTCAACGCTTATGTATTAATTCAACCTTTAAGGCAAAAACAGAAGAGTAAAGACAAAAGAAATGTCACTCAGCGAACACACTGACATGGTATGTTACTTAGCCTGGGCTGTGTGACTGGACAGAGGTTCGATACCCTGTTCACTCTGTGTGTGTATGTGGGTGTGTTACATTGCTCTGCTGTTTAGTGTAGCGTACCTAACATTGCGAAAATATTTATCTGAAGCATCCTGCAAAGTACTACAAAATAATGTAAAGTAAAATTCCCGTATCTTGATTGAGTCCAGGGGGGGCGCAGTGGGTTGGACCGGGTCCTGCTCTCCGGTGGGTCTGGGGTTCGAATCCTGCTTGGGGTGCCCTGCAACAGACTGGCGTCCCGTCCTGGGTGTGTCCCCTCCCCCTACAGCCTTACGCCCTGTGTTGCCGGGTTAGGCTCTGGTTCCCCGCGACCCCATATGGAATGAGCGGTTCAGAAAATGTGTGTGTGTGATGGGTCCATCTGGGCCATGATTGTATTAAGTAACCTGTGCCTCCTTTGAATGCCTACAGCAACTTTTGTGGGGAAATTCATTAAAAGAGCAAGAAAGCATGTTCAGTTTTTTAGCCCGTGGAGGAGTGGTTAGGCTCGGTTCCTGTTTCCTGAAGTATTCAAGCCTCGCCATACCCACCTGGCTCCACCAGGCTCCACCAGTCCACCCTCAACCCCTTTTTCTGGGAGAGCAACTGTCATGTCCACGCCCACAACTCAGTCGACAGCACTTGACTCCAGTTCAGCACCTACCCTTTAAAAGACACTCCGCAACTCCCAGACCTTTGCGGAATCTCGTAAGGGACAACCGCCCTTTCTCGTGACTCTTCGTTCACAAGCATCGCTAGCTCTTCGTTCACGTCCTCCGGTTTCTGACTCTTTGCTTCGTTTCTCGACCAAGTCCACGGATCCTCGTTCCTGTCCTGTTCGCCGTTCGACCGACCCTTCGCTAAGTCCCCTGAACCCACCCATGGATCTTTGCTCTGGCCCTGACCGCCGATCGACCGACCCTTCGCCTGTCTCCGACACCGAGAACTTGCCTCATCCCTCGTCTCCGGACGAACGATGCTGCACTTGGGTCCAGCCGTCCCAGGCCCCTATGTTTCACGTCACAGAAGCCATCAGCCTCACCTTTTTTACTTATTCATTTATTTAGCTGAAGCTTTTTCTCTGAAGCACTGTACAACATTCAGTCACTTGCAACAGTTTACCCATCTATATAGCTGGGTAATTCTTACAGTATCAGTTCAGGCTGAGTACCTTGATCAAGGGTACTCCAGCAAGAGGTGGGGTTCAGACCTGTATATCTTGAATGCAAGGTCACGCATCTTACCACTGCCACACAGCTAGAAAGAGTGATGATGAAAATTGAGAGGCCAACAGCTTTTTCGGCATGCATTACAGCTGGAACTTCGCAGGGAGTAACATTTAATTAAACATTTAATTGTCTTTGAAATGGCAAGTTTATTGCTGTTGAAATTAGACCAGGAAGTCAATAATAAATATTCTTGCCCTTAAGGGGGGAATAAGAGATTGTTCCCTGCCAGAGCACTCAGTGTGGTATCTAACATGGTTTCATTGGCAGGTGGCATTGAGCCTGTCATAGTAATGCTGTGCAATGGAGATGTGTATCATCCATCATCTATAATGCATCATCCATCACCCATCACCTACCATTCATCAGCCATGATCTATCACGTATCATCACTGATCACCCACCATCCATAATCTATCACTCCTCACTCATCATCCACCCTAACCCTCAGCAGGTACCAGGTCTGACAATTTGTCAGTTACTGTTACCCGTGTGTGGGAGTAGGGGATTGTGTCTGTAATAAACTCAAAAGTAAAAGAGATTCTACTGACTCTTGAATATTCCTCAGAACTGGGAATCAGTTTATTTCCAACACTTATAGACACATAATTGCACACCGGAGCAGAGTAGGTCACAGTGTTGGCTGCAGCCATGTTGACATGTACCTCGTTGATGGCCAGCTGTTCTCCTCCTCCGCCAGGGTGGCCAAAGCGGTGGCCGGAGCCCCTGAGCTCTTCATACAGGTCCTCCTCACTGCCCATGTCCTCTCCCCTGTCCAGTGTCCCATCAGGAATCACCACGGCTGTGGGGAAGGATGACATCAATGTTTAGATCTGCTCCTTCCATTGCAGTGAAACAACACAAGTAGAGCTGGGACAAGTTCAGAGTCCCCTTAGAAGGATGCTTGCACGTTATTCATCCAACCTCTTTTGGGAGGGGATCTCGAATGAACGGCTTATTCAAATCACATAGTCATGTTTTTAACCAAAGCTCACCATTTTACGCTGAAGTTCTACATTGCTTCCCCAACCAAGTTTACACTCAAACAGCTTAACAGATTTAAACAAAATTTGTGTTTGCTTTATGATCTTAAAATAAGGACTCGATAACTAAAATACCAATGCTGACAGTTAACATCTATGAGTACTCCACATAGCCAGTCCAGAAACCCCCTGAACCTTCGGTGGGCACAGAAACTTTGTCACAGCACATGGTCCCTTCTTATTCTCCTGGTGTGGTCCGCAAACTCTACCCTGAGATCGATTGCTTCGGGGTGACCGCTTCTGTAATCTGGTCACGGCATACATGGATTTCACGAGGATTTGCATAAACATCTATCGTTCAATAAGCGGATCCTTTCAGGGATTGCCGATTGCTTTTCGGATGTAAATTCCACACCAAGCAGCTGACATTAGCCTCAAGTGGCACAGCGCTCCCATTCTGTCCTTGGCACTTTCAGTCACTTTCTGTTTGCCAAACATCCTGGGACACGATCTCAGCAGAACAGTTTTTGTTGTGCCACAGCACGCTGACCATAATCCCGTGGGTTATTTTAGACGCGCTTACCGAATGATCGCTTAGAGAGAAAGCAAGTTTGACCCCCATTGGCGATCGCAGGGCGTTGACTATTTACCCCTGGTACTTCGGGCTCGGGTGCAGGGCAATGACAAGCCCCCGACAGAGAACTACCTCCACTCTGTCTGCCTAGCGCTCACTGGGAAGTCCAGACACGTCCTCAGCCGACCCCATGTTCTGCAGGCTCCAGCGAGGCGGTGATTACCCTGAGGCTCACACACTTGGATGGCCTGAATAAACCCTCGTCGCTTGTCCAGCCCTGCAGCTCCTGTAAACATTTCCACTGGACCTCAAATTCTGTGTCAGAGTTTGGAGTTGGAAGAGCATTTAGATTTATGAGCACATTTAGACATGAGACAAAGTCTCAGAAAAAACTAAGGTCATAAAAGGGAGGAAGACACAACCTTCAGACCAATACACACACACAATGTGTACAACTGCTTGTCCCCAGCGGGGCTGTGGCGAGCTGGAGCCTAACCTGGCAGCACAGGACTGAGGGGGGACACTTCGGACAGGATGCCAGCCCGTCGCAAGACACCCCAAGCGGGACTCGAACCCTAGACTCACCACAGAGCAGGCCCTGGCCAAGCCCACTTCGCCACCGTGCCACCATGCCATCACACCGCTGCACCCCCTCAGACCAATGCAATGGTTTTACACTATGGCTCTGCAAGCAACTCAGTCCCCAAGCACATGTTACAAAGAACTAATTGCACATACTTATTTGTGAAAGAATTGCCGAACGCTTCAAAATGTTCAAAAAAACACAATAATACATTTCTGTGTAAACAGATACAGATATATTTAACTTGCAGAACTATATATAACTTTTATTGGCTGCCTGTCAATTTAGTTCATTCACAGGAGCTGAAGCTACCAGCTGAATCTCAAATTATATTATCATTATTACTATTTTTGTCGTCGTTTTTTCTGTTGCTAATAATAATCGCTTTTCATTTTATTTCTATTTTTTGTTCCTTAATTGTATCCTAACTGTGCATACAGATATTTAACTAGAGCTAATAATGTGCTTAAGAGTACTGAAACAGGACTCCTTCTGGAACGTTAACAACTTCGAGGTCACAAGTTTAGTCCTCTCGGCACCGTCTGGTGCTTGAGGCGACGGCAAGGGACCTCCACCTCATTCTTGTCTGCTGCTGCTCTGGGAGCCGTCTCGAAAGTCATCCCTTTACTCTTCAGCTCCCTCTCAACTGTTATATGCCAGGTCTCTTTAGGTCTCCCCCGGGGCGTCCGGCGTAGTGCTATTTGAGGTCACAAGGCCGTGTCCTTAATCACTATGCCACCTGCTGCCCGAGAAGATGAAGGAGAAATGCTATCTATATCTACGTATAAGTATTCATCTGGAACTAAGGGAGCGGGCCTGTACCGTGTTTCCTTCATATTCCAAACACACCTTTATTATATTTGCTGTCTGTTACTATTATCTTTTATTCCAAGCAACTTGCACTGCAAAAAATTTCCTTTTTATTCCCAATTACACTGATGCACATCAGTCCGATGCCGTTTCTGTTTGATGACACTGTCCTACTTTTTCTGGCCTTCTTTCTCTTTCCTGCACGACAAGCATGATGGGGGTTGGTAGGCTGGTTGTCTGAGTATTTGCCTTCTCTGAGCATTAACCTCGATAACAGTCATCCCCACCTCCCATCAGCACAGTTACAGGAACAGGCAGGTGGACCGTGTGACCCCGAGCAAGGGTGTCAGGGCTCCTGTCGCATCTCGGCCAGTCAAAGCTCACAGGTCCACCTGACCAGCAACAGACCATCATACACCTATTTTTTTTTAGCTGACACTAAATGTTATGCTTCTTGCAATGATTTACCCATTTATACCATACGGTCATTTTTACTGTACCAGTTCAAGCTAAGCACCTTAATTAAGGGTACTGCTTGCATGCAGTAAGTCTTGCACATGTGCCCTTTATGTGGTCTGTGTAGGTAACTCTGTGTTGTTTTATGTAACACCATGGTTCTGGAGGAACGTTGTTTCGTTTCACTGTGTACTGTAGCAGCTCTATATGGTTGAAATGACAATAAAGCCTCTCTTGTCTCTTGCTGCAGAAGAGGGGATTCAAATAGTTCTTTCAGTAGAAGGCAGCAGCTGTAAGCACGATGCCATCTGCTGCCCCAACGTACAGTACAGTTTGCTTTGTGCTTTCAAGACACATTCTTCCACGGTGCAACTTATCCACGGAAACGGCTTTTTGATTGTTTTGTTATATTTAAATACTGCTTACAGATTAATAATCCGACATGCTTGGATACCGGGATCAAGTCTGAGAGGAAGGCTAGGGAATGCGAAAGACAACGAGATCTGTCAGGTCGTATTAAAAGCAGCACCACTCGCTTATCCTGTGGAGTGTGCTGCATCCAAGGTCAGTTCTCGTCTGCACTGTCAGTTTAGGTTTTCCTCCCAGCACAGCATGGCATCGATGGAGGGCCCAACTACGGAGGCAAAACAAAGGGGCAGGCACTCCTGAACGCTGCCGCAGTGCCCGCCACCTGACGGTGTCTCCTTTCTGCTTTACAGAGACCTATGACGGGATGAAACATCCCCGCCCATAGCACATGGATGTCTCTGCAGGGTTGCAGGGGACCGTGTGTGCAGCGACCCTACTTCTCCGCCCGCTCACACAGCTCGTCACCCTGCCCCGGAGAACGTCTGGTTCCCCAGACACCCCCTTCCCCCCACGGCAGATCGCACATCCTTTTCAGGCGAGACAGTTCATATTTAAACCCTTTCCATCTCTGTGGCTTCGCCTGCTATGAGCTGATTAACCTCGTTCTTCTGCAGACATTGGGACCATAAGGGACTAAATCTACAACTAACAAAACATCCTGTACTAATAGAGGAAAATAACCTACCTTAAAGTAGAAATCTTTCATCGAAATACTTTTCAACTTATTAATCCAGTCCATTACATTTATTCATTGAGCAGACACTTTTTCTCCAGGTACTATTTAGAGTGATTTACCCACTTAAAGGGCTGGGTATTATCCCCAGCTGGAGTAATTAAGATTAACTACCGTCCTCATTGGTATTACAGCAGGAGGTAGCGTTCAAACCTGCAACTTCCGATGTCCGGAGGCAGCAATTTTTAACCAATACACCATCTACTGCCCCATTAAAACCCTTACCAGTACCTGGAGTGTGAAGTGAAATTAATAATCTGCTCTAGTAGTGAGTCAGGATCTGTCTTTTTTCTACATTTACATTTATTCATGTAGCAGATGCTTTTCTCCAAAGTGACGTACAGTACATCTCATAAACTGACTCAAGACTCAGCATGCAGTGTGGCAGCTACACTGAATTTTCAACTAAAAGTTTGTGAGTTGAAGGCCCAGTGGGGCCGTTGCTGTTGAACACTTGAGCAAAGTACTCTCCCGTTTCATAAAGGTGGATCTGTATAAACGGACAGCAAGACAAAACATGCAACGTTCGCACAAAAATATCTGCCAGGCATTAGAAAATACATCTGTTATGAGAAATGTTGTCTGCCTCCCCACAACACATCTTTATGTTCGTTATTACCGTTCCTTGACCGTTTCACTATACCATGTAACACATTAACAAAAAAAAGGTCAATATTACATTGTATTGAAAGATGAACAGCACTAAAACATAACAAATTAATAACGTTTGAATGGCAATTCATGAATGGCACTAAAATATAACAAATTAATCAAAACCAACATCTAAAAATGACCATGTGTTCTACGTTAACACTTTCTTGCAAATTCTCATATAATCTGAATAGCGACAAGCCTGTGTCATGGAAAGGTCGGTGATTGTTTTTCAACACCAACATGTATGAATCCTTTGGCTGTGATGCCAAGGATAAGGTCACATGCCATACTTGTGAAAGAACACCCAGTGCACCCAAACCACAGGACGCGGTCATGCTGGCTGGTGCTGACCCGAAGGACCCGGTCCCATGGGTCAGCGGTAAACCAGGGCACTCAGTCAAGTTCACACTGACCTGCTTCCCGAAATCCCCTAAATAAATCCCTCCAAAAGACATCACCACTCTTCTCCTCCCTTCCAATCCCTTTACTGCTCTGAGATTAAAACCTGCAAAATAAGTAGCGGTGCATAGAAACGGAATCTCTCCTCCATGGGCGGGACACAAAAAGGCAATGCCCTGGCAGCGAACTGCGGCATTCATTGGACTTCAGCCTCAGATACAACTGGTTCAGTAAGGAAGCTCAGTCAGAAGCGGAACTTGAAGGAGAACAATGACCATTACACAGGTCATGACCCAAAAGGTTTTATTTTCAAAAAACACAGCATTAAATGACAGATAGGGGGCTATAATATTGTCCATTTAATAAAATAGACATGCCACGATGGAAGATGGTACAGCGTGTATGACGATGGTGGTTGCGGTGATAATGATGCAGCAGGTGTGTGAATGTGTTATGTTGCTCTGCTGTATAAATGTACAAATGGCTGCAGGTAGGGGGCTGTGGGGGCCATGGGAGCATGGGGGCACGGTGCAGGGTAGCAGGTTTGGCCAGTGACTGCTGTGTGGTGGGTCTGGGGTTCGAGACCTGGTTGGGGTGTCTTGCGATGCCTGGCATCCTGTCCTGAATGCGTCCCCTCCCCCTTCGGCCCTGCGCCCCGTTTTGCTGGGTAGGCTCCGGCTTGCCGTGACCCTGCTTGGGACAAACGGTTGTTGACATTGGTTGGCTGGCTGGCTGCAGGGAGTTTAGTGTAGTATGCCTAACACTGTAGTAAGTCACCGGGGGGAGAGGTGTCAGCTAAACACTAGTTATACTCACTGTAGGCTACTTTAGAGAAAAGTGTCTGCTAAATGAATAAATGTAATTTCAGGTTTAATCCCCAAAAGTAGGACGTACATACTCTGCGAGCGAACGTTGACACTTCTGCAAACGTGTAGCGAGAAAGCCGAGCCAAGCAGCTCTGCGTGTCCGGGATTAAAATTCCAAGCAGCTCTCCAAGAAGCGGGAGCCCGAGAGCTTCGCAGATGACTGCATGTCATCGAGAGGAAAGGGCGGGAGCAGCGAAAGAGCGGGGAGCCGCTCTGTGACGGCTAAAAAGAAACACGGATGTTTAGGTGCTGAGTAATCCACGCCCCCATTTAAATTCAGCAGGTAGTCCTCCTTATCGTCATGCTCCGTTGACTTCTGGGTAAACCGCTCCTTATGAGTACCAAGGGCGATAGGGCAGGGGAGTACCAGGCTCAAAGGGAAACACAAGCATTCGTTCACATCCATCCCTTCCCTGACACAGACCGTGTGCGAAACCGAGTTGTCTTCGTGGCTGATCGTAGAAGCGTCGCACACAGGGTCCCTTGAATAGCAGCACTGTCTGAGCCCTGGAGCCCGCGGGCAGCTCGCATCTGCTGACTGGCCTTGGTGATGCCTTCTCTGAGAGCGAGCTCAAACGCGCACAGCGACAGAAACGCGCGCAGAGAAGCCGAAACACATACAAGCGCGCAGACACAGATGTAGGCGCACGCATAAACAACAATCCGGGACACGTACGCACGTGACAAAGCGAGAGGCGTGCACCCAGAACGAAGACGGCATCTCGTCTGGCCCTCTTGATCACACCGAGTGACTGACACACACAGAGGGAAACAGAGATGTGTTTCCCTCTAAAGCGCAGCGATCACCCAGTCTGTCCAACTTACTTACCCATAAACAGTGGTGAGAACAGTGTGAACCTGAACTGACCTACAGATTTAATGGAGTATAAAGACTGACGCACAGTGACGATGCGCAGGACATGTTTTCACGTAAGGCTTTCTATATTTACTCTGGCGCACTCACTCTTTATCAGATGGGTACCCTGCCCATTTCTGCGGGCTTGAGAGCTGTGCTTTCTCACTGCATGCTGGCCCTTTAACTGAGACTGTTTAAAGCATAAAGTTCTGCATCCCTCTGATTTAATTACACCTCCATGACTTCACAGTCCAAGGATGAGTGGACTGCCGGTGTGCCGCTGCCTTTGGTTATTGATCTGGACAAGACTAATAGTCGGCTTTTTCATCCAGAAAGAATCAAATCAGTGTCCCTGCCAGCTGAACTATTCTCTTTGTAATGGTGTTTAGAGTTTATTTATGTTTCATTACAGAGAGCAGGGAAATTAGTCTTGGGTGCACGCAGACTAATGGACAGTGTGTAAGTAATAAGCACATACTGCCTCATGACAGCGGTCCAAAATATTACACCCGACTGTTAACTGTTTAGACTGCTGTCTTGAGTTGGTGCATTATTTGGAAAATGCCATTGTACCCTCAAGTTTTGCACAAACCTAAAATTATAAGTGGCCTAGCACAAAGACATCAGCTGAAGAATAATAAGAGGAACAAAAGTAGAAGACGGGTCCTAAGGGTAAATAATTTTGCTGATAATCTTGGTAATAACATTAGTAAGCTTCTCTTTATGAACGTATTATTCCAGGTTCTTCTGTTAATACACACACACACACACACACACACACACACACACACACACACACACACACACAACGTATGACGATGGATGAACCATCAAGTTGACCCCGACTCATAGCAACCACTTGTATGGGTTGGCAGGGCCTTCTTCCGTGCACGTCAGGGAGCGCAAACATGGGGAGAAATATGTAAACTCCATACACCCTGAGCAGGACTTGAATCTGACACACACCAAGAAGCAGGCAGCAGCTTTACCTACTGTCCCACCATACAAACAGTACTCTGCAAAAGTCTTAAGCACTTAGATGATTCACAAAAATGTTTTAGACGGTTATTTAATGTCTTCTGCATTAGTGTCAATGGGAAAGAGCATATGTTAGATTTCCAAGTATTACTTTTGCAAAAAGTAACAGTATTACAGTAAGGGTTTTCTAAGAAAGAAAGTACACACACACACACTGTCTGAAATCACTAATCCCAAGTGGGGTCGCAGCAACACAGGGCACAAGGCTGGAGGGGGAGGGGACACACCCAGGACGGGATGCTAGTCCATCGCAAGGCACCACAAGCAGGACTCGAACCCCAGACCCACCGGTGAGCAGGACCCAGCCAAGCCCACCGTGCCAAGCGGTTGTTGACAATGGATGGTTACTAAGCTTTATAGGAAGTTTATTAATTAAGAGCATTATTTTTGGAAGCAATCTCACTTTACAGCTTTTTCCCCCAAGTGTCTAAAACTTTTGCACAGTACTGTATGTATATATGTAGCTTTTTTTATTAGTTTGTGTTCTCAAAGCCTGCTATAAAATGCAGTTGGAAGATATGTTAGTGTAGTGTTTCAGTTAGACAAAGGTGCCAGAAGAAGACATGAGGGACCCATGTGACTGAGGTGCATTTGGAACTTGATACAGAGTACATAGATGACATCCGGGAAGATTTACCGATATACCATGCAATAAGTACCTCTTGAATCCAAGTCTCCACATCTGTAATGTATTATATATTATTTATTGCACTTTCTCAAAAAGTATGAACTGATGGTTACTGTACCACTGTAATATTACTCTTCATATTCACGGTGGCACAGTTAGCAGCGCTGTTGTCTCACAGTCCCTGGGAGGTGTGAGAGGATGTGTGTGTCTGTGTGGGTTTCCTTCCACAGCCCAAAGATGTACTTTGAAGTCAACTGGTGACTCTAAATGTAAATGTAAATCGCCCAGTGTGTGTGTGTGTGTGTGTGTGTGTGTGTGTGTGTGTGTGTGAGAAACTCCGCCTAGGGATTCCTTTGGGGTCCCCTGCCGGTCTCAAGCCCAGATAAAGGAGGAGGGTTGGGCACGGGGCTAGCGACCCCATCCCGTAAAAAACCCACACCGCTACAGAAACGCCAACAAGTACTCAAGACATCTCAGACATCTCGGCCTTGGAAGAAGATGGACTTCCAGCTTGAAGTCTTATGACACGTATGTGAGAGAGTATGTGCTCCACTGGCGTGCAGATGATTAACTCATTATGTGTAGTATATCTAGCATTGTAAGTCACTTTGGGTGAAAAGGTGTGGGTCAATACCATTAGTGTTCATTGGAAGTTTCTTTGGAGAAAAGCGTGTGGAAAAGGAATAACTAAGTGTTCTGTGTGTTTGAAGGAGCATCCACTGTGTCAAATTCCTTGTATATCTTAACTGATCAAGCGTTTCCAAAAGCAGACGGTAGAATATGGGGTGCTCTGTAGAAACCTCCCTTCTTCCAGCTTAAATTGTGAACAGTTGCAAAGTTACACAGTTCTTCCTCGTAAGCTGCTGTCACAAAGCATCCATCAACTTCTGGCGTCACCATCAACTCTAGGGACTCTTCCTAGGAAGGGAGTATTCACATCCTGATGCAACCATTCACTCAGGAGTCTCTTAGTAAGAAGGTACTCAGTGTGAGTTTTTGAACTCCGCATCTGAGTCCACCGTCACCCCAATTCCTGTGCTGCTGTTGTGCCTGACACCTGTGTTGAGCCAGGATTACAGGGTAACATTCTATCTGTCAAGGAACGCTTTTCAAAAACGATAAACTCAGTGATCACTGTTGCTGTCACAATAAAAAAGATTCAACTTCAATCATCTCAAAGGCTGTGGCATCACTGGTAGCCTTTCCAAAAAGCCCACAGTAAATAAGGCCATGCGCAAAGACACAGGACAGCACCGCTCCCGCTGAGCTTTAATGCCTTGTCACCTCCCATCACACCACAGCTCCACTGTCCTCAGACTCCCCCACAGAAGTCTTTCCTTCAAGGAGAACATTATGGAATTGAACTGGCCTCTTGACTTGAGACTTGAGGCATCTTTGTAGGGTTTCTGAAGAAGCCCCCGCAAGCTTTAGCTCCATGGGACACAGTGCTTACTCAGGCATCCCAAGCAGTGCATGCTGATGGCAGAAAGCAGGAGGATGACAGCAGTGAGGAATAAATGAAACAGTAGGACTAGCTGGTCCTTCCTGCCTGGTCCTCTCTCCATTTCCTTTCTTACCTCCTCATTTCCTTTGTTCTCTCCATCTCAAGGCTCAAGAAGACAGTGCTGTTTGTGTCAGCTCAACCATCAGCACAACAGCAGTACCAGAACCCAGCTCAACCAGCCCTTGGACTGCACTAAAGCATCAATGAATGAATGAATGAATGAATGAATGAATGAATGAAAAAAACAAATTGGTCAGCTGATAGCAGACCTGCTCCATTTGGACTTTTGCATCTGAAGGTTGCAGGTTTGAAATCCACTTACTGCTGTAATGCCTTTGAGCTAGGTACTTATTCTAGGATGCTTCAGAAAAAATTACCCAGCTGTACAAATAGGTAAACCGTAGTAAGCTTAACATACAACAGCACAATGACGGGGGGATAGCAGCGTGAAACAAGGGTTGGAAAAACTGAAATCACACATGAAGGAAATAAAAACTCACCCACAATCATACCTGCTTGTCCGAGTTTGGACTGCAGCATCCCAGAGTCTATCCTCAAAAGGAACAGGTGCTAGGCTAGTTACAATAAACCCTGGATGGGATGCCAGTCCATTGCAGGGCAGCCACACACACTCATCCACTTACACGTGTGCTACAGGCAACTTAGAGGAAGCAATTCACGTAAAACATGCCTTCTTACTGGAGAAGACAACCCACAGAAATATGTAAACTCTACACAGAGCAAGAACATGTCCAAACTCACAACCGAGGGCTATGACACAGGAGAGGCACCCACTGTACTGCCCAAAAAGAAAGATACACACACACACACACACACACACACACACACACACACACACACACAGTCTGAAACCGCTTGTTGCAAGCGGGGTCACGATGAGCCGGAGCCTAACCCGGCAACACAGAGCATAAGGCTGGATGGGGAGGGGACACATGCAGGATGGGACGCTAGTCCATCGCAAGGAACCCCAAGCAGGACTTAAACCCCAGACCCACCAGAGAGCAGTACCAGGCCAAACCCGCTGCGCCACCGCACCCCCGACCAATACATTAGTTCAATGACTGAACAGATTTAGACAAAAAAATCCTACAATCAGCACACAAAGAAAGGAAAGGCGTCCATGTGGCAGCAAAAAAAATGCAGGGACTCTGTGAGTCAGACAAACACATTCGTTGTCTGCCGGTGTCACAGTAACAGTCCTTTACGGTCCAACATCAGAAAGGGGGTTTCATTTCTCCGTGTTCCGACAGAATGTGGCCAAACCCTTCGCCACTCCTGTCGCTATCCATATAACAAAGTGCTCCTCCTTGCTCCTCACCGCACTCATCTCCACCCAGAAGCTCACATTCCAGGCTTCATATTCACTGCACGATATTATCAACCAACCGCGTCAGCAGACAGCGAGACGACTGTGTTGGTCTGCTTAGTAACACAGCTCTCCTACGAGCACAACCTGGAGATGACCACAAGCAGCCCCCCCCCCCCCCCCCATAGCATTCATTCACTTGAACCCACAAGGTCAAAGAGTCCTTTCACACACAGACACACACTGCTTTTAAAGGTTCCCAACATATATTCACATGGCATATATGTTTGGACCGAGAGCTTTCGGTACAAAACTTCCAATTGTACACATACATATAGCTGCTTCTTAGCTGTAGTTCGGTGACTCCAGGCTACAACAGGAATGCCTCTTCTTAACCTTTCCGGTTTGCTGCCTGACATGCAAAACCACGCACAGGCCACTGCTCCAAGATGGGGCTGTGCGGCATGTCAGCAGGCTCACAGATACACACGGTGCTGCGTAAACACCCTCCCCACTCCTTATCATTATTATTATTTATTCATTTTAGCTGTTGTTGCTCCCAAAGTGACTTAGAATGTTAAGCTCCTTGCAGTGATTTACCCCATAGGGTAATTTTGTTTGAAATCATTTCAGGATAAGTACCTTGACCAAGTGCCTTTCAGTAGGCGGTGGGATTCAAATTTTGGTCCTTCAAGTGTGAGGTGGAAGCTCTGATCACTAACCGGTTGAGAGCATGATGGAGACGTCGGTCTAAATCCCACATTTAGACCGACGTCTCCATCATGCTCTCAACTGCCTCTCCTTTATTAGTGTGATTTGTGCAACCACTAACACTCAGCGCATCACCATGATCCCAGCAGGAACATATCTGTAAAATCTCCACCTGATATTTTAGGAAACACATATTTCACACCCAGAGCCCTGCTGCTTAATCCCCTCCCCTCAAACCGCGCCCGATCCTCCGACAACCTTCCATCTGGAGAACGGTCGGTGCACCGATTGCCATGGAGATGATGACGGCAGGGGTTTAAACGTCGCGGGTCCGACGTCACCGTTAGTGACACCTTCCGCACCCGTCACCTAGAGAGCGAGGAGCTGCGGTCGATTTTAACAGGGAATGCGAAAAGGCTGACACCAATTAAACAGCTCCGCCTCTGAAGTCACAGTGGCTCAGGGTGTGTCGCCATCCTCCGACACAGCAGACACGGTCACAGACACTCAGCCCCATGAACAGGAAGGGGGCAACCGCACACCTCTACCCAGGAGAGAATGATACTGATGAAGTGAGAAACAGAATGCAGAAACACACACCCTCTCTCACACACACAGAAAACCAGTGTAAACGTGCACGTAGGTATATACATTTACGTAAAGACACGCACGTAGACTGACAAATTCACATACACAAATGCTCACACAAAAGTACATACACGTGCAAGCGTAGATGCCGATAGTGAGGCAGCATACATCTCCAGGCCTGCTGCACTGTGAAAGTAGTGTAAATGACAGTGTAAATGTAGTGAGAACACAGTGTATTTGCTGCGCTGCTATGCCTGGGTGCAGCGCATTGAGTTGCACAGGCCACAGCCATTCATGTGGAAGGGAAAACACTGGCAACATGCAAACTGCAGCCATAACAAAATCGTGAGTCATAAGCATCGCAGAGCAGATGGAGAGGGGTCATACGCGCAGAGCGCAGGGCGAAAACACACACGTGCGTCTGGTCCACATCTACGTGGAAACCCATCCTCATGACACTGCGCACATCATATTGCTTACATGACTGCGGTACAGACACTGAGGACACTGGCTCGTAAACTGAAAGCTGTTGGTTCAAGTCCCACTCCTCAACACTCACAATTTTACTTCTTCGCACACATGTCCATTTCCCTGTGTTTCCCGCTCAGCGGAAGTGCCCGAGCTAAAGACCTGATCGCCAGCTAAGTGCTCCAATCACTGCATCTGGACTGCAGGGAGTGACATCACCACTGTGTTCGAATGAGCAACAGTCCAAGTGAGCTCCACTGCATCGGCATCTCTGCCTGGAACATCTCACTTAGTTTTACACTTTGACACTTTTGTAAAGATACACATGTATGGAAGACAAACCAGCCCTGCATCATAATGGTGCAACTTGAAGTCCCCCTTGGAGATAAAACTTGTGACCTTTCGAGCTCCAGGCTGGTTCCTTAGTCCCAGGATGAACCACAGTCCATTTCCATGCCCTTATGGGGATGGGGGAGGGGTACATAAGAGACACAGTCCAGACTGCCATCTATTCTTACCACAGTGAGCATTCCACAGGTGTGGCCTTTTGAAACCCGAGGCATTTGGAGGGCTACGCAAAGGAAATCAGCCCCTTAACGACACTTCATGGGAATGTTCCAGAAGACTGGGTGAACAGGTCAGTCGACACTTCTTCTTTGGGTCACCTTTCCGATCTGACAGATATTTGACTGGACACAAAGTACTTGGGACATAACTATCAGGAAGTCTTCAGTAATTTACGCGGACCCCTTTTAAGTGTTATACTATTCATCCACATATGACCGGACCTCAGGTAATAGGATTTTCGAATAATGGCACAGAGCAGTGCATCAAAATATTATTTTTTGAATACATTTTGTAGAATTTAAAAAAAAAGAAAGGAAATAGCAAATTGAATCACATACCGGTCATGTCATTTTAATACTGGAAGTGATTTACTTACATAAAACCTTCCACAATAATACAAAATTATTTTAGTATAAATGGAACTTTAGTAAGAAAGTGTCATAAAAACTGTGCCACCTTCCAGCAAGGCCTCATGATCATTGGTAATTCGTCACTTCAGTGATTAGGTAAAATGTGAAATAAAAATATTCAAATTTCTTAACGGTTTAAAGTGATTTCCAAGGATATAACTCCTAGCAAGTGTTAAAAACATTTATGAATAACAAGATTACTATTATGTCAAAATTATTTAAAAAAAAAAAAAAAAAATCACATATGATACACTGGAATACACAGTCAATTGCATGACAGGACCCTGCGTCCCACCATTGCTTTGGTTAGTTGGGGGTGAACTGTATTATGTAAACTGTTTTATTGTATTTTAGCAATACATTGTTTTGACTGTGGGGGGGCGCGGTGGCGCAGCGGGTTGGACCGGGTCCTGCTCTCCGGTGGATCTGGGGTTCGAGTCCTGCTTGGGGTGCCTTGCGATGGACTGGCGTCCCGTCCTGGGTGTGTCCCCTCCCCCTCCGGCCCTATGCCCTGTGTTACCGGGTAGGCTCCGGTTCCCCGCGACCCCGTAGGGGACAAGCGGTTCTGAAAGAGAGTGTGTGTGTGTGTGTGTGTGTGTGTGTGTGTGTGTGTGTGTGTGTGTGTGTGTGTGTGTGTTTGTTTTGACTGGCCCAATGTGCATGGCCAGCAGAGAGTGCTCTCCTTTCTGCCACGCTAAAGACCGAAGAGCTGGGAGTTAGACAGTGCGTCTTAATAACCTTCAACGCTGGATGGTGGGTTACATCTTCTTCTCTCATGGAGTGCCTTCAGAGGGTTGCAAATTCTGCAACCGCCCTGGTGTCACAGCGGAAAAGACTGAGCATTCATCATCCGCAAGGCAACGGCGGGGCCGTTGGCTTTTCAGAAAAGCCCTCGGTAAATAATTCAGAGTACTCGAGGTAGCAGTGCGTCGTGAAAAGAATGTTAAAAAAGAAAGAAAAGCCCGCGGTGAGAAAACGAGGAAAAGGAATGAGCGGCGGCAGGACGGCGAAGGACGCCAAGTGCGCGAAACGCTCTCTTTTAAAGCGCAGGGCCGTGACGAAGGTGGACGGAGACGGACGACCGGGCGTGTTCCGCAAGCTCCTGTCCACAAGGCCTTGCGGTTCACCTCTACGGGTGGGAACAAGATGACATATCATTTAGGAAATATCACACATACTTCTGGCCGTCTTACGATAACACCGCGGCGCGCGAAAGGCTCGTTTTGGAGCGGCTCGGCTCTGGCCGGACGCCGGCTGCTCTCCCACTTCGCGCATCTGGGCTGCGCAGGGAGGGAACGCCGCCACCGTGGAATCAGTTCTCCTCTCTCCTAAGGTGGTACTGAAAAGATTGTAGCGTACCGCATTTCCACTGAGCGCTTTCTCGCGTTTCAATAATCACTCCCGGCTTGTTTGCTTGCACGTCTGTACGTACATACGTGTACGAGAACGCCGGTGACCGCTGCGATGAACGTGTCCTTTATAACGTAATTTTATGGCTGTTTATTTCTCAAACGGAGAACTACGAGTCATACATATTTTGCAAGGAAATGTAGTTTTATTTTTACGGTCTACAGCTGAAGTTCCAAGTTCCCTTTGTAAATACGCGAATGACCAAAGCACTTAAGTTTGTTCCCCAAGGAAAATTAACACGTGATCTGCGTGACAATTTAAAGGGACTCTGGAATGTGTGGACACCCTTCTGGACCTTATCAAGCAGCACTATGGGATTACGCCTGTGAAATCCTGTAACTTCTAGCCCTTGTTCTATCGACGTGGATGTATTTGCAATTTCTTGGGGTACCGATTCTGCCTCCGTGGTGCTGTGACCCAGCGCTGTTCGTACGTTTTACATTTACTCATTTAGCTGACACTTTTCTCCAAAGTGACTTACAACATTAAAGCACTTACAATTATTTACTTATTTACACAGCTGGGGAATTTTACTGGAGCAGTTTACTCCATGGGATACAGCGCACGGGTACTGCAGCTGGAGGTGGGATTCAAACCGATGACCTTCGGGTCCAAAGGCAGCAGCTGAGTCCACTACAATACAAGCTGCCCTTATAAGAAATGCATTGAAGTAAAAGACAGTCATGAGTGCCTTTTTGACTGCTGTCACCACTGGTCACCGTGAGACCCTTCAACAGCTGCCGAATTCCTCCCGGCAGACATCGAACCCATGGGAATTCAGCAATCGTGGTTAAAGCCATTAGTACCAGGTAAGCTGCGGGTCCCTGGAAATGGCCGGACCCCAACGCTGCTGCTCACACACGCTGACGCTCCCGTTCTGCATTGTCACTCCGGGACGCTCGCTGTCTCCACACCAACTGCGAATGGACAGAACTCATAAAAACATACATTAAAATGAATAGACTGGATTATTCTCCATACGTAGACCTCCTTGTCCTTTGAACCAGATTGTCCTCTCCCACAAGGACATCCCAGCTGAGCACCACCGTCTCTGACCGTCAACCACGAGGGCATTCGTACCTTCGTTCTTACACAATTCCACATCCCTTCCTATTTATGAACATGACAAAAAAAGGCATGTAGAATAAACGCAAATAAAATCCTTGGCCTCGTGAGAATATATGAAGTTTTCACGTGCGTTTAGTGAGAACCGAAGAGAAACCTGCATTCCCACGCAGGAGGTCTGCACGGGAGTCGAGCCGCGCCGTGCGCCGCATCCGTGCTTCTGCAGCACATATGTATTCTGGGGCTCGGGCTGCAGCACGCTCTCCATGGCGACAGAGAAGCCCGAACGCCGACACTCACACCTGTCTCCGGTTTCAACAGGCTTCATCTCCAAGGCTACCGCGCCCGAACAGTGCGGAAACGCTGCTCTGCGGCCAATCCCAGACGCTCGGCTCGCCGCCACACACAGCGTGACATGTCACGTCTCTCCTCGGCAGCCTTTACGTGTTTGTCACGGTGCCGTTGCTCTGCTCCGAGGGACGCCCTCGGCAGGGGTCTGCTGCTGGCTCGCGGCGTGTCAGATGCCCTACAGAGCAGCCGCAGACACACACACACACACACACACACACACACTCACACACTCACTCACTTCCTGCCCACTTGACCACTCATCTCCTTCTCCTTGGGTCCTCCCCTCTATCGTCCTCAGATGGTCAGACGATGGCTTAAGCGCACACCTCTAATGCTGGCTAGATCCTGAACAACAAGCTTCCCAGTTATTGGCATTTATGGTTAACCAAACATCACAGACACACAGTACGAGTTCCTCAGAAATGTCTCACCGTGACGCGTCATTGTTGATCGTACACAAAAACACCCATTCGGCCACCCCACCTTTTGCCGCTTCCATACTACGTCTGTCCCGAGTGGATCAAATGTGATGGAGTTTTGTTTGTTTGATCTGTTGTCAGCCAGGGCCTCGACTCATCTTGATGTCACGAGAACGATGTCTACATCTGCCGAGGCAGCGGACCCACCGGCCGCCTGAACGTGGACGGTGGATCCCGGACCCATCAATGCAGCGGAACGAGTCCAAAACTCAAAATCACGCCCAGCAATCACACCTGTAGAGGCCAGGCCTGATCCGTGACGGCTGAATCCGACCCCACCGGGCCATGCACACACCCCCTTCCCCTTACTGCCAGGGCAACCTTACCTGTGGTGGAATGCAGGCTCTCCAGGCTCCAGTAGTGGGACATGACCCCGCGGGCAGCCCCTCCCAGCCCCCCCACGAGGCCCACGGGGCCGCTGTCCGAGTCAGACCCCGGGGAAAGACCCGAGCTGCCACTGCTGAAGCCACCCCCCTCGCCGGTGCCCTGCTGGGTCCGCATGAGGCCTGGGGCAGCTGGCCAGTGGGGTGTCACACACGGCGCCCGGCACAGCTGTGTGCTCCCGAGCCGCTCGGCGCTACACCTCGACTGCTCTCTGCTGCCTTGTCCCCTCCCTCACTCGCTCGCTCCCTTCTCTCCTCCTCCTCGCTCTCCTCCCTCTCCCTCTCTCTCTCTCTCACACACACACACACACACACACACACACACACACACACACACAGCCACTGACTGACATCACTGGGGGTCCACTGAGGGGGGACCCAGCAGCAGACTTCTCCACCAAGTTGCCAGCGACAGCAGCTGCCAGGCTTCTCATAGGACTGGGACTGAAAAAGGCCATGTCTGAGAACCCCTCACTACCCCCCTTCTCCTCCTGCTCCTATAGGGAACACATTCATGAAATAGAGACTACCTGGAGAGAAGAGTCACAGTGTTTTACATGCAATAAACACCACCGCTTTCTACTTAGCAGGGAGGGCCGGGGTTGGATGGGGGGGCTATAAAGAATGAGCACCTCCATCTTTAGCTCCATCACCTGCTGGAATTAGAAGATACTGCACATGTGGTTCACCTCCACAAAACCTGTCACAGATTTTACTCCAGTACAATACAATTTATTCGCAAAAATAGCGTTCCAACCTGAAGACAAACTCAGAGCGCTTTCACAGCTTACAGGCAAAACAAATAAACGTTATAACACGTATTTGCAAGAGATATATTAATTATATTGAACTTATAAAGCACAACTAAAGTAAGGGAAAAGCAGTGAAATAAATGCACTAATACACACAGAGACACACACACACCATCTGAAACCGCTTGTACCATAAGGGGTCGCGGGGAGCCGGAGCCTAACCCGGCAACACAGGGCGTAAGGCTGGAGGGGACGCACCCAGGATGGGACTCCCGTCCGTCGCAAGGCACCCCAAGTGGGACTGGAACCCCAGACCCACCGGAGAGCAGGACCCAGTCAAACCCACTGTGCCACCGCACCCCCTGCACTAATACATACTACTTATAATTCACTAAATGTAAGAAATAGATTCGCCAACAATGCACTGCATGATGATGAAGTGGCCAGCCAGGAATCTAAATTCCAAACCCAATCCCTTTTTTAGAATCGTGGTATATCCAGCCGACACATTGCGTGCATACTGACACAGTGTGACACATTAATCCACAAAAGGCCATGACACACATGAACGCCACCCAAACGAAATAAAGCGCAATAACACTGAATGCCCATTCTGTGATTTCTCTCCATGACAACATCCATTTACGTGGCCTCAAGAGCACAGACAATATCAGTCCTATTGTGATGTCCACCTTCTATTTCTGTTTGCAATGTAAACACACCTTCGCTTAGATGTGAGGAACATGTGAGAAAGGCATTTTATACTCCGAATAAAAAGATGTGTTTCTGAAGTGTAAAACCGACTGCGCCGTTTCCCACGATCCTGCAGTTTGAACGGGGGGTGTACAGATACATTTAAAATCCAGCAGGGTCTGCAGGTACTTAGCACTGGTGCCTGACATTCAAAGGACCCAGGTTCAAATCCCACCTCCTGATGCAGTGCCCTTGAGCAAAGAATAGCACTTACCCTGAATTCATACACTAACTATTACCCAGCTGTTTAAATGGGTAAACCAGTGTACATCACCTTGGCGAAAATTATTAGCTAAATAAATAAAAGTGTGTGTATTCATTATTATTAATTTGTTGCTATGCAGACCAGTGGCAAGACCATCTATAGCAGGGAAAGATCAGAGGTGCAGTGAGCGGGCTGGACGCAGAGCGACAGCCCATCACGTCCCCCATCCCGCCACATCTCCTACACACACGCTGCCAAAAGTCCCTCTGCGCCACGCAAGATCCTGGGTTGTGAAGACCAGCTCTTCCAGCCACAGCATTCCCCATGTGACAAACACTTATAACCCACGTCCCAAATGAGCAGAAAACAATGAAAATGCAGAGAGCCAGTGCCAGCTGGTCCTATGGTCAGGTGGCCTGTAGCAAATGCGGATTCGTGGCACTTGGAAGTCCTGCTTTACGGTACAAAGCCGCAGAGGTTTGATGGAGGATAGTTGGCGCACTCAAAACGCTGCATTCTTGCACCCTGGTCACAATTATCACAAAAAAATGCCATGTATTTACTCTATGTGGGAAACCTTCCAGAATTCCACAGTCCTGGTGTGGACACCATGTCCCAGGGGGAAAAATGTTAAGTACAATGGCTCAGCTTTAAAACAATGGACCGGACAACCGTCTGGTTTGGAAGCAGAGCAGAAAATACCACAATGGAAGATACACAGCAGAAGAGTTTAATCACCTCTTCTTTGGGTCAGAGGATGACAGTGAGTGAAAACCTGCTGACCGAAGAGGCAAAGCGGCGGCATCTCAGTGGACGTGTAAACGAAAACTCAGCAGCCCCCGTGATTCTGCCTCCGACTTCAGACCGGACCTCAGCAGGAGGAAATAAACTGCAAAACAGCTAAATCCCAGCCAGGGATGAATCTGTGAGGGTGAGGGATGGGCGCTGCTCACCGTTTGGGGCAGCAGGTGGTGTGAGGGCTGGACGTGCTGCCTCTGGACTCAGGAGATGCAGGTTTAAACCCCCCTCCTGTTGCAGTGGCCCTGAGGAAGGCACTGATTCCAAATTGCCCCAGTAAAAATGGCCCACCTACTGTATATAAATCACTGCAGCTTAATGCTCTCTGGTGCTTTAGAGAAAAGTGTCAGTTGAATGAAGAAATGTAAATGTTTGGACAGAGAACTGGTCACTCGAGGGTCACAGAGGAAAAGAGCCAATCCAAGGTCAGCCAGGGGTCTCCCTGCACCAGCCCCACTGCATGGCTCAGCTATTACTCACCTCTGGCCATCAGCTCAAAACTCATTACAGGGATCAGATTTATACGTGTTGTTTTATTCACGTTTTAAGTGTGGACTTCAATATGAATTTTGCTTTTCTTACACTTTTTTTCTGCGTGTTTACATTTGTTCAGCATATACTGTAAATGATACGTAACTGGAAAATTATCTATTTTAAATCCTGGAATTTGCTCTTGACTTGCACTGGAAGAACAGGTGCTATAGTGGTTAGAGCTACTGCCCAGGTTTGAATCCCACCTTGGGCTGTGGGAGCCACATTTGATACAGTGAAAATTACAATGTTGTATAAATGGGTAAATCCCTGTAAGCTGTTCTGGAGAAAAGCATCAGTTAAATAAAAAAATATATTTCTGCACCGCGTTGTATTTTTGTGGTTAGCATGACTAGGGGTTAAAGCTGCTGCTGGACCCTTGAGCAAGATGCTTACCCTAAATTACTCAGCTGTATAAATGCGTAAATCATTGCAAGTAAAATAACAGTGTAAGTCACTTTGGAGAAAAGGGTGAGTCAAAGGAATAAATTTAAATTTTTACCTTTACATTTTACATTTACTTATTTAGCAGACGCTTTTCTCCAAAGCGACTTCCAGTGAACGCTATGTAGTGTTACCACCCCACACACCTTATTCACCGCAGTGACTTACACTGCTAGATACACTACTTACACTGGGTCACTCATCCATACACCAGTGCAACACACTCTCTCTGTCACTCACACACTATGGGGAACCTGAACAGCACGTCTTTGGACTGTGGGAGGAAACCAGAGCACCCGGAGGAAACCCACGCAGACACGGGGAGAACATGCAAACTCCACACATAAATATAAATAAATATAAATAAAATATATTCCATAAATATAATGTAAATGTACTACAAAGCAACCGAGTGGCTTCCGGCAGCAGCTCAGAATACAAGGGCGCCCCCTGTCGGCTTCTTTAGAGGCTCGGTGGATGTTCTCAGCACCCTCCAGCAGGGGAGTCAAACACTGCTCCCCAGAGGAGCTGCCTAGGATGGTGACAGAGAGTGATGAGACGGGGCGAAGACACACAGGAGGCACTCACCCGGGTAGGAGGCGCGGCGGGGCCACCCCACACAGTCCAGTCCCACGGGGGTGCTCTGGGAGAAAAAGAGCTCCCTCGGAGGCAGGGCGGAAAAGTCCTGGGGGGAGCTGATCGATCTGTGGTCCTGGCCCTGCCGAGACGGGGGTTTGGAAATCAGGGTCCTGGACCTCGCGTATAGCTCCGTTCTCCCGGAACCGGCATTGCGAACAACAGCTGTAAACACTGTAAACAACAGCTTGATACAACACGGCATAGAGTTCCACCGAGTCATTGAGACGCCAAGTTTTCGCAGATGTGGTCGAGGTACGGTCAAGGGGGAGGAGATCCAATAAATACGGCTCAGAAAAGCCCAGAGGGAAGAGCGGCAGCAACAGAGAAGAGGCGGAGGGCAGAACTCAAGGGCAGAGCAGAGGAAGAGGAGTAGGAGGAAGAGGGAGGCGCCGACGGCCTCGGCCATCGTTCGCTCGCCTTACTTTGTCCAGCTCCTCCGGCAGCGGCGCGGTCAGCCGGCTCAAACTGCCGAGCCCGCTCCTGAGCAGCCTCTTCTTCCGGTTCCTCTCCGTTTCGATGCAGAGGTCGTCGGAGCAGCTCCGCAGCGGCCCTCCCGGGCCCTTCCTCCGGCCCGCCACCCACAGGGACGCGGTCCAGCCGCTCAGCTCAGACAGCGGCCTCTGCCCCGGTGACCTCTGCTCTCGACCCCGCACCCGCGGCGCACTCCCCGCTTCCCGCTGCTGTTTCTCAGGCGTGCGGCAGGCTGCGGTGCCACCGTCGTGCTTGAGCTTTGAGTGCAGATCAGACCGGTTAGGACAGCAGCAGCCCTCCCTCCTTAGCATGTTAGTGACAGTGTATCCCCACAGCGCTCCGAAGGAGCTCATCCCCTGCTGCGAAACTAAGGAAACGTGAGGGCCAGATGTTTCTCCCACTGTAAAAAGCTGTGCTACTTGCAAGAACATATCTTCACACAGGTGCTTTACACTTCCTAGGCCTGTGTACCTGGCACCGACCGCTCATAGGCGTCTTGGGCAAAACGCTGACGGAGTCAATGGCGTCGACTTCTGGGGCGCTCACATGATAAATACGTGTATGAAAAACACACTGTAATTACTCTTACAAATACAGGAAGGAGCAGTGAAGGTAAAGAAAACATCCACATGCCCTATATACAGTTCCACACAACTTCTGTGGCGGAAAACACCGAAATGTTAAGGGGCGAAGTGAGAAGCGGCGACACACGACACGGCTCGGGAGGCTCTGGAGGGTGGCGAGACACCGGGAACGGCTTCGTGTTCGGCCGCAGCGTGTGCACTTTTCGGGGCAAAATTCACACATGGAAGTTCATTTTAATTGCACATTTTTATCTGGCAGAAAATTAATTTAAAATTACTTCAGAAAGCGACAAAGTTAACGAATGTCGGACCCGATGTCACCGTCGACCTACAGCCCGATTTCACGTCTAGGGCACAACCACTAGATGACACTGTTCACATAGACACACGTACTGTATCTGTACATCCAGCGCCGCCTACCTTCGGTTCGTTCCTGGAAGCCCGTTCGTAGGGCAAGAATTTGTAAATCAGAATGACAAATCCCATTTTTTCTAAATTCTAACTCCTCACAAGCAGGAGTCAGGCACACACAAAGTCACCCAAAAATCTCAATACAGTAAAATCTATTCCTGTCTGTGCATAGAGTACAATTATCAAAACTCCCAATCATTTTAATTACTAAAAATACTACTATAAAACACTGTCCTCTATATAAATATATTATATCTGTACCTATTTATGTACATGCTGTATGAGCTGTCAAGAGAAATAATGGCATATTAGGCAAATTTTGTTACAAATATCAAAGATTTGGACAATTCATGAAAAAAACTAGGATCAAACATGAGTTAACTGGTTAGCTAGTTAAATAAAACTAAGAGGTAAGAAGGTGAGCAGCCTAGCGAATGATTCTGATTAGTGCTATTTCTAATAGTAAATAATCACAACACAAGGAACCACCTTGACGGAACCGCGGAACTAATAATGTACTCTATCCCACAATGCTTTGCACCAGAGAGGTGTACATTTACTTTTATTCACTTAGCTGATGCATTTCTCCAAAGCAAATTACAATGTTAAGATACATATTTGCCCATTTATACAGCTGGGCAATTTAGGGTTGTACCTTGATCAAGCTACAGCTACTACAGCTGGAGGCAGGAATTAAACCTACAACCTTTGGGTCTAAAGGCAGCAGCTCTAACAACTACACTCCCAGCTGCCCCAGATGGAAACATTACACCAATGTACCAATTCTAAACAGGGTGATGGCCCTAAAAGTTAACTAAAACTTGCCTCATATGAGAATGGCGGTGTTTCTATCTGCAAAAACTGTGATTAAATTACAGTTGTACATTCAAAGTGTCTGCAAAAGTGAAAATTCATCATTCCTGTTGCAAATCATGGACTGGGTGCACATGCAAAAATTAGTATCTTCAGTATAATGTATCAAGTATAACATATAAAGTGGGTAAGTAAGACAGAGGCAAAAAGCTGATTGACTTTGCCCAGTTCTCACTGGAAGACAGAAGATAAAGAAGCCTTTGGTGATAAATGAGCTAGCTGTCATGGTCTACAGCAGGCCCACATGCTGACCAGGCTGAAAAGCCCTGCACTGCAGGCAATGAGGGACTAAGTGCAATGCAAGTTTCTATATTCACTCATAGCCATAAAAAGGACAATAAACACGCAGCAAAATAGGCTAAAGGAATTGAAGAGCCTTTAAAGGAAGAATGTGACCAACGATGGGAAACTTTGTTGTGAACTTATAATCCTGTTAAACAGTAAATTGCATTATCTACGGTTGAATTTGCGTGAATCCATTGCACTGTTTTTGTGTCATATTTCGCTTACATAGACGCCTGTCTGAAAAGCTGCCGCTTCCTAGTTTAGTATGATGTCAAGTAGTCTGTAGAACGATGTTAGCATGGCACGTACAAGAGAATATATTGTATTAGGGGAGGAAGAGGTTGATGAAATACAAAGAGGAAATAGAATGAGAGGTCTTCACACTTCCCCTGACTTACCTCAAAGTCGTTGACAGACATGGAGGTGGTCAGGAGGTCTTGGCAGTGGCTGCCCAAATCCGAGTTCTCTCGCTGGTGCTCCATGTCTACTAAATGGGCCGATGCCATTTGGGATGTCCGAGGCTTGTGCGTCCTTGGCCTCTCCGGGGGCTCACAAAGGCCTTCCACACTGACCCCTTGCCCCAACGAGGTCAGAGATGTGGCAAAACCCCGTGAGGGGCAGCGAAAGCTCCGGCGGTGGTTCCAGGATCTGGGGCTCTGAGGTTTGGGACTCATGGGCCTGAGGGGAACTTCTATGCCCTCAAAGGACCCCAGTGACCTGGCCCAAGAAGGTGCATGTTGATGGGCTAAGGTGGCCATAGAGGTGCAGTTTGTGGGAGACAAAGGGCTAGAGTCCTTTAGGCTGAGGATATGTGAGTCACATGGAGGATGATGACTTGCCCTAGTCCTGTCATCAGGAAGCTTAGATCTCCTCATGTCTTGTGACCTTCTCTCATTAGAGCCCTCAGAGAACTGCCGTGCTACTGCCTTCTTGTTCAGTGGGTCAGTATGAAATGGGGCCCTCAGGTTAGACTGCAGGTTGGTGGGAGAACCCTGAAGGCTAAGTCTGTCCCGTGCAACCCGCTGGGCTGCCCTGGCACTGCTCCCATCAGGATCTGACATAGTCCTCTTAAGCACTTCTACTTCCTTGGCTTGTTTACCTTCAGCCTGAGGCGATCCAGTCATCAGCTGCTCATGCTTTGGCCCTGGACATAGGTCTGCATTTTCTTTGTCTGAAGACCTTGACTCAAACAGGCTTGACAGTGATTTGTGTGCCAGAGCTAACCTCATCCGCAGGTTCAGGTTATCTATGCTTTTGCTCCTCCTGGGACTCCGGCCCTCCAGTGTAGGGCTGCAAGCAACATCTCTGCCCCCATGGCCCTGGAGACTAGGTTGGGAGATGTCCTGGGTGTGGGATATGGATGGTTGGAGACCTATCCCATCCACATTGTGTCTGCGGACAGAAGTACGACTAGGGTAAACTCCCGCCTCCAAGACATCATCATCCAAGTATTCAGGCTGCCGGCCCACATCCCTTAGGTGGTCCATGCTCTGGGACAGGTGGGCCTGGCAGAGAGGAGAGTGTGGTTTACTGGCACCCACACTCATTCTGGCTTCCTTTAACACCTCTTGATCTTCACCCTTTCTCTCCCGTGTTTGGGTCTTCCCCTTCCTGAACGAAGGCATCCTGGTGAAGACTGAGAATTTTGAGCTTTTCATGGTAGAGGCAGTTTTAGATTCTTTGTTCTTCACAGACTTGCGGAGGCTGGAGTTGCTTCTAGGATGGGATGAGAGGCTCTCATCTATTCCCACATCACTGTTGGTGCTATCAGGGTCCTGGACCTGCTCGGCCTCAGTGATACATTTGCCGTCAGACGTGTTGATGTCAGGCAGATGGGATCTCATCTTGCTCATGTCTTGCACTAGGGTCCTGGAAACAGGTGGACATTCTGTGTTTCTGCAGGGAGAAGCATCTACTGTTCTACTGGCACTGGAGTCCCCAACAACACTGCTGGAAGGGTGAGGAATGCAGCTAGCAAGGAGCATGCTGGTCTGACCCTGGTCTATGATACTGTTCCCCTCCTCTACAGCATTCTCTAGGAAGGATGTCTTTCTCTCCTTCACGTTGCTCTCACTTTCCAATGTGAAGGGACTGTCCTGACAACGATCTAATTCTAAAATGGGCTCGAGGTTGCTCCCTGACAGGAAATTACCCTCTGGGTAAGGATAGCTTATTATTTTTGTATTGTATTCATGTGACTGTGAACAAGTCTGAGGAGGTATTGTACAGTGTCCGGTTTCAGAGTTGCAATAAATTTCAACATGTGGTTTGTCAATAACCAATTCCTTCTCCACCATTAGAACTGTGTCTGCAAGTGTTCCCCTAGCCTCTGAATGACAAGAAAAGAAGCCATATTCTTTATCTCCAGAGCTCTTAGGATCCAGTTGATCCTGAAGCAAATCCCTGCTACTTACAGAGCCTTTACTTCTCTCAGTGTGATTGGGTGCAGCCTTCTCCTCAGACTCCATATCAGTATGTGAGGGGAGGACATAGCTGTAGGAAGCAGGGTTAACAGTAGTATCAACAGGGTCATCTACCTCCTTCTGCTGAACTTTCGCTCCAAATCTCTCAGGTTCTTCAAATTCTGAAGGATGGTTGCCCACCTGTGACCCCTTGGAGCTGTTAATGATCAGTCGCCATACGGAATTTTCATGGGTCCAGCTGGGCTCTTGGTTCACGATGTCAGATCGAGAATTTTCCAGCTCAACACGATGGCGGAGTGCACTTTGAGAATCCTGCAGCAGTGTGCTTAGCTTGGGAGCACTAGTATCCTCTCGTGACAGCAAGTCCCCAGGCTCTTCAGTAACTCCTTGGTACTGCACTGTGGGAAAATCATCTGGAGGACTTAAGGAATTTAAAGCTGCCTTTGTGTTGTTATTTGTATCTGAGTGCCATTTGCATTCCAGGGTGTAGTGCTCCTGGGAAACACAGTTATCTTCCAGATCCTTGAAATGGGATTCAACCTGTGTACAGAGCTGGGAACTGGCGCCCAACACACACTCCATCCCCAGCTTTTTAATATTATCTAGCTCTGAGGGATAAATCTGTACGGTGTCCTTGTAGGATGGATAGGTATCTATGGTCAAGTCAGCCCCACAGGATTTCAGATGATTAGAGCTGATCGGCGTTTCTGTTGATGCCTGACTTGTTTCATATCCTGTGTCTGAATGGCTCAAATCACTATATGTAACATTCAGCTGATGGTCACCAGATAATTCAACAGTACTTTCAGTGGTGTCAGCATGGCAGGGTATTAACTCTTCCATAGTCTCACTGTTATTTGGTCCAACTCCATAACATGTTTGAAACTCTGGGTAACTAGTGAGGGTATTCTCTGTGTATCTCTCTGGGACACAACCAACACTGCGCTCCCCTTGATCCTCCAATAACCGAGTCCCAGACTCTCGCTTCTCCTCCCACGTGGAGGTCTCCCTTTCCAGCTCAGTGGAAGCCATTGGCCCTGTGCTTGGCGAGAACATGACCTCCCAGTCTTTGTGTGATGTGGGCATGTTTTCTTTCAAAAGCTCCTCAGCTCTACCTTCCACACACCCATTATGGGAAGGCTGAGCTTCTGGCACAGCCCTCTCTGTACCTGCCAGCAAACATGTACTAGAAAGGGTTTGTGTTTCTTCAAGGGCTTCCTGAGTACCAGATAGTAAACACACACTGTACAGGTGCTGTGTTGCAGGAACCTCTCCCTCAAAAAGTACACTTGCAGTGGAGTTTGATTCCTCTGGGATGCTTGTGTGCATTTGGCTTTCAAAAACATCTTTCTCAGTACAAGATACTATGCATTGGTCAGGGTGTGTTTGGGATACTGAAACATCTTCCACAGGACTAGATAGGACACATGGCTGGGTGTCCACAACACACTCCATTGTTCCACCTGGTACACATGCAATGCACTCTGGCTCATCAGCAACTGACATTACAGAGACAACTTTGTCCGGCTGGACCGCCGAAACATCTTCCTCAGGACCAGAACGTACACATGAATCAGAGTGTGTCTGAGTTACTACATCATCTTCCTGTATACTACATGGTACATTTGAAACTGAGTGTGTTTGTGTTATTAAAACATCTTCTGCAATACTAGACAGTACATGTGCAGTGGAGTGTGTTTCACTTACTAAAACATCGTCCTCGGGACCAGAAAGTACACATGGCTGGGCGTCCACAACACACTCCTTTGCTCCACCTGGTGCACACGCAATGTACTCTGGTTCATCGGCAACTGACGTTACAGAGACATTTGTTTCCACGTGGGCTACTGAAACATCTTCCTCAGCACCAGAAAGAACACATGAATCAGAGTGTGTCTGGGTTACTAAATAATCTTCCTCTGTACCACACGGTACACTCGAAACTAAGGGCGTTTGGGTTTCCGAATCATCTTCCACAGCGCTAGACAGTACACATACATCGGACTGTTTCTGCGCTATTGAAACAACTTCCTCGAGATCAGATGGTGCACATGGCTGGGTGTGCACCACACACTCATTTGTTTCACCTGCTGTACATGCAATGTACTCTGGCTCATCAGTAGCTGATATTACAGAAACATGTGTGTCCAGCTGGTTTACTGAAACATTTTCTTCAAGACCAGAAAATACACATGAATCAGAGTGCCTTTGGTTTACTAATTCATCTTCCTCCTTATCAGACAGTATGTGTGTACTGGAGTGTGTTTGGGTTGCTAAAATATGTTCCTCAGCACCAGATGGCATACATGCATTGGAGAGGTGCTGAATTTCTATAACACCCCCATTAGACAGTTGACTTGCAGCGTAATCTGACTGCCCAGTTCCAGCTATAACAGAGACAAACCCATCTTGCGGAGACTCAAAAACATCTTTCTCAGGAGCAGACAGGGCACATGGCTGGGTATCCGCAACACATTCTTTTTCTCCATCCGCTGTAAGTGCAATGTACCCTGCTCCGTCAGTAGCTGATATCACAGAGACATTTGTGTCCAGCTGTGCTGCTGAAACATCTTCTCCAGGACAAGATAGTACACATGAATCAGGGTGTGATTGGGTCACTAATTCATCTCCTTCAGTCCCAGATATTACACCTGCGTTGGGGTATGTTTTGCTTACTGAAACATCTTCCTCAGAACCAAGCAGTGTGCATGAATCAACGCGTGTCTGGGTTACCAATTCATCTTCCCCTGTACCGCATGGCACACAAATGGAGTGTTTTTGGTTGTCCAAATCATCATCTTCAATACTAGACAGTACACATGCACTGGAATGTGTTTCACTCACTAAAACATCATCTTCAGGACCAGATAGGACACATGGCTGGGTTTCCACAACACACTCCTTTGATCCATCTGGTGTGCATGCAATGCACTCTGGTTCATCAGCAACTGACGTTACAGAGACAGTTGCGTCCACCTGGGCTACTGAAACACCTTCCTCAAGACCAGACGATACACACGAATCAGAGTGTGCCCGGGTTACTAATTCATCTTCTTCAGTACCAGATAGCACATGTCCAGAGGATCGTGTTTCGATTACTGAAACATCTTCCATAGGACCACATGGCTGGGTGTCCGCAACACACTCCTTTGTTGCACCTAGTATACGTGCAATGTACCCTGGCTCCTCAGCAGCTGTTGTTACAGAGACTTTTGTACCTGTCTGGGTTTTTAAATCACCTTCCATAGTGCTAGACTCTGCACAAGTACTAATAAATGTCTGACAGTATAAGATATCCGCCTTAGTAAAAGACTTCTCACAGGTGTTAGTGCGTAGCTCAACTCCCGAAACATTAATTCCAGCACCAGACTGAGCACAAAGATCAGTCAGCTGGGATTCTGCAACATCTCCCACAGTGCTGGACTCTAAGCAGGTGTTGGGGATCCATGTGGATCTTTCATCAGTGCCAAAACATCCACTTGTACTGGTGTCCAACTGGATTTCTGGAGAAGTTTCCCCCGTTTCGGGCTGCACACAGGAAGAAAGACTAGGCAGTGTTTCTAAAGCAGGTTCTTCAGTGTCCCATTCCCTACAGGTAGCAATGCTTGCCTGGTGTTGTAAAAACCTCTCATCTGTGGTGGACTGTACACAGGCTATTGTGCCCAGATGGACTTCCGAAACAGGTTCCTTGGCGCCGGATGGCACACAACTAGTAGGGCAAGTTTCTAACACAATTTCTTCAGCATTGGATTCTAAAAAGGTATCAACATCTGAGCAGGTTTCAAAAACTTGTTTCTCATTGACTGACTGTATACAGGTATTGTCTAAGTGTCTAGTGTCTAGTTGAATTACTGGAACAGTCCTCTCAATCCCAGACTGCAGATATGAACCAACAATAAACTGTGTTTCTGAAGCGGTTTCTTCTGCATCAGACTTTATATCGATGTCCGCGTTTGTATGGTTTTCTAAAACACCCTCCTCGGTTGTGGACTGTACACAGGTGTGTGTGTTCACCTGGACTTCTGAAACAGTTTCCTCCGTGCCAGACGGCACACATGCACTGAGCTGGGTCTCTAAAACTATTTTTTCATTGTCCAAATCTATAGAGACAGCAACATCTGTCTGGGATTCTAACACTTCAGCCTCAGTGGAAGACTGCCTACCTGAGCTAGTATTGTGCAGGGTTTCTAAAGACATGGTTTCTAAAACCATTTCCTCAGTAGCAGACTGTGCACAGTTTTTGGTATCCAGCTTGGTGACTTGGGTTTCCTCAAAGCCAGGCTGGACACCAACCCAAGTGCTAGACTTGGATTCTAAAACTACTTGTTCAGCATTATAATCGGTACAGATATCAACATCTGTCTGGATTTCTACAACCATTTCCTCAGTGCCGGGCTGCACTTGGGCCCCAGTGTCCACCTGGATTTCAGAACGAGTCTGTACGTGACTGCCGCGCCACGTATCTGCAGCAATGTTCTCCTCGGCCCAGTTTCCATGCCACTCCTCTGAGGTAGCCCTGTGCCCAGTCCTGCTGTGTCCATCTCGATCCTCTGTTAGCGACTCCATAGGGTTTGAGATTAGCTTGCAGACCTCCAACGGGTCCGGCCTTTGGTGGATGTTGTGGGTGGGCGTGAAGATGCACTGTAGCTGCTCTTCCTCCGTTTCAGAGACACTCCCCTTACCAGAATGGAGTCCTCCCGGCGTAAGCCCTGTTTCTGTGGATTCGCACAGTGGTTCTGTCACAGGACACTCCTCCTTCCTCGAGGGTACGGAGAGTACCTGCAGAACGACTGATTTTGAGGGGGAAGGAAGTTCACCTTCCAGAGGCAGCGTTTTAGGGACATTACTAATTGCCTCTTGTGTCCTTGAAGGCCCAGGCCACTCGTGTGTGACCAACAGGCAGGTGCTGGGCAAACACTGCTGTGCTGCATGTGAGTGTGGTTCAACACGGTGGTGCTCCAGGGGAGCTTCCTCCTCAGGCCTGCTGGGATGCGTGTTTCCTGGGTCATTGCTAGAGCTGAGTCTTCCTTGTGGTTCCCTCTTGGTGGGCTCCAGGGGCCACCCAGCCGGCAGGATCGTCTCACTATCGGGGATGAGGTCCGAAAAGGTGTCGCTGTGAGATGAGTGTGTGTCAAAGTACTCCTCCGTGGTCTCTTGGCCCGCGTCAGCCCAGTCTTGAGGTTCTGGGTCCTCCAAGCACTCTGTATCATTTGCAGAGTCCTCAGGTGCCTCTGGGGCCTTGCAAAACACAGAGAGAGAGAGAGAACAGTAGAGCTGTAAGACCAAGGTATGCAAAAGAACAGCTGATTAATAAACAGCACTATTCATTCACATTTACCATTAATTTTTATCTTTTTACTTACATTCTTTACAGCTTTTGTTCATCTACAAGGCTAGACATTCACATAGCCTACCTAAATCAGGTGAAGCACCATACTCAGGTATAAATTCCTCCGTTTTCAATTTGAACAAGAACTTCACCAACTTAATAACTTGACCACATGAGTAAGGAATTTACACTCATGTCCCACAGCAAAAAGCTTGAACTAAAAGCACGGACATGTGCGGTGCTCTATTCAACCTATAAAAAAGAACACGTGTTGATACTATATATACACTATACAAAGAAAGAGACAGTGTACACACACTCAAACACTCACTATCAATAACTTCTTGTCTTGTGCAGAGCTGTAGTTGTCTGTAGTCTATAGACAAAGCACTAGACGAGGCAGGTTACATCCCAGAAAGGGCAGCAACCCATCACAGAGCAATCACTCACTCACACTCACACACACACACACACACACACACCAGTTAATTCAGAGTCATCAGTTCACCTGAAACATATCTTTCGACTGTGAGAGGAAACCAGAGTACCTGGAAGTGTAGAACATGCAAACTACAAACAGACTGCTTGATCACATAGCTCTGGCACTGTGAGGTACCAGCACTACGTGCTGTGCCAGCCTCATATATGTATATATAAACAAACATGTCATGCTGCAGTATACACATTTGTTTTCAATAATTCCTGCTGTCAAACATTAAAAATTACAACAAAAAAATGCAGTAGATACTAATAACATTCTCATTAAAGAGTCAATGTTGAAACAGAATCAGCTAAAACAGTCCGGCTACATTGTCATTGTCACGTCCACGCCCGCAACTCAACCGACAACATCTGACTCTGCTCCAGCACCCAATTAACCGCCCACCCTTTAAAAGACCCTCCTCAGCTCCCAAATCTTTGCGGAATCTCATCAGCAACAATCACCCTTCCTTGTGACTCCTCGCTCAGATGCATCTCCAGTTCTCAGTTCACGTTCTCCGGTTTCAACCCTTAGCTTTGTTTCTCGACCACGTCCACGGATCTTCGTTTCAACTCCGATCACTGTTCGACCGACTCTTCGCTTCGTCTCCTGACCTCGCCCATGGATTCCCACTCTGACCCCGACCGCCGATCGACCGACCCACCGCCTGTCCCCAATACCAAGCACTTGCCTGATCCTCTGACTCCAGACAAACGACTCCGCACTTGGGTCTTTCCCTCCCGGTTCTCTCGGCCTGTCGTGACAGTCATATAGTGGAATCATGGAAATACTGTCACCTCTTCTTAGACTGTACTTGTACTTACTGAGGTGTTCATTGTTCACTAAGCTTGGCATTAACAATTGTTCGCCAACAAAGACTTGTCGACAAGCAAAAGTATCCCAACGACGAGCTATCTTAAGCATTAAACGCCCGAATGAGTTGAGGATCTTAGAGAATATTGATGGTTTTCGTAGCTTGGGTAGATGGTTGAGTTGTTCGTTGTTCGCCGAGCTTGAACGACGAACACCTCAACCATCCACCCAAGCTACAAAGACCACCAATATTCTCTATGATCCTCCACTGGTACTTATTCCCCAGATTACAGCAGTGCCCATGTTCGCTACAAGGGCATCTTTGAACATGCAGCATACGGCACCTACCATTTCTCTACACCTCCTTCACTCTCTGCAGCCAGCGGTCCTCATCTCCAAACCTCAATGCGTACTTTGCCATGGCTCATTGGTGTTCTACAGACTGCCCACACAGCAGGGGGCTCCAGACAGCAACACCTTCCCAATGCCTAACGTACCATCATCAGTGAGCGGGATGCGGACTGCCGAGAAGATTTGGTGGGTGTGGAAATGAAGCGCAGCCGGGTTCGAGCTCCACTTGAGCACTGGCATGAAGACACCTGACCTAACAGACATTACGGGACCCCAATCCCCCGGCTTCCCTGTTGATAATCTTGAGAAGCCGAGACGGTTCAACCCGTCACCTCAATGCAAGAAGACAACGGAGGAGCAGCTTCATTAAGAAAACACAGCCAGACTGAAACTCTACCTATGCGGCGTACAGTCTGACAACAATAAACTAAATCATGTGGGAAATATCTGGCATTTCCTGTGGCATGTCAAGAAGCTGAAAGCAGCTATGTAGGAAGAACATGAATGGTGGTTTCTTTTTTCTGGGTGGAGATTTGGATCTCTAGGGGGACGGGATGGGTGGCAGTACACTGCTCCACTGGGGGGTGCTCACAGTTCAGTGCTCCTGTCGGCATTGCAGCCCAGTGTATATCCATGGCTTTTGATTTGCAGCAGAGCTGGAACGCTGCCTGGTCGTGCCCAGTCTACCCCCGATTTACAAAGGCACATCAGGCCGTGGATGTGAGCGCAAATGCAGGAGAATATGGCTTTTCTTTATCACGATACCTCACTTTTGGTAGGTAACAATGAGCACTAATTATGTTAATGTATCCAAATGCCAATGGTGGGTGGCACATGCATATGCAACACCCTGTAATATGCATATTCATGATACATTTGTTGAATGAAAGACTTGGCCCATTCCAGGAAGCAGGGGCACTTCCACTTGACTGGATGTCAACAGATTTGGGTCCCCTCTCCTCATGTGACGAAGCAATAAAGACCACTGCCACTGGCTGGGTCTGCCATGTGACCCCATATTACAGCCTGTCCATTTGGAAACAAGGCTTCTTTCTACATATTACAGCTCAGCTTCTTCAACAGCTTAAAGGTTTAAACTAAGCTCCAGTTCTGTGTGGCAGACAAAGAGGGGACCACCTGATGCAATTGGACAGCCACAGCTTGTAAATAAACACAGATGTCAACTATGCTTTCCGCTGAATGACTTTGTGCTCCTTAACGCTTTGATTTTTTTGGGTAAAAGTTGTGAGAAACTCGTGTTTGGTGCCTGCCATCCCTGGGCTGAGGAGAACTGAAAACTCTTATGGTATGCACATGCAGACATAGATGTACTCTGAGCTGCACCTGGCAGTGGTGTGAAACCATGGTCAACTTCGGCCAACTTTGCAGGCTTCATACCAACTATCGCTACATTAATCACAGGTTTTCCATTAGTTCTCTTGTACCTCATGTTACAAACATTTGAGTTACAAACTTCCAAAGATACAAACATTTCTGAATTTACTTTTAATTGCATTTTCACCATTCTGCTTTCTAAAACCTCTCTGTTGCAGAGCACGAACAGCCTGCATTTCTGCTTTTTATGCTGCTAAACAGCAATAAAATGCACTCAGAAGTCGAGAGGAGAAGAACTCGAAATGTGGGTGAGAACACAAAGGGGGGGAGACGTTCGCAGCATCTCATGGATTTTCTAGATGGATTGCATTCTGCTTATTCTTATTGCTCTATCTAAAACTTTTACAGAAACTACCCAGAAAATAAATAAAGGCACATTTCTGTGGTTATACATTTTCATTGCAAATCGGAAAGTGACCAAATGCTGACAAACATGTTCATCTAATGAATCGATTGTGATAATGAATTTACTTCTCCATTTCATACTCACATGTCACTTTATAGTCTATGGTAGTATGGCTTTGGTAGTCAAGTCCAGTTTCCATGGTTCTAACGGAGCCAACAGACACTACCACATACACCATCTGGAAATTTGTAAATGTTAGGGCCTGCAGGATTCAGCTGAGATATTACTCAACCGATTTCTTTGATTATAGGCTGTTTCTCAAAACATAGTCACACCTATTTCTGTTTTTACGACACAGCAAAGGGTTGATTCGTAGAGCCTGAATTAATAGAGTTCCTCTGCGTATCTTGCCATCATTCATTTCTTTGGAGGTAAGAGGTGCACTGGATTCACCAAAATGTTCTATGTCTCCCAGCCATGAAAAAAGAACCAGAAAAGTTCAAGAAAGTCAGTTTACTTTGTTAAAAAAGCACAGTATTATCGCTCAAAATTAACGGTGCTTTTTCGCTGCGAGACAAAGTCAACGCAATGGACCTTTTACCACTCAGGAAAAGCTCCAGACAGCTGTGCAGCAGCCGTAGGTAGTGCTCTCTCATGAATACCAGTCATGCTCCATCTCTCTTGGGAGCATATTGTTCTTGGTCTCCCTGAAAAGGTCTTTTTTTTACCCAAAAGCTAGGATATCTTCAGCAGCTGATTTGGACAGTTTTGCAAGTTTGAGCATTTTGTATTCAGTGGGCTGAAGACAGAGTTTAGAGGGCAACAGAGGGACACTTGGGAACCCGATGGTAGATCTGCAAGAGAGAGTTCACACAAGGCTCGGTGCAGGTTCCGAACTCACACCAGAGACTCGCTAGCTGCTCCTAGATCTATAATTAGGCCCCCAACAAAATGGCATGGTGATCTTCTAAAGGGAAGATGCTGATGCTTTCAGATGACACAAAGCTGATAGGGAGGACAAAAGCAGTTGAACACATTGACCCCCTGTGACTCAATCTCCTATATCCAGTTGTTAACTTACGTGGTGTACGATTATAATACCCCTTATCACTGATTGGTACAAATTTTCATTTATCTGGTCTGCAACATCTAGTCTGGACCAATGGCATTCGGTCCAATGCAAAAACTGAGACCCCATTTGAAAATTGTGCAAAGTGGCTGTATGAGAGACCATGAGAGACGCACTGCATTGTGGGAACTGTGTACCTGTACTATCAGTTGTGGCCAGGCACATTACAGTGTAGCTTGAGTATTTACGTGTTTGTGTTTGAATCTTCTGTTTTGCCCATGTTTGCTTTTATTTTCTAATTATTCAGGTTTTTAAATGTGGCTTTTGTGTTCAGCCAGTCAAAACACCATCACAAGTTTACTTTATGAAATCAATACTTTTCAAAATGGGAGGGGCATGGTGCAGCGGGTTTGGCCAGGTCCTGTTCTGTGATGGGTCTGTGGTTCGAATTCTGCTTGGGGTGCCTTGTGACGGACTAGTGTCCCGTCCTGGGTGTGTCCCCTACAGCCCTGCGCCCCATGTTGCCGGGTTAGGCTCCAGCTCGCTGCAACCCCACTCAGGACAAGCGGTTTCAGACGGTGTGTGTGTGTGTGTGTACTTCTCAAAATTTTCTGTAGTTTTGTCAATTATTATTCTACTTTAATGTGTCACAATATTTTTCTTATGACATCATGCAGGGTGATTTTGGGGTGAATTACATTTACGTTTATTTACTTAGCAGATGCTTTTCTCCAAAGCGACTGAACGAATTCTACGTAGTGTTACCAGTCCACACACCTTATTCACCGTGGTGACTTACACTGCTAGATGCACTACTTACAATGGGTCCCTCATCCATACATCAGTGGAACACACTCTCTTCGTCACTCATACACTATGGGGGAACCTGAACAGCATGTATTTGGACAGTGGGAGGAAACGAGAGCACCCGCAGGAAACCCACGCAGACACAGGGAGAACATGCAGACTCCACACAGACTGAGTGGGGAATCGAACCTACACCCTCTTACACCAGCCAGGCACTGTGAGACAGCAGCACTATCCGCTGTGCCACTGTGCTGTATCTATAATAAATAATGGAACGGAAAAAATTTTATGTCATTATCTGGGGGGACGTGGTGGCGCAGCTGGTTTGGCCGGCTCCCGCTCTCTGGCGGGTCTAGGGGTTGAGTCCCGCTTGGGGTGCCTTGCGACGGACTGGCGTCCCGTCCTGGGTGTGTCCCCTCTCCCTCCGACCTTGTGTCCTATGTTAGGCTCTGGTTCGCCATGACCCCACTTGGAACAAGCGGTTTCAGACAGTGTGTGTGTGTGTGTGTGTGTGTGTGTGTGTGTGTGTGTGTGTGTGTGTGTAATTTCATTATCTGGGTTTTCCATATACATTGTGTTTTCAGGGATGAATTGGAACTGGATAATGGAGGTAAATGTATTCAGTCTGTGTCCGTCTGGTAGCAAAGTAAGACGTGTTTCAAGTAAACTACTGGAAATATTAGAGTGAGAAGCACAAACAGCCCTGCCTGTTTCCCGGTACTAACTTTTTCACCTGAGATCCAGTGAAAGGAGCAGAAGCAACACAGCGCTGCTGAAACGGCAAGAAGGGAAACTGCAGACACACAGCACAGAGGTGCACTCGCTGCAGCCCCCACGGCTATGCAAGTTCCAGTCACGTTTTCTGATGAACGATAACCGCGCTCTCCTTCTGTACATAAGCCTTCAGACTCTGTTCCCAAAGCAGACGGTTTCAACAGATAAATGCAAACCGGGGCGTGTCGGAAACAAGCGGGCAGCTTGGAGGATGCGTGCCGGTGTTCTGCTAGTGACCGTCGGCGGAATGAGCTCATCCCACGGGGGTCATCTCCCACCACGACAGGGGGCAAGAAGAAAAACAGAGTGTGAGCAGAGGACTGTGACAGCAAGGGTGTAGATAGCAGCCTGAGGAAAGAGGAAGGGAGCACCTACGACCCCAACATTAACCTTCGTAGTACCGGGCAAGTTAGGAGTGTCACGTGCCATAGTTCTTTTGCCGTTCCATGGTAAAACCGCAGCGTTTCCAGTTTCACACCACCTTCCAACGTTTCCAAAATAAGACTTACTCAGAATGACACCAGTGTGAGAGGAAAGTAACCCACCCTGACCCTTAGTGTGACAGAATGATCAAGTACCAAGTACTTTCAAACAGCTGAATTCCAAACGGTCCATCCTTTGTTTTCAAATGCAAGGTTAATAACGTTTTCATATTTCACATTTTGTTTTGCCCTTGAATAACCAAAGCTGTTTTTGAGCCGTACCTCGCTTCTTCGCCCAATATGGTATTTTCATTAACGGACTTGTTAACTTTGCGTTGCGGTTTGGTGTTTCGTCAGCTGATTTCACCTAAAATTTTTGTACTTTAATGAATCAAAGTCCCTAAGAGCGAGATCAACTAAACGAAATGCGAAAAAGTGCAAGAGTTTGACTGGTGAAGCATTCGTGCGACGACGTGACTTTGCGTGAACATTTTGCCCGCTTTTCAGTTCATGCGATTAGCCTCTCTGGTATCTCACAAACTCTGGAGGTCAGGGGGAGCGTGCGATGCCGATAAGCTGTTCGTATAAGCACTCCAGACCATGACCGTTGGCCAACTCGCCTTTTGTCTGCAACCACCCTGTGCCGGAAATAAACTGGGCTCAAACTATAGAGGAATCCTGGAGGTCAGATGCTAACACAAAGACAAGTCTAGCCATCTAAGCATCGCTCTCTCACTTGTCCACCATGGTCCCGACTCTGATGAAGAGATTACTTTGTGCTTGCCCAGTCATCTGCTAATCTCTAAATAAAGCAAAGTCTCCACAATGAAAGCAGATTATGAACATGATTTTTAATTAGAGAGAAGAGAAGGCCTTTTAAAGGATAGGATGAAAAAAGCGGTGGGAAGGTATATCGAACACCGTACGGTATGATGTCTCACGCTTGCCACAGATCACACACACACACACACACACAACAGACATGAAGGGGCTAGCAGCAGAGTGGGCAGGACAAGCCGGATTCCATGTTGCCTGCCTCTGGTAGGTGCCCTTGCTGCCCCCGTGTGCCACACCATGCAGAGCACATTAATCATTCCAGCAAAATCAGCTCATCTCTTTTGCTCGCCAGCAGCAACAGAAGTGAGAACAAAGAACCGGACAGCTGAAGACAGTTCTTTGTCAAGGTGAAGCGGTCCAGCTGCTGTTACGACAGCCCTCAGCTCCCTCCGTGGGACTTGCAGTAAATACTATAACGACCCGCGTTACTGTTTTAGCGGGAAATGCGTTTAATATAACAGGTTAGGGTTTGGTGACGTACAGGGAATATAAGTGGGTATCTGCATCTGCCAGGGGGATAAAGAGAAGAGAGCCTGGGGGCGCTAAGCAGGCCGGGAAGGCCGGCTAGACGCGCAGGTCCCGGAGGAAACGGGGTCCTCGGACCGAGAGCGTTTTTTTTTTTTTTTCCCTGTGCGCCGGTGTTCGAATAAAACGTTCGAGATGAACGCTGCCTCCGCGTCCTTCTTCGCCCCATCCAAACCCACGGCGCTGCACGCCACAATATAGTCCCATGTGAGACGCTGTCCGGACCTTGCCACGGTTGTTATTTATTCATATAGCTGACACTTTTCTCCAAAGGGACTTACAATGTTAAGGTACTTACAGTTATTTACCCATTTATAGAGTTGTGCAATTTTACTGGATCAATTTTAGGTAAGCACGTTGCTTAGGGGTACTACGGGTGGAGGTGGCAATCAAACCTGCAACCTTTGGGCCAAAAAGCAGCAGTGCTAAGCACTACATTGCATTTCACTGCACTACAAGCTACCTCCAGCTGGTTCTTCTTATAACAGGAAAACTGGTATATTTACTGTTCCTTGCGCAATAAAGCCTTTTTCCTATTGGTGGAATGAGATAGGTACAGATGTCCGACATACATCATGTTGGATTTTATCTCGAATGCATTCATGATTAAAAAGTTAATAAAACAAGTAATTGAAATAATTTATACATGTTTTGCCACACCAAAGGGAGCTGCTGTTGTGTACATTTATGAACGCGGCATCTTGTCGGAGCACGTCTTCCTTTTGGGAATAACAACTCCTCCCAGGGAGTTTGGTATTCGGCACCTATTATGTGATCAAGCGCAGTGTCTCCCAGATTAGAGAGCAGACGTCGACCTGTGACCTCAGCACTGTCATCATCTCATTTGCCGAGAGTATTTTGTGTCCTTAGACAGCCTCCTGGAGCAGGAGCGGTTGAGCAGGTTATGGACAGGTTATGTAATAAAACCCAGCCTCACCAGGAGGACACCTTTTGAGCTAGCCTAGAGTGAGGACCCATACCTGGGCTCTGGGCGGAGCCACACTGGAGCAGGGTAGTATTTACCTGGACTACGAGCGGGGGAAGTGGGGCCTTGGCGCCCTCGGCGCCCTCCAGTAGGTGGGGTACCATGTGCTTTGACTCACCATACCAGCGTGCCAATTTACGTACACATCCCTGCGCCCATGGCAACAGCAAAGGACAAACATTCCACAACACGCTGCGATCCTCTGCTTTACAACACAAGCGGATATCTCTATGGGAAAGAAGGAACAATCCAGCAATTCCCCCCAGAGTTAATTATCTCCAGGCCCAGAAGCCGTGTTCCCGGAGAACACCACTACAGAACACACCCTGGCCATCAAGCACACTAACAACAGAACAGTTGCTCAATGTGGACCTTCCGTACTTCTAATAAAACCTGTGTGCTTACATTAAATTTAAACAAGTGCAGCCCTTTAATTAAAAAGAGCAATTTTTAGTAGGACGCTTACTTAGAAATGCAGACCGCAGCTCCCTAGATTAACTGCTCGACGTTAATTTAGTTATAATATAAACAAACAGTAAAATAATTGTCACTTCAGATTAATTATGATGACACTATAAACTGCCAGATTTTTTTTTTTTTTTTCTCTCTTCAAGCAAGCACATGCACCACAAAATAAACACAGGAATCAGACACACCTGATTTCCGCTGCATAGTGCCATAAGCATGGACTGTGAGGACACTGCCAAGAGGACTGCCAGTCCTGGCTAGAGCCTCCCTCATCTCCATAACCAAGGCTGCACATCACCGAGAAGCTCAGCGCTGCATCACTGAGATAAGCCCAACACCCCAGGTGCCACTTCTTCAGCTACGGTCGCTAGATTTGGATCAGTGGACTTTAGAGCGCAGGAGCGCAGGATGTTTTCTGGTGGGCTTGTTGCAGACTGGTTGCAAGGACAAGAGAGGTCCTTAGGAAAATTGAAACATAAAAGAAGACCGTGCGCTTTATTTCTGTACAACCAAAGCTTCCGATCGCAACTCTGACAACACAAACCCAGTTACGGCACCAAAAAGGATCGCTTTTGTTAGGCGCCATGAGAAAGCTGACCTACTAAGTACAGCACTAAATCCATCGCTAAGAACTAGAGAGCCCAGTATCTGACATCATAGTAACAACAGGAATGTTTGTTAATCCATTTTATTGCTCTGCGAGACCCAAGTACATACTGTATATTTACATTTATTCATTTATCTGATGCTTTTCTCCAAAGTGGCTTACAATGTTAGGCTACTTACAGTGATTTACCCATCTACACTGCTGGGATACTTTTAGTGGAACAACTTTAGAGTTAATTACAGCAGGAAGATGGGGTAGGAACCGGGTCTTCTGAGTTCAAAGCAGCGGTTGTAACCGCTACGCCACCCACTGCCCCATACTGTATATTTATACGTATATAACTTCGTTTCTTGGATTTTTGCACTAATAGTAATTTTTGTAAATTTGTGATTTTGCACTAATAGCAATTTCTGTAAATTTGTGATTTACACCTTGTGTTTTTCTTTCCTTATGTCCTTACAATTTATGTCATGGGCTGCTGAGAGGATTCACAGAGTAAGAATTTCATTGTATGGTGTAACGAACTGTTCGCTGCGCACGTGACAATAAACTCTTGAATCTTGAATTTGAAACTCTCGGTTCAGTTCAGGTATTCACCTTTGAAGCATTTAGAGGATCTAGAACTCAGTACATCCTCCCTGTTTAGAGGGATCTGCTATGACATCCATACTCTGTAACTCTGTAGACTGAAGGCAGGAGCCAGGAAGCCCCCCAACCCTGCAGACAGCTGGTGTGTCTCATGGAACATCTCTCTCCAGGAAATGTGCACCGTGACACTCGGAGGATGTGTCACGCTACAACGAGGTGAGAAAAGTGACCCTCGGTACCCACTGGCCGCTTTGTTGAGTGTAGAGGGTACCGTGCAGCCCCGTTCCGCTCCTGGCCCGTTTGCCCTCAGCCAGGCAGCCGGCAGCTGACTTGCGTGGTTCAGGTCCAAAAAGACGACGACTTTTCCTGATCAGCATTTCACTTCCACGTTCACCTGTCCCAGAAGGAGAAGCACCGGCATTTGGGACAAAGGCTTGAGATGTAACACCTTGGCCCTTTCTCCATAGGGAGTGTATAGATGAATATACACACACACACACACACACACACACACACACACACACACGGCACACAAAGACCGACTCGTAACCATTTTGAATTTATATATTATGAAAACACAGGCACACCCAGACACAGCAGAGTTTATTGTTGCTCTCACTGTACTTCTCATTAACTGTTGTCGTCTCTAATCCATTCCATTACATCAACGCCAACATATTTTTCCTCCTGAGCAGAGGGGGGCCACAATCGGGCATCACCCGTCGCGAGCATCGCGCAAGTTCCGATCCGAACAACACACGGAGAAGCTCAGACGTGTCAGACACAATGACGTACGGTACATATTCGGACAGACGCACAAATAAGTCCCCGCCGCTTCGCACGCTCAGCTCTAGATGGGCCAGGAGAAGCGGAAAAGCCTTGCACTGGTGTATGGGAAGTGCACTCTGCATTGCCTAAGTAAATACATTACAGCAGTTGGTTGTGCTAACGAGAGAGCGCAGAAGAAGGGCCTAGAAGGAACCGAGATGCCTTTGAGTGCTTCTGAAGTCATCTCAGCCTGCTGGACTGTTTCACGCATGCCTTGACGGGCGCCCGTGAGGAACTTGCTGTAAAATGCAGTATACGGGCGAGTGAACCGCGTAGCTGCTGCCAGGTGCTTGGTTTGGGGAGACGTTCACCTGGGGACCCCCGAAATCTAGGTATTTGGCCTTGTGTTCAGTTGGCTGAGAGTGCGCTGCGAATTACAGACAGGCGATTCCCTCGATTCCCTCCCTGCAGCCAGGGAAGACAGGTTTGTCTGAAAGCGCTGCTCAAGTAGTCTGCCTCCTCGGGAGCTGTGGGCCCTCACCACTCAGGTGTGCACATCCACAGCAGGACAACAAAATCTGTTCCTTCAAATACATAAGCAGTCGACACAGTACATATCTCACGTTACAACAGGTTTCCAACTAACACAACGTTCACACTCGTTCGGAACATTAGGCGCACGTCTTTCTTCCGCCCTCATCGATGTACTTCGGCACTTCATATCTGAAGCTTCACGGCAGAGATTTCCTTCCTTTCCTTAGCCGCCACCGGAGTTAATTCTTTCATTCATTACTGATAAGCACTTGTCCAGCGTAGGATGCGGCAGCCTATCCCAAAAGCATCGGGCACCAGACGGGGTACACCCTGGACAGGACACCAGTCCACTGCAGGGCAACACAAGGTACAGCACGCTGTGAGGTACAGTAATTACTGGATTCTCTGTCCGACTGCTTTATTTCCTCACTGGCCGGTCCAGCATACTTTGTCCATGAACGAAAAACAGAATATCAGTTCAGGGTACCTAGCAAAGCAGAAACTCATATAAAAGTGTATTCATTGTTATGAATCCATACAGCACAATCTGAATGTATATTTTCAGGTGATTTAATTTGCTGAAAACATACATCTGTACTTTTCACAAGGTAACAGTAACTTGTTGAGTAGTTTTTTGACCTCGTGCTTTTTTACATTTGCTCAGTACGAATACACACACACACACACACACACACACACACACACACACACTTTCTGAAACTGCTTGTCCCATGCGGGGTCACGAGGAGCCAGAGCCTAACCCGACAACACAGGGCATAAGGCTGGAGGGGGAGGGGACGCTCCCAGGATGGGACACCAGTCCACTGCAAGGCACCCCAAGCGGGACTCGAACCCCAGACCCACCGGAGAGCAGGACCAGGTTCAACCCACTGCACCCCCCTCCAGTATGAATACCAGAGTACTTTTTTAAAGCAATAATATTTTTAATTGAGGATTGTTTTTGGCTTCTTCTGCTTAGCACACATTTGACCAAAGTAACTTAGAGAGTTAATAATTTCACAGCGTGACCATTTACGGAACTGCATTTTTACTTGTACAGTTAACAGGCCCAGCAGCCTCTCGGGCAATGTTTGACAGAGGTCACCCTTTCTGTTACTTTTTTTAGCAGAAATCTACATCAAGACCAGACACATACACACTGTTCTTAATATTTACTATGGGCACTCAAAGAAGATGCGAAGACTGTTAAGAGGAGTTCCCGAAAGATCCTGTCCACGGGTATTCAGCAGGCGGCACTGTGACTAGTCAAATGGACTGGTCACCGTCATTCTACATCCAAGAGGGATAACTGGTTTATTAATGGTTAACATTTTTAAACTTTACATGATATATTGCTCACGGAAATGGATAAATCTTTATGCAGCTACTTGTGTGATGTATGATGTTCATATGATGAAATATGAAAACTACTGCAGAATCATGTGTTTGCATCCAAATCTCTCCTTTTGTCGATGTCACGCACTCATTGTATTTCTCTCTGAGGTGTACATCGTTTTGAAGAAAAGCGTCTGCTAAATGAATTAATGTAAATGTAAAAAAAACGGGGGGGCACGGTGGTGCAGTGTGTTGGACCGGGTCCTGCTCTCCGATGGGTCTGGGGTTTGAATCCCGCTTGGGGTGCCTTGCAATGGACTGGTGTCCCGTCCTGGGTGTCTCCCCTCTCCCTCCAGCCTTACGCCCTGTGTTGCCGAGTTAGGCTCCGGTTCCCCATGACCCCGTATGGGACAAGCGGTTCAGCCAGTGTGTGTGTCTGTTTTTTCTTTTTAAAAACACAAAGTCTGCTGCCGTGTCTAAAGAAAAACGTCTAAAGCAATTAATCGGTCAGTAACAGCTTTGCTGGCACATCTCATGTGCACAGCCTAGGGCACCTCGCTCTCACGTGAGAAGTGACGCAGCGCCCGCACCTCAGTCTCCTCCCTTTGGGTCCAAGCTCCATCCCTGTATGACTCACAGTCCTCCCCTGGCATGCTGGAACCAGGCTGGTATGACAGCTGTGCCTGTGGACTGTTCAAGCAGACAGGGAGGCATCTAAAACCACCAGCACTGAGCTATTATGCATCGAGGAAGGGACCCAACCCTGTCCCACCCACCCATCCCTACCCATCCCCACCCTGCACCCCACATCCAGCCCACTGCCAGCAAATTCCTTCCTCACTGCAGCAACAGGTGCTGCGAAGTTGCAGTCTTTCACTTCGGATCCCTAGAGGCGGGTGGTTTAATCTGGAGGCCAGTAAAGTCCATTCTCAGATGATAGTTGCGTTAGTTTTTCAGTCATTTATTCATCTGGCCAACGCTTTCTCCAAAACAACTTGATGATTTACCCATCTGTACAAATGGCTAATTTTTACTCTATCAGTGTAGGGCGAGTACCTTGATCAGGGGTACTGCAGTAGGAGGTGGCACTCGAACCTGGGTCCTTCACGTGTGAGCAGCATCTCTAACCACTATGCAACCTGCATAACTAAGTAAATGCCCACTTTGTCTTCTGGAAAGAAATCAAATAGACGTTAATTCCTCGCGCCACGACTTTCCTATAGAACCGTAGCAAAACATGGAAACGAGTCACATGTGGCACCATTTTTCTCCAGAACTGCTCTTGTGATTAGCTAGTCTAAGGGTGTCGCCTGCCACCCTTTGCCCTCTGGCTACCATGGCAACGCAGGGGACAACAGCACTCCAGGCACACAGAAGAGCAGAAGCAGGGGGCAGGAGCGCCGCATGGGGGTGGTGGGGCTTCGCCGTCCCGCCACGGTGCAGCGGAGTAAAAAATACCGCAGATCCAACAGACTCTTGGTGCAGGACTCTCAGCGCCGACACAGGCGACCGCCGTCAAGTTACACTGCCAACGTGAGGGGGGACGTGAAAAAAATGAGCCGCGGTGTTTGCCAACTACTGTCAGAGAGTAAAAAGACCGAAGACAGACACCCTTTGCCAAAGTACATGCGGCACCGACCCACCGCTGAGGTCATGGAAGGAAAAGTAAGAGAAATTTCCTGAGACGAGATCTCCGGCAGGGCCGACTGAGATCATCTCCTGAACTGGAGCAAAACAAGTTGTCGCGGGCAAAGCGGCGGAGCAAAGAATAACGGCGCGGCCGGGCCCCCCGACGGGCTCGGCGACACGCGGCCCTTACCTTGAAGAAGCTGCGGAGGAAACACATGATGCTGAGCATGTCGAGGGCGCTGCTGAAGGAGAGCCCCTCTGCCCGCGCGCTCCGCGGCCCGGCCGCGCTCCGCTCGCACCGCCCGCGTACGCACACTTGTTGCTGCTCCGGAACGCCTTACCGCAGGGCAGCAGCCGAGTGGGGGAGCAAGGGGACCGCGCGAGCGAGAGAGAGAGCGAGCGAGCGAGCGAGAGAGCGTGCAATGCCAGTAGATTATGCTGAGGAGTTGCATAACAACGAGGACTTTCCTGCGCAGCCGTGCGCAGGCAGCCGGGCCGGGATGCACTTCCCCAAAACCTGAGGGCCGGCTCTGTGGTCTTTTAGCGGTTCACCCCCTTGGCCCCCTGCTTTAATTGTGCAACATGCTAATGGGCTTGTGGTGACACGGAGAGAGGGGGCCCAGGGAAAGGGCGCAAGAGAAGGAAAGGGGTGCGGTGTCGATGAGGTCATTTCAACCCCACAAACGATCCGAGAAAGAAAGACACAGCGCTGTGAGGAACACATGATGCTGTTCAACCACACACACACACACACACACACACACACACACACACACACACACACGCACACACAGGGCACTGCTTCAAGGGTCCCTATCTGTGTCTAGGGAAGCGGCGGATCTCGAAATGTCCACATGCTGATGGGAGCGTCCCCTTCACACACACACACACACACGGCCTTGTGTTTGTTCTGTGCCTTCGGTGGGATGGCGGGTCGACCCGGGATCCGAGGAGGCCCAGTAGAGCTCGTTAACCTTCACCGTGCGCACAAATAGTGTGTTCCTCACACCGACACACACGGGTGAGGGGAAAGGTCACAGAACACAGCGGGGTGAGGTCATCCCAGCGTCTCTCCATTTCACACACGTTGCCTTTAACATGAAGGTCACTTCAATCTCTGCCCTTGATTTTTCACAATGCGCAGAACGAAAACCTCAGAAATTCAAAAATAATAACTCGTTCAAGTGGAACATAATACCGAGTTGCTTAAACAATGTTGGACACCAGTGCAAATTCCTCACATGGCGCATACACTGTATGAGAATGTATAAACTGTGAATTTTAACAGCTGTGATATGGTAGGATGATGATGATGATGATGATAACAATAATAATAACAACAACAACAACAACACTCAGAAATTTTCTCATAAAAGATACATCTTGCATTGTTAGAATAAACTGCACTAAAATTGAATAATGCAAATGACTAGATTCCTGTGTATTTTTTGTAACAATAATTGTCGACGGTACTCGGAATCATTACTTCTAACAGGGCTGTCGGTGAACACTTGAACAGCCTCAAGGGGCGACTCGAAGCGATGGCAGTGCTGCCATCTACTGTGCACATGCAGTGTACGGAAGCAGCTGGAACCCGGGCAGTCTTCAGAAGGTGCATTCCTGCCTCTGTACTCTCTCGCGTCACCCTGTTCGCTTACGGGAGCTCCGCTGCTTTATATGACGCTGCGGACGATTTCACGGCCAACTGTGGCTTGTGTGATATTTTGTCGCGCTGCCAGGCCGCAGCGAGAATTTCAAACGTTCATGTCCATAGTGGGTGTGACAAGGTGCTGTGCTGATGACCCCCCCCACAGCTGGCCCTATACTGTCACATGAGTGTGCACAGAGCCCACTGCAAACACACTAAGGCACTGCAGCTGGGCTGCAAATGACATCTGTGCAGGACCATATCATCATATTTTTCAAATATGATATCAAGCAGTTAATAGTATTGTGTAAATGGGGCATAGCGTTTATAGTGCTTGGGAGCAGCACGGTGGCACAGCGAGTAGCCCTGCTGTCTCATAGCGTCTGGGTGGTGGGAGAGGACAGGGGTTCGATCCCCACTCAGTCTGTGTGGAGTTTGTATGTTCTCCCTGTGCCTACGTGTGTTTCTTCCGGGTGCTCTGGTTTCCTCCCACACTCCAAAGACATGCTGTTCAGGTTCCCCCATAGTGTGTGAGTGACAGAGAGAGTGTTCCACCGATGGATGGATGAGTGACCCAGTATAAGTCACCTTGGTGAATACGGTGTGTGGCTAGTAACACTACATAGTATCGTTGTAAGAGAAAAGCATCTGCTAAGTGAATAAATGTAGTGTCTGAATATTTCTGAGAATTATACTGCTTTGCATGTGAAGGATACAGTTGCTGTAGCTACTGACGGTTCACACTGAAACGGTTCAGAGAAGAAACGGTTCTTTACACAGCAGCCTCGGGTTCCCACTGGCCTCCTCGGGTGCGTAAAGGACCGTTTCCTTTCTGCAGGTCCCGGTTTGCCGAAAACATCAAAAGAAAAAGACTGATGTTGTTGCCTTTTTTTTTTTTTTTTCGGGGGCATCTGCATCAGAAATTGGAACCACAGGAATGTTTGACGTGTTCAGCAAGAGTGTGATCATAACTGGGAAACTGCACGGCTCTCTGGAAATCTCAGAAGACAATGAGCAGAATGAGGAACAAAGATCATCAAAGAGTAAGTAACTCACTCCACGCCTGAGTGGTTCACAAAGAGCAAATGACAACCGGGCATCCTCTGCAACGGGACACTAGGCCAAAAATACTCCTTCCTATTAATTTCAATGGCCTAGATTACGACATATTTGAAAATCAAGTTTGACATGACAGACATTTCATCTCATATCTTGCACAATATGCCATTTGAAGGCTGCATGTTTGAAAGCATCATCTCGGGGACCATGTGCTCAAAGCATGTGTCCAGATCCATTACGCAACCTCTCAGAGTGTTTTCCTTTGCAGCGCAAAAGTCCTCCACTGGAATGGAGTCCCACCAAGGGCTGCACCTTGTCCTCTGTTCTGTCCTCAACTCTTCAGTTCAACTGACGAAACAAGATAAAAACGCTCCTCCCCCCTTGCCTCCCACAACACTGCCAAAACAACAGACAATTCACTGGGCCTATGATATCTGCCCAGACTGTTTTCCCTTTCCTGTTCCCAGGACGACAATAATGACCCCCGTAGTTATTATGTGAAAACGCAGAAAGGCGATCGGCAGCCGATCGGCCCAGCCCGGCACAGGGCCAGTGCTCCTGGGAAGCGACAGACAAGGGCCGGATGAGAGGGTTTTTCCGACCCAGCAGCCCAGTCCACCCAAGCCCCGTCACAGCCCCACTGGGGCTATACTGCGTATCAGCAGAACACACTGTGCTTTCAACATTCTCCAAATCTCAAGGACCCCTGAAGGTTCCCAAGTGTCCCCAAACATCCTTACACCAGGACAACCCCAAGGTGCCAAGGCCAACATGCACCGTGTCATCGGCGACAGAAGACTACGATACAGCGGCTGTCAGGCCTCTGAGGTGGTTGGGCAGAAGAACAAAATATGAGAGGTCTCGAAAAATGCTGAAAACATGAGAAAATCAAAAGAGATGCTGAGCCCGGTCACCATGGGGACGTTTGAGACCGTCACACTTGATCACATTCACTGCGGCACACATACGCTGTACACGGACGCACAGAAAAGGGGTATTTCTTCAAAGACATGGACACTGCCGTCCCCCCTTTGAGATACTACTGTCAGACAGATAAAAATACTGTGGTGCGCAGCGCCGTGGGTTTGGATGGGGCGAAGAAAGACGCAGAGACGGCGTTCATTACAAACAATTTATTCGAACACTAACACCAGGGAAATAATGCTCTTGGTCTGAGGACCCCCTTTCTTTCAGGACCTGCACTGGCCAGGAATCCAACTACTTGGAAGGCAGTTTTGCTAACTGCTATACCCTATACCCTATACCCTATACCACCTTCACCTACAGCCAGCCTTCCCAACCTGTTTAGCACCCCCAGGCTCTCTCTCTTTACTCACTGGCAGACATAGTCACCCCATTATTTTCCCCCTAAGTGCCCCTAGTGGTTACACACGCTATTTACAAGTTTCCCACAATGCAACTATTTACACAAAACATCTTCCCATCTAAACACCAGTAACGCGGGTCGTTACAATACATACAGTAGATATCGTACAACGCCAAATACGCTCCCCGCTCCTCTTCCGTAAAATAGGGCATTACAGCAGACTCCGCCCACATAAACCCTGCAGGACGTTCCACACCGAGGGAGGATCTCAGTTCCTTTTGAGGAATGCAAGGCTGATAAGACTCTTCTTCCGCAAGAAACTTAAAACAGATGCAAAACCAGCAACTCTTAGTATCGTGTGCTGTGTACAGTGTTTTTTTTTTATTTGTTAATTTTATGAACAGCACCTGGTCACAGGGACAGAATCTACAAATAGATCCACTCACATAAGACGAGGCAGCGGTGTTTCACAGGTGCGATCACATAGTGCCATTTAATAAGGTCATTCCAGAGTCTCTGTGAACTGTCATGTAGATTAAGTGTTGAAAAGTTAAACACTTCAGTCATGCACATATTTAAAAAGGGACTTCAAGGCAGAGATCTTAACAATAAAATACATTTAGCTTACATTCCATAACTTCATCAGAGCAAGACTTTGTGTGGTGGTTTAACCAGAATATAGACGGAGAATATGAAACTTCTAAAGATTTCTTTGGCACACGCGGTTTGGACTGTACACCCTCTACGTAATTCAGGGTGAGACGTTCATGTGGAGATGGAGCAGATGACCCCGTGAAACAACCAACGGTGGACAAAAACTGGCACAAAGGGGCGAAAGGCGTGGCGTCAGCGTCGGAACTTGAGTGAATACGTCAAAGTAAAGACAGGGTAGGGTGGGGCGAGCGGACAGCAGCACACGCAGGGCCGTTAATTTCACGTGTCCAAGAAAATTCTCAACTCAGAGACTTAGGAACCAAAACACAGTGTCCCCCCACCTTACGAAGGTAGATCATGTTGGTAAAAACTCTTCAGAAGGTGAATTTTCATCAATCAAAGATGAAACTACCATTGGTTTCGACGGTGAAAATGCTATTGGTCACCGAGGCCCAAAAGAGAGACCATTTAAGCTAAAATACCAGAAGATTCCATTAAAATGCTGCACAGCTGTTTGGGGGTGCACGAAATCGAAATGTGAAGAAATGCCTCGCAAGGCAAATTAAAGGTATTAAATGAATCTCCTCATGAAGTCAAATTCATAGAGCTTGCATGAGCAAAACTCCCTGTGGTAAAACGGAAAGGAGCCTCTATCCTTTCCATGTTGTCACATACCCCGACTCAAAGTGTAAACAAGGTACACATTGGAGAAGTTACTCTACTTGTCAGTACCTTCAGTTATGGGCATCGCAGTACGGTACATCTGCAGACTTTTACATAAGCAGGCAAAGCTTACAGGCGGAGACGTTGCACAAGGCTGAAGAGACCACCACACCCCTTCCGCAATGCCTGTCGAAACAAAGCTGCTGCAGAACGGTGCATTCCTGGTAACCTGTGGGTGATCCAACCTACGGAACCGGTGAAACGGTCCGCACTGATCCACACACCTGTCATTGTCCACAAAAAAAAAAAAAAAAGAAAACCCGCATTGTTGGCACGAACAGTAACTCATTAGATTGCATTAGATCCCGAAGGAGCACTTTTTCGCATGTTCAAGCGGTCATGTGAACGAGACACTCCGGGTGTGAGCTCCAGGCGAAGGCCGTGCTGGTTTTGCCCTTCAGCAAGCGCAACCTGATCCTTTGGTAAACATGCAGCTGTGCGGGAGGGTGTAACTGGAAGGTATGTACAGTTAGTACAGCAGCTGAGATTGCTCCGTCAAAGGCAGCGAGCTGCGGACGGACGGCTTACTTCACCGTGCCCTGCACGCCGCACTCGAGCCCTCACGGGGAGCACAGGGGTCACTTTCACTACAGTGCTTACGGAATCCGTGTCCCACCCCCATCCCGGCTAATCCATGCGAGAACCTTGTAACGTGAGATATTCCGCTGATGTTCTTTTTCTTTTTCTCCCCCCCCCCACTTTTAATAATTCTTTTGCTGAAAGCAACAAATGTTCCAGACTGCCTTGAATTCCCCCCTGGGTTAATAGCATTGGACAGTGGGGATGTTGGTGGACTCGCAGCAGGACTGTGCTGTGTACAAAGAGCCTGGCCGGTGTAGCAGAGGGCTTGGCATCGTCTTGCTTCACTCCCCCCAAACAAACAGAGCATAAAAAACTCTGGACTTCTCCCTAAATCTCCCCCCAACCAAGCAAGAGAGCTCTGCTCCAACACAGCGGCACTACGAAGACCCCCGACCCCCCCCCCCAAACTCCCTGTACCGGGGATGACCTCCCCGGATTATCATTTTCAGCTGTTGGTGTGAGCAAAAAGCAGCATATGTAGCGAACAGAGAGGAAGCCTTGTGCAATCGGCATCTCTGTGAGGATATTGATGATACGGCAGAGTGGATCATAAATCACAGTTCATCCTCACGTGACCAGACTGACGGGGGAGAGGAAGCCCGGCCACGCAACGGACTCGTTGGTCCACTGAATCCTATAGAGCGAGAAGCACTGTGTTGGGGCAGTGAAGTAAAACTGCCCGTCTTTGCTGCGTACTCATAAAATGTGTATTTCAGATCAAAAAAAAAAAAAAAAAAAAAAAAAAAAAATACAAGGTCAAAATACAGCTAATTTTTATTTCTGGTAGCGTTTTTCATGAAGGTTAAACCGTGCTGGAACAATGTCATGTTTTTGCGTTTAGTCCCCCCAATTCCAGCTGAGCATAAATCCTGAGACATAAATTTAAAGCAAATCAAAGTGGTATAAAGTTAGAACAGGTATTCGGTTGCATACCCTTCACACGTAACAAGTGCTTCAAGTCTGCAACCCATCAACACGACCAGACTCTTGATACCTCCCTTTGAGGTGCTCTGCCAAGCTGTAATGGCAGCCTCTTTCACTTTTTGCTTGTTTTGGGGCTCTTCTGACTTCAGTTTCCTCTTCAACAAACGAAATTTATGCTCAGTTGGATTTAAATCAAGGGACTGACTTGGCCAGTTTAAAATGTTCCATTTTTTCTGTCAAACTCCTTGGTTAAGTGTGCAGTGTGTGTGTGTGTGTGTGTGTGTGTCCTGCTGCATTATTAGCTTCCGCCCAATGAGTTTGGAGGCATTTCTTGAACATGGAAATATGAGATGTTTCTTCACACTTCAGAATTCCTTCCGCCGCAACCAGCCCCACTTACATGCTCAATAAAGCGTGTCAGCGAGCCAGTTCCAGAGGCAGTCAGGTATGCCAAACCATGCCAAGTCATGGCACTACCTCTTCCATGCTTCACAGATGAGCTGGTGTGCTGAGGACCATTTCTATGAGATGGATAAGGTTTATCTGCACCTCACCTGTCCATAAAACTTTGGCTCTTTTTGTACTTCTTTCAAATTCCAGTTTGGCTTTTCTGTTCTTGGTGGTCATGAGAGGTTTGCATCTTGCAGTGCAGCTTCTGTATTTCTCCTCTCGAAGGCTGTGGATAGTGAATCGTGGCTTGTTCGCTCCTGCTCTCTGCAGACTGTCTGCAATTCCTTTGACTTATGTCGGGGCTGTCCTTCACGGCTCTAATGGCTTTTCTGTCACCACTTTCTGTGGTCTGCCTTGGACAACCTGGTCATCACAAATTGCTTTCTCCATCAGTAACTTCTTTCTTTTTCAAAATATTCCATACTGTTGATGGCCAGTTGCTCTGTAGCAGTTCTGGCTGCTGTTTGCCTCAAAATCGTCTTCAGAACCGCTTGCTTTTCAATCATAGTCACTTTTCCAGTTCTCATCTTGGTTTGCACCTACCACCTCCAAATCACACGGAAGAGGCAAACTCCAATGGTTAAGAGCAATCCTACACATTCACAGCTCTTATGTGGACAGTTAAGGGAACATGGAACATGTGTGCAATTAAACACGTGTCAGCATTTGGCCCAATATTGATGCTCAGCTGAAATTGGGGGGACTATAGACAAAAAATTACATTGTTCCAACATGGTTTGACCTTCATGGAAAACATACCAGAAATTAAAGATAACATTCTGTAATTTAGTCTCATGTTCACCTTTTAATCCATCCATCCAACTTCTATAACCACTCGTCCTGAAGAAGGTCACAGTGATCCAGAGCCTATCCCAGCGCAAGGCTGATGGGGGTACACCCTGGATGGGACACCAGCCCATTACAGAGTATCCACACACACACACACACACAACAACCAATTTAAAGGCACAAATTCACCTGAATTGCATGTCTTTGGACTGTGAGAAGGAACCAGAGCACCCTGAGGAAACCCACACAGAAATGAGGAGGACATGCAAATTCCACAGCAACTGAGCAAGACCCAGGTGTACGGGCTGCACCTCCGTGCTCCCTTCACCATTTTGCCTGAAATACAAATTTCACAGTATGCAACCAAAATTCCCAGTTTTGCTGCACTGTCCCAACACTGATGCTTCGCACTGTTTGCAATGTTTTTTATAATTTTGAATGACGGCAATCTTGTTATAGATAAATGTTTGAAATTTTTTTTTCTGTTGCGTACTGGGGGAATGTGGTGGCACAGCAGGTTTAGCAGGTGGCGGCTGTGTGGTGGGCCTGAGATTTGAGTCCTGCTTGGGCCACCTAGCGATGGACTGGCGGGATGTCCAGGGTGTTTCTCCCCCCCCCTTCAGCCTCGCACCCTGTGTTTCCAAGATGGGTTCCGGCTCACCGTGATCCTGCTCGAGTGGTTGTTGACGTTGGCTGGTTGTTGTGCATTTAGAGTTGTAAGCTTGCAAATCACTTGAAAATTTTTTTCTAAGAAATGGTATTTCTTTTTACCCAGTATCCTACCACTACACTGAAAAAGACTAAGAGGAAGAAGGCTGGAGCAAAGAATGAACATCCAAATCTGCATTTCCAAGAAGTGATGTATTGAGAGTTGTATGTTTGAAACGTTGGTTTAATTTTGCCCATTGACCAATCACTTATTTCTTTTTTTTTTTTTTTTTTTTTTTTAATTATGAAAAATATATTTGAAAAATGATATTTTAAGGAACTAGACAGTCCGGTCATTCGAACATCTGATCGCAAGAGGTCCAGTCATGTGTAGATGGGCTGTTCTTCACACGGAGACAACACAAGATTTCTTTAAAAGCAGAAAAACCTACAAGCAAACAACTAATGAACGAGTGAAAACAATACTGTGACACAATGGTTACAGAGAAGGAGGCCTCAACACAGCCAGGGCAGGTGAGCACAATGACTGTTGAACAATAACGCGAGCACAAAAGGACTGAACCATTTATGGACTCATTCATCTAGGTGCACAAGACACTGAAGGGCCTGGGAAAAATGCAGGGTTCTGGGAGCACAGTGGGCTGCATTGAGAGCGAGGGGCTGGACAGCGTCCAACCAAACATTAATTCCCTTTTTTCACATTTTATTCTTATGTGCACCGCAAGAACATACTGCTGGACAAATACACTTAAGATCAGATGACAAACCTGATGCTCTGCAACGTGCTCACAGCACACTGATCTGCTCAAATGAGCGCAGTGACTGCTTTGGTTGTAAATTTGAAGGACGCAGAAAGCTCCTCTCCAAGAGACGCTTGTTGGTTCAGGAGTCCAAAAGCATTTACATCAGTAAAAAGACTTCAAGACCCTGGTAAGCCTAGTCCACTGTTCTTCCAGGGTACGCTGAGAATTGCAACGATGCATCATAGGACAAGAGGTTCTGGAAAATGCATGAATGAATGAACAAATTAACTGTTCATAACATAATTGATTTGCTTGAGTTTTCTTTTTCAGTGTTCCAGCACTTGACACCTTACCATCACAAGCACAAGTAAGGACAGCAGGGACTTGCAGCCAAGTACGTGTGCAGCGGAAGCCCACAACGCACTTTCAGTAGAAGACACTACGGAGCTGACAGTAGGTTACAACCTGCTATGTAACTATTTAAAATTCACGTTATTCTGACAGCGTTTGGTAATGGGGTAACAGTACACTTGGCAGACCTTCATTATATACAGTAATTGTTGGGCACGGTTGTTCAGCGATAAAGCCAGGACTGACAGATGCTACTGACTGTAAAGATCTGGATTCCACCAGTAATAAGGGATGGCCTTCACGTGATAGATCTGGATTTCTGGCAGTGTTCGGAAATTCTTTTGGGTGGGCAGATTTGGATTCCAATATTTTTTCCACGGTGAGTCTCTCCTCGGGGAGACTAAAGGGCAAAGAGAGGAGGGCCAAGTCCAAGTCACAGAAGGAGTCAGCATTGCCACCTCGGCGAGTGTGAGAAAGCCTTTTTCTTTGAGTCCCAAGAGATCAGAGCCCTCACATCCCCATGGCAACCTCATCAAACGCATCTCCACGGTAACCCCACCAAACAGAGAGTAATTAAGCATTTTCTCCTCCATTTACATCACAAATGAGGTCTTGAGCTTTGTCCAGTTTTGGTTCTTGGAAATCCTTCAGAGCACCATTTATGCGAAACTCCACCTCTTTGGACTCGGGCGTCCTTCTTCTTTTGAAAAGCATACTTAAACATAAATGTTATTTGGCTAACAAGTCATGTATTTATGAAGACCTGGAGCTCAGAACGGCTCATTCCGTCTCCTTTCGGTGCCGTCAGCCCACCGACAGCGGGCCTCTGTCCAGCTCTGTGTCAGCGAGCAGGTTAACACAAGGCCCTGCTTTGTCTTTTTATCACAGCTGTGTGGTCCTGCACATCAGTCTATGCTGAGATCTTTAGATTCTGAGATCTTGTGCTGCCAGAATAAAAAAGCACCAAGTGCCCCTGTCAAAGTCTATCCATTCCAGTGTGATCACTAAATATCAACATAGCCAGTTAGCAGAGTGGAGCCCATCAGCCAGTACTATGTTTCTCGCACAGCAGAAACCTACAAATGAACTAACTCCATGCTACGGTAACCAACCCAGCGAGGCTCCTCCTGAGAGGTACACCGAAGTTGTTATATTCCTATTAAGCAGGAAGGAACAATGGGAAAGCAGTAGGTGGTTCAGTTATTAAACAACCATGAGCAATTTACATGTCACAGGAGGAAACCACTGATTTATCCAAGTATCTAACCACTGAATGTCCTCTGAAAATCCAACGCTATGCAAATGTATTCTAAGCAAAACAAAAACGCAAACTTCTACACTACAACACAAAAATGATTAACACACACAAACACAGTCCGAAACCGCTTGTCCCAAGCGGGGTCGCGGCGAACTGGAGCCATCCCTGGCAACGCAGGGCGCAAGGCCGGAGGGGGAGGGGCCACACCCAGGACGGGACGCCAGTCCATCGCAAGGCACCCCAAGCGGGACTCGAACCCCAGACCCGCCAGCGAGCGGGACCCGGCCAAACCCGCTGCGCCCAAAACGGTTAAGTGCAAGTTAATAATTAACAAGGCATTCTCAAAAAAGGCCTCCTCTTGTGAGCTCTTCTGCAGAAAGTAATAAGCAGGTTGGATAACTGTCCAGGTTGGATACGGCCCACAGTTCGCCGCTATTTGTGCCATTACATTGTAGCGCGCAGCATTACTTTCCACGGGGGTTTTGTTTGGCTGGCTTGGTCGCCACACTGGGCACATCAAGGACTTTGCGCCACTTTGTTCAACGTGATACTTCAGCCTCTCTTCATACCTTGCTCCAGGTCACGAGTGTGGGGGGCTGCGGGGGGGGGGTAGGGGCAACAAGAGACCCTCTGACAGGCAGGGGTCGCTAATGGCAGCAAGCCACGGCCATACGGCGCAGTCCCTTCGCCTCTCCCGCACCGCTGCGTTCTCCGCTCACACCTGCCGCATTCATCATCGCCATGGGAACATGGCTCACGCTCAGATCCCGAAAAACAAGCCCGCTGCCTCCTCACGCGTCCCGAACACCCGCGTGGCTGGCAAGTATACCCGAGGTCAGCCGAAGTTGGCCGTTCGGACCGAAAGCAACGGGGGGGAAGGAGAAAGAGAGCCGTCCATCAGCACGCGCTACGCTAGTGAAAATCAATCATGTGACATGAATTCAACATGTACTCTGACCTTTCCAAACCTGGCTCTGCCTTCTCCAGCCATAAGCCCTTAATAGTATTATAAAACAATGGCTCTGAATGAAAGCAGCTGGCTGAGAAAGTTTGCGTGTTTAAGGCTCTCTCAGATACTCCCAGCAGCACCTGTGCCCACAGTTTACAAGAGTTATTGGTCACTTAGATATTGTCACCACACCGAGGAGGCACTTTTATTAAAGACTCAGACTAAGAAAAGAGGATCTCATGCTGCTTTACTGCCCCTGCTCCGAACATACATTGACGTTTATTAATTTAGCTGACGCCTTTCTCCAAAGTGAGCCATAAATCTAAGGAACTTACAGTTATTCATCCATGTGGGGGAACTTTTACTGTATCGGTTCAGTACTTTGATCAAGGGTACTAGGGTAAGAATATTTTTCGAACGGAGGTCCATTGAGCAGAAGGTGGCAGCTATAACCACTACGCCACCTGCTGCACCACACAAAGAGGTTGTTTCACAGCCAGTCAGCAGCTGGAAGGTAAGTGCCATCAACGTGAAAGCGCTGTTACACCCTTGGGTGAGGTACTGAACCTGAAGAGCTTCTGTTAACTATTTACACATATACAAATGGTGGCACAGGTGTCACCTCACGGTGCCTGGGTGATGCAAGAGAATGTGGGTTTGATACCCGCTCAGTCTGTGTGGAGTTTGCACGTTCTCTCCGTGTCTGCATGGGTTTCCTCCGGGTGCTCTGGTTTCCTCCCACACTCCAAAGACATGCTGTTCAGGTTCCCCCACAGTGTGAGTGACAGAGAGAGTGTGTTCCACTGATGTATGGATGGGCGACCCAGTGTAAATAGTGCATCTAGCAGTGTAAGTCACTGCGGTGAATAAGGTGTGTGGGCTGATAACACTACATAGAGTTCATTGGAAGCTGCTTTGGAGAAAAGCGTCTGCTAAATAAATAAATGTATTAAGGTGTGTAGATTCATTAACTTTAAAGTCATTCTGACAACACGAATGGATACGAGCAGAATTCCGGAAGGGCAGGAAATGGATGGTGTGTGATGGAGATCCTGGAGGGACATCTGAAGAGAAAGATCTAGAAGTTTCCCTCCCCGTGTGCGAGCTAAATGAATACAGTGTCCCAGTTGGCCTGCGCTGCAACGCTTCTGACTACATCCAAAATCCTAACTCTCCCAGGCTGCTCTTGTCTGACCAACAAAGACTAGAGGTTTGAAGACGGCAGCTGGAGTGGGTGACGCTCCATTCCTCATTTTCTCCAATTAAAGAGCATGCGGTTTGGGCACGAAAGACACAACAAACATCACAAACCGCAAGAGTTTGACTCGCTGCATCACAGGAGCCGTGCGCAGCTTACGCAGCTAAGGGCGGTGCAAGTCAAGGAAACACGAGCCTCTGTATTTTACGTCATGTTTCAAACAGGCCATCCGGCACGATGTACAAAGAGGCCCATCCGATAGAACGCCTCTAACGTCAAGCACATTCACAACACAGAGACAGCATATAACAGATAACATGAAATTTAGGAACCAAAAAATAAATAAATCAAAAATACATATTGATGCGTTTTTATCTTGCTTTGACACCGTGCTGAAAGAACGGTTGAACCAAACTGAACTCCGCACTGAAAATACATCAAAACGTGGAAAACATGCCAATCACGTCGGTAAATTACAGTTTGTTTTCCGAGTGCCTGCATTTCACTGGCATTTCCAGGAACAGCCTAGCACAGAAAAAGGATTATGCTGCATTAAGTGGCGTAGAGGACTCGGATCCCGCACACGAGAGCAGAACGTGCGGTCTGGGACACGAGGCCCGCCGTGCAACCTCCTTCCGCTTCTCTTCCGCAACTTATCTAGGTGTGAAGGGATGAGGTTGGGGACCCGGTCCCCAAGTCAGAGCTGCGTGGACATGACTCAAGTATGACAAGGCCATCATTTGTGGGACTGAGAAGAGGGCTTTGTCACCCTCTGCATGCCAGCGTTCAAAGGAGACACCAGGGCATCTCGTGGAGGAACATCCAATAATACCACAGACGCGCCCATTCCGGTCGCCCACCGTTTGCCAGATCCGCCGCTTATAATCTCCGTAATCATGGCCGCATCCGCGCTCTGGAAATCACGTCAACTTGAGCAGCCCGGCGAGCTCAGTTGGTGAAGCACAAGACTCGTAATTTTAGCGTTGCGGGTTTGAGGTCCCATTGGCCGCGCTGCCATTCGTAAGCGGTTCCATAGCTCACTGGTTAGAGCCCTGACCTTTGAAACCAGGAGTCCTTGCTGTCATGTTCTTCATCGCTTGCGTTTACACCGTTTCATCATTTATTGCTTGTACATTGCAGGTGTACCGTACAGTGCCCCGACATATAAACGTTTCACTTAAATTTACATTTGCAATGAACGTTATTTAATAGCACTTTCCTATTCAAGCGCAAGCAGCTCCATATAAAAAAAAAAAAAAAAAGCCCATCTCATCCTTCAAAGGCTCCTCATGCCCATGAGTGAGGTGAACACGATGCAGTGTGTCAGGTGGTCATCTCAGCAGTTACAGTGTTTGCTTGGTCAGCATCTCTCTCTGCTTACATCTCCATTTATTTATTTAGCCGACACTTTTCTCCAAAGCAGCTTCCAATGAACTCTGTGTAGTGTTATGAGCCCACACACCTTATTCACCGTGGTGACTTACACTGCTAGATACACTACTTACACTGGGTGGCATTTTATTATTATAATTGTTCTATTTTATTATTAGTTATTGTTGTTAATGTCTTATTATGCCTAATTTAGAAAATTAAACTTTATCATAGGTGTGTACAGTATATAGCGCTCGCTACTATCCGCGGTTTCAGGCATCCGCTGGAGGGCTTGGAACCTATCCCCCGCGGATACAGGGGTCCTACTGTATTCTTTGGAAGTAATGTCTACTACATGAGTACATGTGGTGTGCAACTTAAGTGCTGTAACGCACCCAGTTTAAATGTATGGTATGGTATAGTGTATTGTATGGTATTATAATAATAATGCTTATTATTATAATTATTATTGTTGTTATAACTTATTTATTGAAGTCACTGTGGGCATTATAATGGGATTTGGTGATATTTTAGCAGAAATGGGTGCTGTTTGGGGCTCAGAAACACATGAAAAGTAACGTTGAAACTAATGGCAATGATGTTTTTATGGCAATTATTATTTATGAGAATTCAGTTGATGAAAGTTTTCCACAAACAAATTATCTTTGTAAAATTGAGGAATACTGCAGGCAGGACATAAGCAAGAGCAAACAGCTAGCCAGACCCACAGTCCACACTCTGCACATCCGTCCCTGACCTCCGACACCCGTGACACACGGCTGGGGACTGGAGAGTAGTCTAGGGCCAAGTGGGAGAAAGAGTTTGGATTAGCAGGTAGAGATGGGACATGTGATGGTGCACGCGATGGTGCACAGGCTACTGCTCCTCTTTGTATCTGTCTAGTGCCAAAAGCTGGAGCTCGACCCAACAACACACTGCATCAGTTATTTAAAAGCCCTAACCCCCATGTTATACATACACACACCGTCTGAACCGCTTGTCCCATACGGGGTCGTGGGGAGCCGAAGCCTCACCCGGCAACACAGGGCATAAGGCTGGAGGGGACGCACCCAGGACACCAAGCGGGACTCGAACCCCAGACCCAGCGGAGAGCAGGACTCGGTCCAACCTGCTGCGCCACCACACCCCCCTATCCGTGTTATTCAGCTGTTCTATTTATAAAAATGGACTGAAGCAGGGTAACAGCTGCTCTGTTCATAATCGCCGCAGCTATGAAAGTTCTCTGTCTGATCCGGAAGTTTCCAGCACAGTTCAGCCACATTTGCCACCTTTGGAAGAGAACGGTGACTTTCGGAGAAGATGCTTTGGAACAGGTCCCAGGAAGCGAAGCACATTCGTTTACCCAGCTTGCGTTTTAGAAAATGCTCAGTCCAAAGTTGCCACGCCCACATCATCGGCATAGCCAGATACACCCGGGACCCGGCAGGATATAAGGCAGAAGCCAACGCAGAAGGACGCAGAACCTTATTTGCCAACCGCTCACTCGCCCCGAATCAGCCTACCTATCGCTTCTGCTCCTCGTTCCACCTCCCGAAACCCCTTCCCGTTCCGTGACCCGATCGGTTTTCTCGCGTTCGACCCGTTGCCCGTGTTCGCCGACCACGATTCCGCATTTCCTGCCGTACGACGTTTGCGGTCCGAAGACCCGAGCCCGTCCCCGACTACGGTTCCTGTCCAGCCCCTCCGCAGTTGAGTCCGCCTTCTCCTTCCCAGACGAAACCATGGCAAAAGTGATCTTCAATGCGTTTTTCCACGTTTCCACTCGCGTAATTACTGCTTTTAACACTAGGGCCTCTAGTAAGCGTACTGTAACTGCATCCAAGGTACTGCTTTGCTTGCAGTGAACATCCATCTGTGGCCCTAACCATGTTCTAGAAACATCTAACAGTCTAGTACCTAATGGTTGGATACAGAGTGCCGTTTTCTTTGTCACATAAGAAGAAGCTTAAAAAAGTGTACATTTAGCAAACGCTTTTCTCTAAGGCGACTTATAATGTTAGTCTACCTGCAGCTATTCACCCATTTATACAGCTGGGTAATTTCACGGGAGAAACGGAGGGTAACGACGTCGCTCAAGGGTGCTACGGCCGGAGGCGGGGATCGAACCCGCCACCTTCCGGGTTCGCAGGCAGCGGCTCCAACCGCTACGCTACCAGCTGTCCCCGAAACGCAGCGGAGGAAATATTGACGATGCGCTTCTGGACACTTGAACATTCCGGATCGCTCATTCTGAATACGAGAGTCACTCTCCGCTCTGACCCTCGGCCACGTAGGCAAAGAGCGCCGCTTGTCATCAGAAGCCTCTGTAAGGCAGAGCGGAAACACGCGCATCGGTGTCCCCTTCTGTGGACTGCAGGTTGGCTCCATGTTTTCGTGAACTTGTAGAGTCCCCGATAAAGATCTCAGCAAGCCTTCCTGCGCCGCTACTGTGGCGTTGCGCGCTGACGACGAGACGACAGCGAGTCCAACTTCAAAGGCCTCCTACAAAAACACGTGAACAGAGTGCTTAAATCCTTCAGCCGTAAAAAAAAAAATTTAAACGGCACCTTTAACGGGACTTTACGTCGCCTGGAGCACAGAGACCGCTGGCTGGTCTGAGCCCCGAGCCCAACGGCGGGTGCCCGGCCCCACCGGCCGAACCACGTCGCCCCTAGAAACCCTGCTCCGGTCACACCCGTGCGGCCCCCAGTCTCCCAACGTCAGACCGAGCACACAACATCAACATGAGCAAACTGTCCATTTGTTTTTGTTCCTTTACGCAGCTCTTTAACACACAGCTTTGTTCAAAGCTTATTATGCATTTAATAATCACTTCTTTCCAAAGCACCATACGATGTATGCTTGCAGTATTAAGCGGGGACCCGTGCAGCGTAAGACACGCCGCGCTGCCTACGGTGATTCGGCCATCTATGCGGCAGCACAACGGAAGCGTTACTGCAGCAATTTAGGGTTAGCTCCTCACCCAAGGGCACTACAGCGGGAGGAGGGATTGGAAACCAGAGCTTTAAAAGGCAAAGGTAGTGGCACGAACCTCTAAGCTACATGCCGCCCCAGTTGTTTTCATCAGTTCCATCAATGCGCCTGAAACACATTTCACTGGACTGTGGAACGAACCTGCTGAAAACGTACGTAAACATGGAGATAACGCAAAATCTATATATATAAATTATCTATATACTGTATGTATATGCATAAATACATATGATAGGTGACTTGCACTGCTAGATACACTACTTATACTGGATCACTCATCCATACAGGAGTGGAACGCACTCTCTCTGTCACTCACACACACTATGGGGGAACCTGAACAGCATGTCTTTGGACTGTGGGAGGAAACCAGAGCACCCGGAGGAAACCCACGCAGACACGGGGAGAACGTGCAAACTCCACACAGAACGATCAGGGATCGAACCCAGGTCCTCTCGAACCACCCAGGCGCTGTGAGGCAATACATATTATCCACATATTACCCATTAATACACATCAGCGTTGAGTCATTCAAGTTAAGATGTTTGTTCCAGTAATTCTCCTTTTGCAACATCAACTGGTAACTGGTGCCATGAGCACAATTACCTCACTGCAAGTCCTCTTACCTGCGACATGGCTCCACTTTCACAGGCTCCGACAGGCATCCTAACAGCCCGACTCCACAGAGGACGACCCGCTCCACGGTACAACGCTCAGAGCCCTACATCCCTACATCGCTCGTTCGCTTGGCCCTGAACCAAAAAGCAGGACGGCACAGTCTAGCGTGGCAAGACGGTAAAACGGAGGGGTGTAAAAAGAGACGGAGGGCAGCCTACACCAGGAGCGCAAGAGGGGAAAAACGGGAAAATTAAAACAAGTTTTCCCAGAAACGTTTCTGAGCGGTGGAGTTGCTGTGAGGGTTTCGGGAAGGACCTATGAGAGCCGGGGTGTAGAACTGGGGAAAACCAGTCCGATAAGGGAACGGCCTCCTGGCTGAAAGCCAGCGCTCTGACTTGGCTGTCGGACAGGTACCTCCACAAAGGGTTATTCCCGATCGGTGGAGGCTGGATGACAAAGAAGGTGGCATGGGGACCAAGTGCGCACAGTTGCAGACACCCGCCTGAGTCTGCATGTCCCACAGATGAGAAAAGTCCACTCGGGACCGACTAAGAACAGCCCGCTGCACGGGTTAGTATGTGACACGGATGGATGGAAGCGCCATCAAGTTGAGCTCGACCCATCGCGACCACTCTCGTGGTTTCCAAGGCGAGAGAAAGAAACGGAAGCGGTTTCCTAATGTCTTCATCCATGCCTGTCTGGGGTGTGCAAACACAGGGAGAAACATGCAAACTCCACACAGCCAGAGCTGGACACAAACCCCAAACCCACCACGCAGCTCAGAAGTTACGGGGCACCAGCTTAGCCTGCTGTGCCGTCATACCCCAGCAGGTGACATGCTGCATCTAAAACGTCTAAACCGATATGTCTGTTTTCTATATTGTGTTTTATTTAGGTATGGTGGGGCTGTATCACCATGTTACAGAATTTTAATAGAAGTGATAATATTTATGGCAGGTATAAAATAAGGGGGATGCGGTGGCACAGTGGGCTTGGCCTGTGCCTGCTCTCCGGTGGGTCTGGGGTTCGAGTCCCGCTTGGGGGTGCCTTGGCCTGTCCTGGGTGTGTTCCCTCCCCCCTCCAGCCCTATGCCCTGTGTTGCCGGGTTAGTCTCCGGTTCACCGCAACCCCGCTTGGGATAAGCGGTTTCTTTCAGTCAGTCAGTGTGTGTGTAAGTAAGGTATACACACATTTTCAGAACCGCTTGTACCACACGGGGTCGCGGGGAACCGGAGCCTAACCCAGCAACTCAGGGCGCAAGGCTGGAGGGGGAGGGGACGCACCCAGGACGGGACGCCATTCCGTCGCAAGGCACCCCAAGCGGGACTCGAACCCCAGACCCACCGGAAAGCCGGACCGTGGTCCAACCCACTGCGCCACCGCACCCCCAAGTAAGGTATAATATACATAAATAAATTTACAAATGTTCCTGTAGGATGCATTACACGAGACAGCGTGCTGCATGTTCGACACCCCTGAATCAAATCGTCCCTGAGAAGCAGCAAGCTCACCGATGACACCAGGTGAGAGCACGGTAAAAAAAGGCTGCAGGCTTAAGCCCTGGTAAAGAGCAGCGTGTGAACTGCTTTAGCAAATGATCCAGCTGTGCAGAGGCATATATTCGGGGTAAACAAATGTAAGTCCCTTAGGACAAAGGCAACTGTTAAGGGAATGAATAATCGGGCACATTTGGGGACGGGGCAAAGAGTAAAGAGTGCCCCCTCCTAGCAGTGTAACTAGGGCAGATGAATCGACTGTCTGAGGAGCAACTGAATAGGGTTGGCACCACGTCTGGTCCCGGGCCCCGTCCGCTGCCAAAAAACGTCACGTAGTTAATTCACCGGGTGGATAGCAGCGAAGGGCACAGAGCTCCAAAGAGCATCTTTTTATCGAGGCAGGTTCAAAGGCACTTGTGTGTCCGTGAGCCTGCTGGGAAATGACTCCTTCCTTTGAAGGACCCACGATCCAATCCCCGTGGCGAACGCCTACCGCACGACGCTCACACGTGACCGACCGCCCCAGCGGTCTCGTGACCTTTACGGGCTCGGGATTGCTTGGAGAGGCAAGCGGGCCGGCGACCGGCCAGCGGCCGGCCAGGAGGCACGAGAGGTTCGACCGCGAGCGTCGCCCAGTTAAGACGGTCGCGTGGCCGCGTTCGCCAAGAACTCGCAGCCAGAGGAACGCCACCGTAACACGGCGACACCTCGGTTCATTGGCTGCGCGAGTCAAAGGCGAGCGCAAAGCCTCCCTTGCGACCGCGAACAAAGAGGCAGCCGTCGCTCCTCGGGAGCCAGCCCTTTTGGGTCCGCCGCCATGTCCTTCGTAGGGGCCCAGGCACACGGTGCGGGGATTTAACCCCTGTCTTCTGGCGTCATCTCTTTAAGGTTGCAAGCGCACAATTACACAGGCTGCGTATTGTTTACCCAGAGAGTCACTGCGGGGCTCTGCCCAGGCTGAGGTCTGCGCTGGCGCGCACGATCCGTCGTCCGAAGCCGCGTGCTCTCGGCGCAGACAAAGCAAACTGCACCGCGCTGCTCCGACCGGGTCGGCCTGAGGTCGGAGCTCAGGCCGGAGGAGCACCGTCCGGTGATAGAGCGCAGTCGCCGTGAGAGCGGACGCCAAAAATACCACCAGCACTCTCTGTGCTGTTTAAATATAGAGGAGATAGGTCCACAGTTATCATCGCGGAGGAGTAGGTCAAAGGTTTGCACTTTGTGGTGCTTACCGAGAGACTGGATATTGTGACTTCCATGGAAGTCAGACATGTCATTTGCACTTTGATTAAAAAAAATAATAAATAAATTAAAATCTCATGCTATCTGAGGGGATGAAGCACAACCGCAGCGAGATCAGCTGCAAGACCCCGCAGCCAGGCCAAGAAAAGGGAGCACGGCCTTACTGACAGAGCAGACAGGAAAGCATTAAAGCTGAGAACTGGAACCCCAGAGGGAGCACCGAACCCGCTGGGATTTTGCAGGTTTCCCTTGTTCGCAAAGCTGCGCGACTCTTTCGGCTCCAACAGCCCGGATGGTGATGGCGGGTACGTACTGGAAGTTAGAAAACAGAGTGACGGCAGCGTTCCGGTTTTTCCGGTGTCATGCAGTTCGCCGCGAACTCGTGTTTCTGTGCTCTGAAATAAAACTGAGTGCTCTAAAACATGTACTATACCATGTATATCTGCACTGTGTTGTTTTAATAGGGGAAGATATTTCTTAATGACATAGCTAATAATGTAAAGAAAAGAACAATTTAACCCTAAATTCGCTACTTTAAAATGTATGGATGATTGGTTTTGGCTTTGTAATGATGAGGATTTTCATTTTTCCTATTACAGTAAACCAGGATGTGGTGGCACAGCGGGTTTGGCCAGGTCCTGCTCTCCGGTGGGTCTGGGGTTCGAGTCCCGCTTGGGGTGCCTTGTGATGGACTGGCGTCCCGTCCTGGGTGATTCCCTTCCCCCTCCAGTCTTGTGCTCTGTGCTGCTGGGTTAGGCTCCGGTTCACCACGCCCCCCCGCTTGGGAGAAGTGTGTGTATTACAGTAAACCATACAGGAGGAGGTCAAAAAAAAAAAAAAAAAAACTTTCTTCTGAATTCCCCTATGGATTCTGGAGAGGCAGCCCAGGTGCCAGTGCTGTTTCTCCTGGTTTGGCCAGGTGTGTTCATCAGTTAGTGAGTGCAGAAAGGCCAAACCCCAGCTAGGGTTCAAGGAGAGAGAGAGAGAGAGAGAAGGCCTACCTGACTCACGCTGTTGGAGCATCTCAGCCTCTACAAAACAGAAAAGACAACAGTCACAGTCATGTCTGCACATCTGGGCTGTGTCCTGAGAGCGGAACAAATTAATGACATCAGCAACAGCTCTGTGCATTTACCGCCCGTCCTGAAAGAGCACCTAAACTACTGGCCATAACAAGGGTTTAAAAGGAAACCCTGAAAGATTTGCAACTAGGCTAACTACCGCACACCATCTACCTGAAGTGGTTCAAAACCCAGTGTGAAGGCACACTAATTTAATATAACAGTCTTTCCCTTGGGTGGCGCAGGGGGTTTGACCAGGTCCTGCTCTCCGGTGGGTCTGAGGTTCGAGTCTCGCTTGGGGTGCCTTGCAACGGACTGGTGTCCCGTCTTGGGTGTGTCCCCTCCCCCCTAAGCCTTGCGCCCCGAGTTGCCGGGTTAGGCTCCCGCAACCCCGTACGGGACAAGCGGTTTCAGAAAGTGTGTGTGTGTGTGTCTTTCCCTTTGTGTCGAAAGGAACGGAAAAAAATACATAAATTGCACCGATATTTTTAACGATCTCCAAGCACCATATTACAACCTTGTCAAAACTATTCCCTGGGTAATTTGAAACTAATTAGGTCCTTTAATCCAAGAAAGACTGTCGCATGTCTGACACGAGCTCGCAGCCTGCCGGCCGTCGGTATCGCACTCGACAGCTGGTTATTAACCCGCACGGTTAAACAGGAACTCCGGCTTTTTGATCCACCTGCTCCCACTTGTCCGGGCGCAAATTCCGGGTCAGCGAGGTCAGGACAACAGGTCGGGAACCCGCAACCCTTGACACGTGCCACAAGATTGTCTGCGGGCTTTCGGAGGTTGGGGAGCTATCCCACGGGTCGCACTGGGTGACCCTTGCTGCCACGGAGCTCCGCCGACACACACTCCGCACGCTGCAGAGTCCGTTCCCATCCGGACCCACGGTACTGATCTAGCAAAGAGAAACTGAGCCAACAGAACCTGCCTCTCATCAGCAGATCGCTCACTTAGGACAAGCCGGGTTGTGTAACTTTGTAACTCCGCTCTTCGTAACCCAACGTTTATTGAGTAAGTGCCACTGCCTTGAACAGCAGCACCCAGACAGTCCATACCGATGGGGGAGGGGGTGGAGCGCTTGTTTGTTTCGAAGGACTCGGCAGAACGAGAAGAGCACCGGGTCAAAGTGACGGGTGCCGCAGATGAAGACGGACGATTGCGGCCGAGACCGGGGACAAGCCTCGTCTTGCCCAGCCGGCGGCACGCTGGAGGAGAGAGCGGGAGACGCTGCTCCGATGGTTCACTCCGCTTTCCTGGAAACCGGAAGAGCTCGCGGACATGTTCGGTCTTCTCCCGAGACGCGAGCGTTTGTTTCGGAGAGCTCAAGGTTACAGATGGCTTCGTTTAATAACCCTCGCTTAATTTACTAAACATTTCTTCGTATTTACAGGGGTCGAGCTGGGAAATCGCACACCTGCCGACGACCGAGCGGCACGAGACCGGAGGCACCATGTGGTCTCAGTTATAGTTTGGCTTGTGCCGCATTAGGTTCTAAACCCCCATCAGCCCTTATTTCCTTGTTCCACCTGTTATAATCGCAGTGATCATGGACCTCATTTAGACCGTCCAAACACTGTCAGCTTGTTCACCGAGTGTGAATTCATGTACATCCTTTGCACTGATTCGTTCCTCTTTACCGTTCTGTGTTTTTTCACATTAAAAGTTTAATTAATACATAAACACCGAGTACCATATAAATGTTTTGTTTGTGAACTTTAATTGTATGGTACGTAACACCTAAATAAGACCTGAAAGAGCACAGGCAGATAGTAATACTGCATTTTAGAGCAATTACCAAAGGTAAACTGTCTTATTATGCTATGGTAATTACATCAATGGTTGACATTAGTTGAATCAACTTGAATGGGATCCGGTTATATTTGAACACAGCACTGAAACTACATTACTGCTAAAACAAAGGTTAATTACATCTATGATTTATGAGGATTCACCTTATGAAGGGTATTTCATGAATCCATTACTTCGTAAGGCTGGTTGAACACTGTATTTGGATTCTGAACCGGCAGGTTGCTAGCTCACACCCTAAATCCTCGAGCGAGTAATTCAACTAAATTGTTTCGATGAGTGTCGTTCAAGCAGTCGAAAATGTGAAATGATGCGATAGTTTCTAACAGTTTTATGCGAAGCCTTTGACCGTCCATATTTCGGTTCCGTTCGTCTTTATTAGGCATCGACACTTTACTAGCACAGGTAAAGCCCAGTCTGAGCTGTGCACAAACTAAATGAACGGTGCTCATGATAGACAGCTGACCAGACAAACCTGATTGTCACCATTCCCCTCTAACATCTTGGCTCAGGAGTATTGCAATGAGAGGAGCACTAGGGTTTCCTGCCCTCTCTATGTCACAGGGATACGCACAGAAGTAGAAAGTCGGCCAAATGCGGGGCACCGGGAACCCAGAGTGAAAGTGTCACACTGGTGTCAGCGTTCATCCTCCGATAGCCATGGCTGGAGAGACGCTCTGTGACCAGTTCACATCGTGCTCTGTGTGTGTGTGAGTGTGAAAGTACAGCACATGTGATGTATGAAGGACACATCAGGTGCCTCCCAGTGTTTGCGTTACCTCTCCGTCTGCATTTGTTCCCACCGCTCGGACTAAGAAGACGACAGCAGATGGACGCAGATGATGAGCTGCAGAGCTACGTGTTCATTTGTGTCTAATTTAAGGTGTCCTATGAGCTCATTTGTTGAGTCGTGTCCACGGGCGACGGAGCTCGGGAGGTTGGCCCGCTCGGGCCAGCGGCTGGGGCAACAGGCGCTCGTGCTAAATGACAAGCTGAACTCCCAGCTTGCTTGGCAGCCATACTGGAAAAAAAAAAAAAAAAAAAAAAAAAAAAGTCCCAGATCCCCCTCGGTAGCCGTCTGCATTCACAAAGTGCCCCCGAGGCAAAATCCCTCGATGGAAACACGAGGCATCCGAACGCACACGAGCGTCATCACGCTTGAACTCTTGTCTTCGGTTTTGCCCCTAATTAATTTGGACTTAATTAAGAAGGAACAAAAAGCAGGCAAAAACAAGCTGTAAAATGTAAATGTCGTTCTTACATCTGTCTTCGCTTCCCTCTCGGGGTGTTTACACTGGATATCGGGGGGGCAGAGGGGCCGCAGACGTGTGAAGGTGCGGGGTACACTCTCAAGAGCCAATAGGCTTTTCAGATCCCCTCAGGGCACATTCTAGATGTGGTGACATTCCTTCGGGGACGAAGTTTAAACTTCTCGACTGCTGTTTCTTTATCCTCTGCCACCCCTGAAAGCAGAATCCTAACACACGTAGGTCACCATGGGTACACGGAAACACACTGGACAGGAATGCAAGCACACACACACACACACACACACACACACACACTCAAAACACCTGTCTCTTCTCCAATGAGGGCGGACATGGACACACACACACAAACAGGCAGGACCACGAGCCGATCTGCTCATTATCGCCGACACTTTGCGGCCCAACAACACCAGCACCCCAACACGCACGGACCTGACCGCAGTTAACGCACATCATCAGAACAAAGAAATCCTGTTTTCTACTTAATCGGTGCCGTTTCACCCACTTCCAGCCCGCAAACCAGGGTTGGACTGTTTGGACAGTCTACCTTAACTGTCTAAAGGAAGAAAATTAACACAGTGAGATTTAATGTCATAGTATGTGCTTTGAGAAACCTGTGGGTTGTGACGTCTTCAAACTAACTGGTGCAAAAGAAAAGAACCTGAAACTCATCATGGATGCGTACACCTAACAAAAAACGTTGCAGCCAGCACTGCATTATTATTTACACCTGTGTTTGAGACAGCACTGTGCTAAAAGGGTACTACAGCAGCAGGGGTGGGATTCGAACCAAGAACCTTCAGGTTGAAAGAGGACCGACCACCCCAGCGAGTACGCCAGCGTAGCTCAGCTTCCTTACCTGCCACAGCCTGAGGACCGTCCAGCAGAGCAGGTAAGCGGACAGGGTGAACTTGGCCCTCATGTAGCGCTCCGGTAAGCAGGTGAGGTGCATCCGCACGTGGTCCAGACCCCCTGCGGGGAGCTCGTCCTCCTGCCCCCCCTCCGAGGAAGAGTCGCCGCTGTCGTCGCCGCTGCGGTCCATCATCATCATCATGTCTCCGAGCGGGTCCGTCCAGACACCGACCTACATCATGACCAGCAACATGATCATCACAGGACCCGGCCCATCGCCGTCGTCCTCACGGATGACATGGTGGTCAGCGCCTCTTCCTCCTCTTCCTCCTCCTCCTCCTCCTCCTCTCGCCCGGGGCTCCGACGACGGGCTCACAGCTCGGTTCCTGCTGCGCGTCCGGCCGGCGTCGGCCTCGCTGTCATCCGGAGCAGGAGGCGCCCGGTCCCGCCTACAGGCAGCAGCAGCAGCAGCAAGTCCACCGCCTTTTGCTTTGCGGAGCGAAGCGGAGCGCGAGACCGCAGCGCGCGCGAGCGAAGTGGCTCGCGCCCCGGGGACACGCCACGCCACGCCTCCTTTCCGCAGTGCAAAAGTTCCGTTGGACAGGTGTAGCCTGGTTACGGCGAGTCGGCGGGATTAACGCTCGGTGCTGCCCTCAGCCCTGTGTGTGTGTCTGTCTGCGCGCGCGCGCGCGCGCGTGTGTGTGTGTGTGTGTGTGTGTGTGTGTGTGTGTGTGCGCGCGCGCGCGCGCACGCTGAGTCACGCTTCTTTTGAAACGGGTCGAGAAGCGCCGATGGACGGCCCTTAACGTTTGTTTACGTGCGTTTGTGTGACTCTTTCGGTCTTTCTCCATAGCAGTTTACAGCGATCAGTCTACTTTTCACATTTACGCAGCCCGCCTTTCTCACTCTGTCAATTCGGGGGGAGAGGGATTCGAACCCGGGTCCTTCAAGTGCAAGGCAGCACTCTAAGCACTACGCCCCCTGCTGCTCCTGCTTCTGGACCCTGATGTTTAATGCTAGTCCCACCACTCGTGTGGCTTTCGTCCTGGGTAGGCTTGTCACCTTCTACTGTGAAGGTTTCTGGTTCGAATCAAGCCTCCTGCTGTAGTTTGCTGCATTAAAGTACTTGCCCTGAACTGACACCCTGCTGTATGAAGGGTTAAGTCACGAACAACAGAGTCGTCTAAATAAAGGGCAGCAATTTGTGCTCTTTGGTCACTTTCAGCAGCGGCTTCATCAATGAACAGTACATGGAATGGGGGCAGTCTGCTGCTGGTGTCCGACGGGGTTGGAACAGCACACCACAGGGGGACGCGCTGCTGAAAGGGTCCCGCAGTACAGCCCTTCCAGACCCCACCCCAGGGCTCCTCCACAAAGATGGGCGCAGCTGCAAGGACACAGACAGGAGCGTTGTTCCCAACCGATTCCCTTCCAGCCCCGTGATCTTGATGGACATCAACCCTCAGCTGGAGATGCTTCTCCTTTCTCTCCATCCCACCGCGTGATGGAGATTCACTTCCATCTGTAGAAACTGGGAGCAGGGAGACCGCATGGGTCGCATCCACACACCTCCACTGCCTGGTTAGAGCAGAACATTTTGTGCACGCAGGAGGCACACGGACAAGTAGCCAATAAATCAACGAGGGTAAATGATGTGATACGACAAACCGGTCCAATAGTGCCTGGTCAGCTACAGAGCACGACCGGCTGTCAGAGGAGACAGCTCGTCCCCTGAGAGGTCATGACACTGATTGGACATCAACAGGCTGTGCGACAGGGGACGCTCACAAACGCATTTCACACCCCTGCTTTCCAACAGGCCGCTGCGGACAAGCGCCGCGACTTTCCTCGGAATCTGCCGCGGTGCCCGGCTGCCTGACACCTCTGCCCAAGCTCGTCTTGTTTCAACTGAGCACATTGTTCCACCCCACGTGTTTCCTGCAGACCCCCTTTGCAGGCTGATCCAACCCGACAAACGCGGTAAACCAGATTGGGTGACACAATTCCCTCTAGCCTTCCCATACCTACAGGGCTTAAACCCTGGATAGCAGCACAAAAAAGCTCTCAGGAAAGTGGAGCAAGGCAGAGAGCTGGATTGCTTGTTTCTTTATTTATTTATTTATCATTCATTTATTCGTTTGTTACAGATCAGAATTTAAACAAAACCAAAACCACATTTTTCCAGTCAATATTGCACAAAAATTACTTTGAGTAACAAAATTAGACACATTTTTCCGTAGCCCATAGGGTGCTTCTTTCTGTAGAAACACTGTATTGCACTTGTAAAAGTTACGCATGCAGACATGAGCATTCTTGTTTTTCATGAGTACTCTAGTTTCTGCTGTCATGAATACTATTGCATCATGCTAAAAAATGCATATTGAAGTAATTATTCTTTACTCTACAGAGACCACTGAAAGCAAGTCCTGAGTGCATTGCTCAACCACTACACCTGCTGAAATCTGGAACCCTACATACTCTACTGTAGTTTTATTTATAGCAGATCATAAGCCTTAACCACCAAAAACAGACAGAAACAAAAAATACATAGCTATATCAAAATGAAAGATACATTGAAAAAATAAAATTGTGGTCTTTATGGTACAAACCACATGGCCAAGCAGGTGGGCTATAGGTTAAAAACGGGGCTCGTGACCATCGGTTTCAGGGAGGGGGGCTGTTCTTCATTCAGTAAACTTCGTTGGGTAAAAAATGTGGGAATTTATAAGTTGCTTTTTATGGAACAAAAATAAAATGTGGCAATCCCCTTGTCATATGAATAAACACAATCTTATTGGTCAGAGGTTTATTTTCAGTCATACAGCTTGAGAAATGAAAACAATCTTTAAAGAAATGCGCACTAAATCCCGAACGGAGCTCTCCGTCTGACATTAATCTTTCCAGTACGAGTGGATAACGTAATGTGTGCCGAAGTGAACCGAACGGTCCCTATCACTCCGCGCAGTGAAGGACAATTGGGGGGGGGGGGGGGGGGTTAACGGCTGCACTCAGTCACGGGTGTTGAGATTTCCATTGTCGAGGCCTGAACAAAGTGTCCAAGGTTGAAATGCAACACCCGCCCTTTTATGTACAGCCAGCCATTCCCAGAATGCCATCCCATCCAGCTCCCTGCTAGAGCCATCAACCCCCACCACCGCCATCAGTTATTAATAGCACTTACTCATTCTTCACATCCCCACTCCAGGTAACAGACTCAGCTTGAGGATCATAAGGATGCAGATATAAGCGGCTGTTGTATATTGGTGAAAAAGTGACGTACTGTATATGTTTTAATGAGTGTTTTAATTAGAGCGTTTTAGCGAGAGCGTTTGCCAAACAGCTGAAACGAAAGGGTTCGGCCACAGTATTCGCAGCCCCTTACGAACTGGAAGCCCTTCATTGTTACGCTGACACATCCAGGGTTTCTTCTGCGACTGTACAGAGGGGGGGGGGCCAAAAGTGGGCGCAACAGGTCATCGGCACCTCTGTGGGCCCGAGCAGGGGAACGTCCGCATGGGCGAGGCGGGCTGCCGACGCTGATCCGAACGCAGCCTGCAGCCATCAGTCCGGCATAAAGACCACATTGACCGCAGGCCCCTCGCTTATGCTCAGAAAAACAGATGGATGTTTTAGAACAATCTTATGCTATGATCAAAAAAACAAAGCTCCTGATTCACAGACGGAGCACAGAAGACTTCTGTACCGTCCCCTGGCCTGGGAGGAGGGAAGGCTGCGGCAGCAGAGAAAGACTCTCTTATGAGCGACGCATTACATTCAAATTACATCAACAAACGGGGAGCGACTGAGGGTAGCGAAAGCACACTGAGTAGTGAAAGGATCTTCAAGAAGATGCGCTGTGTCTAATCACTAAAATATTGCTTGTGGAGTGAAATCATGGTTGATGGGTGATAAGAAAACAATGCCAAATCAGCATAGTTATTCCACTAGACAATCAAATGAAGACAGTCCAACAGCAGCAGGTCAAAAGGAGAACTTTTGTGCTCAGGAATGCTGCAGAATAAATGTACTGTTAAGATTCTGAAAAAGTTTGTCACCAGGATTGTTAAGGAACAAATCAATTCATTTAAGGCTTTGTGAAAACATAAAGGGGTAATATGAATTTTTTTGCACATTACACATCTAGTTTGACAACTCAAAAAATAAACCTAAATAAAATAAAGCTATATAAAACCAAGCAGAACGGTAGAAAACATTCTGTTGCTTTTTGTAACAATCGTGTTTTGCTCGGTCTACTGAAGCAGCCAGCAGAGTTTCAGCAAACACTGGTATCTCAGTTAGTGAGCAGACTTGCCACCACAAGACTTGATACGTGATTCCTTGTTACAGATTCAGGTAAACGTCACAGATGAGTCAAAAAGTAATGTAAAAAATACAAAAACACACGGGGAGAAAATACTTCTGATCAGCTGCCATCAAGAGTTCAAAATGAGATTGGAAGTGGGACTGTAGACCAGGGGTGGATTTCTGGGTGGAGTTTGAGAGGGACAGTGTTTTAGACTGGTTTTGGGGTTGTGGGCGGAGTTGGGGAGGGGCCAGGATGTATATTGGAGGGGGAGAATTGTGGGCGGAGTTGGGGAGGAGCCAGGATGTTGATTGGAGGGAGAATTGTGGGCGGAGTTGGGGAGGGGCCAGGATGTAGACAGGAGGCGGAGTCAGCTAGGATGTCAGCGCAGACTCTGTGGAGAAAAGAGGGTAAAAATAAGGCAATCGCGTCATAGTCGGTAGCGTGCGACTGGATATTTGTGAGGATTAAGACTATTATGCCACTGTTTGCGCTGAACCCCGCTCAGGAAATCCAGCTAAATTCAACAACGCCTCTTTGTGCAGTTCCATACTGGCACACTGACCTTATCCTTCCCTTGTGGAAGCTAATTTGCACTCTATTGAAGACAGGGAGAATGAAGGAGTGACACCAAATCCTTTCAGGCTGACCACAGATTCAGTGAAACAACACAGTCCGTAGATCCTCACAGAAATGCGGGGGACAGCGGTATTCTGCACACTTGAGCTGCTCTGTCTGTCCCATTTGTCACAATAAACCACGGACTGCTCTATTACCCATCCGTGAGAGCCCTTCAGTCAGCTGCCTTTTTTGACCACTGCAGAAAGGCCCCTTGTCTCATGCCCATCTCTAAGTGAAGACTTGAAAAGTTAGAGAGTCCTTACAGCATTGTTGTGGCCAGTGGCATTTTTACATTTGTTAATGTAACTTTTTTCTCCAAATCAGCTTACTATTACAATTATTTACCCATTTATAGAGTTGAGTCATTTTGAATAAGTACCATCCTTAAGAGTACTACAGCTGGAGGTAAGACTTGAAGCAGCAACCTATGGATCCATAGGCAGCAGCTCTAACCACTACACTACCAACTATCTTCAGGGACACTAAACTGGAAACTTGAAGGACCGTTATGAGAAGCCAGAGTGTAAAAACTATCTTAATTCAGATTTATCGCCCTCTCTCAGCCCTGCCAGCAAGTACACACACACACACACACACACACACACAGTATCTACAACCACTTATTCCAAGTGGGGTTGCGGTGAACCGGCGCCTAACCCGGCAACACACGGCACAAGGCTGTAGGGGGAGGGGACACACCCAGGACGGGATGCCAGTCCGTCACAAGGCACCCCAAGCAAGACTCGAGCCCCAGACCCACCACAGAGCAAGCCCCGGTCAAACCTGCTGCGCTGTGACGCACCCCCCCCGCCAACAAGTACCTTTTTATTATTATTAGTTATTATCTTTTGTTTCTGATTTAAACATCAGGTTAATTAAATGACAAATTAAGTGTAAGTAGTTTCTTTGAGGGTACAGCAGTAATGATTGGAGTAGGATTCAAAGCAGAAACATTCCAGATAAAAGTCATGGTAAAATTTCCTTATCCATTATGCTACTCGCAACATAATATGCTTTCCCCTTAAAACTTTAAAACAGTTAATCAAAATAATAAAATAACAATAGTCTTTAACAGACCTAATACCAAAAAACATGACAAAAAATAAGTGTTATCTTATTTTTTTTATCAACATTTTGAAAACGACAAACATCTTTATCAATCAAGAACATACAAGCGCACTATCAAAAATGCCAAGAAGAAAACATAATATACGATGTGGGGCCGCATAATTTTATAACTGGATACATACTGCCACTATGTGGACAAAAGATTATGATACATACGTTTTCTTTTAAACTAAGATTTTAAAAGTATATTCTGTTGAATGTGCTAATTATACTTTTGTATGCTGGCCCACAAGAAGGAAATAAATGTAATTTTATTTGTGTCTGTGCAAGTGAATCTGCCTGACCCAATGAGACCAACTATTCTGATTTGGCAGCATGTGCTGAATGGTGAGAATTTTAAATTCTAAATGACGAACCAGTAAATAAGAAAAGAGAACAAATTCTTAGTCATTCCCGAACATGGTTCTTTGTACCGCCCCGGGTTCACACCTGAAAGCCTGTGGTGGAGAAGAAGCTAAGAAGCTAGTTTTTAAGTGGCTGTGTGCGCAATAAACTATTTCTAAAAAGGATTTTTAGCCATAGCTGAAATATGTATTATTCTGTGTTTTATGGACCTACTCGTGCGATGAACATCGGTGCATAAAGTGGAAAGAAAAAACTAACTTTACTTAAGAATCACACCTCTGCAGTTGTCTTTCTTTCTCCTAATGTAATGCACAAATTGTATTTTCTATGAGATGTATGTCGCTTTAATATGACATGAAATAAATTACAAGACTGTAAAAAGGAACACTGAAACAAAGACAGTAACTGTGTTTCCTATTCTGACATGAAGAGACAGCCGTCAGGCCCTTTGTACTGACTGCCCAGTACCTAAAGTTTTTCATCACTGGACAATGGATGCTTTATGTGCACTTATGTTTCGCCATATGTGTGCAATTAATAAACTGTGCTCAGGTAAATTCAGGGTAAGTACCTAAATCAAGGGTACTACAGCAGGAGATGGGATTCAAACCTGGGTCCTTCAACCAGCACTACACTGGCTGCTCCTATTTATACTTATTCATGCGGGGGAACGATTCTGCATGTCACTAAATGGGGGCTCAAGAACGAGGATTCCTGTTCGTTTGTCCCTCCCACTCCATCCCATCATGCATCATGCAGAAGACACTTACATCACATGAGATTTAGCAGCAAAGCCAGCAGAGCTGCCCTAATGGCTGTATGCTATAGAACATCCTTGCAAATGTAAATGTAATGTAATGTAACATCCTTGTGTCCTGATGTGTGCTGCTTTCTCTTGCCAAGTGTTTAGTGAATATCCTTAAAGCAAATAACCTCGAGCCTGAACACTGAAGGGTGGGCTTCCACTTGATGATGTCACCAGTATGGGCAAAAAAGTGACTGAAGACCTTGAACACACGTCCCCAAAACAACATGCACCCTTAGAATAGCATTAAGGAGCCAGCTGTGTTGCCATGGCAACCAGATTCTCTTGGGCTTGTGGTTGATCCTAAGAGAACACTGATGACATCCATGATTCCTTCAAATGTAAGGACTTATTCCCTCCTTGTTCAAAGCTTGACGAAGTCCCTCTGGCATCAAGGGTGACAAGAGAAATTCTCCACACGTAGATCTGGTCTCTCCTGAATCCTGTCCCGCCCTTTCTGTTAAATCAGCCCCACCCTGATAAAGTCATGGACATGCAGATGAACTTCCTCCAAATGATGCTATCAAAAATGATCCTCTGGCCTCATCCTCTCCACCTTTTGCAGTGCTGAACTGTTGAATTATTCACACTTGCGCAGCAAATGTATTTATTTTTCTAGTAGTGTGTGTTTGCAAACAGTCCTGTATGCACTGAAAATCTGCATGGGTGAATTGCTTGCTTGTAGACTCTGTTGCCATGGTTCCCAGCACTGAGCCAATTGCTTGCTTTGTAAGAGAGCAATGACACAAGTTGACCAGGTCTGGGATTACAGCTCCAGAAGAGCAACCCTTGATTATTACCTTCTCAGACCACAGATCTGCCTCCCACACATTGATGATGTGTAGCTACTTCCTGCCCAACTTCCCTACATTCGCAACGGAGCTCTTCCGAGCATTCCTCCTAAGAGCCAGAACCATCTCATACAGTGGGGTTTGATGAAAGCTGGAAGAAACCTCTCTGTGGATGGAAAACATCCCAATTAATTAGTAATTAATTAGTTAATTTAATAAGCTACAAATGGCCCAGTGACAACGAATTTAAATCACAGGAGCAGCACTTTGTCAGATTCCACCCTGTGCCCCATACAAAAGAGCAAATGGTTCATCTGCACATGACCTTCGGTGACCAGATAATGGAACCAGACAGTCCAATGCATGACAATGCACACACACTGGCCGAAAGTGCATGTCCCAAACAGGGATTGAGGTTAACTGGAGCCTAACCCAGCAACACAGGCCACAGGGCTGGAGGGGTAGAGGGGACACACCCAGGACGGGATGCCAGTCCACCGCAAAGCACCCCAAGCAGGACTCGAACCCCAGACCCACCAGAGAGTGGGACCCGGCCAAGCCCACTGCGCCACCGCGCCCCCCTGCATCACAATTTATTTATTTTTTTTTAAATATTTAAACAGTATTTTAAAGGATTTTCAAAACATTGGAAAAAATCTGCAAAGTGGAAACAGGTAAAAGTTTCTTTCAATACCTACACTTACATTTATTGATTTAGCAGCTGCTTCTCTTCAAAGCGACATACATCTCATAGAAAATACAATTTATTCATTGCATTAGCAGAAAGAGAGACATAGATGCAGATGCATGATTCTTAAGTGTAGTTAGTTTCTTTCCACCATATACACCAATGATCATCACATGAGTAGCTACACAAAACTTTATGCGAATATCCATGATTCCAAATCACCTTCCTAGTAATTGTTTTAAGGATATATATATATAAACATTTACATTACATTACAGGAGTAGCTTTGTAAAGATTTTTCTGGGCATGATCTTAAAGTTATAGTGCATGAACATTTACATTTACCTGAGGCGAATACCTGTGTGGTGATTTAGTCACATAAAACTTTAATAATAACAAAGATATTTTATTATAATTCTGCCTTCAACCATGGGATGTCTATTTTATTCTTTTACATTATTTTGTTAAAATTTTACTTATGTTTAATAAGAATACTATGATGTCTTAATGATATCTTGATTTCTTTAAAAAGTCACATTTATGATACATTGGAATTTAATCCAGTCCACTTTAGTCTAGACACATGAAGACCAAAATGTATATGTATCGTGCTGACTCTTTCAGCACATCCTTTCCCACTTCCAATGGGCACTCATCTTTCTTTAAAGAAACCAAAATGGTTCACACAGCAAAAAAAGGTAGCGACATGCTCAGCAACCAAAGGGTCCACCTCCACAATGAGTGTAATAGTTTCTCTTGGCGCTGTCTCCGAGCTGGTGCCATGGTAACACAGTAGATCAAGTGACTGGTACATTACTTGATAAAGAAGCCCATTTCTCTGTTTGTCTTACAATTGTTGCCATGCTGTTCCATACACAGTGGCATTAAAATACATCGATGCTGTGATTTACGACATGATGCTTGACTTTGAACACGTACTTGTGTGGCGGCACCGACATGGTGCACTCGTGCCAAACAGATTGCATAAGGGCACAACTTAAAACACCAATCACTGGCAACACACTCGACTGAAGACTACTTTTAAATACTATGACGAAAGACCAACGGAAGCCTGGTTCGTGCCAGCTCTTTAATTATGTACTCTAATGTTAGTGTAATGCACACCGGTGTTGCAGGCATTAACACATGTAATAGCACTGCCCCCCGCAAAAACCTGGCAGGGACTGAAGAGGAACTGTAGATACCCTGAAGATGCGCAACCAGATATCATAAACAAGAACACACAATGATCCACCCCTGTGAACTAACAATCACAACACACAAAAAAATTAAGAGAACTCTAGAACAATTTGCAAAAATAATTTACACAACACAAAAGACGCTACAAAGAAAGCAATGATCGGAAGGCTCCCCTCACTCTGCTGCTAGATTACATTTACATTTATGCATTTGGCAGAATGCCAAAAGCTATGTAGTGCTGTACATTACTCCAAAGTAATGTATAGCTCAGAGTAAACAAAACAACATCTTACAATTGGCAGGGGGCTTAAACACAGACACATGATTGTTAAAGCACTGCTTATTTGTTCGATACCACCAATGTCATAGCTCACACATTCCAGTAGCTATCTACAGAAGTGACATACGAATGGGAAAATAGGTAGATAAAAAGTAACAGGTGATGAACAAACAACGTACAAAGGGGAGGGTGGATTAGTGTTGGAAATAAATTCTGAAATCTCTTCTTAAATACTGGAATGGATTCAGCAGCAGGAACAGCAGGAGATTGTTCCAGTACATCAGGGCCAAAACTGAGAACCTACAGGCTTGTACTTATTTTGGACCTCACATGAGTACAGTGCTGTTGCTAGGGTCTAGTGAGTGATCAGGTGCTTAAGGTGCTGTATGCAGGTCCTTTGATCGTCTTATAAGCTACAGCTAGAGTCTTGAATGTAATACAGGCAGCCACAATAAGCTAATCGAGAGACTAGAGGAGGGAAGACACAAGAGAATGTGCCTCACATAATGTGTCAACACTACATTCGCTATTTAGCTGAAGGAGCATCTGCAGGAGTTTGATGCAAAAGAAAAAATAAATCCAGTAACCCCAGGCTGGAGCAAAACACTCAACTGTCCTTATCCGTCCACTCAGCAGAAAATATCCTGGGCTTTGAAGCTCGCTTCCTACAACACTCCAATAAAACCAACAGGGTTCCACATGCTTTAAAGGGTATATACACAGTAACTGAATGTAAGATACTGCTTGCTTCCTCAAACAGCAGGATGTCTAATGGCAAATGACAAGCAACCACCCTATTAGGACATGAAGAAAGAGATCTGAAAAAGAGTGACCTGGCATTCGCTGTCATATGCTGTGCTTGCTCTCCAGTCATTGCGATGCTTGTCTTGCTGCGTTACCATCTGAACATGACATTAATGGAGCACAGAGAGAGCACCAGCTGGTGCAACAGTGATGCAGGTACACAGCCAAACCTGCCGCTTTATTATAGTACACAGGTTCAGCGTCTCAGACTTCTTCCACATTCTTACAAAGCCAGCCTTATAAAGCCCTCATAAGCATGATCCGGGGTCAATACCAAAGTTATGCTCTATATTTTTTACCTTTTCTGATCAGTCTCTCCACCTAACCATACATTAATTAGAATATGAATGCTCCTGTGACAAGTTTTAACTGATCATTTTCAAGGTCCACTGCATGGTTTCTCCAAAGGATTAAAGGACAAGAAATTGGTTTGCAATACTTAGAAACTTATAACCACACATCCATTGATCCATTATCAATAATTGCCTATCCAGTGCAGGGTTGATCCAGAGCCTATCCAAGAGGCATTAAGCTTAAGGCAGGGTATACCCAGTCCATCACAGGGTAGCCATACACATTCACATAGAAATACACACACTCTGAGCAATTTAGAGTCACGAATGAACCTGAAACAGGTGCCTTTCTGCTGTGGTAGGAAACCAGAGCACCTGGGAGAAGCTCACATGAACATGGCGATAACGTACAAACTCCGCACAGATTGAGGTAGAATTGAATTCATGTCTTCCTAGCACATGTAAATAGCAACAACAACATATCATTTGCTAGTAATGCCGGGGATATCAATCTCCATTTACATTATAAATAGATTAAAGGTTATTAACAGACATGATCCTACATGGTCCAGAATGTATCAACTTTTGACACTTTCCCATTTCAGCTATGGCCAGTCCTTCATTACTAGTCAATGTGGCAACTGAAACAATAAAATGTTCATTAGAATCTTATGAACTGAGATATTTATTCTTTTTTACTGTCACAGTGTGATAGTAGAACTACTGATGTTGAGATTGTTGTAAAGAACCAGAGATTAAAGTCTAATAGTTAATTATTTAAGCTCAATGGAAAAGTAAGCATGTAAGATCTTTGTTACAACACAACTGTAATGAGTCAGGCCATGAATGAACAACTGCAGTACAATTTGTCTAATCCTCACAGACATCCTCACTTGTTTAAGATCAGCACATACCTGTGTCATCACTTTTTCATCCTCCGTTTGCATTCAACTTTCTTCTCATCTGGCATGACATACCCGCATGGCCCATCGCGGTTCACGGCAGTCTTCTTGTGTCGCCGCGTCCTTTTGCGTGGCTGACCTTTAGCCCTGCCCCATGAGTCCATCTCACTTAGCTTGCTGGCGAACTCAGAGTAGGCTAAGTTAGAGAGCGGAAGATAAGTGGGTCTGGGCAGGTCTGAGCATGAGCTATCGTACATCTCTGGAATGAGCTCATCCAAGGAGCTGGCTGTAACCAGATCCAAATCATCAGAAGTGCCTAGATTTTCACTTTCTCGAGGGGGCAAGGAAGCTGTGCCCTCATCTTGTCTGTTAGTGCCATGGCTGCTCTCTCTCTTTGTGGTTTTGCTGCTTTTCACCTTGTGCTTGGATTTGAGATACTTGTGATGCTGCTCTTTGCCCTTCTCCAGATTTACATTTCTCTTTAAATTATCCCACAAGCTCTCTGCCAGTGGAGTTATGGGTGAATCCTTATCTTGGCCCCCCACAGAGTTGCTCCCATTGAGACTCACAGAAGACATTTGACTTATACACTGTTCCAGCAGGTGCATGAGGCTGGCATCACTTTCCATTCTGCAAGGGCTGACGGGAGATTCCAGAAAACCTCTTGGAAGAGAGCGAGGAGTTCCAACTGACCCAATTCTGGGGAAATCACTGGGGCTTAAGATGTCAGACGTCTTGATGTACTCAATGAACGACACACAGGAGGTGCACAGGTAAAGTTCTTTGGAGCCCTGTTTCAGCAGCTTCTTACAGGACTCACATAGGGATTCCCTGTTGATCGCTAACAGGAACACGGTGCTTGTAGTCGAACCTGGAGACCTCAACAATGGAGATTTAAGTTCCCTGTTGGGGGTTAGGGGAGAATCTTTGTTAAATATTCTGAACCAAAATCCATTTGTGGGTGTTTTGATCTGGCTCTCCATGTGGCTGACACACTCTGGTGAGGGTAAGATAGTTTCTTCTTTAATGGACTTGGATTGGACATTTGTAGCTATGATATCATCATGCAGGGAGACTACTCTGTTTTTGGAAGCAAAATTTTCTGGGTCAGAATGCTCCATTGTTGGCTGCCTGTCTGCCATGTCCAAGTCCTCAGTGGACAGTAGTTCCCCTAAATGAGGAGTACATCTTTTCTCACCATGCTCATTACCACACACGGACCCTGCTGAATCTGTGCTCTGGGTCTTCTGCTTCAGCCAGTTCACAATCCCCATGGCCAGGGAGATTTCTGTGTCACACAGCTTCAACAGGCATTCCTTCCCTTTCCAGCTGCTCTGCAGGAGCTCTTGACTGATGAAATCGAGAGCTAGAGGGGGAGCCAGATTTTCCTCCGCCCCATCATGGAAACTGTACATTGATAACGGCAAATCACTAGCTAGTCCACGAAGGCTCTCCGATAGTTTCACATCCTCATCTATGATGGGGCTCATCCCACACTCATTGGGGTCATAGAAAAGCTCATAGAGAGCATCTCCACTATAACTATCCCTGGGGAACCGGTTGGAAAGACAGGGTGTAAGAGATCCCTTACCACTCTCTTCCAGTGCAGGAGAGATATAGTCGTAATAGCCTTCATCACTGGTTGAGATGATTTCCTGTTTGTCGCTTTTTGGTGTTGCCTCTTCTGGATCCGCCGTTTTATGCTCCACTGGCTTAAGGGTTTTCTCAGGAGAAGCTATGCATTGCTGACCTGGTGGTTCAGCTGGTGTAGGAGTACTCACTTTCGTATTTTTTTCCATCTTAGCTTCTGTTCTTGTACTCGGTTTCAATAGAACAGTTCTATTCAAGCTACCCCATAATCCAAGCAGGTCCAGAATCTCAGAGTGAGCTGGAGAAGCCATCTGCTCCACTCCACCCTGGAAGCACCCCACCACAGGGCTGGCCTTTCTGGACTCAGTGCTATCCTTCTCGGAGTCCTTTCTCTGGATGGGCTCCATGGGAATGAGCATAGAGTTAGGGTGTTCCTCATCTGCAAATATTTCTCCACAACCCGTATGAGAGCCAAAGCTCTTGAGTGATGCCACATCCTCGCAGATACTGGTGCAGAGCTCGAAGGAAGAGTCAGACAGTGCATCACTGTTTTCGAGAGCTGCAGAGGGGCTCAAGAGGGGTAGCTCCTGGGGCAGCAAAAGATGTCCCCCCCTAGCCAACACCACTGCCTGGGGAGAGGCAGCTTTCTCCTGCTTGTGAGTCCTCTTTCCAAGCAGCTCCTTGATTGCCTTCCTTGGCTTACGCACAGAAATCTTTTTCTTCGGAACAGACTTGGCAATGGAGGGAACGAAGGGCAACTGGGGCGTCAAGTTGCGATAGTCTATGATCTCTCTGCTGCCTCCAGAGGTGCTGTGATTCTCCCGCAACAGACCGTCCTGGCTGCTGTGTAGCTCAGAGAAGCTGGTGCTGCTGACCAGCCGAGTCCCGCTGCCCCTGTGCCCTGCCCGAGTTCCCATGCCCACCACACAGTCATGGGTCTTACTCTTCCTAACAGCACCATGCCGCAACCAGCCCATGGAGGGTGAAACGGTGAGGACTGGGGAGGGTGTGCTTACAGGAGTTTGGACACGTGGATCCCCTCTCGGGCCACCGCTGTCACTGTAACTTGTGGGGCTGCATGTCCCGGAATCATACTTTGAGGCATCTCCAGGCACCTGCACGCTACTTCTCGAAGAACTTGTTGGCAGGTCCATGTGGGCAGGTTAGGGACATCTCTGTGGTGAAACAGAGTGAAAATAAAAGAGAATAAACACAAGGCTATAGACATTTTGGACCAATGTTTTACAGAACCGCAGAAAAAACTCATGAGACCAAACCATTTAAACTCTTTCACAAAAAAAGACGATACCACACTCACTACTATTGTCTTGCCCACCTCAGGCACCTCCCAGAGATGAGGCCAGCTCACCTGAACAGATTTTAGATTAAGTATAAAGAGGAGAAAGCCACTGCTGGGAATCTCATAAGAGTATACACGCCCATGCTTCGTGCTGTTTCTATTGTCAGGACATAGGTACTGTCCCCTGCTTTGTTCTCAACTACAGTTTTGCTATTCCCAGAAGAATTCCTGCCTTGCTTTGACCCAGTTCATCCATGATAAAGGATTAGCAGACTCTGAGTATCCAATCCTGGCTTTGACCCTGGATGTCCCAAGACCACGACCTCGTCAGATCCCAAGTTTCCCTGTCACAACTTTGACCTGGTATGTACCTGACCTTGATCCCGACCACAATCACAAAGATTTCTCTGATGCCGACATGGTTTGACCCACAACACCAATCTTGCTGTCCGTCATTGCAACTTGTCTCCGAGTCTAATTTGTAAGAATTATGTTGTCAGTATTACAATGAGTCTTGAAAATAAACATGTACTTGCAGTGGGCAGCAGGTAGTGTGTAGTGTTTAGAGTTTCTGCCATTGGTTTGAGTCTGCAGGTTCAAATCCCACCTCATGCTTTAGTACCCTTGAGCATAGTACTTACCCTGAACTGATACAGTGACAACTACCCTGCTGCACCAACAGGTCAATCATTGCAGTACTGGGGCGGTGGAATGAAGGGGGACAGAGAAGCAATGTTCATCTCACACTGTTTATTTGCACACAGCAAAATAATGCTCCTAATCTGAGAATACCGTTTCCTCCAAAACCACAACCTCAAGCCAAACTTCCCCACCTGTTCAGAACCCCTCCAAAACACGGTCACCCCATCACTTCCCCCAGAAGTGCCCCCACTGGTTGCAGACTTAAATTTCACATTTTTCCCATAATGCAACTATTTTCAATATACAAATCTTCCCGCCTAAACACAGCAACGCGCGTCGTTACAGTACTTTAACACTGTAAGTGACTTTGGAGAAAACAGTCCACTAAAATGAATGAATGTCCATCTTAAACACCTTTAATTTGGATATCCATAGCAGTTTACAGCCAGTCGTTTATAAAATAATATGCTTACTTACAATACATTTTGTTCAGCTGGTCTTTCCTCCTCCCTGAACCTGAATTCTAAGCAGAAATTTGGAGGGAACACCTACTTATCAGAACATGTCAGTATTATTTGCTCGAATTGTTTATTGTAGCGTGTGTGTGTAGCGCTCACAACGCGATCCACGATGATGGAGGTCATCCACTTTACCTCAGGCTCAGATACACAACACCTTTACATTATAACCAGACCACTGTGGGTTAAAGGACATTTATCGGCTAAAGACAGATATAAAATTGGAGATAGCTGAGTATAAAATATCGTGCAGTCGTGAGTGAAATCTGCTGAAGAATGAAGGACGTGTGTGTGTGTCATAATGATGTGGAAACACCTGTGAATGTCAGTAGATCCGTTCCGGACCGTCGCTGTTGAGCAGCGCGGTCACGTCCTGTTTCGCTCTTCATCGACTGGACACAGAAATCAATGCTGTGGAAGGAAATGGGCGGTAAAGAGACGAGCTCTTCGAATCCATTCCCCCGGGGTGGATCTCACTGTGAAAGAAACCCGCAAAAACCCCGCAAAATCTTGAACAACAGCACATGATGGAACGCGCACAGGCACGAGGCGAGCAGCTCCGCAGCACGCGGCATCGCAACAGTAAAATACACTCCCGTATTTTGGAACGTTCATCAAACATGTCCTTACGGCTTCATTTACCTTCCCTTCATTCCGACACTGGCGATTTGAAAAGAGCAGATCCGCCGTGATCCGTCGCACGACCGCGTCCACCATCGGCATCATCATCTCGTCTCGAGCTCGCAGCGCTCCGAACGTCAAACGCGTAAATATGAATATGATTATGAGGATGAGAATGATGTACCCGGTGCGGGAACGCGCGCAATCCCCGTGTGTGGAGCCCCCCCTTCAGAGGGCCGCCCCAGATGACGCCTCTTCTCCTCTCACCTGTGCGCGCGGCCCCGAGTACCGCTCCGCTCCGCCGCGCCGCGCCGCGCCGCTACACCTCCTAGTCCTACTGCGGTGAGCGTGGAGCTCGAAGCGCGCGGCAACTGAGGATCACACAGCATCGTAGCGAATCGCAGCCACATGATCACCACGATGATGATGGATATCTGCATTCCACACCAACATGCCCCAAGCCCTGGTGTTTCTTGTATTATGCAGTATATTTGAACGAACCTTTCTCATCTGGTAACTTTGTCCCAGGTGACCAGCCAGACAACTTTACAGTCAGTGGTTAATCGATTTATACAGCAGGGTACTCTTACTGTGTCAAGTCAGAGTAAATGTGCTGATCCAGGGTACTGGAGAAGGAGGGGGAACTAGTCTTAAAAGCCACTGTACAAAGACTGAAGTATCAGGTCAGGAAATAGTACAGAAACAATCAGGCCAAATAGTTGATGTTGACAGCATGGAAGGTTCCTCTGACAGGCACTAACATTGGAACTAAAATAACACTTCATTAAGACACTGCTAAAAAATATGTTCCTGAGCCAGAAAAGGTTGCATGTTTGTACAAAATTGGTCAAAGTTTTAGTCTTATCTTTTGGCAATCTCCTTGAAAACCAAGCCTAACATATCAGAAGTGCTTTAATGCAGGTTGAAGACCCATACGTTCAAAATCACTTGAACATAACACATTTGTATGCACAGTTTCTACCCCCTTTCCCTCATTTATGTTACTATTATTTGATTTCATCTGGTTGGTTTATTCCTCAGTCCCCGGACTGGAAGTATGGACATGGGTTCAGACCTTGCTTATTCTGTGTGAAATTGCATATTCTCTCCACATTCATGTGCACTTCCTCCCACAGTTCGAAGGCATGTGATTTAGTTGAATTGGTGACTTTAAATTGCCCGTAGTGTGTGTGAGAGAGAGATTGTCTTGGACTGGCATCCTACATAATTTTATCATAAGGCATTTTCTGAGAGTTTATAGCTTGTCATTTGAATTTTATAGTACAAATAACATTTGCTCACAAGTCTGAATTCCCATTAAAAAAAGACCCTATTTTAGCCAACAATGTGCAGTTTCCACATTCCCGTTGAACATTAACACATCTTTGTCAGGATTTTGATGGAAATATTTTCAGTTCAATGAATAACTACTCACAGGCCAACTAATCCCAAAACAATCCAAATAAGTATTTTTGGATCATAAATCAAGCTTTAATTCTCTACCATTTTAACAAATGGAGCAAAGTGCAATACAGTACAATCTGCCATCAGCCATACTCAACCCAGTTTGTGGGTGATGTACATTTCACAGGTAAGGTCCCCAGCCTAAGTACATCTGACAAAGGAGGTTTTCATCTGTTGCTTCCTGAATGAGGTAGTGAACATGGCCCTCAATAGAGAGGGGCAAACCCATCACCTTGTTCCTGTTCTTTATCACCCCCTGCAGACGCTGCTCAATGTCCAGTACGTGGGTTTTTGCCTGGAGGAGAAGAGTTCACAAAACATAAATGGAAAATATCAGAAACTGAAAAATCCTCTGAATAACTCCTGAAGGATCATTTTGGATATTTATCAATAAATTCCACAAATCTTCCAGCCACTGCTATAATACCAAAAAAAATACTGTTATACAGGTGGTCCCTGATTTACGATGGGGTTACGTTCCGCAAACCCAACATAAGTCGAAAATATCGTATGTAAGTCGAAAATTTGTTTAATACGCCTAACACACACCTCTGCAAGACAGACTGGGAGATGCAGATCGCTGCTGCCCAGCATCGCAAGAGTATCACTCCACATATCTCTTGCCAGGTTAAAAAAAAAAAAAAATCAAAATTCAAAGTAAAGTTTCTACTGAATCTCTACCACCAGCCCACCATCATAAAGTCGAAAAAAATCATAAGTCGAACCACCATAAATCGGGGACCACCTGTGTGAGGAATGGTTCTTAAATCACATTAACAAAACATACATAAAGAGCTGACCAGCCCACTGCTAGTGGATTTTTACATGAATGTTAGACATTTTTTCACTGGTAAACTGCAAGTGCAGTAAAAAGAGGACAGGAGAGCCTTTGGCAGCGCTACCTTCTCATTGACAATCTCCCCGGACTCATTGGCCTGAATTTTAGATGTGCCTTTGACTGGCTTGCTCCACTCCACCAAGGGGTCATGCAGGAACGTCTTCAAAACACTGAAAAAAACCATTAAGAGCCCATGTTTAATTCTGGGTCCCAATGAAAATAACTATGCTCTAAGAACTGGTTCAACATCAGTGATAACTGACAGTAGTTAGTGCAGGGTGAGGCTGGACTTAACAGAAGGATGTATATTTTATATTATATATTATACACCTCATGAGAGGCTCTCGCTGGTCCCTCATCAGTCGAAGTGTGACCTCACAGGCCTGTCTGAAGAGTCCCTCTGTGCCCATAGGGCCCATGGCATATACCATGTTAGGGGTTAGCCGGAATGGGACAACCTCTGGTACATCAAATGTTTCTCCCTGTATCAGAACAGATAAACACAAAATGGAATAAGAAAAATGCCACATGGTTACTGTGTAAATGCCATGAACCCCTCTACTTCCTGTTCTTAATGGCCATATCAACAAACAAGCATACAAACAAGCAAATAAAACACTGATATGTAACCTGCTGTTTCAAAGAACATGGACTAATTCAGGATACAACTGCTCTTGTACCCATAAGAAGAAAAACAGTGGTGTTAAATAAGAAACTCAGTAAGACACATTGCACACATGCCACAGAACTATAATCAACTCTGCACTAAAGGAGAAAAAGAATAAATCCCATCATGCAATGAAGAGAATGATTTGACTGACTTCACCCTGACAAGAAACAAATATTCTTACGCTGAGCTTCTGTCTGTGCTCACCTTATTGAAAAGGCAATTGAAGTCCACATGCACACACTCTCCAGTAAGGGAGTCAAACAGGATGTTCTCACCATGGCGATCACCAAGGCCCAGGATATAGCCCACCATAGACATGACGGCCGTGGAGCGGCAGTAGGCCGACCTACTGCTGTACCTGCCAATGATAATCGCAGAGATCTCCTGACTTCAGCAATCACTGATCAACAATTATGAAATGACTCTCTCAGTTTTCACTTTGTATTTTTCAATCTGCCTTCCTCAAATTTTCACCAGTTTCTGAAAACCTGAAATATAACTTAAAACATTCTGAGGCAAATGACATTAAATTTCATTTAGTCCTCTTTTTTGTAAAATTCATTTTTTTTTTTTTTTTTTAAAGATTTAGCTAATTTCCTTTTTGTATGGTATAATGCTATCCTATTTTTGTGATCCACACCAGCCACTTAAACTGCTGAGTTGCCCCATACCAAGTAAGCAGTAATCAGTAAGCTGACACTCTTGAGGAAAACATTCAGTGACAGGTCCGCTGCAGACTGGGCAAACGCCAAGTACCATGAGGTGGGATCAGGGAAAGTCCTTAGGAACCACTCATGGAAGACAGGAGGATGTCGTGCACAAAGAACCTCCTTGTACAGTTTGAGCTTCTCCTGGAGCAAGGCTGTCTTTGGCAAGATGCACTTCCGCAGCTCTTTCCCAGTCATGTGTATCCCTGTAGAAAGGAGGAGTTGCATCAACGAGTCTTCTCTGCTCAAAGGAGACGAGGAACAAGGGATACATATGCACATACCAGCCCACACTAAACCAGAGGTAACTGTACTAACACTGGACATGCTGAACAGTCATACTTTAGTAAGCATTGTGATTTTTTTTCCCCCACATAAGACCCTAAGTGGAGAACCCAGTAGATGGCACAAACATACCCCTCTCCTTGTACAGCTTTGTGAGGATGTGCCTCAAGCCAGCTGTGTTGTCCACCCATTCAATGATGCCGCACTCCTCGTTGAGTGGGATCACAGCATACGTCCGGATGTGCAGCTCCCTCCTTCTGGACTCAGCATCCTTCCTGAGGCACTGAGTAACGGCAAGGACAGCGTGTGTGTCACTCTTGGTTCAGCATCACAGCACGGCTGCCAAATAATAAGCTGACTGCAAAAAAATCTTTGATCCTGTACTTTTTCTCCAAGTTTAGATTGTTAGAAGGTGCACTACAGAGACATGTGAGTATATCAGCTAAACTAGGGAAATTATTAGTGCAAAAACACCATTCGACCAAGTGCTCTGGGCGGTGTAAATCTGCATATACCGAAGACCACCAAGACCAAGGCTGAGGTCCGTCTTTTAACTGTTGAGTTGTGTGTGTGCTTGAAATTTGACCAATTTACAATTTTTATCTGTCAGAAATATGGTCTCTTTCATCTGATTGCCACAGGGCTTCACAACATCCTCCACACTACCTAGGCCTCTACTTCAGTTTCATTGAATTTTACATATTTCATTCACATTTTGTGACAGGTTAAATGTGGAAGCAATACAAATTAATGGGTCAGGCTACAATAAAGACCAAACAGTATCAAATGAAGAATTCAGGAGTTACACACACACACACACACACACACACACACACACACACACACACACACACACACACACACACACAAAGTGGTATCATTTCAGGTGAATGGAGGTCTTCAGACAAATTCCAAAAAAGAGTGTAAAACTTGTGATAATGATTAAGCAGGAAGTCTATTAAAAGATGAAACACATTAGGTGATCATCTGTGTTTTATAATTGCTTTCTAAACAGTTATAATGGGCTACCCAATTTTGGATGGGAACACCAACAACAGAAAGCTGTTAAACACAACTCAAAGGTAAAGTCATAGGTAGACTTTTTTGTAGAACCTTGTTGATGAGGGAGTTGAACTCCATGAGCCGGCAGTCTTTCCTTAGGTCATCTTTGGGTTTGCACATCATGGTGTAGGACTTCCCATCTGAACCACGCAGTGAAATCTTCTTGGGCTTCTGAAGAGAGGCCAGGATCTCGATCTGAAAGGCCCGTGAGGAAAGAACACACCTTAACACCAATCCGCCTTCTATAAGAAAGACAATGCAGTCTGCAGCACAATAAAAAGCTAACAGGAAAAAAATCTTTACAATCTAACATGTACAGTAATCTGCATGTAACCCTTGTAAACCCACCATTTCCTTTCACCCTCATCTACAGATTCATCCCAGTATAAGTATTGCTGACTCTATGGAATACATCATGTCATTTATCAGGCAAACTTTAAATAAGGAAATGATAGTAGTTTCTTGACAAACAGGCATCCTGTCCTGGGTGTGTCCCCTTCCCCTCCAGCCTCGTACCCTGTGTTGTCGGGTTGGGTGCCGGTTCGCCACAACCCTGCTTGGGACAAGCGGTTTCCACCAGTGTGTGTATATGTGTGTGTGTAGTAGTTTCTATAGGTGAAGCATGTGGCACAATTGGTATTGCTACGTTCTGACATGAGTCCAATGCCAACTCTAGGCATGACTGCCCCTGCGATGGAATGGCATCCTGTCCAGGGTGTAGTTTCTATGAATACTTGAGAGCCAAAAGACCAACACAAGCTCTCAATCTACAGTAGTCTTGGTACACATGTTCCAGCTGGAAAGATGGAGCTCACACTGTCATCAAAGCCAGCCAAGTAGACCCAGTGTCCGGGGAATGCATCATGACTGGGGTTGGCCCCGCCAGTGGAGGGCAGTGTGGGGATGAGCACAGACTGGCGGGGGATCAGGATCTGGCTGAAGGTGGTTTCCTGCACCAACCGTTTCAGCAACTTGAAGTGGATGCCCATGCTAAGCGTGGTGCTGCTCCCATCCACCTGAAGCAATGAAAGTAAGCTGCATGTTATCATAGCCAGCCAATAACGTCTGAAATTCCCTTTGCAAACTCTACTTCAGCTAGCCGAGAAACTACCATTGTACATTAGCTGCCAGAATGCAGAAGGAAGTATTGTGGTTCCCTTTATACTATGATCGGACTTGCTATGATGCAGAAACTGAGGTCATCTTGTTCTCCCTGCATCTCCAGGCCTAATGAACATTCTTGCAGTATGTGTTACCGGTCTGTTGCAGAGCTCCAGCAGGTTATCAGTCAGCCTGGTGGCATCACCAATGAATTTCCCCAGTGTCTCTTTCAGGCTGATGGCCTTGTTAAGGATCTCTTTGCATCGGTTGGCACGAGTGGGATAGGAAGACTGCAGCAAGAAACAACTTCACTTTACGGTCTGAAGAGTACATAAACAGGCAAATGCTTCCCCCCCTCATTCCCTTAACACTGAAACACATTGCACAGTACTACGTATCTTTTATGAATCTATAAAAAGCACATTTAAATTTACTTACGAAACACTAAATACTGATTACATTTAACAGCTTACTGAATACTTACAAAAATTTAACAGCTTAATGTGTGTGTTTTAAAACACCAAAGTAAAATAAGGGCGGTTTCAGAGAGAAGGGTTCCTGGACATATGGTCCTGACCTTGGACACTGCTGTCATCATCCACATGGCCTGCTGCGGGTAGGCAAGGAAGACCTTGGCGATAATCTGCAGCAGTACAGCAAAAACTTCATCATTGGAATGGCACATTCGGGAGATGAGCTGGGAGAAGGCGGTGAGGAACTGGTATGGGGAAAGATTGCTGGTGTGCTCTATGATGGCTGCATTGATCTTCGACAAATCGGAGCGCATCTGGAGCCGATCCGCACGCCCAGCTGTGCAACAGACAAGACGGCTTAAAGGACAAGCGGGCAGATTTCCACTGCAGAGTTCCTTGACATCTCCATACTTGTGCATACTGGAAAGGTAACACCTTAGTAGGATAAGAGGGTAACTTCCACTGTAATTATTTCAGTTACAGTTTATCCTTACATGACCTTACTAATGATTATGATTTTCACATATTTCAATAACATACTCATGGCTTGTGATCCTTCTTGTTAAGAAAGTTTTTTACTTCAGAACTATAATATGAATAGTTTTGAATTTATTCACTTCAAGATTACAAAAAAAAGCCATATATGGATATACACAGTACTTGTGTCATTACCTTTCTCCCACTCAAAAACTTTGGCGCCAAAATCAAGCCAGAGCGAGAGCATTCGGGGCATGGCCTGGTAGATATACTGGTTCCCAAACTGCAGAGCTCTGTTTGCGTTGGGGTAGAGAAGGTCATTAATGGCAAAGCAGACAGGTGGAGTTCTTTCCAATAAATACAGGAATTGGTGCAGTAGCTAAAGACCTGGACTTATAACCTCAAGTTTACCCTGTTGTTTGCATTTGCAGTAGTGAGATCAGGGTAAAGAAGTTTAGCCTGAACTTCACAAATAAAAATACTCAGCTACCTAAATGGATCAAAAAATATAAGTTGCCCAGGATAAAGACACCTAATAAATTAACTAACAACAACTGTTAAAGTGTAGCTAGTGTCAGAAGAAGAAAAGGTTTGTAAAGCAGTCTCACTTTCCAAAAAATGTGACAATATAACGAATCAGATTGCCCTGCTTCTCCAATTTGTTATCGGTGACCATTGGCATTAGCTTGTCATAATATTTGGCAAGGTAGAAATTCCCATCTTCCCACTCTGGCAGCAGTGTGGTGACATCCTAAAGCAGGAAATAAAAAAGAAATGAGATACTTTTCCTATTTGAGCAAAAGTGGACAATTCTTAAATAGGAAAGAAAAAAAAAAAAGAAAAACTAAAAATCATTTCGGGTTAGGAATTCATGATATGTAGGTTTTTGTTGCAGCCTTGACTGTGACTGACAAAAATTCCCAATTCAACTCATTAACTGTAATACATTAGAGAATATTACAAAGAAACACTAGTAAGATTTTTCAAAGTTTCTGCTTGCCCACAAGAGAATTATCCATTTTGTACACTGGCTTTACTGTACACTGGCTCCTCAACCTTACAAACACAAGAGGGATAGAAGACTGTTTATAACTTGTCTACAATTCCAAATGAACTCACCTCTAAGTCACAATCAGTTAAAGCTTAACAATAAAGATCTACCTCAATTTATTCATGAGGTAGATTCTTACATTCTACAAAATCTTCAGCTATAACCATAATAAAGAGTACTCTGTAAGGTTTCTTATGAATTAATTTGAGAAATTTTATAAATAAAGTGAAAATAATATGTCATTTTTTTAAAAATAAATATTTCTGAAGGAAATGTATCTTTCACAATTCACAACTTCAGTATTTGTAAGCTGAAAAGCATGTGTAATTTGAATTGTGAAATGTACTCAATGCAAACAACATGCACCGTGGATCTCACCCCAGCTTTAGGTAGTTTCCCCGTGCTAACAGTGGCCCAAACGGTGCTACTTCTGTCTGAAACTTGGAAATACAAGATGGCCATAGTGCTTCAAGGGTAAGTAGATTAGTAACCGAAATGTATTCTAAGTAGTATGTTCTGGTCAAAACATGTCCTGACACTGCAGTTCCAGCTCTTCGTTCGATATCAGGGATAAACTTCCAGAGACCAGAAACAATCAAATTACCCTCAGTCAATTACAATATCTGACAATAAGTTTTCCATATGTTTGGCTGCTGAGAATTGCTTTAAAAAGAGAGCAAGCTCATTATTCCTCAAAGATGAATTCTCACTGTTACCTTGTACACCTTCATGATGGCATTGCTTTCGAAGTTGGCCGTCTCCTCCATGAAACGGCCCACAAGCAGCATGGCCTTGCCTTTGATTTGGATACTTTTGGAATCTGTCAGTGGCTGATCCTCGGGAAAGCACTGTTGGACACCTTTCTGGAGGACGATCAACGCCTGATGAACATCGCCCTGAGGTGGGACACAAACCACATCTAAACACTGGGAACGGGCTCTCCAGTCCTGCTCCTGGCCCTGGCCAGTGGGTCTGTGTGTCGGTATTTTTGATGAAGCTGTTAGGGCTGAAAAAGTCACACACTACAACATTCTTATAAGATTATTATGCAGTGCTCTGTTTGCCCCACCTTAGACCACAGCCATTTGGCCTTCTCCACGAAGAGCTCTGGCAGCCGAGAGTTTTCGCCATTGAGCAGAGCATTGTAGGCTGTCTGGTGATGGCCAGCACGCCGGGCCACCCTGGTACTCTGCAGCCAACACTGACCCACCAGCTCCTCACTTGCAGGCCTGCAGAACATTCACATTTGCTCTAAATGCCATTTTAAGACAATGAGCTTAAACACTAGGCAGTGCTGCTGGACTTGTGAAGGTTCTCAGGTTCACCATCCACCCAACAAATTACTCTGTAAAGTGTGAAAGATTACTAGTAGTATAATTTTAATTGCAATTATAACTGATTAATTCAAAATGAGAGAGAGAGACAGACAGACCTATTAAAGTAGGAGACTGCTTTATCAAAAAGAACTAAGGCCAGTTAGTTTCAAGAACTTGGATAGTTTCAGCCTCTTCACCCACGCCACACAAAAGTGTAAAAATGACAGATATATTCCACTAGTACCACTTGCAGAGGCTGACGATGGCCCGCCTCAGCGCCAGAATAGGTTCTTTGGCTCGGAATGAATTCTGGGTCATCTCCAACCGGAGATGCCAGTTAAGCATAGGATCTGGCTCCTTGGGGTGTCCATCCTTGTGCCACTGCCTCTGCAGCTCAGTGAATGCATGTTCTAGCTCAGAGAGCATGTGAAGCCTACAAATACCAGAGAAAAAATTGTGTTTAGCGCTGCCCACTCTGGAAAGACTCCACCCCCTCGTTACCCACTTCACATGTGAGCTCTGAAGCATAGTAAAACAGTACCTGTTACAGATCTCCTATGCTGAAATCTGATGCTGTTAGCTAGAGCATGTGATAGTCTTCAAAGCTCGCAACTGTTTAACTTGAGTCATTTTACCAGGTGCTCCAGGATGAAACTGGACTGCACTCTGAAATTTACCACATCTAACTATACATGATCTTTTCATTACAAAATTAATTTCTAAACCCTTACGCTACCTACCATAAAATTAAGTTGTATGCAAATAGGAAAAAAACAAATGCCCCTACTGCAAGTCTCAGACAAAATAAGACATGGAGGATTGAGTGAATTTATGGTAACTTCAGAGACATTACCTTACAATGTACTCGTATCCTCTCTGATATGTTCCCCATTCGAAACTGGCTGCAGACAAAGGAACCACTTGCTCCTTTCTAACCAATTTCAATTTTTCATAGAAAGTTTCTGCATCTTGTTTCTTGGCTGCAAGCAGCATCTGACCAAGTCTTTCACTCCATGTGCTCGACTTTTGGTCTATTACCAACGGAAACAAAAGAAAACTTCTTATTATTGCTAACAAATCATGTCCATCTCTGATCACAACACATTGTGTTTCTATAAATAAAGGGCTTCTAACTTAAGACATGTTATTTGGTGATGACCAGTATGTAAAAAAAACAAGATGGGACACTGATTTTTCTCTGCATACAATATTTTATGTTTTTATAATAAGGTGTAAAAGTTTCATTTTGGCTAAACAAAATCAAATTGTGGTGCTGGGGGGTGTGTATCATGTACTGCATGGGTTTGTTTCAATGCTATTTTAGGACGGTCAGCTTTAAATGTGAGTGTTTAAATCATGGCTCATTTTGATGGGTCTCCTGACCACCATAGCACTACTTAGAAAAGCAGTCTGCACTGTATTCATATCGCTCACCTGTAGCTACGTAATCCTCCAACAGATCCCAGCGTGTTAGCTTCCAGGCAGCCTCAACCCTGTATGTGTTTAACTCTGATTTCCACTGTGGCCTTCAAAAGAATACAGACAAAACAAACAGTTTAGATACTTTTAAGAAAAAGGGCTGTCTCTGACATCTGGAACAGAAAAAACTTTTGATGAAAGCAGTAAACTGAAATTTTGATGAAGCTTTGCTAAAACCAAATATGCACGCACATTCTCAAGCACAGAGTGACATTAAAGGCACAGTACCGGCTGGCAAGTACTCCGTTGACTTGGGATATTACAGTAGAGAGCTGTCCAAGCCCTAGAACAGACTTCAGCACTCCGTGATAATGAGCTATCTAAGGAAAAAAAAAACAAGGAAAGGAGCAAAGACTTCATTTGTACTATCAACTGGATGGAAACCAAAAGTGAGACAAGAAGAAGTAACAGCAGGTATGTTACTACTTGGGTTAAAACAGAACTGAACAAATAGCTTTGTATAAGGAAAACTGAGTCTGACTCCCTGAGATTAACTACTAAATTGACAGGAGGGGACAGCTCCTGCCTGATCAGACTCCAGCTGGATGGCACGGTCATAGCAGGCAGTAGCATCGCGCAGCAAGCCGATGCTCTCGTGTTCCAGGATCTGCTCCCGCAGCGAAGGTTCCTCTTTCCGCAGGGCGTTGACCCCACGTACGCCGTCAGGTTCATGCATGGCCACATACAATGTCTATTGGAGGGAAGGTGCATTTCCATGCTCAGCCAATCAGCCAGCGAAAACCACACAAGTTGCATTGTTTGACAAAAGGCAATCATTTCAAATCCCAGCAAGACTTAACCCTGACGTACTACAGCCTCTTTGACTATAATCTATTGTCCCTCGGGAAAAGGTATGAGGCCAACTACAACCAACAACAAACTAAATTTAATACTCAGCAAGATCAATGCAAAGGCAGAAGAAATTAAACTCAAATTATTTCTAATTATCTCTTAATTAACTGAGGAATAAACAGGCTGCCTAAATTACAAGGACTATCAATTAAATGAAGTCAGTCAAATTAACTTAAAGCTAAATATAGAGTGGAAACAACAATTTTAAAAGTTCAAACATTTTTTTTCCAAGTTTGGTGAGCCAGAGTATCTCATCACCCCTCCAATGGTTTGAATCTAAAACCTATGAGTTTTACATCAAAATTCAGAACACCACAGCCCGCCACATTTCAAAAATCCTCTATAATAACATGCTCTTACCTGCAGGAAGGTGACATGGTCCTGTATGTTTTGCTTTTTCTCAATAATGAAAAACTCAAAGTGCATAATAGCACGGGTATAAGCTTTGGACCGAAATGATGCCTTGGCCAGAACATCCTGGGGAATGCGGTTGAGGAACGACACAACACTCTGGTACTCACTGTCCTCCATACCTATAAACGAGAAAAAGTGGAGAATGGAGTTGTAACCTAATTTCAAGGGATACACCCAAACTTACAGAAATGAGAATTTTACTATGGTTCAAGGTGCCACAGTGGACCACTCAGAGTAGTCACTTTATACTTGTCCTGACATCACAATAAAAATAACTATTTCGCAATACTAAATCTCTTAAAAGTTCTTCGGTGCGGACAAATCAGCAAAATAAGGAAATAATTCTTTCATGTTCACAAAATCACCTGTCCACACAGAAAGCTAGATGCAATTCCATTTATTTACTATCACCATCAAAGCATGAAAGAACAAAAGATATTATTCTATTACTCAGAAACAAGGGGGCCACAGAGAAGGAACACTCACAAGTGGAGGAGCGAGAATCCGACTTGGTTGCACTGAGGGTATGCAACTTGTGTCGGGACCACTGGGTGAGATGGTCCACCATGGAGAAGACTGTTTGCGTGCTCAGCTGGCTCAGCCCAGACATGCTGTCTTGCAAGGGGGTTGCCCGAAAGTCATCCTCTTGCAGTACTGCCATTATCTCTTCGTTGACCTGCAGAAGACGACCACAGGAAAAGCATGCTAGTAAAAAGTGGAAAACACAACTATAGCACACACTAAACCAGTGTTAAAAAGTGCTACGGCACACTTTGAAAAGGAGCGAAATTGTACACTGTATATTGTCTTCTGCCCTCAGTTCTGTATTTGCAAATTTACCTTTCTCAAACAGAGTCTGTTACAGCTTGTAAATTTAAGGCATAAATTAAAATATGCGCAACTAGCACTGAGATGTTTCATTGCTCCGAGATCATCGCTTTGGAGAAAAACTAAATGAATAAATGTAAATGTAAACTGTGGATCCTGAACTGTACCTTTTTCTGCTCCTCCTGATTGCAGCCCAGAAGCACATAGACCAGGATATGGGGCAGGAGGTATATGGTTACCTTGTAGTCATGTTTTATTATGAAACTGCAGCAGTTGAAGACCTTACTAGCAAACTCATGCCTAACCTGCAAAGTAAACAAGATCTATCAGGATACAGTTAAAGGCCAAGAGCAAAACAAAAAACTGAAAAACAAAAAACTCATCAAGTTAATTATGAAGTGACTTACTTTGCTTATGAGATATCCAGCCCAGGTTGCTGACCACTCTGCAAACTTGCTTCCACGACTGCTAAGGTAGATGGGTTTCTTCAGATTAGACCAGTTCTGCACTTTTTGAGAGCTTTTGTACCTTAAGGTGAAAAATCCATGGAAAACATATCTCAAGTGGCTACCCTCATCCACAGGACAGGAAGAATACAGAGTAACACTGAACTGAGAGACACTTGAGACCAACTAACCTACTGCTCAAGTGTGGTTCCAGGATTTCTTGCACCTGCTCAGGGAACCGCCTCCAAAGCCGCCGGCCTGGAGAGTCAGTGCGGCTCTCACAACACTCATAAACAGAGAGCAGCTCCTTCAGGGGTGGAATGGTGAAAGAGAAAGCAACAATGTGTGCCAATAGTCCTGTAAGCACTTACAACACTGAAACAACAGGTTTGATGTCTTCAGAAGACTGAAGATGGTAAAACAGATTACCATCCTGAATGGATTTCTGAAAAACAAATGTCCAGTTGTAAATTCCTCTTCCACCATGAAGCACAGAAGACTATGTCAATATAAAAGCATGACTCTAGGGGACACTAGGGAGCTAGATAGGCTAATACTTACCTGCATGGCATAGGCTGCTGAGTCCTGTGCCCTCACATTGTCAGCGTAGGCCAGGAATGTCCTGGTTAGCTGAGTCAGTAGCTCATAAGCAAAGTTAGGGTCCTCCACCCCACTCTGTTAAAACAAAGGACAATAACTGAAAAAGCACACTAAAAAATCAAAGTTACTGTGTACTGAAAAAGCAAGTATTGCAAACTAAAAAACTAATTTAAAAAACTCATGAAGTGATGTTACAAGAGTTTATGCACATAGCAAAACAAAGGCATCTTATGGTCTCAGAAGTAAGATGCCATCTTACCACAAAGGTGGAACCCTTGCCCTGGGTGTCCGTGGTGGACAGGTCCAGCCGGCCAGGGTCGATGGCTCCCAGCTCTCCCAGACACTCTCCACATAACAGCCTTGCTTCCGGGTTTGTGTCCTGACAGCCCTTCAGGAGCACCATCACCAGCTGGGAGATGACCGGCTCCACTGTCTCACTGTCCATCACGTGCTTCAGCAGCTTGTCCTGTTGGGAACATGCCATTAACAAAAGGGTGTCAAAACTGAGGGCTGTCCTACTTTCATATCACATCTGACTGTCTGTCGCTCCATTTAGCCAACAGCATGCAAGTGAAGACCTATCCATTCTTAAATTTTCTTTTAATGTTCAACCATGTGATTATCAGATAGATTCTCCAGTCTTCTTACCTGATGAAATCATAGCAGCTCAGAATTTATGAAGACCACAGAGGTGTTCAATCTACCAGGATAGATGAGTGAAGAGCTATATCTTCTGCAGACTAATTGAATAGCAACTAACAATGCCAAAGGCACTGGATCACCTTAAAAGAAGAGCTGCTGTGTAGTGATTGGACAAGGTGCCCATTCATACATAAGAAGACTCAGTGACAACTGCACATGCATGCCCTCTCACCTGGTTCTTGTACATCATTTCCTTGAGGCTGGTGAGGGCGTGGATACGGACATCCACATTTTCATGCTGGATGGCCCTCATGGAAAGCTGGAGTGCTGCTGGCAGGTCTGTGCTCTTGGACGTTTGCTGTGGTGGGAAATGTCCTCATTGTTAAATCCCAGTCATTCTATGAGCAACTTTACTGGGAGAAGTCTAAAAACTACTCTTCTAGCCTTCAAACCACTAGCCATCTAACTGTACTGACCTTCCTGTAATCTTGTAAAACCTTGTGGATCTCCTTCAGTTCAGGGTGTTCAGGTAAGAAGTAGATTTCATGGAGGAAATCCTGAACTTCATCCCTTGGTACAAAAGTCCACATGAAAGTAATCAGGAATGATCAATCAGCGATCAGTGCCATCCTTGAGCAGTCCTACACCTCACACACCTGTTCTCCACAATAAGGTAGTGCATGATAACTGCCGTCTCTTTGGGTTGAACAGGGATAAGCGGAAGCAGGGCCACAATCACATGACTGAGGAGGGGTCCCAGGTAGGCCTTGTCCAGGCACTGCACAAAGCAATCCCAAGTTCTTGGAAAAAAGATGAAGAAATTAAAGATTTAATTTTAGAAGACTCAAGTCTGTGAAAGAGCACAGAGGTGCTACAGTGGCAGCTCACTTGCAGCATAACTCTGGGAAGTCATCTTTGCATCTGAGGCCAGTGCGGAGCGTGGTCATCATCTTCACCCTGACTGAGCTGATGTACTTGGGGCCCATAAGCTTCATCAGTGCCAACAGGCTGTCCAGGGCCTACATGAGAAGGGTTAAGAGTAGATTAAGGGCAACAAAGCCAGGTTGGGCACAAGGTTTGTACCCCAACAAGAGGGCCCCTGCAACCAGTACTCACCATCCTCTTCTTGTCCTTTTCACCCACATTGGAGCTCAGCAGCTGCATGTTGAAGAAGGCCAGGATGCCAAGCAACTTGGGCTGCAAGTAGTCAGCCTGGAAGGAAACACAAGAAAAACCAGATGCTGAAATAGAAACATCTAAAACATATTGCTTGTCACTGTGCATATCCCTCACTGAGGATGCTCAGTTACCTTCTTATCTAGTATTGGACCAACAATTTACATAGTTGGGACAGGAAGTTTGTTTCTAATTCGAAAGGTGCTTTTACAAGATTGCAATTAACATGGAAAACATACTCTTCGGCCCACTTATTAACAGGTTAGGTTCTGTAAAAACCTCAAACTACAATAAAATTTAAAAAATTCTCATTAAATCTCTTCCATCCATTACCAAAAAACTGATTAATCCCAAAAACATGTATAGTTTTCCTCATCTGATCTTTTTGACCAGACTAAATTCAGAAATTTCAGATAAGAGCTGTAAACAGCATAAAATCTTCTTGAAATATTTGGAATGAAGGGGATCTGGCAATCCTTTTGTGATTCTCTTCTATTTGAGTGTATTTTGCTGCTAAATAAAGACATCCTGGAAAGGAAAATAAAGGCAATTTCTTGGTTTATTTTAAACCGGGGGTGCGGTGGCGCAGTGGGTTGGACCGGGTCCTGCTCTCCAGTGGGTCTGGGGTTCAAGTCCCGCTTGGGGTGCCGTCCTGGGTGTGTCCCCTCCCCCTCCGGCCCTCCGCCCTGTGTTGCCGGGTGGGCTCCGGTTCCCCGCGACCCCGTATGGGACAAGCGGTTCAGAAAATGTGTGTGTGTGTGTGTGTGTGTGTATTTTAAACAGCACTTTCAATCTGCAACAGAAATAAAAAAAAAACTGAATGATGAACATGCTGCTGAAAATAAACTGTGAAATATTTGTATTTCCAAAAATTAATCGCGTGAATGTTCACAACCTACAGTATCTCTGCAGCGCAAGATACCCGCTAAACTATTGAGACCATACCGACATCGAGTTTCAAAATTTCTACTTTGCTTCAGTAGCCTAGCCCTGTTTGCTTAAGTTGAAGGCACCCTGTCAACCATTTCACAACCCTGAAATGCCTTACCATTCGCTCAGATGTAGTGATGTCACTGGGCCCTTGGTAGGGGTCATCACTGGAAGCAAAGGAAGCCAGGATTGCCAGACCATTGAAGACCTGCTGGTAGTGCTCACCTAGGCGGAGTAGGAGCTCATTGTGCAGCCCCTGGAAGTCCTGCCTCAGGAGGCTGCCCAACTCAATCTCCGTCTCACTCTGTAAGGAACCAGAGAGAATTCACTGTTAGCAGGACAACAGGGGTGTGTGCAGTTAGGCACGCTCTGCAGAGGCTACCTTACCTTGAGATAATGAAAAGCCCTCTCCAGCTCATCCTTAGTGCAGGAGCAAACCAGATGGGAGAAAATGTACTTGAAATTATTAATGAGGATTTCTCTCCGGTTGGCGTTGAGCTGCTTGGCGATGGTGCGGATGAGTGAGGAGGCTGTGGGGCTGGCCTTGGCAGCAAGGTATGGCAAAAGCACCTGGAGAGTACGCTGTGGACAGAAAGGGTGACTCAGAATTACTGACTGAGAAAGTAGCAGCTACCAGCTTAACACTTCACACACTTTGTTACGTTATGGACTAGGACATGCAATTAAGTATTTTCTTCAAGGACAAAACAACAGAACTCATGTCTAGACCTGAATTAGGAACATTCCTTATCACAACGTTATTTGATGGCCAAATGTAACAAGAAAGGACAATTCTGGGAAAGACGTACCCAAAATACATAAGGAGTTTAGAGTAGAAACAGCTTTAAGACAACAGATGCTTTCAACCAATGTCCATTTCCAACTAACATGTTGGGGGATATGTAATGGTATGAAGAAGAATGGCGCAATTTCCACAAAAACAAAAAGTTCAGGACTTGTATGACAGCATTCCAAGAAGGATAAAACTTGTCCTGCAGGTAAAAGGTGGTCTTATTCCTAACTAGGCCAGTAACTGCATCAACACCAGCCTAAACTTCAGAGGACAGTTTAACTAAAACAGTATTAGCCATAAGACCTCATAGGATGGAGCATGGCCCCCAGATGTGCAATGAGCGGTGTGGTTACAAGCAAGATTTCAGGCCCTGACCAGGCAACAACTGTACTCCATATACAGAAATGAAAATATATACTTGGATTTTAGGAAGTACAAGAAACACAAAAACAAGAAACAGCTCCAAACACTGGCTAGATCTCTAACCAGGAGATCTGGAGAAAGAGGCTGCTTACACTGAGGAAGCGGTTGAGGTCTGGGAAGTCAAAGACATGTGCCACCTGGGACAGGATGTCGAGGGCCAGCTCTCGCTGGCGTGCTGACTCTTCCTGTAGGGTCACACTGCTCTGGTCTGGGGTGCCAGAGAGAGCGATCACATGGCACGAGTGCAGCGACTCCACCAGGAACTGGGAAGCCGCAGGAAGTCATAGGGTTGCTGAAACACTTCTACACACTGACGCTAAGCTTGAGCCATATAGGGTGAGTAATTTACGTGCAGCATTTCAATATTCAGCTCATTCTAGTTTGGATGGAGGGAGTGTGATGTTAAACTCTCAGTTAAGAGGTAAATTGGAAATAAGCTTCAAGACACGATAATTGCTCCTTCTGTGCATCAGTTCATTAAACCAGAAAAAAATGGATGTCTGAGAAAGAGCTGTGGGTAACAAGTAGCAGACCGATTTTTGTACTTGCCACAGTACTACACTCACCTGGCAGACTGGGTTTTTGTACTGACTGAAAAGAGCCTGTGGTTTGAGGCCCCTGGCAGTGGCCAGTGTGCGAATCTCAGTGTACGCTGCGACAGACACCTGGGCGGACTTGGAGAGCAAGAAATGCAACAAGCGGAGTAGTGCAAAGGAGACCAGGTTCCCCTGAGCAACCCTGCAAGACAATCGGACACAATCCGTGAATGTCACAGTAAACGGAGCAAGTGGGGACAGACAACTTCAAGGTAGTGGCAGTACCTTCCAATCTCTCCTGTTGTGAATATCAGTGTATTTTTTAAATTGTTGTCCCTTCTTTCCTTTGCATTGGTGTATGCTTCTTTCAGGCGTGAAACAATAAGCTATAATACACAAAGGAAACAACAAATAATAAATGCAATAGTATTTCAGTAAATACTTAGCTATACAGATGGTCCTACATTTAGAACTGGTCTCCATACCAATAAACCTGTTGTAAGTCATCACCAAACGTCAGGAGGCAAAAATAATGTAGCAATATAAAAGTTGAAGGGATCGCCGTCGTAAGTCCGAGGGGGTTATAAGTCGCACATGTTGTAAATCCCTTGTGTCCTTAAGTTTCACCACAAAATAGTGACTCAATCAGAACCTGTCTTTCTCATCTGACATAACGTGTGTAATTACCAATTCAATATGTTGGTTTAGAGAAAATTATACCTGTAGCAGAAAAACAGTAGTGCAGATAGAAAAATAAGTGAACCCCAAGTTGTATTGGTTAAACCAAGTAGGTAAGTAGAATCTGGTGTTTATATTAGTACATAATTATATATATATATATTGCATATTAATAATAACGACCATCCTTAAGGGTTTGCATACTTTCAAACATCACTGTATACATACATACACATAAATACATATACATCTCTGAGTTTGGATGTGGGAGTATAATATCCTGACAAAAATTCACAACATTTAAATTATTTTATTTATTGAAGTTCACCTCTTTGAGGTAGCCCTCCCCCTGCCAGGCCTCCAACAGATGTTTGATGTTTCTACCAAATAGTGTGCGGACCTCCTCGTCAGGGTCTTCAATCAGGTCTAACAGAGCACTCGCAAGGGCCTTGGTGTCAGGGTCTGCATTCCTCAGGTTCACGTGTCTGCACAGGTGAGGGATGTTGCCTATGAAAGCTGAAAACAAACCCAGAGGGATCAAGGATACACTTAGACATATCCAACCATGTACCACATGTGTAAGGTAAGGTAGAGATGCTCCAACTAGACTCTGCCCACCTAATTTGACTGAGTGATGGACATCTGGTTTGAGAAGCCTAAGGAAAGGGGTGAAGATGGAAGCCCCAATGGTAGTGACCTCCTTCTGGTGGGCAGCACAGACAGTGAGCCGGGCACAGAGAAAGGTCTCACAGGGGCTGATTTCACCTTCTGGGGCAGGCAGGGCAGAGTTCTCAGCCAGGCAGCAGGTCAAGCAGCCCATATTGCTGGCCAGCTCCTCCTTCACGCAAACAGCACTGTCCTGAATCTTGGGCCTGCCAGTAACAGAGGTGAGGACTAGTGTCACTGTAAACAGCTACTCATTAATTCACTGACCTATAGAAAAGATGGTTGTTTAAACAGAAATTTATAGTAAACACTTCTGTTTATGTGTGCTGCAGGTGTGGGTGATAAGGCAATATAAATAATTTCTGAAAATTAAAACTCCTTGATAAGTTGTTTTAAAAAGTCGTTTGCAATTGCATTTTACTGTGAGGACTCTGAATAATATTGAAAGTGCGAGTCTCATTCGTTAATGTGTTAGTTAATACTTGTCAGAACTTACCAAGAAAAAATTATCATCATAAAATATTATATCACCCTTTTAAATTATTATTATAAAATTATCATTATCATCCTAAAACAATGTTGTTTAAACCATTGTATTAAAGCCATTAATATATTAAACCATTTTGCTATATGACCCACACCTAGTGAAACTCCTCCCCTTAGGATACATACAGCAGGACCTCATGAATGAGGTTGTAGGACTTGACCCCCAGGATGTGGAGCAGGGTTGGTAAGCCACGTACAGCTCCAGCCCGCACAGCTTCGCTCGAGCTCTGTAGGGCCCAGCGGTACACGCAGGATCGCCATTCTGGACATGTCTGCTTGGGCAGGAGTGACAGCAGGAAAACGCAGTGTGCCTGCATCCGAGCCGCTGTGTGGAAAAAGTACAAATGGTAGTATAAGCACATATAATTATATCAGTACACAAAACTACATTAGCACGTAAAGTGAAATCTACTTATTTCAAAGTATTCATCAAAAGTGATGGAAAATAAACATTCTGCTCTTCAACACAACACTTACAGAAACAAGGGGCCAGCTTCTGGCTCAAGCCAAGCAGGTTGGAAGGCAGTCTCGCAGACTGGTAGGCAGCATGTGATGCATGTTCATACAGCCAGGGCAAAGAGAGCAGGCCACACACACTCTTATGCAGACCCACCTCATTCGGCTTACTGTCTGTTAGGAAGGGAAAAGTGTCTCTTTTACAGGTTAGCAAATGCTTTCATCTAAGCTGAATCACAATTTTACCCATTTGGACAGATGGATATTGTAATTATTAATTTATTATTACAGTATTACAAATTTATTATTGATTACTATTATGTGGTTAGAGCTGTTGCCTTTGGAACCAAAGGTCACAGGTTCAAACCCCACCTTCAGCTGAAGCACCCTTGAGCAAGGTATTTACCCTAAAGCATCAGTTCGATGAATAAATGTAAATGAAACAATGTAGGTCAAGGGCATAATAGTAGACCAAGCAACCTTCAGAGGAAGCAGGTGGCACAGACTTTAAGGCTGCCCCCCACCAATATAATGGATTTTTGGTTCAAATCTTTCTCCTCTAGTACATTTGACCATACTGTAGTACTTACCCAGAATTAAGAATACCCAGCCGTACAAATGGCCAGATAATTGCAAAGTTAACATTGCAAGTCACCTTGGAAAAGGCATCATCTAAATGACAATAACATTTAGGTGTCCCTAAAATACAGTACGCTGTGATTCAGTGATTCAGCTTCATTTTCTTAATAAGGCCAGAATTAACAAGATGCTTGAGATTTGAAAAATAAAATACTCTAACTCCATGGCAGCTTATAAGAAAAATAGCACCACTTACAGCTCATGTACAAAATGGAATCTGCGATCCTCACGGTTCTGTCCACAAGGAGCTGCAGCTGGTCTTCATCAGTAGCAGCATCCAGCATCCCTTGGCAACACTCCAGCGCCTGGCTTAGCACCCTGGGCTGGACCCAAACCAGCATCTGTGCGGAACATGCACCCCCTGGGTCTGTGGCCTTCTTAGCAGGCTCTGTGTCTGACCAGATGCCCCTCCTACTGGCAACAGAGGGAAAAAAGCTTGCCAGGTGTCTCAAACAACAGAACAAATGCTTCCATACAAAGCATGAAAAACCTATATACAAAACACAAGCAATGGTGTGATTGTGCTGCTTATAAGTGAAGGAGCTTCCTACCTCTCAGGTGACTGGCTGAAACAGAGAGCAGCTAGGTGCAGAAGGACAGTCACACCCTCCAGCGTGCACAAAGACAGTGAGCCAGTCTGATCCTTCAGCTTGGACAAAAGGTCCTCCAGCTTACTGTCAACTGCCGCCCACAGCTTGCTCCTTAGCCTCATTACCACTGGTGTGGAGCTGCATGGCACCATGATAGGACAGCACCACAGAAACATTGTTGAACACAGCTGAAGGACATGTTACATTGGTATTTCATATTGCATTACACTACTCACACATCCACTACACCTTTATCCAAAGCAGCTGATACATGCACCTTACAGTTTATGCCCAATTATACCTCTTGACACTTTGGATCAAGACATGCACAACTGGTGTTGCCTTCTGGTTTAAGAACTCGAGAAACCTCAGGAAGGACTGAGGCAAAAGTGTGTGAATAACACCACAAAACTCAAAAAGGTACATATATGTCCCATCACTTACATAGAAAAGTTTTTGCACTTCTGCAGCAGTGGCTCCAAGGACAAGCGTGGAGCCTTGGCTGGAATCTCATCCACACCACTGCTAGCATCTGAGGAAGTACACTGCACTGCCTGGAAGATATCCATCACCTCACTCTTCAAGGCAGCGAACAGGTAACCCTCCACGTACTGAATGAAGGTCCAAGGGAAGAAAAGAAAAACAGTAACTAACAGTTACATGTTTCAATGCACAGATTACATCATGGATGACACATAGCGCAGTACACTAACCTCCTGGGTCTTCTGCAATCCCAGACTCCTGATCAGAACCTTGCACACCTCAGTCACACGCTCCTTCCTGATCTGAGCGGCACACTCGTACCCGAGGGGAACAAAGCCCAAGATGAACTCAAAGATCTCGCAGAGCATCATTTTTGCTTCATCCGATTCCAGCTTCTCTAAGAGCCCACTGGCCAAAAGCTGATGGAGCTTCTCCATCACCATATCCAGGTGGACCCTCTCAATCCTATGATATGTGTCCCGCTTGGGGACAAACACACGTTGGGACAAATCCCTGAGGACACCTGCATACAGCTGCAGGTCTGTTTGGTCAGTGAGGGCAAGAGAGCTTAGGATATGAAGATACGCAGAAAAGAAGAGATGCGCTTGCCTATCAGGAAACCCTCCCAGGTCAATGATGTGTGTCAGCAGTGCTATAGCAACACTTTTCAGCTTTGAATTTCCAAGAGCTGCCACTGAACAGCTGACTTCCCAAACAGCGTTGATCTCAGGCCGGAAAAAAACACTGTGCAGGATGTTGGTCAGCACAGTCAACGTGCTGATCTGAAGAGCTTCAACAGCCGCCCAAGAGGACAGATGGAGAGTGGCAGGTGTCAGGTAACTTTCTGCTCCTTCTGGCCTCACTAAAAACCTTGCAATCTTGACTGGGAACTCACTCATGTTTTTCCCATTACAGTTTCTTTTTTGCACACTGAAAAGATCCTGAGAAAGAGATACCATTTCCTTGGCCAGCACTGCAAATATGAGTGCACCCTTGGCTTTGAGTAGATGCAGTAAGGAGCAGATGACTAAAGCAATCTTCTGGTGCAAGGTCTCACAGGCTGGGGCAGCAGCAATGCGAAGAAACCGAGTAATGATCCACTTACTGAAATCTGTGAAGTATGAAGACAGACAGTAGCAAATGTCTCTGAACCATTCATAAAACACAAAGTGGGGATAGACAATTGCTATTAGAGAAGTCAGGAAAACAGGCAACAAACCTGTGCAGCTTTGTCCCACGTCTTTAAATCGGTCCATTGGACATGTGGGATTTACAAACATTAGTGGCGATGATTTTATGATATGTTGCACAAAATCCAGAAGCATAACGCAAGCTGGCTCCAAATGGCTCTTCTTGGACAACTCCAAGGCAACTGAAAGAAATTTATTATGTATTCTTCCCCTCAAATGAAAATTAAATAAAATGTTAACATGTAACTATTAAGTGAGCTATTTCTACTGTACGAGCAGCTTTTATAACATGAACACCATTACACTTACATGAATAAAGCATTAACTTCATAATCACATAAAAACCATCCAGTGTCATTTGGGAGTAACGTTACACAGGGCCTCTAACAGCGTAGTGTCCATGTGCTTTGCAGAGTGAAAGACACTGGTTGGGATTTTATGAACTTATTTTAACTATCACAAACATACACACACACATTTTCTGAACCGCTCGTCCCATACGGGGTCGCAGGGAACCGCAGCCTAACCCGGCAACACAGGGCATATGGCTGGAGGGGGAGGGGACACACCCAGGACGGGGATGCCAGTCCATCGCAAGGCACCCCAAGCGGGATTTGAACCCCAGACCCACCAGAGAGCAGGACCTGGTCCAACCCACTGCGCCACCGTGCCCCCATCACAAACATACATATGCACAATTATCAAAATGTTTCCATCCAGGGTGTACACTGTCTGCTTTCAAGATAAACTCTGCACATTTGTGATCCCTCACTGGAAGAGCACACACACAATCATCTGAAACCGCTTGTCCCATACAGGGTCGCGGGGAGCCAGAGCCTAACCCAGCAACACAGGGTGTGAGGCTGGGGGGGAGAGGACACACCCAGGATGGGACACCAGTCTGTCGCAAGGCACCCCAAGAGGGACTCAAACCCCAGACCCACTGGAAAGCAGGACCCAGTCAAACCCACTGCGCCACCGCGCCCCTCTACTGAACAAGCAGTTATTGATAAAGTGTGAATTAATAAAAACACAAGGTAGAAATAATTAGTTACAAATATATGTAAAATATATTGGTATTATCGTCATTATGTATTTTTTAAAAAGCCTTTTATTTTTAATATTAAATAATGCTAGGTGACTCTTTTTTGGAAAGAAACTACTTTTTCCCCCTATGAGAGTTAATGGAGATTTTATTCTTCACAATGGGAATTTAGGAGAGGAAGTTCACAAGAAAAATTTATCCTGTTACAGGTATGTCAGGAAGAGATGTGCAGTGATGTCCATTATTACTAAAGATATTACCAGGAAAATAGTTATGTCAGCAAAGGGTGAGAGATGTTATTGTTAAGGGTGATATTACAACAGTCAGGATTTCAATATAGGATTATATCCTGGGAGTGGCACGGTGGCGCAGCGGGTTTGGCCAGGGCCTGCTCTCCAGTGGGTCTGGGGTTTGAGTCCCGCTTGAGGTGCCTTGTGACGGACTGGCGTCCCATCCTGGGTGTGTCCCCTCCCCCTCCAGCCTTGCGCCCTGTGTTGCCGGGTTAGGCTCCAGCTCGCTGCAACCCCGCTTGGACGAGCAGTTTCACAGAATGTGTGTGTGTGTGTGTGTGTGTGTGTGTGTACTATAGTATAGTGTGTATGAAAGCATAGAGCGACACCTCCTATTGTCAAGGGTGTATAGTGGGGTAGTCTGTGTAAGTTGATCTTCTATAACTCGCAATGTTATCATAATAGCAATTATGTCAGCCTACAGTGATACCACAGTCTATATTACTACTAATCACTAATGAGGTTTTTACAATAAGGATATCAGTAGGGGGATGTGTTGAAAAAACTAAAGCACTTAAAAAAACTGTTCACAAAAGCGTTTCATTATGAAAATATGAACATTACACTCATGCTTGTATTTATGTCACATGATGATGTTGGCAGATATATAATATGCTAAGAAACTCACCAACATCAACATCAGTCAGTATCCTGTCAATAAACTGACAAAGAATCCGACGGGGTTTTTGTACCACCTCGTTATATTCTGTAGAATTGGCACTAGAAAAAGACAAAGTAGCACAAGTTAGCACTTCGTTCATATAATTACAGTTTAAAAACGTACTTGTTGTTGTGTCCTGATTGAAACACAGATCTCGGATGCTAGCTAAAATGCTTCTTTAAAACGCGTACCTTCCAAGATCCTGTAAAGCAGGAATCATGGCTGACATTTCTAACCCCTGCTCCAACATTGCGGGGACACTAATAAGACAACATACAACAAAACAAAACAAAAAAAGGCGTAGTTTATTCCTTAAAATTATCTATGAGCATGTGCGACTTTCCAGAGTCTTTTTGAAAACTTCCGCTCCAGGCCAGCGCGCTACGGTGTCTCCGGTGGGACAAACTACAGAAGAACGCAACGCGGCATTCAAAACGCGTTTGGTTTTAGTAGTAGAAATAAAATATTTGCTTTGTCGGTCTGCGCTAATAACCATATTTTCCTGCAACACTCAGGCCTATCACGCATATACGAATTCCCGAATGAGACAACGTAGGGTATGGAAGTTACGACGTAACTTACGTCTTGTTTAAGTAAGGCCTGAATGGCTTTGTTAGTGTTTTTTGAAGCGAGTGGAGCAAGTTTTGCCAGTTGATGACTTGGGATTGAGGGCAATTCAGTTGAGAAAGTTGTGGACAGATTCTTGAGAAGCACATGATGAGTTCCAGAAGGAATAACCCTAATGACAGTAAAGAATTCCCTTGCTGATATAATATGGTGAGGTTGAAATTATCAATGAATTCCTCGTAAATAAATAAAACTCCTTCAGGACTCTACAACTGAGCCAACAATAGAATTTTGTTATCAATCCAGTTCTTACAGAATGACTTCTTATACTTCCGTATTTCAAATTGTGCAAATGTAGTTTTTGCAATTACTTTCAGAAATGATTTGATTATGCTTTCACCCCTTTGCGATAACAACCTGAACTGGGCCAGGTGAAGACATGATGAAACTTCACCAAGGTCCACTTGAGTTCATTCAAGCAATCGTGTATTTGGCTCCATAAACTGGGAAAGTATCTTCCCTACAATACAGAACAAAAAAGTAAAACATCTTTTTGTATTTGTATTCTGTTCCAAAATAACGTGAACCTCAAAGGAAAATTTATTTAACCATTTAGGAAATTCCTCTATGCTTCTCTCCAGTTAGTCCCGACAGTTGTTCTAAGTGTACTACACAATTGTTTCTTAAATAAATTCTAGGAACAAAATGCACAGAAAATCTTTTGCGATTATATTCCAGTTAACCAGGTCCTCGTATGGTCAAAGTTTGAGCTACAAATTCTCAATTCTAAAATTTTCGGCTAATTTATTTTCTTTTCGTTTCAAAAAATATCCGGGAAACTTCACCTGCATTTCTGCAAGCAGACATTAGTTGGCAGTGAAGACCATCGAAACAGAAGGGGAATCTGGAACCAGACTTGTTCCCAGTGTTTACAGTTTGTGTCTGGTGCTCCTGAGTACTGGCGATCAATAACATGAGGAATGTTGCAGGAATTTATAAGCAACAATGGGCATTAAATAGGAAAATGGGGAGACAGCATTTCAGTCATTTTAAGTGAGTTTTAGCTGTGATGTAGCTTGTTCATAAAAACGTTGCAAGTGTGTATCTATTTTGGTTATATCCCGACTTTTACAGAACCTACCCATCCAACAAATGGAGGTAGATCTTTATTACTAGTTTTATTCTATGGGTCAAAAAGCAAAGTGGCCACAGTTTGAGGATTGTTGCACAGGTTTGTGACTGATCAGTTCTGCAACCTATCCAGTGCTGACTAACGTAATTCTCCTCTTTTATTTTTTTTTTTTGCCAAATTAATAAATATCCTAGCTCATCCACTTCAATGTAATCCCAAATGAAACTGAGTAACCACAAATGACACATTCACACATTTCCACATTATGGAGCTTTACTTGAATTTAATCCAAGTTTATTCTCTATACAGGGTCTATTTACAAGAGCCGAAACTGGGGAAACACTACATACATTTGAGGTCTTTGCTAAAAGCATATACAGGTATGCATTTCTAGTAAATATCAATTATGATAAACAGTTATAGAGATGCAGTGTCTTTTGCTTATAAAAACCTTTATCACAACATGAGGTAGGAGGACAGTGTCATTTCATGCAATGAAAAACGCATCACATTTTCAGAGTATTGGCAACATGATATTGTACGCAGTGGGCATACAGCGACACTGCATTTGGTGTTTTAGAACAGCAAATGGTAACATAAGAAATAACAGGTTTCTTTCTACAAGTGACATGTTACTTTTTAATGTTAACAGGTTGATTCTGCATAAGCAGATTCTTGTAGGGCGGGAAAATTATTGAACTGTGTCAGATTGAAACCTAAACTGAAGGATTCATTGGCATGAACACTATGCTCAGTATCAGAAGTTACACATCAAAGCTCACATTCATCATTCTCCCAGACATTAAATGAAAAACATAGCCAAATGAGTGCTAAACTATATTGGGTTCTGCAATGTTGTCAATTCTTAAATATGTACAAATTGCAAGCCATTTACAAAGCCATAAAACTGCAACAGTTGCAGGGTTAGGGTTGATGCTGGGCCTGCAGGTACATTTACCCTTCTGAAAGTGAGTCGTTTTCATTTAGTCCTTGTGTTTTTAAGCTTCCGGATAAGAAAAACTACAGTGCAGTCTTGTATATAAAATTGTTTACACAATTTGACCACTACATAATTTCAGAAATAAAAGCTGAAACTCTCCAAACTATTTAAAAATAAAAAGCAGCATATACCCAACTGCTAGAGGTAATTACATGAACATAACTAATACTGAATATGAAATATAATTGCTGTAAACACATAAATAGGTACGCTATTAGAGTATTTCTACAATGGACTGCCCTCCTCCAAGCACAATTTCTGTAATTTAAGACCTTACATGAACCCAAAGCTATCTGAGAATACCTCCCTTACATGTAGGATTTTAAAAGATAAACTCTCTATTCAGCGGCAGCAAATATGCTCGCTTGCGCACAATCAAAAACAAGTGTCGCAACTCTTCCAGGTTACTCTGTATGCATTAAGAACAATAATAGAAAGTTTAAGACTAAAATCAGCTGACGACAAGTTCATTTCCTTCCACTGCATTTTATATTTAGAGGTCTTCAGTACAGGGATATCTATAATCTTGTATAGGGGAATGTAGGTGGTTTTTTTTTTTTTTTTTTTCCTTAGTCTCAATGTTTCTATAGTTCAAAGACCTTTCCTCAGTAGCAGGTGCTCTGCAAAAATATCATACAATAATTTAAATATTTTTTTTTTTTAAACCAGACAGAGAGGTGACTACAGGTTTGAATACACAAATACTAGAGTTTGTGGTATTTGCAGACTCTGTTGGCTTCAGTCTTTAAGGTCATTTTAAACAGCTTCAGGGGAAAAAAAAAAAAAAAAAAGGGGGGGGGGGGTAAATATACATTTAGTCATAAGTCTCATCTGAGTGGAGATCACAATAAATGATGGTTTAAAAAAATGCTTTCATTTTTCATGCATAACACTTCATACACAAAACAAACTACACTTATTTTCACAAATGTGACCAAACATTTTATAATCAATTACTCTATGAAAATCATATGTTCTGCTTTGTCATTTATGGTCCAACCTATATAACCTTTCCAAGAGTATTTGCAATAATAGTCAATATATTAATAAGTACTGTATATACAAAGCGAGTATAAATCTTTTGTTAATACATTAAATAATTTTAAAAGTTTACATATAGAACAAGTAGACATTTGCATCATAGCACTGAAACATATTGGTATTCATTTGAGAAATGAATATGAGCTGGTATGTTTTTACAAAAAATATGAAGAGATCTAGTGTTTGTGAATAAATTGACACAAATATTTGTATTGTAAAAGAAAGTTTGAGAATGGGGGTGGGATTTTGTCATTTAAAAGAAGGTTTTCAATACAGTGGTTTACATACAATGGAATGTTTCAATGAACTCTTTGCATATGCATAACTAGTCAGTAAAGACAGAACACTTCAATAAATCACTTATTTTGAGGTGATTACTTGTATACTACTATTAGCTACTGCTTTTGAGATGACACCATTATACTAGATAATTAAATGTTTGTATGAACATTATCTACCCATGTTCTCACATTACACATTTTTTGTAAATTTGGCAGAAGAGGTGGATGCATAAAGTCTCCTGGATGTGTCCAAAGATGGCAGAAGGTACAGATATGCTCTGACACAGCATCCCCCACCTCTCCCAGACATGCACTGGGGGGAAGCCAGTCTGTGGTCTCCCCAGTGCATTTCCAAAAGCCAGAAGTGACTGCCCACTGAGTCAGGATAACCACCATTAGGGCTCTAAAGAGGACAACGTGCCGACTCATTCTTTCCACCTCTCACCCACATTTTCATAACACGATGAACACTTAAAGAGGGGATAGAAAACAAAGCAGCAAAAACCAGCTTTGAAAAAATCATGGCAAAATAATGGCCTCAGTCAAGGACCTCTTTCTTTTCAAAGTTTGGGCCTCTTTTATGCATTATTATTAACTCATTCCTTACTTGCCTGGCGAAAGCCGAGCAAATAATTCCAGATAGCCAATGTGAACACGGCCATCACAGTCAGGTCTTCACAGTTCAGTGGGTAGGATGACCCAAAATGCAGCCATTTTGTTTTTACGTGGAAATTTCATTTGGGTTTCCAGATGAATGCAAGATATTCAATGGTCTTCAATCATGCCCACTTGTATGGAACTATGCTTAGGTCTTGTATTATTTTGACTGCTCTTTCCCTTTCTTGTCCATTTACAGCACCATCCTCAATACATACAGGTGCCCCAGGTCAAGCGACAAACATTCTCCAAACCAGCGGAAACAAAAAGGTAACGAAAATGCACAAAATCCACTCCAAGCAGCTGTGTCACACCAGACTGCATTTCTGGACCTGGATCACATTCCTAGGTACTGTGTGAACCTGAGACCAGGCATAAGGGAAAGGCTCTGAGTCATGATACTTCCTAAGAAATAGTCTACCTCAAACCTATGGGTAATGTTTTGCATTAATTCTGACAATTCCATGTTCTTTACCATGAAGCTTATCATACAGTTTTATTATATCTATCTAATCGTATTTTTCTTTGTGTTAACAAGTTAAAAAATAGATGTGTCCATGCTTTGCAGTTTCCTGCAGATGCTGGTGCAGAGCCTTGGTTGCATGTACAGAATCTAGGGAGGTGCCACATGTCACATAGCCCAGCAGGCTAGATGGTAAGGAAGTGATCCATGGCCAGTCCAACACTGGGTTATAGAGATCTGGAAGCAAGGAGGAGGGAGGATGAAGTTCCACCAAAAAGCAACCTCCTGCATGGGAAAACAGTGACATTCAAAAAAAACCCAGTGGGTAATAAAAGTTTAAATACTGTTGTGGGAACAGGGAACCCTCATCCAGGTCAAATGTTAAAGACAGTCAACAACAGAGAGTACGTTAACAAAAATGAGCTAGAAGGGAAATAAGTGACAGCTCTGCTTTTCCTCAATGGCATTGTTGGCATCTGTGGCAGCTATTCTAGTTCTGACCACCATCTTCGGCTGTAGCTGGGGGGTCTGTTGTCACAGGAGGGGGGTTCGTCAGCTCTGGCTGGGCAATAGGGTTATTCGGGCTGGCCGACTCAGCCATCTGCTGTCGAAGCTGGGCAATGACTCCCTCAAGATTCTCCCGTGCCTCCCTTTCACGCCGCAGCGCCTCCTGCAGCTCCTCACGGTCTGCCTCCGCTTGATCCAGTCTCACCCGCAGCTCTGTTAACTGCAGTGCAATGAGTGGGGAGGGAAGAAGGCATTTGGGTTAGTCACAGCGGATATATACAGGAGAAACGGTCACATAATGAGATAAAAGCAGGTTCAGACCAGGTGTTAAACAGCAAGATTGTTCTACTGCGTGGTTTGATATCCAACACTTTTAGACATCTTACAACAACCAATTATATGTCTGGATGTTCTCAAGAAAGGTAAAGCTGAATCCCTTGTTATCCCTTGGTCAAGGGTATGACGTTCCTCCTGGGATCTGAACCGTCAATGTTTTGGTCACAACTTTAGTTCTGCTGCCTTTCAACAATGAACTATGGTTTGATTACACAAGCAAGTAAAACACTGGTACCTTGTGTTACAAACATTTGGGCTGCAAATCTCTGAAGACCCCCCCCCCCCCACCAATTTAACCGCGTTCTGTATTTTTTCCCCCGTTTTGACAATGTGGTGAAATGACCTCCGAATCCCTCAGAAATGCCAAATCCATATCAACGATCAAGTGTATTAAAACATTTTTTGGATTCATTTCTCTTCCAATCTCCTGATAGCTACATATTTGTTCAGCACATGCTATTATCAATGTACTGACCATTTTAATGCCACTTCTACAAGCAGCTACTTGAGCACTGCACCACAAAACAGTGGCATCAAACAAACAATATCTACTTTGACAGCTGTGCGTTTGTATCTAAAGCTCTTTTGTTAAATGCACTTTATTTTCTGAGTGGTACATTGCTTAGGAGAAAAGCATCTGCCAAAGGAATTAATGCACGTATACACAATTAAGGCAAGCCAGACTATCTGCAAGTTGTACTGTAGAGGGCATTGTTGTCTCTAACCGTTTCCTTTGTTTCTAGTGAAGCTCTTATTTGGATAGTAAAATCAAGGTGTAAATCAGTCTGTGATACAAACATGGACTAATCGCAAGTACTGCATAAAAACAATTATTCTAACACCAGGGGCAGCCTGCAGAGAAGTGGGAAGGTCCTCATCTGTCTTTACTAGGCTTTCCAAAGTAACACCACTTTGTGGAAGGACATACCTGCGCAGCATAGCGGGCCTCCTGTTCTCCGTGGGCGTTGGGCTCGCAAGCGCAGGGCTGCTGTCTCAGCCGTTCAAGCCGCCTCTCTAGTCGTTGCTGCTCCTCCTGCACCTCCCCCATCCTCCGGGCATGCTCAGTGTGGGCTGCCTCCAGCTCGCTCTGCAGCTCGCTCCGCTCGACCGACAGCTCCCTGAGCCGAGCCGCTTCGCCCCCGCGCAGCGCCTCCAGCTCCTATCATGCATACACAGTGCCATCACACCTCTGTTGCAGTCACTCACATACGCTTGCACACACAGGCAGGAACGCGTATATCAGGTACATACAAACAACGTTAGCAACACGCAAACTAGCATGTTATTCCTTTTTGAATGCACCTTTGAAGGGCAGCTGAGTTCTACCTTGGGGAGAGTAAGAAGGGGAAGGGCACATCAACTGCAGTATAGCATGGACAGAAGTTACTACACCACATGTGTGCACTATCAGGATTATGGGCAAAAAAAGGCTCAGTTTTCTACCCCTAAAATAACTGCTAGTTATTCCATGGTCACTCACAGTAGGGGTTCCACTCACCATCTCCAGCTGTCTCTGCTTGTGAAGTGTGGCATTGAGCTTCTCCTGCTGTCGGGTGTACATCTGCACAATCTCCACCACAATCTTGTCCTTGTCGTCCTCCACACCCGCGTCCTTCGCCAGCGTGGGCGTGCGGGCCTTCTCGACCCGGAGTGTTTCCATGGCGACTGCAGGGGGTTCGAGCTCATCCTCGCACTCGCTGGCACGTTGGGTTCTGGCAGCCTCAGCGGGGGTGCAGGAGCTGGCCGTGTGAGTTTCTGGGTCAAGGCAACAGACAAACTAGTGAGCGAAGGGAAAGCATGTGTGCAAATACATATGCACATTCACACACTCCAAGAAACACTGAGGGTCACAGAGGACACAATGAAATACATAGACAGGCACTCTTGCGATTATCTCAAGCATGTCTGTGACTAATACCAACAACCCAGTGGGTGCATTTGTGAACACAGAGTTTCACGCTATCCACAGGACGATTTTGTCGTAACTTTCATTATGCTCACTTGTACATGACCAGACATGTCTCTTCAATAACAAATACTCCAAAAATCCCTCAAAGGTTACTTCAGCGGGTCCTCAATTACATGAGCATTAACTAGAAAAATTGCAATTTAAAATATCTGTACATATAAAATGTACTCATTTATGTGGATGATCTAACATTCCTGAAGAACATAAAGAACTGATAAGTTGTCTCATGACTACAACTAAATTCTACTGCTGATGCCCTCCACCTAAGCATATTACAGTCCATTATAGGTTCATTGGCATTAAACTCTGGAAAGAACGGAGGACAATACAAATTACAAAGGTTTTTGAGCTGAATGGAGACAGACTTCATGTGAATCACTTCCCTTGGCTGCTGAACACAACCGAAACACAAGCACCCAGTGACACAGCCAACAGCTACTCGGCAACCAAACGTTAAATAGGTTTTTTAAGGGGGGAAAAAATCCTGGCTGAGATCTGCATCTTTTTCTAGATACAAGAGTGGGTTTTCACAGCAGGTCTGCAATCCCAGCATGCCATGTCTGTGCGTGCGTGCGGAGGAGGCGTGAGGGAGGCTCAGCAGGGACTGGAGGCTGGCGGCTCCCCTCCCACTGACTCAGAGCTGTCTGCCTGTCTCTGTCACACGAGAGGTACTGACTCACAGGGGGGGAATGTGTGCGTGTGAGGCGGGGGGGGAGGGCAGCAGGGATAGGGGAAGACAAGAGTGGCCAAGAAACAGGATGAGGGAAGCGATACGGTAATATTGAGAAACAGACAGAATGAGGGACTGGAAAATGGCAGGAGAACCGGGGATTGGAGTAGGGAGTGGCATGCATAATAAGAGCTCTAGTGTGGCTCAGTTGTACACCTCACTCTCACCCACATCCCCTACAAAACCTACGCAAGCTTCCTCCTACTCCTATCACCCACTCACAGTGGAGACATGGTATGTTAATGGTCACACACACACACACACACACACACACACACACACACACACACACACACACACACACACACACACACACACACACACACACACACAGTGTGCTCTTCAAACTTAGATATCCATTAATCATTGCCAGCAGAAGGCAATGAAAGTGCTCTCTATTTGGGGAAGGGGAGGGGGGGTTTCACAAACCCCTCAACTGACCTGTGTCGGAGACTGGCCGTGCTCCACTGCGGTGGTGTTTGAGCAGAGCCCCCAGCAGCTCTGCACTGACATTGCCCTCCTTCCTGAGGGGGTGGGGCAGGGACACATTGGGTGCCACCACCTTGTCACAGGTGTACAGGTAGTAACTGAAAGAGGAATATCTAGTCAAAACCACAACAGTGGACAGAGGACACAACATGCACATTTACATTTATTCACTTAGCTGACGCTTTTCTCCAAAGTGCCTTACATGTTAAGGTTACAGTTATTACAAGCTATTACATGCACATGTAACTACTAGCTCAGCAGCATCAGAAGACTGAACACTCAACTACAGAGAAACAAGTGAGCTGTATTTGTGACTAGAAAAAGCACTGATTGTTAGCACCTTTGTGTCTTGAATATTACAGCTTGTAATCTTAACATAATGGTAGTATTATAAAGCAACAGAAGCCTTCCTAACAGAGGTTATCAGTGACAGTCATTTAGTCTTTACTGGAGCTCTAACAGTAAAGGAGGGAAAACATAAGTGTGGAAACTCTAACCAGTGTGTCTTACAGAAGACTGAGGTAAATAATGTGTGGCCAGACAAGTGTGGATTAATTCTGCAGAATCCTGGCACTTAGTCAGCCTGCAATGCATCTCTGCCTAGCCACCCCTCCCTTTAAAGGGCATTGTCTCTGTAAGCCACCTAATTCCTGCCCTAATCTGCTTTGCTGATACTTAGCGCAGTCTAACATCAGACGTGCACAGATGGATGCTGGGAAACAACAGCTTTACCTGGGGTGAATTATAGCCATATGGTTGGGCTCCTCTTTGATTTCAGGATACAAGCGGTTGAAAATTAGGGTCGGCGGAGTTTTACCCTGCGAAAACACCAGCATAAGCAATGAGACCAACTGAACTTGACACTGGAAGGCTGTAGGTTCAAGTGCAGGACAGCAGGTAATAAATAGGCCGGGGATGTGTAATCTGAAGGTTTCCAGTTCAAATCCAAGGATGTATTCTAGACTTAACTGGTTTTGTACATGCCCATGAGTATGCGTGGATAAAATTAATAGCTACACACAGTGTGTTTAAGCATAACGTAATGAGATTCTCTCCCAGGGAAGGAGACAGTAGCAAACAGAGTGGTGGTGGGGCCACAAGAGTGGGACATCCTATTGTAATGGTGAATAATTAAGAACACAACACCAGTCACAGTAAGGGGCATTAGGTGTCAAGGCTCACAACTTAGTGGGGCTAGGCTTGTTTCATGAGTGGGGGAGGGTGCTATGATTTCTGCATGGACAGAAAAGAAGGGGGAGGGGACACAAATTGTATAGGGTGAGAGGTCAGCTGTGCTATGAGCTTGCAACCTCTGCTTTGACCCCACACCCACCTCTCCCTTGTGGGGGAAGGGACAAGCAGACCGTTACCTTCCTGCCTAGGTCGCCATGTGGCAGCTTGTCCATGGGGGAGCAGAGGTTGAAGGTTGTGCCCCTCCCCAGTCCGTCTTCATCAGCAGTATTCTGAAAGAGAACAAGGCAACTGACTCTCCAGGGGACACAATAGGAAGGACCTCCTTAGCCACCCTGCCAGGTGTAACTCAGGACAAGACAGGTCCTTTCATCTAAACAAAAGACCTACTCTCTGAAGGGGGCATATGGAGCTGAAACGTTACCAGTACGTGTGGTCTGAATGATGGAACATTACTAGAGCTGCATACTAACTCAGTTAAGACCATTCACAATGTATGATACAGCTTGGGACCATCTAGAAAAACATACAGACACAGATAAAGATGTAGCCACACACACACACACACACACACACACACACACACCCCTCTTGCCACAAGTAACACTGCAATGAGCCTCAGGCTCAGACCCACCCACACACTGACTGCAATCAAGCTCTTTCTCCCAGGAAACAAAGCCGGCATTGTGATCCAGCACTCGTCTGACAGGTAGTGGTGGCGGTGGTTGTGGTGTTTGGGTAAAAACAAACTGGAGCACAAACTCCCATCTCCTACATACCTTGTAGCCACAAATGGAGAGGTGTAATGGGGCGAACATGAGTCTGGCACTTCCTATGGCACCGACTTCTTTTCAGCACTGTATCAGTTTTAACTAACCTTGATTTTTTTTAAATCGTCTTTATCTTTGAAGCCCAATGCAGTGCAAAAAAAAAAAAAAACCCCATAAAATACAAAGATAATCAAAACAGTTTCTGCTTTCTTGCACCAGTGATAAACATACTTGGGAATCAACTCCTACGTCTGCGTGTCAGTATGACTACGAGGTCGGGGGGAGAAGACGGGGTGTCTCTCCCGGATTGGAGGGTTAGCACCAGGGAGGGTAGACGACTAGAGAGAACAGCACTCCACGGATGATACTGAAGGGCAGCCCACATCTATATATCCTATAAACAGGCCAACGCTACACGGGACAGGAATGCAGTGCTAGAATAAGAGAATCCGTACAACAGGAAGCAACAAAGTTTCCCATGGACACAAGGGTGGCAGAGCAGGAGCAAGAACCAAAAAGCCAGAGGATAAAATTCTTAGCCGAGTTCAGTCTCCCCAAAACAAAGGAATCTGTGCTGAAGCTAGGAGGTAGCTGAAGCGCAGCTCTCCTTTCTGCTCTGTTTCGTGTTAGCGGCAAGTAAAATTCTTATTGCCAGCTGCCAACCCCAACAGGGCCCTGTAAACTCCCTTACATCCCGCATGCCAGCCTGCCTGACTCTTCAAAGCCTGCGCTGGCAGGGAAAAGGAGTGAGTCATTTCCACACCGGGGGTGAGCTCACGTCAGTCATTACTAGGCTGCCCACGTTGTCACACGTGTTACCGGCCGTCTGAGGCTGGCATTAAAAGCATTACCGGCTGTCCTACAGTTGCGTCACACGCATTGCAGCCAGGGCGCACACTTGAAAATTACACACTGCAACACACGCAGTCTGCTTTCTCCATGTATTATGACTATCTGGCTACCACATGTGTTACCATTGTAACATCTGGGTCACCTGAGTGAGTCAACACCTAATTTTTGACTGCAAAAGTCAGATTGTCACATCCTATCAAAGCAACTTCAGCTACTCGGTTTAACACAAAAGCTGCATGTTACGAACCTTGAAAGGTACCACTGCCACACCTGTCTGCATCCGTTGCATTATTCAATGCCTCACACGCTTCATGGTGCTCCCACTTCGACTTCTCTCACACACACACACACACACACACACACACACACACACACACACACACACACAATTACCGCACGCTTCATGCGTTGCTGCATACCCTGCATTAGTGCCATACAGGCAAGCATTAGTGGTGAGCAGCACCACTCTCCTTTCCCAGCAGGGACAGGCAGCGTACGCACAAAAGTGTACAAGGGCCCTCGGTTTGAAAAACACTCGCATACACATAACTGTCTGCCAATGTGGATTAGCATTCCAGCCGCTCACACAGCCCAGGCTGCAGCTGAACTCTCACCCTGCTGTTTTTAATCCCTCCGCAGTCTGCCGCAAGTCCCCCTCTCACGCACCTCCCCTCCGCCACCCACCTCCTCCCCCGATCTCGGGTCATTCCAGCTCCCCACCCCACACTCTCCCATCTCCCCTGCCCCCCCCTCAGCTACAGAGGTCATTCCTGCTCTCCCAGCTTCCCACCCACAGGAAAAGAACACATTCTGTTCCTGGCAGCCCTTTCCTTCTGCAGCCAGCACGTCCCTATGGTTCCCTCTAACAAACACCCACGCGGAAGACCAACACTTCAATTGCTTTAAACTATACGTGCACGGATGAAATAAGCCGACATGCGTGTTCAGATTCCATCTGCGTAGCAACCGGGATACATTGGTTGCTCGAAGTTACAATCGCCACAAGCGCACGTGGAAAGTCCTTGGGAGAAAAGCACACGGTTAAATTCCCAATGTGTGCCTGGAGAGCACTGCTGAAAATGCTTTCGGATCTAAAACCAAAGGTCTCTCCACCTTTATGCTGATCTCTTTATACTCATGCATTCAAACCTTTTAACCTTCAGATGAAACGGACTGAAAATCTCTCTTAGTTATACCCGAAAGCTCTCGCTCTCACAGCAACCAGGGATTCAGCCTCATCTGTTTCACAGCTCCCCCCGGCAAGGTGCGTAGCTCTGTGCGCTGGAACGCTGGCCGGCACGCTCTCGGTCTGAACCTGGAGAACAAACATGAGTCACGTCTACAAAAACACCCATCCAAAACCGCTGCAATAGTTTCACAGCACTGGTCTGCGAAAGGGGGAAGCACGCACGCTCTTGACGAAAGGTTGAGGCCACTGCTTGGTTCCAGCAGGATTGTGGCAGTACCTCAATTGTATGAGCTGGGCTTAATGGGGAATTTGTGTGTGTGGGGGGGGGGGGGGGAAACACACACCCCACAACACTTTCACGGGAGGAAAGGTCTTCTTGCTGAATATCTTCATACTCATCGAGAGAAGAGCTTTGCCAACCCCCCACTGCAGCTTGCCTGTGTGTCTGGAATGTCGCCTGCTCGCCCACCATCAACGGCTGCCGGCTGGGATGGGGGTACACAAAGCCTCGCCGCGGCCCCTTTTCATACCCGCTAGCATTCAGGCCGCGCACCGAGGGGCTCCCGTCCCCACGAACCCCGAGCAGGCCTAGCCAACCCAGTAAACAACCTTTTCTTTCGGCCGCTTCTCATTCCTTGCGGCTCAGAGACAGCCACGCCTCGTCTGTTCTCGCCCACATCCTGCTTCGCAGCACACTTCCTGAAGCTGGTCCCAGTGAGCACACTGACTGGCTGTGTCCTTGTTTATTTATTTGCTTTTGCCAGAGCTGAGGTAATTCAGGAAAGGCACTTACAGCTCAGGAGGGTGGTCTGCCACACTGCACCTTTTGTGTGAAACCTTTAATCTGCTCCCAGGGGCAAAGAGCTGTAGCAGCCGCTTGTCCCGTGTGTTCAGGCACTGGGCTGGCGGGGGGGGGGGTAAGTCTAACCGTGTCCTTCTCTGTCGCGCGCACACAAAATGAAGCAGAAACACGAACAGATACGATCACAGATATCCATATCCTTTTTTTACATCTGGGTTGCAGCATGCTTGTGACTTGCAGACATTCTGTCTAGACACTTGTTGCCGGCATCTTGCACAGGCAGACAGATGTCTGAGAGCCTGCTGTGCACCCTCCCCCCGCCACACAAGCACCTAGTCAAAGTAGGGAGGGGAAGCGGGGAGACAACATCCCCCCCCAGTTTCCGCGTAGCAGGATTACTAGCATGGCGGCGATTTTGCTGGAGAAAAACTGACGTCACTAGATCGTGTAAAGCTGCAATCCCTTGCTACTCGCTCAGAAATATGCAGGCAGATGCAATGTTCCCACCTGCTTCGAGCTCCTCGTCTTTACAGCGGTTTTTTAATGAACCCCATTTCAACGAACACCACTGCGTGTCACAGGACCGAGACGTTCTATTCCTCCCCCATCCTATACCGAGGCGCGGTAACGGGCACAAAGCCCGATCCACCAGCCTTTAGGTAGACGGTGTTAATAACCTAGATGCTGCAGCTCACCTCTCTAAGAAGCGAGCCTGCGGGTGGCGAAGAAGCATTCGGAGTACTGCGGCAGACACGCACGCAGCCAGGCGCTCCCACACACAGGCACGTCGGAGTCAAACTACCAATCACGTCCGTAGCAGCTCAGGCATATCCTTGTTAGACATGCAAGCAAGCAAAGAGACATGCCATGTGGTCAGTAATCATTAAGAGATGTATTTTAAAACCTCCTAGAGGTTAGTACCCACCTGCAGAACACTGCTGAACTTGGACAACATGTGAACTGCTCCCCTGCATGCTCCTGCACTGGAGGACACCGCGGAAGGTGCGGACGACAGCCAGCCTTGGCTCAGCCCTCCGGTACCATCTATCTGGACCACTGTGACAGACCTTACTGCAGTCCCACTTCCTATGCACTTCTCAAGTGCGTATGCGTGTCCTTTAGCAATTCAAATTCGGCCAACAACCAAATAAGAGAAAATTGAAAAGCAGCAGAAATGAAAAACAAAGCAAACATGTTAGCAAGACCTTCCACTTAAGAGACAGGTAAACTGTCTACACATCAACCTTTATGCCGCCTGCATGCACATCTCCATTATGCGCTGGAGAACATCTCCACAAAGCTGGCCCGCTGCAAACGTAGCTGGTGGAAGCATCCGTAGGGACTAAAGCGTGCACAATCGCGACACAGCTTCCTGGGATCTGCTCAGGCCTAAATGTACCCAACCATGAGGAAGTCAATCAAGCTGGAAAGACTGGGGAGACAGAGCTGCCTTTTAGATGCAAAACAACAAATTCCCTTTCCAAATAAGCTACCAATATCTCCCTGCCCCACACCACTGCCCCGTGTACTGCCCTAGTACACACACACACACACACACACACACACACAGCATAACTACAAACATCAGCTATTTACTACTACTCCTTACTACACAGTGCTTGGGTGAACAAACTAAGGATCATGTGTCACCCTCCTCTGCATGTACATGGAACATTTGAAAGCCTAGTGTTATAAAAGCAATCACTTCGAATCCAACCATTTACTCATAATGAAAACATGACGACAAAAGTCCATACAAGCGTAACCTGTTGGACTAAACAGTAGGTTAGTGATTCTAAATAAACAGGAATGACTAGATGTCCGTATGCAACCAGCTATGTTGTGTCTGTATTTATGATTTAGGTGGCCTTGTTTGCATACTCCTTGCATGACAATGGTGACCAGATGTCCTGAGCTGGACCCGCCAAACCCTTACCACAGTCCCAGAGGAATGCCAGCTGCAGCTGCTCCCTTGTCTGCACATGTTTCTCTTTCTCTCTGTGTGTGTGTGTGTGTGTGTGTGTGTGTGTGTGTGTGTGAGAGAGAGAAATGCAACCAAGCAGTTAGGGAAGGCTAGACAAGATGAGGCATACAGAGGGACAAAGACCCACATTATCGACACATGGATGTATAAAAGGAAAAAAAAAAAAAAAAGAATATATACGTATAAAAAGGTACACACAGATGCATACTGAGAAGCACATATGCATAGCAACAAAGTGACCAACAATGGCGCTGATCAATATGTACTGCCTGAGCTCTTTGACAGACACAGAGCAGTGACATCCATTTACGTAGGGACCAGATTAGTCACTCTTCCGCTGGCTACCTGTCAGCATTCACGAATGGGAAGCGGCGCTAGAGCCAGCGAAGGGCCACAAAACACGACCGTCTTGCCAAAACTCCAGACTAGCCAGTAAGCCCACCCTCATCGCTGTTCAACAGAATCTTGTGACCTGTACAAACAAACAGTTAGCCCCCCCACTAGCAGGACTGACCTAATACACACCTGCCACCCAATCACCAACTCTCAGAACTGGACCATGGGAAGGTGAGAGGAGGACAGGACAGCAGGTCCAACCTGCCTTACTGAAATCTCAATGGATATTGGACTCCACCCCATACGTGTTTTTTGAGAAACTGCCAGACATATAAAACAATCACATACTTCCTTATGGTTTTTACAGAGGCACAGGAGGGGAAATACTGCAACTCATATTTGAAAGCCATAGTTTTTTTCTTTTGCATATTACTTGCCCTATAGAGCCAGTACGGTTACACAGTCAGCACTCTTGCATTTCAGACCACCACCAAAACATGCAAACGACTCCCCATAGAATTACAATCCTGTCTGTCAAACTTTACCAACACTGATTACATTTCCAGGGTAATTCAATCATGAAATCAGACACTTATTATAGCGCTGCAAAGACATTCCTCAAGGCCTGCGATGGAGGCTACTCAAAAGCACTAAAGAGTGTATGAAAGGCAGCAGGTAAAAAGCAGAACGGAGTCCAGAAGGGTCTCTCTCTGTACGGTCAGCAGAGCCAGTGGCTGGCACTCTCTGGAAACGACACAGGACCCTGTGACAAAAACAAAGCGGCCCCTGACCCAGCACATCGCTGCTCAAGCAGCGTCCACTCCAGCTGGAAAATACATGTCACGAGACAGGAGCAGTGACCACGAGGGTGTCCTCACCAATGGACCACGCTCCTCCATCATTTCCAGCAGGGCTCAGCTGCACGCCGAAACTCCCCTTCCCAAACATCGCTGTCTGATACGACGGACCGGACCAGGCGTACGCAGGCAACACGCTTTTCACGTGGTTTCCGTTCACCTTTTAAAACAAACGTTTGACCCCTGCGAAACTACGACACGTAACATACGTATCTGAACACTTCTAAAAGAGTACTAAAAAGGAACAAAAACACTTTGACTAAGGTTCTGTGCATTTTTCTATTGCCATTTTCCAAAAACAAATTGGCCTGTTTTTAAAATATGTTGGTGTGTTTTGTTTAAAGTGTTATTTATAACGTGGACGTAAATATTTGCACACTTGTGTAAACTATTAAATACGGCAAGTTTCCGAAGGTTTAAGTACGACGTGCCATTTTACAACTCAAAAATAACCGTTGTAGGGTTTTCAGTTTTTCTTTTTTCAAATCCATCCATGTAAAAACCCACAAAAACTGAGAAAAGTCCCCTCTATTTGAATACAAGAGGAAACCGAAAAAAGTAACAAAACCGGCAGACAGACGTGTTGCAGGACCTGTAGTTAAGATCCTTACGCAGTGGGGGAAAGGTTCGTTTGCAGGTCGTTCCGATTCGCGTTCAGCAGGTTTGGGGGGTTGCTAACAGGGATAAAGGCCGGGTTTACCAACTGCAGACGGTTAAGGTGAGGTCAAACCATTGCGGTCCAGACACGTCTGACTGTCTAGAAGGCTGCGGCGCTCTGACGCGATTACAACATGCTGTGCTGAGGAAGGAGGGGTGCATGGTTCAACGGCTAGACGAGACACCAGACGGCATTTCCGGCATGTATTTACAGCTCTTGCGCACAAGGCTCTCCCGTGCAGAGGTTAGCCCAGACGGCGCCTAGCACCTGCGCTTGCTGCGAAGATCTGTGGTACATTTACATCTGCTGCTGTCTAAACACACGCATTAACTTACTGGGGATACAGCAGCACTTTACTGACTGCAACATCCAACAACTCAAGGGACTCGATCACAAATCTATTACTGCGTATCTACAGCGCAAAGGTGGTGCAGTGACAGCAAGGGGTAAAACAAAAGGTTAGTAGGACTTTAGAAAATTCATCATACTGTTACATAAATTTAATTACAGAATCATGCTGCAAAAAAAAAATTGGTCATTTGACTAATTCCCTCACTGGTTCAAGCCTCAGACTCCGGTGAAATGAAGCAGACATTAACCCTGTAAAACTTCTGCACGATCCACGGCCGTTTGGAAGACAACGGATTTCCTCCCTTGCAAGAGACAAAACAGGCGAAAGCTGAATGTGATGAAAGTATGTCTGGACAATTGTTAAGAGAGCCAGAGTTCATCTGCTTCCCCCGGCCTTTGGCCTTCCGACCAGCTGGACAGAACCGCCAGACAAAACAGAGAGCAAGGCACCTGGCTGCCGCTAACCGCCTTCTCACACTCTCTGGGTCAGCTCCAGCTTAACAAAACACCCACAATAAAGAGTGCTTCTCCAGTCAAGGCTATTCACAAAAAAAAAAAAAAAAGTAAGCAACCTGTCCCAGCAACTGAGACCAAGGAAACCCTTTCCAATCTAAAATTTCTCAGCCACTTCTGCTCATTTTGCACCAAACACCCAGAACACGCAAGTCACACAGGGCCACACAACATAAATGGCAACAAGAAAGCAAGGGGAATGTTGGGTCTTACCTTGTCCAGCGTGACCTTCAGCTGGTAATGGAATTTCTCCTTCATCTCCTCAAGTAGCTGCTTAAGCGGAGCCTCTTCCGCGGTGCCCAGATACTTGCGTCCAAGCTGCAGGTAGCAGGGCCACTTGGCCGAATCAAAGCCCCAGTGGCAGGTCCTCTTGTCGGGCGATTTGTGTGAATGCATCACAAACTTCTCTGGGGAGAAGAGCAGCTGGCACTCCAAGCACTGGATGCACGGGGCCTCGGGCTGGGTGTAGAACTGGGGTATAAAGAGGCCCTGGGCCTTGCCCAAGCACTGATGCTCTACCTGGAAGCTAGCTTCACTCTCCTTCAAGAGACCCTGAGCAGGTAGCTTGAGGGTCGAATCCTGAGGGAGGGCGTGACCAGGCCGCAGCAGGGCATTGCAAAGCCTCTGGGCATCAGTTAGCGTGATGAGCCCACAGGAGGGAGCATTGAAGGGCAGAATGCCCAGCACCTTGAGGATGTGTAGCTGCTCAGCATCACAGCGGGAACAGTAGACATAGAGTTCATCGCACACTGCATTGATCTGCTGCAGTGAGAAGTCACGCAACACTGAGTTGAGCACCTGGGGCAGGCAAAGTCTCTTCTCACCCCCTACCACAAAGCAAGAGATGGACTCACCCTCTAGCAAGGAGTGGGTGAGTTCAGTAGAGCTGTCACAGGGCACCAGGAGGGGCCCCCCTCCCAGCACAGGCGGAGAAGGTAGGGGTGCCATAATGCCGGTGGAGGATTCCTGTCCGCTGCGGGCCGAGAAGGCAGCAGGCCCCCCCAGCGAGCTCTGGCTGCTTAATGTGAACTGGGCCAGCGTGTGTTTGAGTCCAGGACTAAGATCCAGGGCCTTGGCGCCGCAGGTTGCCAAGAGCTGCCGCTTCACACTGCCATCGCCTCCCAAGCTAGAGTCTCCGGGACATTCTTCCACACGCTCTTTCTTGACCTTGGGGGTCCTGGGAGAAGACTCCACGAACCTCCGCTTTAGGTTGATCTCAGCCATGACTCTCTTCTTGATTGGTGCATCTTCAAGCCTCTCTCTATAGGGCCTCTGTGTGCTGCTCTTTAATGAGGTCAAGTCTTTGAAAGCAGTTTTTAAACTGGTCTGAGTACTTGCCATTACAATATTCCGATATCTGCCTCTCTGCAAATTTCTCTTCCTCCTTGGAGTGCACAGGTCTATTTCATGTGTTGTTCCCCACCTTTCAGAAGTGACACATCTTCAGATGTTCAGATATGTACATAGCTGTGAGGATTTGAGCTGTTCAACTGTACTGAGTCCTGGAAAAAAAAAAAAATTGACACAAGCTGTAAAGAAAAAAAAAAAAGCCCCCTCAAGAGCAACACCTCACTGTGCTTTAGAAGTCAGATCCTAGTTCGCACAAGAGTGTCATGATCCGCAAACATTTTCTTAACATCTTCTAAAGAATGCGAGCAAAGGATGAAACACTAAACTGGGGGAAACAAATGTGACAGTGTGACATTTATAATTTTATTCCATGAAAAATGAAGCCCTGTATAATTAGTTATATAACCAAAATAACCAAAGCACAAGCACTACATTTAAATATTAACCACCTACAAACCATCATCATAAATACATATCGGTCCACAAGTAACAACCAACCAGGTTAAAGTGAACCATTATTTTAGACACCACTTTCGAGTCTTGGGGAAAACAAATACAAACAATGCTCAGACATACAACCCAATTAATCTGGATACAACTGTATGGATGAGTGACCCAGTGCAAGTAGTGTATCTAGCAGTGTAAGTCACCACGGTGAATAAGGTTTGTGGGCTCATAACACTATATAGAGTTCATTGGAAGTCGCTTTGGAGGAAAGCATCTGCTAAGGAAATAAAATGTAAATGTAAACCGCTCAACGGTTTCCCATTAGACCAAGTTCACGTCGGTGGCCAGCTCTCCTTACCCATGCTGACATTACGGAATGGATCTTTCTCAGCAAACCACGGACGCTCGTAAATAAGTGGAACAAACAACTGTTCTCATTCAGCACGAAACACTTTTTAAAACCACAGGGGTGTGCAAGACAGGGTTGGGTTTTTGGAGGGTGTGGGTGACAGTTAAAATGCAACAGAAACACTCGAGTATGTAATATCAGGAAAGCAGTATGAGCCAACTGCAGACATGTGTACAGTTGGCTACAATTAAACAATGTCCTTATTTAACTACAACTCCTACTGCTGTATTTTAAAAAGACGGAAGTTTAGAGCAGCAGGGTGGGTTGTTGTTGCCTTGCTTGTAATGTGAAGGTCCTGCCGTGGTACCTGTTCTCAGGTACTTACCTCCACTGACTTTACCCTAGCCTGCAGTATAAACGGGTACATCATCATGATTGTACACCTAGTCTAGCGGAATTAAAAAACAGAACCGTGATCCATCCGAAGGAAGGGTAGACTCACTGGTGTGGACACTATTATAACTGGCGAAGTGGAAGTGAGGGAGCGGAGGTCACACGCAGTTCAGGGTCTAGACACTCCATCATGATCGTGATTTCAGGGAGCTGATCACCGCGGTCTGGACGGAGGTTCGAACGGGTTTCCCCAGATGAATGAACATCCTGCCCTCCACCGTGTGGGACCCGGGTCCCGCGGGACACCTCCGTTCGCCATGGAAACGCGCTCGGGACAGTCGGTGTCCGCCAGCCCGGCAGCCGCCGCTCTTCGCCGCGCCGCCGGGGCTCTTGGGGGACGTGACCGCGCCGCGGCTCGTTCGCCAGCCGACGAGCCGCCGGAGCGACGCTGCTCAGGTCAGGGATGTTTCCGAGCCAATTCGGGGCACTGCTGCGCTCGTTTGAGCATGATTTTTTTTTTTTTGCAGATTCCGCTGTGCGCTTAACCGGCGGAGAAGAACCCGTTATCTTCTTCTCCGCCCGCCCGGCGCTCAGTAGAACCGCGCGATTCCGACACGCACCGCCCGCGCGCCGTCTCGCGTTGACTCGAGCAGCCGGTCGCTCGCGTGTCTCCGGTCGACCTCGCGGCTCGGGCGCTTTTTTCCGACGTTTAAAGTAGGCGGAAAGGCCGTTTAACGCGCTAGCGGTCGCCGGATGGCGGAGGTCTTCCTCCCACAAACGTGCCTTTTTAAATCCCGTTCTACCACGGAAGGGTCGGAGCCTCGGAAAACCCGTCACCCTCCGATTTCCTCACACGGAGTTCGCACAGTTTTACTTCACCTCGCTTTTAAGGCAGTAATTTAAACACAGGCGGCTGGAGGCTAACAGAACAGTTCTCGAGAGCCAGTTCGTCCCCAGCGAGCCCGAAAGGATCCTAACCGATCATCAGCGGCGGCAGCAGCAGCCAGCTACTACTAGGTCTCCGCACGTCCTCGGTGCGCTGTAAATGTTTAAAATAGGCGCTAATTTTTCCCCCACACACAAACACCAGAAGCAATAAAGCGATCAAATGAACGAAATTAACCCGTGTTATCTGAGAATCGAAGGGTAAAAACCAGACTTACTTGAGGAAGAGCGCCGTGTAACCCGCCGTCTCAGCGTCCCTCAGCTCTGTCTGACCAGAAACACCCCGGCGGCGTCGGCGCGTCGGAGCGCAGCCCGGCCGTGACGTCACCCGCAACACAACTGGGCATGTCACGGAAACTGCGGGGGTGTCCGTCTGTCTCGCGGTCTGGCCCCGTGAATGTCTGCAGTGGAGCGCGGGGGGGGGGAAGAGGGAGGGGAAGCCGCGGGACGGCGCCGCGTCACACGTCGTCTGTGCTCGCAGTTCTCCGTGCTGTCTTTACTGGGTTACGCATTAACCGAAACAATTTGTTGAAATAGGTTATAGCTGTTTCCTCTAACTCCTTTGATTTCTACGCGATGAAATGACAGTCAAGGACATCTTTTGGGGATATGTTTGTACAGCCCAGGCCGCGCCAGCTGCCGGGTTTCTTGGAACGAAAAGAAGCCTTTTTTCAGATCTGGGTTGCGTTCGTTAGCGAAGCCCACACGTTTCCCTCACAAAGGAGCTCCACACGGAAAGTAAAGAGCATTAAAACGGCCCTTCTGAATGTGAACCACATCAAATAACTCGCACGCACTTGATGAAATGTCGCGGCGCTGCTCGGGGCTTTTTAAGACTAAACTAAGCGGTATTGTCATCGTTTTTTACCACGTACACGCATTTTTATGCCTTGCCTGAGGTAAAGTTTTCAGGTACAGGTAACTGCGAAGCCCCCATCCTCCAGCCCCCTCTCCGCCGCTGTATTTGTTTGCCTATATTATATATAATATAAAACGTACATTCATTCGTCTATAACATACCATGATGACGCGTGTTCCAAAGCTCAGTCACGATCAGCGGAGATAATACTTTTCTCTCCAGTCAAGGTCACTCTTCTAGCTGTGACTCAACAGCAGTTACTGTTTTGGGGCTTTTTTTTTTAGGTTTTTTGTATCTGCGCACATTATGTAGGTCTCTCTGACATGTTAGCAATAAGATGGGAAAATATGGGCCCTTAGAAGGAGGGACCCTCACACACACACTGTCTACAACCACTTGTCCCAAGCTGGGTCGTGGCGAACCAGAGCCTAACCCGGCAGCACAGGGCCGGAGGGGGAGGGGACACACCCAGGACGGGACGCCAGTCCATCACAAGGCACCCCAAGCGGGACTCGAACCCCAGACCCACCAGAGAGCAGGCCTTGGCCAAACCCGCTGCACCACCGTGCCCCCTCCAAAGCAAATGTGCTCTATAGCTCATATTCCACAACATGCTTAGCGTGACAAAATCTTATTTACTCGTTTTGGCATTATAAAAGCCACAAAACAGTTACAAAGAAAGGCGTCTAATCCCAGCTCCTTACAACAGTCGTTTATATAGGTGCCACCTTTTTCCAACATTTACATTTACGTATGTTCTTATAGCTTTTCCAAAGCGACGTACATCACAGAGAAAAATACAATGAGAGTATTACCTCATTACATTAGCTTTAGAAGGATTTGACCGTTTATACAGTGCGCCTTGAAAGTATGTGAACCCAAATGGGACAGTCATTATTTGTGTAAAAATATTAATAGAAAAAACCGAATAATATCAGTATTAAATGTTAAAATAAACTTAAAATGAATAAACGATTATGGTTTACACACATAATTCTACTTACCTGCTTGGTTTAACCGATGGAACTTGGGGTTCACACATGATTTCCTCTAAAGCAACATATGGAATTGATAATGACACACCTGTTATGTCAGTTGAGAAATACTGCTTATGATTAAATAAATTATCAGTGAAAATAAGGGAGACAAGGGGTTCACATACTTTCAAGCAGCACTGTAGTATTATTACTGTATCAATGCAGAGTGAGTGCCTTGATCAAGGTCAAAAAATACATTTAATAATAGTAAGATGTATAGATTCAGTTTTAATCTTTGTGAAGTGCTTGACTTTTTGGGGTTTTGACCAAGGGTGCTACAGCTGGAGTAGGATGTAAACTTGTAACCTCCAGGTTGCAAGAAGACAGCGATTAGCGCCATTACTTTGCAATCAATGGACCCATGTTCAAATCTTTTTAAAAATTAAACTGAAAATGGCATTGAAATTATGTTAGTAGAAATGTTGTCAGATGTGTTATGAAAACAAATCTGAATGCATCAAGTCCGGCAGCTATGTGCAGCAGTAATTGATTTTTTGGAGTCAAATCACTATAGTTTCTCTGTGGTGGTTAATTAATCTCTCTGCTATTATTACTGTCAGTTGCCCATTTAAAGCAAACCATGAAAGTCTTCATGTAGAAAGAAGCTTTAAACAGTAAAAATAAACAAGTCTGTTATTGAGCTTTTCTGAGTTGATATGTTACCTGTTTTACAGGGAAAGTGTACATCTGTGGTTATTCTAATTTGAATGTGGAAGGTGGTCCTGTTACAGGATCATTGTAAGGCACTTAAATAACTCTGGTTCATGTTTTACAGGGTGCGCTTTTGGCTGTAAATTCTATCTCTGCTTAACTCAGGATGTGAGCTGGCTTATTTCTATTCCTGCAGATGCTGGATTTCTTCCTTTACATCTTCAGTTGCTATATGTGTACAGAAAGTAGGTGCAGGGGGTTATCTATAATGCATCCCAGTCCTTCTGAAGCTACTGCTGTCTCTGAAACCACTCATATTTGCATCACATGAAGTCGATGGATAACTTCACAAAATACTGTATTTAGTTTTTTATTTAAACCTGGTTATTACTTTCCAGAAATATATATTATAATAGTGAGTAGCTTTATACATTTGAAATAATAACTCTCAGTATTCCTCTATTCTAATTAATCATTGTTATTCCAAATCAATGCATCAGTGTTGCGAAACAATGGGTAATAATGAGTTAATCAATGATGGTGTGCCAGTAGTAAAGGTTTAGCGCTGATTTCTTTGCTAAATGGAACGTTGGTATAATTAATTTGTGATGTCATAATGTAAAATGAACTTTTGTGAACTTTTCAATTTAGTTCATGCCTGGATTCATTTGCCTGTGAATAAGTGTGGTTTGTTTACATTTTCTCAAAGGCTTAGCCTGCTCCTGTGCTAGATTCTTTTCTGTCATGACACGATGTAATGCAATGTAGAGCATATACCCCAGTGCAGGGCAGTTCAGTGTGGTGCAATGTACTGGAGCCCAGGGTACAATGGTCACGGAGCAGGAGCATAAACATCCGCAGAGCACACCTGGAGCATGAAGCTAGGCTGAAGCACGTGTAGCACCAAGTCACTGAAGGTGGATCGGCATCTCTCACCTCCATATTTCATCAGTGTCCTCAAGAAACTGCTCTTTGGGTTGTGACCCAAAGCAAAAAAGTGCCTCCTATCGTGATATATAAATAAATAGCTAAATAATAAAAAAGTTCAGCTATTTTCTTGCAAAAAGAAAAATTCCTTGTTTATATTTCTCTTCTGCCCCTTCTACATTATACTTTGCTGATGCTTCTCTGCAAAGCAATTTATAGCATTAATTTACTTACAATTGTTTACCCATTTATAGAGCTGGGCAATTTTTTTACTGGAGCAATTTAGAGGTAGTACTGTACCTTGCTCAAGGGTACTACAGCTGGAAGTGAGTTTGAAACCTGCAACCTTTGCGTCCAAAGACAGCAGCTCTAACCACTACACTACTAGGTGTCCCTGCTGTAGGAAGAGTGGACTGTAGCACAACAATTTCAAGGTATTCATCGAGTACATACTCAACAACAAAACCTGAAAACTTGAATTTCCTATGGCTTCTTCCACTGTGAATGCAGATGAGCGTCGCTTTGAGAACAAAACAGATACTTACAAAACCCGTTTCGTAGCTTAAATGGCAAACATTGCATTGCTTCTGCTCAGTCAGTGCGAACATTGTAACTTCCTGTGAGTTTGAAGAGCCTCACGCAAAAGGACGCGTTCACCTGTGTGTAGCCTCTTAACCCCAGAGGTTCATTTTTTAAGAAGTCACGTCTGCTTTTGACATACTCAATTTTAGAGCATATCAGTTGCAAAATCTAGCGACGAGATCACATTTCCTACTATTGCAACTGTTTTAGTATGACAAAGGACAACTGAGTGATTTATTGATCATCAATCAATTAATCAGTCTTTCTTACTTCCTTGTCTGCAAAAGCTGCAAAGAGAAGGTAACAATTGCAGCTAGTAGTGCAGATTGTAACGTGGTTTTTCATAAAATGAGACCATCACGAACACAGCTGAACGCCGAGAATGGAACTGCAGTTCAGTTCTTGAGCTGGGCCACGGACTGGATCTAACAAAGCACCGAAAACGGTTACTGAAAAAAGTCCGATCATTTGACAGCCAGAGAAAGGAGCCGCCGTGTCCAAAGCTCATCATATTATCCTATGATGCAAGTACTATATTTCCCTCGAGTTGATTTGCCAGTTTAGCCTATGCTCAGTCATCGCAGGACTACACAGCTATCATTGCCTCATCTGCGTGGTTGCAAACAGGTCTTCTGTGCTGTCAAGACCACCGTGTGGACGAGCGTAATTCTGATGGACGGATCATATCGATCATCCTGTTTTCGTTATCCTTAGGATTACAGAGAGAAACTGCAAGCGATGCCTTTAGACTTTTCAGGGGACGTTGGTGAATAGGGGAACGGAAAGTGTATAGTGGTTTTTACTCAAGTAGTCTACCATCGATTTGGCTTTCACCGTGTTCATGTGGCTTATTGCAGGGCAGCGCAGAAGAAAAAACACACTGACAATACAGCACCCATTTGCCTCAGACCTCTTATACGTACATTTTTAGCACTGACCACAGAGCAGCTGAAAAATAGCTGAAGCAACAGCAGCACACAGAATGAGTGAACCGTGAAACGCTGGCCCTGGGAAACACTTAAATGTAAATTTAGCGCCGGTTGCTTATCTGCACGTGCCACGTATCCTCTCCTTCCACAGCCTGGACCAAGGACTTTGCTGCTAAAACGCAGGCTAGACTGTGAGGCGGGCACTTTGGGGAGGCAAGTTCAGCAGAAGATATGAAGTCTGACCTTCTGCTTCGACAGGAGACGTGGGGTTAACTGCAGCCTTTGCTTCGTGAAAGTGAAGTGGCTTTGCTATCTCCAGCGGCAAGGTATGTTTATGTTTGCGTCTATATATATATACACACACATAGAAATTACAATTAACTATTAAGCGGTTTCGAGGGGGTGCGGTGGCGCAGTGGGTTATACCGCAGTCCTGCTGTCCAGTGGGTCTGGGGTTCGAGTCCCACTTGGGGTGCCTTGCGACGGACTGGCGTCCCGTCCTGGGTGTGTCCCCTTCCCCCTCCGGCCTTACGCCCTGTGTTGCCGGGTAGGCTCCGGTTCCCCGTGACCCCGTAAGGGACAAGCGGTTCTGAAAGTGTGTGTGTGTATTAAGCGGTTTCAGTCAATGTGTGTCTGTGTATTATATTGTAATTAAGGTTAGGTAAATGACTCTTATATATTAATATAAAGTAAGATTACTTGAGAAGAATAAATGGCAGATTGCTGGAACTGCTGAGCAGGAACATATCTAAGAAGACATACATACTCTACATAATGACTTTAATTTAGCATATAAAAACTCCACATAATCTACTGTTACGACCCAAAAAAAACACACTTCACATGCATATCTAAAAGTGGCGCTTTTATCTTCAGCGACCCGAAAAACAGATGATCCTCATTTAAATCCGCTCAAAACTTCAGATGTTCAATACCTAACGACATTTGTGCGTCTTTGCATTGTTTTGTAATTTATAATTCACAAACTACTACCTATTCTGTGGTCCACCCAGCAGTTTTGAGGATTGCTCAAGCAATGCAACAGTATTTATCGAGGAACTATTGGAAGAGTGACATTTTTTGTTCAAGGTTCAAACCCCCTCCAAGAGAAATTTGTTCAGTTTGATGATCTCTGGGGTCTCTTCTTTGTTGAGTACATGAGACTCTTGACATGTACAGTCCCTGAGGAATGCATATAGTTCACTGGACTTTCAGTTGTTGTTGTTTCAGACAAAGCTGACAGCATGGAGAGTAATTCAGATATTCCCATTATTTCTATGTATATTACTAATGTGCATCTCTGGTAGGATATTTTACTGTAGATTTTTGCTAAGATGTATGACAGTAGTGTGGTAGGAAGAAAAGACTCAGTTTTGACATAGTTTTTTTTAAACACAAAATTAATTTAATACATGTCCCTCACATAGGATATACTAAAATGTGTTTAATACTTGTAAGGCCAGTATGTAGGTGTTCACACACATGAAAATGTTGATTTTCAAATTATATGACTATTTAATTCCTGAGATCTCTCTCATTAACAATGACAAGTCTTATGATACGCTGTCAAAACACGCAACCCCCACCTCATCCACCCACCCGCCTGGACCAGTACATAGAAATATGACAGCCAAAATCCTTAATAATCCAGATATTAGATTAAAGGATGCCTAGTTATATACTTCAGACTAAGGTAAAAAATTTATGTTGGGGCAGCCAGCCTGTTCAGGCATCAAATGACATAATCCTAATGCCTCCAGAAAATGTTGTAATTGCTACCTAATTTAAAATAAAAACAACATAGAGATTTAACTATCCAAATAAGAACTTTGATCCAATTACGGGTGTAAAGTGGGAAATAGCATGTCATGTGGCCCTTGAGGATTGGGAGCTGTGTTCCTCCAGCCCGAGGCATAAGCTGCTACTATATAGAGGAGGTTAGAATCAAGAACCCACTATTGTTGTTGGTTCTGACTCCATATGAACAGTTTATTTCAGGTCTTTACAGCAATAGGAAGTTGTGCAATTCAGTTTTTTTTTTTTTCTAATTGAGAATAAATCCCAGCCTTCAGAGCCTGCAGTGAACACCCTGGCTTTACAGCAGACACACTGCAGTTAGGTGTGAACATTTAATATGCACAAAAAAGACAGTCTCAGACAGCAGAGCGATCACCTCGGAAAAGCTGCAGTACAGATTTTATAGTCCGTTCTTTTAATACTCACTGACATATCCTTCTCTAACAGGATTGATTCATAATGCCTCAAAGTGGTCAAATGACAATGCCTATAGGTCCTTGTTTTTATTTTGAATTATTCTCAGACATTTCCCCAATGAACAAATCATTAAACAAGGGCTTTCATAAAATATTTAACAGCATGTGAATAAAAAAGGCCTAAAAAGAAAAAAGTTTTAAACAATTTTATCGTCGTTGCTTATTGGTTTGTCGATTTGGAAGGTAAGAAAAAAAAGTTGCTGCAGGAAAAATCTGTGAAGGCATGAGCTCTCTCATGAGCTTTAGAAACACAATTTGATCCAGCAAAGTACTGTATTTCCTCACTCCGTCCTGTGCTGTTCAGCAATGTCTTTTTTGTGTTAACCTCCTGGTCGAGTTTTTCCACTGCGTTACTTGTGATTAAACAATGCAGTTCTCTCAATGGATCCCTGCACCCCGAGATACATACTGCAGAACCTCTCCAGCAGCACTGACCAGAAAACAGGCCTTCCCCAACTTCAATGCGAAGGAAGGATTCGGTTTCAGCCACACTGTGACTGCCATCTGGGAGAGACGGAACAAGGCTTCTCATCCTGCACTACAGTCTGTGAGCCAGAGTCACCTACACTGATGTGAAGGGACACCTAATTATTTATATATTTCTTTAAAAAAAATTGTTTAACCATTTAGCTACGTACAGAAAGACATACAGAAATTTAAAACAAAACATGAAACGATCATTGCAGAAGACAGTACAAAAATAAAAGATGCTAAACAAAAATTTAAAGAAAGCATCAGAAAGGCAATGTATTGTTACAGACGTTATAGAAAATAATGAAAGCTTTTTTCCTTTTGTAAAAACTATGAAAATATCATCCCACGTGGAGAATTTTTTTTGAGACTGCTGTACAGGAATATGGATTTTCCTACATTTCCTCGCTCCAAAAACTCAATTTTGGTCCCATGTGACAGATGATAGGGAAGTGATACTCCTGGCCTTAGAGCTCAGGCATACATACATCCTTCCATTCGTAAGGAAGTACAGTTTTTAAGGAAGGATCCCTCCACCCCAGACAGCATCCTTCTCCACTTTAACATGTGGCTCAGTTCACCACTATACACACATAAAATAAACACTGAGTGAACAAATCTGGTCCACATAACACACTAGGGCCAACACAACACTTGTGCACACTGCATATATACTTGATTACAAAAAACAAGGAAATAGTTTAGGGTTCTTTTTTTTTTTTTTTTCTTCCTTCTATTAAAGATAGTGTTCCCACACCCCTCCAGGCCCAGTGCCAATTGAAGCTAGTCTGGAAGTTGTAAAGAGTTAGTGTTTCACATTGGTTGCACATGGTTAGGCTTACAGCACAAGCAGACGTATCAAGTCACAATCCACCAACTGTGAAGCCATGCATATTCTCCTGTTACATGTAGAAATAAAACATGTAGCAAACAACATCTGCAGAGAATAAGCACATGCCTCTTATAAATGGTGTATATATCTTCCTTTCTCGGTTAAGTAACCATCTGTGGTTTCCATTAGCAGGCCCATTTATTACTGTAACATTAAATTAATGGCTGGATAATAAATGCTGGTTTACATGACAATGAAATAACAATATAAATAAAAAAGGTACACATAAGGAGTAGTGGTTGCAAATGGCAGGGATTTAGAGAACTGTGATCAAGTTACAAAAAGATTAGAGCAGGATGGAGGATCCCAGGCTGGCAGGAGACGGGGGATCATGTGCAGATGCACAGCTGTAGATGGAACGACGAGCATGATCCGTGACACGCATTCACCCGGCTGTGACTGTGACCCATCACACGCACTCCTCAGCCGACATCAGCAGGGGGTTGATGTACTCGAATCCCTCAAACTCTGACTGGTCAATCTTCTTTACCACATCACTGAGGAACAGAAGAGGCAGAAAGCTCTCATTATTGTTGAAAGGAGCTCATGAGGCTCATTACTCTGCACTCGTTCGAATCCAACGGAACAGTCCTTTTTCCATACTTTGCCTACTTCTCAAGGAGTTAAAACCTTGAGCCCGGGGGTAAAAGGTTAACTCACTCATCATCAGGTGTCAGCTGGATGGGTTCATTGGTGAACTGAGCATCAAAGTTGTCCAGTCCAAACTCTCCAGAGATGTTGGGCTTGAACGGTGGAACCACTTGCTTCTGCTCCATCTGCAAGGACATAGTGCAGGTCAGCAGGGAGGACAGGGGTGTTGCAACAATTAGATGGACTCATACTTGGAGAGGAGGAGGAAGGAGGCTTGAATGTGCTCAGGAATTTGATTATTTCCACTTCCGACAATAGTCCAGTTTTATAACACAAAGCAGCAAATGGTCATCCTGAGCATCCGTGTGCTCTGATGTACTTGGGTTTGTAAAAGTGTTTCACCACTAACTATTTCTCAGAGAGCATGGTTTTGTGGCTCTTCATTGCTCCCCCTGCAGGCAAAAAGGAGCGATAACCTTGTTCCTGCTAGAAGGGGCCGGGGTGGTAACCTGATCCTGTGGACTGCCTGTTGGATCAGCACTTCACTGCACTCTAGATCGAATAGAGGAATGGCGGTATGTCTGGAGGCCCCAGGGCATGTCTGTCATTGGCCATCATATGACCAGTGAAAAAATTTCCCATGCGTCTCCCCTCCTTGTTTCTCTCCATTGGCTTCCTGTAGCTGCCTGTATCAAATTCAACACTCTGGCTACAGCCTACAAGATAATCTCAGGATCTGCATGTCAATACCTACAGGACCAGATCACTCCCTACACCCCAGGAAGAGAACTGTGCTCCTTCAGGTCTGCCTGCTGAGACAAGAGAGTGAAAAAGCTCTCGATTTTGGCTCTGATGTGGTGTAATGAACTCCCTTTGAATCTCATTTGGTCCAATTCTCTCCTGATCTCCTATCTCAATAAAATTGCTTTGCATCACTTGTCACATTCACCTCTGTATTTCCTACTAATTTCATAGTATAGGCAGTTACTTGTGTGATGTGCAAGGCAAAAATGATGTTATCAGACAAACCGATGTGAGAAGAGTATCAGAGTGTCTGCATCTATAACTCTGCTTTTTGTGAAATGTTTTATTGCTTCCTATGTTTTATATTGCTTTGGGAAAAATATCATCTGCTAAATGAATATTGGGTCCTTTTTAGGACTGGAACTGACAAACACTCTGACAAAAGTATACCAAATAATACATGCACAGCAGTGATTCTCTTTCAAGTACACAAATAGCGAAAACCACACACACAAACACTTTTTTTATCCACAAGTAAGTTACGAATAAGCATCTGCAATGCAACTGAATGAAGCAACAGGGACGGATAAGGAAGATATGTTTGAGAGGAAAAGGTTACACGTGACTCACAAGTTCCCAGTCCACATTGCGGAAAAATGGGTGGCCCATGATGTCAGCGAAGCCAGTCTGTGGGTGGCAGCCAAGGCGCTCTTTAGGATCCTGCATGAGAGGGACAGGTTGAGGTAAGTAGAGTAACTATCTCAGGTAGATCTACTCCCAGGTAGATCGCTGAACTGCCCTGCTTGCACTACCTGCCACTCTCAGGATCACAGATACCTTGCTGAGGAATCCCTTCAGCACGCTGGCAGCTTTGACTGACAGGGAGCGGGGAATCCTGATCTGTTTCTCCAGTATGACTGAAAGGTGGAGAGAGTAAGAGCAGTGAGACTGATGCATGACTCTACCTCTGAACACAACAGCAGGCCATTGCCGACACTGTGGCTTTACAGCTCGCACCTTGGAAGAGATAGTCCTCTGTGTTCTGGTCTGGATTGTCCGAGCTGCCCACGATGTCAAATGGAGACCGGCCAGCCATCATCTCGAACATGAGGACACCTAGTGCCCACCAGTCAACGCTGAAGCCTAAAATGACACACAGAGGACTGATTTCTATGCCTAATGTGGCAGAAAGCAGTAGAATGATGGTAGACAGCTGGTAGCATAGTGGTTAGAGCTGCTGTGCATCACAAGTACCTTGCTCAAGGTACAAGGTACTCAACCTTTGGATTCAAAGGTTGCAGGTTTGAATCGAACCTCTGGCTGTAATACTCTTGAGTAAGGTTCTTACCCTAAAAATTTGCTCCAGTAAAATTACCTGGCTGTACAAATGGGTAACTGTACACTTATTCATTTAGCTTACGCTTTTCTCCAAAGCAACTTCCAATGTTGAGGTATTTACAATTATTGACCCATTTATACAACTACATATATATATAAAAACATAGACAGACTAGCATTGTAAATCGTTTTGGAGAAAAGCGTCAGCTAAATAAATAAATGTAAAGGTATCTAATAGACAGTAATCCGTGTACCATAGTCCTCCCCCCGCAGGATCTCTGGGGCAATGTAATTGGGCGTCCCGCAGAAAGTGCTGGTCGTGTCTCCGGGTCGTAGCCCCTCCTGTAACACAAAGCCTCAATCAACACCGCACCCCGCAGGCATGCAGGATTACCCATGAGCCTCCTCACTCAGCCACCTGGAGGCAGACTGCATTGCATCCAGCCATATCAGTACCCACCAGATGGTGTCAGATTACTGAAATGTGTTCCAGTCTAATTAGTAGCCCTTCTGAGGATCCCAACATGCCTATGAAATCTTTGTGTTTGGGGGCTGTGCCCGTGCTCCTCACAAACCTCACTGACGTAGCATTCTCTTGTGCCCTTCCCTCTTCAAAACTACACACAAATGCTGCAGGCAGAGACCACCGTACCAACAAACACACCTTGCACATTCCGTAATCTGTAAGCTTGATGTGTCCCTCCGAATCCAACAAGACATTGTCCAGCTTCAGGTCCCTGTAGATGATACCGTGCTCGTGAAGGTAGTTTAAGGCCAAGCTGATTTCGGCAGAGTAAAACCTGAAACAGAGAGGGGGAAGCCATTCAATAACCACATTCCACAAAATAATCAAACTACTCAAAACCTATATTACAAATAGTCTTACAAGCACATTTTCTTGATTAAAGATATATACATTAAACACATTATACACATATACACACACATACTTCTTGATCAGACATATACATCTCAGGCTGCATATTTTGATGTGAGTTTAGGTACTCAATACCAAAGCTCAAAAACTTACTGTCTTAGAACTGTAAACAAAAAAGTTTAACAAAACAACTCCTTCTCCAATTAGTGCAGTTCATGGATTTACTCCTTTCAGCTTCTAGGGAAACTACAGATGTAAGGCCTTACCTGGCATGTTCCTCAGGAAGTTTTCTCTGTCGCTGCATGTGGAACATCAGGTCTCCACCATTCACATACTCGATGACGAAAAAGAGCCTGTTGGAGAGGAGACCGAAAACACTGAGACTGGCTGGGCTAGCAGGTGGCCGTAAGAGTTAAGCTACAAACGACAACAGGTTCAAAGGGCAGAAAAGAATCATCAGATGTATCCAGAAAACAAACAAAAACTCACTTTTCAGGCTGAAAATGAAGCCGATGTTTGCAGTGTGAGGATGGTGTTTTTAGGGATGAAAATGTAATGAATAAATTGTATGTATCACCTCTGTGTGTCGCAAGATCTTCTGGGAAAAGGCAAAAATTCCTGCATGGTTAAGGTTAAAGTTCACTTCTAGCAACCCTGAAAAATGCTTAAGGCTAGGCTTTCATGTGTCTGAATCTTGGAATATGTGCAAATCGATTTCCGTGACTAGTTTCCAGGGAATTTGCCTCTGTACGAAATGATGCGGAGAATTCTCAGCTGCTAGGGAAATGTTACGGATAATTGAGTGAGGAAATCACGCGTGGAAATTACATTATATGTCACTAAGGGAGATTCCCAGGCTCTCAGTGATTACTCCGGGTATGAATTAACTCACACCAATGATCACACTGAGAAAGCTCCAGTGATCAGTACTTTATGTTTTTGGCTTGACAGTTCTTGAAATTCAAACAGCTGCTTGCAGACATAGATGGAGAACAGAAAGCTGTGCACATGCAGGCAGTGTGCTGTGTGAGGTGGTGCCACAATATCGCAAGACCGAAAGACACTGATTTCCAGATGCTTCCCATGGGAAAATGAAGACAATAGATGAGTCAGCTCACCTGCTCTCTGTCTGGAAACATGAGTGCAGCCCCACCAGGAAGGGGTGGTTGGAAGCCTGCTCAAACACGTGCTTCTCTGTCTGCACCCAGTCAATGTCCTACAGAAGAGCCAGAGGGAGTGACACCACACTGTATTAGTCGGGACTTGCTCTTATCCAAACAGACTCACACATGGCAGCTAACAGACATACTTGTTTAAATGGTGGAATATTTTAACAAAGGCAGTCAGAGTATAGTCTTCCCCTGCTTTATGAAGGTAATCCATTCATGAAAAACCATTTGTACGGTGAGGTCTCATGTATCAAAGATGTAATTGTCACTAATTTCAATGGCAAAATTTTTATGGGTTCCTGAGCCCCAAAAGCAACATCCATTTATGCTAGAATATCACCAAATCCCATGAAAATGGACACAATTAGTAACAGTTAACCTTTGTTATCATAAGGCAACATAAGGCAGTGCGCATTCATTAATTACCCCATGACAGCATATGGTTGTCTACCTGTACTCATTCACTTCTTTAGTAGCTGTTACATTCAATACTCATTGTTTATGTATTCATTTAACCTTTAAAGTGGGGTGGGGGCAGAAGACGAGATAATACAAATGAATTCACACACTTACTGAATAAGCTGAGATTTATTGGAAAGTCCGAACAGGGTCATGATTACTGACATTATGAATGAGTGAATGAATGTTTCTGTGCATGTATGTTGTATTTTGTATGCTGCTGTAAGCAGTCCTTCTGGAATTAAGAGCTTCATTCATTCATTCCTTAGATGTACAAACAAGCCTCATAAGCAAAACCAGGGGTATTTGATGAAACTCCTCATAAAGCTGAATTTTCATACCCAGAATAGGAGCATCTCCAGGGGATTACTGTACTAAACTCAAGGACCAGAGAACTTGTTATAGTGAGTGACAACACTGGTACCTGGCCTGGGGGAAACATGCTATGAGTGCCGTTACCTCATCATCATTGACCAGCTCCTTCTTCACCACCTTCATGGCATAGATGCGCTCTGTCCTCCTGAGCCTCACAAGCAGCACCTTGGCGTAGCTGCCACGGCCGATGACACGGAGCAAGTCAAAGTCGCCTAAGCCCAAGCTGGATGCTGCCTTCCCACTCTCCCTGCTGCTCATGGCCTGGAGCAGGGAAAAAAGAAGACTACCATTTGACCACTTGGGCCTTCTTCCATTGACCAGTGGACACGCCTGGGGCACCGAAGAGCCCTCACAAAAGGCCGTTTCAGTCTGAGTAAAGCAAAAATGGTAACGTCTTGGCTGCACTTATGTAGTACATCATATAGTCATCCAACCAACAATGCTTCACAGGTGTTCAAAAACTGATTCCTCACCTCTTTCTCCTCCCCATCATGATTCAAGCTCTCATTTGACAATTTGTATGGAATAACTGCAAGAGCAAAAGATACCGAGTCAGTGACTCAAAAGAGCAACCAATTGTAAATTGACTACACTGCAAAGCACAGTTTAATACTGAGATTGCCAGCAGAGCCCCTGGATCAATAGCTGGCCAAGAGGAGCCCAACAGCGATCCTACACTTGGAGAGTGAAGGAACAATCTACCGTTGTCACATCCGAACACATTTCTACATCATTATCACTGAGTCGGAGGGGCGCAGTGGGTTTGACCAGGTCCTGCTTTCCAGTGGGTCTGGGATTTGAGTCCTGCTTGGGGTGCCTTGCGACGGACTGGCATCCCGTCCTGGGTGTGTCCCCTCCCCCTCCAGCCTTGCGCCCTGTGTTGCCGGGTTAGGCTCCAGTTTGCCGCGACCCCACTTGGGACAAGCGGTTTCAGACAATGTGTGTGTGTATCATTGAGTCTGTACATAAGTGTGGATTAATGCATTTGATTTTCTATGGGTTAGGGAAAATAAGAGTTACAAGTTTCAACAGGGAATGAGACAGAAAAATACACCCAAATATATTATACAACCCAAAAACACAGGGAAGGTATACCGTGGTCCAGGGGATCTGAAGGATGGGATGTTGGGCCCATTGGTCTCATTATTGGCTCCTAGAGATGGAGAAGTATTAAAAGAAACAATTTAGACAAGGTGCTGAAAGAAAGTTGGAACATCAGTATTATTACTGTACAACGAGATCTGTGGAACATGGTCCCTACCTGTATCACATGCCTGCCACATTCCACCGTCACCAGCTTGTGACACTTCTTGTGAACAAGCAGCTTGCAGCTAATGCACTTATAGCCCTGTCGACCCAGACCCCAGATGCGGTCTGTGCAGATAGCACAGTGCGCTCGCTGTGGACGTCAGGAGGAAAACGGACGGTAAGTAGGACCACACCATACCAGCACACAAGGATAAAGGCCCAAACACAGTGGTTTACAGCAATCTGACTACCACTGTAGTTTAAATATCTGCCTTAATACATATTGCCAACATTTCCTGCCACATGCATCTGTTCTACATTTTATACAATTTCAATTCGCAGCCAGACAACGAGTTTGAATACTCCAAGCTCAGCTCCAACCTACATGACACAGCCTATAAACAAAGCAGAGGCTCCAATTATGACCCAATAGAGGCGCGAGTTACCCTGTTGAATCTCTTGGCCTGGAAGGCGTGGCCGTTAGCATAGTAGAGCTTCCTCCAGCGCCGTGCGCCACGCCGGTAGATGGACTCTGAGAAGAAAGTGTCAAAGGTTGCGCTCCGTCCCATCTCTGCCATTTCATTTCATCCCCACTACAGTAACCTTTAGGGTGAGAATCTGCATCCCAGCACCTTCAGCAAGACATGTACTGTCAATCATGTTACAAAAACCCCGCAAAGGATTTGATTTTAATCAAAGAAATCAAAACCTATAAGCTACAACACTAGAGGGAAGGGATGTTTGCAAAAAGCAGAACGTAATGAGACTGCAGATGGGGTAGAGACAGGGGGCAGAGACTGGTATGGACATGTACTCACTGTCCTCTCCTGGACAGGGCATGCCAGGCTTTTCAGGAACACAAGGGAATACTGTGAAAAGACAACAGGGAGAGTCAGACTCCAAGCAGGCGGTGGATTGGACAGCATCACCGTGAAACTGCGACCTCCAGGCACTTTCATATTACATACACACATCAGAGTCACACTTATTTGCAATTTGTTGCAAATGTACCATCAACCGTCTTTCAGAGAACAATTAAATTTCTCTTTACATTTCAAGTACATATGATGCAAAGCAGGTATGTCCGACCTGCAGTTGTCTTATGTAATTTGACCTGCGAGAGAATTTGTAAATAATTAATATATACTACAGTATAGGGGTATACCTATCATAAATACTATACATTCTATTGAATCATGAGGCAATACAGTTATAGTCAGACACTGTAGACGTGCTGTCCCCAGTCGGGGCTCTGCGGGAGCCTGGGCGCCATCCGTATACAGCTGCAGCTCTGTCATCCATAGTGGTAAAACACTGTACTTCCATCAGGTGCAGTTAGATGTTGTCTCCTCTCATTTTAACACTCTTTCTCACAGTGAGTTAATTACTGTTCGTTTATAATACCGTACCTGAATTCTATAGTACCAGCTGAGCATCGTTTGAATGGCACAAAGTGCCAAAACATTGTTGCTGACCACATGTATCCTTTCATGGTCAGTTTAGCCCTTATCAGTCTGATTCTTCCAGGGGATAATATGGCATGTCACAAAGCACACACATCTCATGAACGTGCTTTACTTTATACCAGTGGCCTGCATAGTCCTCACCTCTCCATACAAGAAGTGTTTTTTTGGGAGGAGGTGGAATACAGTGTTAGCTGAATGAATGCACAACCAAAAAAAGGCTGCAGAAACTATGTGAAGCTGTAAAGCCAGCATGGACTAAGGGCCCTGTGGAGCGTATCCAGCACCTCGTTGCTGATGTCATACTGGTCTGGGGGTAAAATAAAAGAGTATCCCAGGCAGTACCAGCTAGGTGTACCTAAAAAAGTGGCTGGTTTGTATGTGCCAGTGCATTTCAAAAGCACACGCTCACAAATAAGACTAACATATATCTCATGAAAACAGATATCCTGATAATCCAGGCAGCTCCTCTTTGTCTCACCATCAACGGTCTTTGTACTCAAATGTCCTTGTTGCTCCACACAGCAAAAACCCACCATCCTTATTTGCACACACTACGGTGCGGCACAAGACAAAACGAGAGAATGAAAATATGAAAATATGCCCTCGGTTGTTATTCTGGCTGAAAAACTCATGGCCTGTTACCTTGTACAATGAGAGCGCAAAGGCTTTGTTTGGCTCACATTGTTTCTGTTCTAGAGACAACTGCTGGAGGCACTGAGACTTAGCGAAAGTCAGCGAGGTCCCACTGCTGACCCAGCAATTTGTTATTGCTGGGAGTGGAACCAGTCCTGGGTGACTCGAGCTCCTGAGCACTTTTGTCACACACACACACACACACACAAACAGCAGCTCACCATGGATGATGAGCTCAGAGTCCTTGTTCAGCTCGTAGAGTCGCAACGCCTCCTCCAGCTCCAGCTGGGAGGACACTGTGCAAGGGTCTCCTGGTGGAGTAAAGGAGGAGTAAGATCAGAACATGAGGCAGGGTAAAGGTGAAAAACTGCATCTTAATGTTTACCACACACACACACACACACACACACACACACACACACACACCCTGCCACAAGAGGAAGAAAAGCTGAACTGACTCTATCCAAACCAAAAGTACAGTGTACAATAGCTTGGGAGTCACGAGTATTGCAGTTTTACCATCCTTACTTTCATGTACATGGTAAGGTATCTGTGCAGGTCAACTCTGTCTCCTTCACTCAAGGGTGTAACAGTAAAGCACCTCTCAGAAACATGAAGCGAAACCTTTCAATGAGGGTCGCATGACCAGATCCTTAACCACTTTCCCATATGCTACTGTACTAGATCCAAAGCATTCCGTTCTTGATGCGAAGCTTGACAGAAACAATCTCCTCTGTTTCTGGAGACTGGAAGCACTGAAGATGCCATGAGGCACAATGCGAGAAAGATGTGGCGCTTTATGAAACCACCGAAGAGATGTGCAGGTCAGCCTTCGCCTCTGGCTAATGTTGATTATCATGGAACACTGGTTTTGTCTTTGAGCTGTCAGATGACCTTGGGGTGTGGGCCAGTGGCACTGCAGTTCCACAAGGACTAATCAGGCACTGACCAGCATTTGTCTTTTTCCATCTCTTTGCTTCCCCTTGGTTATTCACTGCAGCTGCGTATCCTGCCCTCTCCGCATTGCCGCACACGCTGACCCACGTGCACGTGGGACGGCGTCCCAGCCGTGCAGGAGACCCGGCTCTCCTGCCGGCTCAATGGCTCAGCGGAAGAGCCCGAGCTACTTGTGCAAAGCAACTAGAGACACGGCAAGAAAGGCTGAGAAAACAAGCGCACCTTCCTCGTCAATCCACTTCATCGTAAACACTTGGTCGTTGTCCATAGAGCACATGTCCCGGACTTCGCTGTAAAGCACATCGTAGGAGATGGAGGGGTCGAAGTGGGTGATCATGATGTCTCTGCAGGGAAAACAAAGTGACAGAATACGAATTGAGGTCCACGGCGTGGAACGTCACACACCACAAACGAAAAAAAATAACTCAGCACTGTGCGTTACAGTTAACTGTCAAGGTCACTAATGAATCACAGCTTCCTCTTCACATGTACAGCTTCTTATACATACTGTCTCAAACAATTCAACTGAAAATGCTTTTCTGTCATTTATTCGTAATTAGTACAGTTCACCATAGCGTGACCAGACCAAAAACAGGGATCCAGTCATGCAACTGACCAGTCATTCCAACATATCATATGTGTATTTAAGTGTTTTTACATAATAATCTTGTATGTAAAAAATATTTTTCTACAAATTTTAATAAAATATGTGCATATTGTGTACAATATTTAGTTGTATGCTTGCAAATCACTTGCAATATTGGAATTTTCACTGGCAGAGGGAAAAATGACCAATGATCTTAACAAGAGGAAAGAGGCTGGTGCAAAGAATTGGTACAAGAAAGCAATTCCTTCCATTTTTACATTACAAAAAATACTTTATGTATTGAAAATTGTATGTTCGAAAATGTATTTAAATACTGTGTGATTTTAACAAAAGCGAGTCCCGCCTGGAGTGCCTTGCGACAGACTGGCGTCCCATCCTGGGTGTGTCCCCTCCCCCTCCAGCCTTACGCCCTGCGTTGCCGGGTTAGGCTCCGGCTCCCTGCGACCCTGAACGGGACAAGCGGTTCAGACAGTGAGTGAGTGAGTGATTTTAACAAATTGGGTTCCCTTTTGTCAGTTGAACTGCTTTTTCCTCCCCTGACGTTTCTTCTGGAAAGTTCTGGAAAATATATATTAAAACTGTTGTGATGCACTGGAACTGTCCGGTCATTCCAAAATGCACTTGCTTGAGATCTGCTCAGGAGCAGAAGAACCACACCACTATAGTTCTCCAAGGCTCTGAAACGCAGTTCATAGAGCTGCTGCCTGACTGGATTAGTGTCCCTTTGGAGCAAACAATCAGAAACTTATCATAGAGCATAAACAAGGTAATTATCCTCTTTTACATTTACATTTATCTGATGCTTTTCTCTCAAGTGACAGGTTTACTTACCCATTTTATAAAACTTGGTAATTTTACTGGAGAAATTTACGGTAGGTACCTTGCTTAAGGGTATTACAGCTGGACATGAGTTTCAAACTTATGACCTTTGGGTCCAAATTCAGCAGCTCTAATCACTACGATACAGGATGACAGAGGCCCGTCATCCTAGGGACCCACAGCTCTTCTTTCACTGGTTCCTCATCAGAGTAGCAGCATGCGACACCCTCGAGAGCGGCGGCACTGACCTCTGACCTTGCCCCAAGCGGACCTCTCTAAGTTGCGGAGAGCTTGCACGACCAATTGCGCCAATGTGGCACACGGTGCGGCTCACGCTTCCGCCGCGTCCCTCTCCCAGCTGTCCGAGGTCCAGCTGAGACGCAGCGAACGCTCAGCACTCGCATGCGTTACCGCGACAGGATCACTAGCTCGCCTGACGCAGTCCACATTTCTGCAGCCTTAGTCCCAAATCGCATAAATCTGTTGTGAAATGTAATCTGTAAACACAGTATATTCCTTCTCTCCTATAAAAGAAGTTTTCCAAAACTTCTTAGGGACCAAGTTTCCCAGTTAATAAATTCGCTCGGACCCTGCACGTCAATGGCACGGCGCACCACCAGGCCACCGGTGGGTCTCTAGAAGAGCACTGGGTGTGTATGATGTCTAAAATTCAAGAATGCGGTCAGGAATTTACCAGGCGTTTACGATGAATGACACAGAGCTACGGGACAGAAAGACAACTAGAGAACCCCTAGGGAAAGCGGGAATGACGATGACTTAACGGAGGAAGGCCCACACACTAACTAAATGAGTAGTTTTTAAATGAGGTGTGTGTATAATTTACCGTATCACACACCGCGCACAATGACAGAAGCCAGGGAAATTAATGGGAGGAAGTTCGGCAGCTTCTGGATGAGAGGGGGCAGAGCACAGAGGTGTTCTCCCTAAAACAAAAGCCAGAGCCTTGAGAGAGACCACACACCGAGAACCGGCATAATTTTACAAATCACTTGAAATATCGGAATGGGGTATTGGAGCATGATGCTGGTCGACCATAGGACATGTGCATTTTACCCATCCCATAAAATTCTACACCTGTTCAATTCTGGAACATGTTGGAAAGTTAATAAAGAAAAAATAGGAGCTCTCTAGGTTTAAAATATCCTTGTAAACAGTAATCAAAGCGAGGAAATCAGGGTATTAAGTGAAAAGAAGTGTACTTACAACATAAAGGAACTGCCCAAACCTGGCAAGACACTGGGGCTATTTTTCTTTACCTGTGATCTTTGAAAAGGAAAAGCAAGACGGCGCAAATGGCAACGTCACACGGCACCTATTATGACGGTGGTTATTTTGCACCGAATTTCTAATGTTACACCTGACAATTCTGTCCGACTAAGAACACCGAAATAAGTCCAGCTGCGTGCTAACAGCTTCGCAACGGAGAGCCACCAACTCGTAGAAGGGTTCGGAGCAGGTCCGTAAGATCGGCGTAGGTACCAAGACACGGCTTGATGGTAAACATTTACTTTGGACATAAGAGAAGAAAAATGAGAGCCAATTTGAACGGACTGTGAGAAAGGGCCTAGATTAGAGCAACACCCCCCAGGCTGCAAACACTGGCTGGGATTTCTTTGTGCCCTTGTTTTAATGAATTCATTGTTCCTCCATCCCAGGCACACGTGAAAGGCGGGGGGTTCAGGCCGTGCCAAGGTGCGCAAGCTACCCCTTCCTTGGGCACCCTGGCGGGTCCCGCGTTCAATAACCACGAGCCACCGAGGGCAAGAGCGCAGGCAGTCGAGTCCAACCGGACTCATGGCGGCCACTCGAGTGGTTCTTGTGGTAAGGGAGGGCAGGGCAGGGCTTCGTACTAGCGGGTGTTCAGATGTTTGTTCACAGCGACACGGGTAGAATCACTCCGACACCTGTCCAGTGGACAGGGCCACAAACAATTAAGGTAAAATATTAAGAAATTTCATGCGAAATGCTGACCGCAATCATAAGGAAGTCATGCAATGTCACTGAGCCACCAGCAGTTTCATTCTGAAATCATTTCCTTGCTAGAAAACACCTATATTTGTCAAAAATACAGTGAAACAGTCCCAAGAACTTACTTTTTTCTTATTTTATTCAATTCAATTCAAAAACAAAAAGTTAACGTTCATCCATGAAGGCTACGGAAGTGGTGTACTACTGCCTCCTACCACTCGTCTTCGGGCTGGAAACACGGGGAGGACAGGCAAACTCCACGCACCCTGAGCCGGATTCGAACCCACACCCGAAAGAGCGGCAAAGGCCCGCCGTGCCACCATATCGCCTGCAGCGCAGTGGTTAAGGAAACAAACTTCCATATGTTGTTCCAGTTCTAGTCCCTGGAGACTTTTGCACAAACAGAAACCAGGAGTCAGGCGTGAAACATTAACACAAGTCAACATACAGTGAAAGGAGATAGTGGCACTTCCTGTTACAGTCATGGATATATATGAATGGGAATTTAAACATTTTCATGGTACACCTGAGGGCTGGACCTCTTGCATTGGCTGCTGTTGTTAATGGCTCTCACATTACAGACAGACACACACAGCACTGCCTTCAGAAGGAGTGTTTTCTAATCACACCAGACACCATCGGAGAATATTACAAGTACATTAGGACATCGGGGACACGCCGACTACTTTCTCCTGTGAAGTGGACAGTAAATCAATAGCATCCCTACAGATCACAGGAGGGCGGAGATGAAACGATGCTGTAGCCCATCTTTAAGACTGTGTGCGAGGGCACTGAGCAAGTGGGGAGGAGAGCTCGGTCCGCACCGAGGGCACCGACACCAGAGAGAGGGCCGATACATGGTGCTGTCATTACATTGGGTGCCAGGATGCAGCCCAGCCTTCCTCCACTGCTATGCCTGGCACGACGCCCGCTGTCAGGACACTGCAGCAGGAGGAGCTGGACGGACACACACACACACGGTTTATGCTATTTTGAGCCACAATGTGCTGAAAGACATTAATAACTAATGTAGCAGCGATTCATCCTTACTTCCCCTTGCTGGATGTCTTCAAACGACAAAAGATGCTGAAACAGTAAGTAACAATTAGAGTTACATCAATCAAGCGCTTAAGTGCATGGAACCACGAGGACAAACACGTCTCGACGGGCTACAGCTGGCCGCATGGTACACGACGGGATGTGGGGAAGTTTGAAAGACCAAAAAATACCAACCGGTGGTACAAAAATGATTGGAATTGTGGAACTCCTGCGCTTGGTCGTTCACAAACGCCTCCTGCTCTGACACGGACTCAGAAAAGAAAAAACACTCCACAACTCGATTGTCGGAGCTCTGCTTTCAAACCGAAACGCTGAAGCCACGACAGGAGCCGCAGCGCTATCTACCATAAAAATGCGCCGTGTGCATTCATGCATACAGGGGCAGCGGGAAACGGCTCCAAAGCTGGCGAGACGACCTTTTCCGCACCAATCCAGATCAACCGCAGACGCCGACCTTAATGTACCCTGTTTACAGAGAATTAACGTAGTGGATTTCTGCAGACCCGGCCCTGTGGAGACATCAACCAAGAACAACCCTCTCATTTCAGCATAAAAACACAGCAAGGGACAAGTTTTTCGGGGTGGTCGGAAGGGGTGACGATCACACGTTCAAGTGATGGTATTTAAAAGAAGGTAACTGTCCCACCAAAACTGGAAGGAGGCTCCATTTCACGTTACATAAGTAACGCGAGCGTCGCTTTGCAGATCGCGGCACACGTGAACACGGGTAAGGGAGGGTGAAACAAAACCACAACAAACATGACATTAAATATTAAGCCACTACCGCTGTCCTCTTAAAGGAGCCCAACGGGCACCGAAAGCTGTGCTTTCCAAAGAGGATCAGAGAACCAGTGCTGGTTTTCAAGTACTCCTAAACTTTAAACGTGATCATTTACTCCGTACTGCTTTGGAGACTTCAGACCAGAACAACATACTCCTCCCGAGTGATTTTTCTTTAACCGTTACAATGTTTGGCCTCAATCTACTCAAGCATACTGTGCTTTTCTAAAGCCATCACATGGCACACTATTTTATGTGGAAATTTTTGTGCACATACATAAATATATACGTGTTACAATCAATAACATGTTTATGGATGACAAGGAAATTGCAGTACACCCAATTATTTGTTGCACCTGGACAAATATTTTTTAACATTTGTTTACTTAGCAGACACTTTTCTCCAAAGCGACATCCAATGGATACTATGTAGCGTTAACAGCCCACACACCTTACTCACCAAGGTAACTTACACTGCTAGATACACTACTCACACTGGGTCACTCATCCATACATCAGCGGGACACACTCTCTGTCACTCACACACACTTTTTTAATAAAAAGTCCATATACTCAAGACTTTGAGGCAATCAGGCAGACCCAAAATACTAACAGCAGGCTGCATCAAAACTTGAGGAAATGAACAAGCTGTATTTCTTAAAAGCTGCTCTCAGAAATCATAAAAACAGATGCACAGATAAAATGCAAAGTGGTGACGCATAATGACTTGTCGACAGGGAAGGTATCGCTCATTTCAGCATGCATGTTTGACATAACCGAGATTCCTTAGTAAGCGTCATGAAATTTAGACAGTGACTCCAAAAAAAAAAGAAAAAAAAAAAAAAAAAAAAAAAAAAAAGAGCTACATTGAAGGAGGGGCCAACAGAAGTTACCTGAACGACTTGTTTTTCAAGTCACTGCAAGTCCCAGCAGTAACCTTGAAGAGGAACCCCAGCCCAGTGGCTATGATCAAAAATAATTTAAAAGAAGGGGAAAAAAAAGGACAAAGACAAGAGACGGAGTGATGGGCGCTGGCTAAATACTCAACGCCTTGTTAAAAGACACATGAAAACCACACGATGCCTGGGAACACAGCATCCCTCACTTGCCGATGTTGTTTTTCTCTTTAGTTGGTTTAAGTGGCAGACAAACCTCACCGCTTCTAGTCAAATTAAGGTTTTCCCGCTTCGGGAAGTGTCTCTTTGTGTCCCGTCCAGGGCATCCAACGGGGTATTTCTCCAAGTTTACAAGGACTTGGACATCTGGTAATGAGGCATCAGAGGGACAACAGTGCAATGACATGTGTCTGATTTCTTCTTGTCACTAGACCAGCTGACAGCATTGAGGACAGAGGACAGATGACACCACGTGTGTGTCAGTTTAGGAGCTGGACGTTGCGTTGGGCAGTGCTGGGAGGACAGAGGACACATGGTGTCCAGCAGATGAGCCTCATCATGAGGAGACAGAGACAGTAAGACGTGGCTGTCTAGGCTAGGGGGGCACAGACGCTGTGTTAGGCAAACCCTGGACGTGAGGGACGGGACACATCCAGCTCACCCAGTCATGTATCCATGATGATGATCATCACAATGATCGAATCGAATCAATCATCAATCACTCACTCACTCACTCACCCAATTAACCAATCCGACCGTCCCGACCCCCCTCCTCAGCCGCACTCAGTGCACTGCACTTCAGTTTCCGAGCGGAGCGGAACACACAGAACACGACCCCCCTAACCACAGAGCACTTCTACACGTGTCCCACGCGCACACGTACCCGCACACGTAGCGCACGCGCCGCCCCACTCACTCACTCACCCTTTGTAGTAGGCTTTCACCCGGACCTGGTGAGGAGGGTTTTCTCCGGGGTGGGACATGGTGCTGTCCCGCAACGTAGGCATCATAAGACCCGAAACCCGGAGCTTCAGACCGTGTCTTTGTGGTTGCGGTGGCTCTGACGGTATTCCCCTGAAGAATTATTTAATAAACTCCCTCTCAATTCTTGTATATTTTGCGAAGCTCAGCCGTCCCGCTCCGGACGTGTGGGGAAGTTTCGGTTCCTAATCTGTCCAAACACTCCCCACGGCGGAGGGCCGCAGCAGAGCGAACCATCCGCGCAGAGGGCCGTTGGAGCTGGAGCTCTCAGCCAACAAACGTGAGCATACGCAACACAGAATGTTAGTGTAAATTTAAAACTCCACTCAGGGGACCCGTGCACAAATCAGACACGCTGGGCTGTACTGCTGTAAAAAATATTAGAACAATTTCAACATTAGTTGAACTGACACCCCTACACTGGAAACGAGGGTGGATTCGCCCGCATTCCGATTATACCAAGTTACCCTTACACAAGACTTAGTTTGTTTCAAGTATTGCTAATAACAGATTCTCGTTATATTTATATTTGAATTAATTTTGACCAGATACAAATGTGATTCTTTAAAAAAAACTGAGAATTTGACCAAATGTAATTTATTTTAAAACTAATCCGCGAACATGTTGTTTAAACTCCCCTTTCATGAAGTTGATACTTATTGGCTATGAAACACGACCCAAAGTGCATCTACCAATCAGAGTGTAGAGAGACGACGCGGTACGCTTTGTGTCCTTTGATGTCTGGATGTTGTAGTTCAGGATCTGTAGTCTTATGGGCAAAAGCGCGATACGTATGCTTTGAGCGTAGTATATCGTAATTGAAATAAACTGTAATACAGTACGAAGAAAATATAATGCAGTCTATCCTGGCTGAAATTTCTCAGCACTTTTACTAACTTAATTTCACAGAGACAAGTATATAGTTACTGGTATACGAGACTGTGAAGTGTTTTTGTAGGTATGCTACAAAATTCCAATAGTTCATAGAACTTGTACTTGACAGTACAGAGACAGATCAGGTCTTGGGCTCACCACCTACGAACTGAAGGTCAAGTACAAAAGCAGCCAAGGTGCAGAAATGAGTAGCACGGACATGATAGCTTCAGTATTCTTTTCTTTTTTTGTTTTTTTTTTTTTTTAAAAAAAAACAAAAACAACATATACAGATCTTTTCAATAAATTAAATCTGCTAATAAAATAATAAATATTGTCAAATTAGACTAATCAAGAAAGTAAAAAACAAAGCTACAGTCTGCTAGGTATTACTAACCATTCTGACATCTGTGTCAAAGTCATTTACAATGTTAGCTTTGTATAATAAGCTTTTTACAATTTCCAGTTTTAGTCGATGGAAATTCTTCCTGGAGCAATTTGAGGTAAGTACCCTTGATCACAATTACTGCAGCAGGTGCGGGGATTCAAACTCCTTTGTTCTGTCATTGCAAGGCAAACACTACACTACCTACCCGCTGGCCCTAACAAACAGTTATACCATTCGTTTACCATTTACAGCAGTTAACATCTTTACTGAAAGCAGTCTGCAACTGGCAGGAGAAAGATTCAAAACTGACAACCTTTCAGTTGCAAGTCAGTATCCCTAACTGCTGCATCCCCTGGTGTCCAGTAATAGGTAAAATAGACACAAAGTACCACTATCCAAATAACTAACGAACAAAGAGGTCAGTAAGTGAAGATGCTCAAACACAGCAGTCAGTCTCTTGTTATGACTGTCCTCATACAATCTGAAGGTTATTTGTTCAAAACCCCTTCTGTAGCAGCTTAGATTCTTGGAGTGGTACTGTGAGAATTCCCTCCTGAGGGTTATTTTTGTGACTTCAAAAATGCCTGGTGTGTATTGACTGACTGGAGCAGCTTGTCCCAAGCCTAACCTGGCAACACAGGGCGCAGGGCTGGAGGAGGAGGGGACGCACCCAGGACAGGACGCCAGTCCATCGCAAGGCACCCTAAGTGAGACTCGAACCCCAGACCCACCAGAGAGCAGGTACAGGTCAAACCCACTATGCTATCGTACCCCCCTGGTGTGTATTGCAAAAATACATTGCATATTTCAAAATCTATACATATTTTTCATAACCTAATGGAAATTCAGACGTTAGTGGGAGACAGAATTTCAATTTGGTATGGAAACATGAAGAGAAGCTTGGTAAGAAGGCCTGGAGAATATACATGTGTTCTGTCAATGCAGGTCACAGTGTCGCTCAGTTCAAAGTTTTGCACAGACTCCATAATAAAAACACAAGATATACCATCGCCATTGTGTAATAAATGCAGAACAACAGAAGTTACACTCTGTCACTGCTATAGTTGTGCCTGAAGTTAAAAACCCTCTCCGGGGTGTTAAATGGGAGCCAAAGCCCTTATAGGCATTTTGGGAGCAGTTGAAAATTCCTCTGAGAAATATGAGGCACAGGCCATCTTACCTTGTATGATTTTAGTAAAAAAGGTAATACTGCAGATGTGGAAGTTGGAGACGCGTCCTACTTTTGAAATTTGGACCAGGGAACTGGGATAGACTGTGTCAGACTTACTACTTTTGTTAAAATATGTAAACAAAGGAAAGACTATTTAAAGAGTGTCAAGAACATATAATATGTGTAATTTGTAAGACGTGAATACTGATTTTATTAATTCTCACTGAGGCTGAGAGGCCGTGTCTTGTGTGCGCTGCCTGTACAAGAATTGCTACTGAATTCTTTGACACATCCACAAATTGTAATATTTTTGTAGTATTTTTATTTCTGGGGGGTGTGGTGGTGCAGTGGGTTGGCCTGGGTCCTGCTCTCTGGTGGGTCTGGGGTTCAAGTCCCACTTGAGGTGCCTTGTGATGGACTGGTGTCCTGTCATGGGTGTGTCCCCTCCCCCTCCGGCCTTACGCCCTGAGTTGCCGGGTTAGGCTCCGGTTCCCCGCGACCCCGTATGGGACTAGCGGTTCAGATGGTGTGTGTGTGTGTGTGTGTGTGTGTGTGTGTATTTTTATTTTGGGGGGCACAGTGGTGCAGTGAGTTTGGTTGAAGTCCTGCTTTCTGGCGGGTCTGGGGTTCAAGTCCCGCTTGGGGTCCCCTGTGATGGACTGGTGTCCCGTCCTGGGTGTGTTGCCGGGTTAGGCTCCGGCTCGCTGCAACCCCGCGTGGGACAAACGGTTTCAGACAGTGTGTGTGTATTTTTCTTTCTTTTTTATTATGTAAACTGTGGGATTTAAATGTTTAATATGATATTAAGATGTGGGGCTTTTGATTTTTTTTCTTTGTATTTTTTCAGGTTATTGGCTTTATTATATAATATAGTATTAATTTTCAATAAACTTAAATGCGAACCTTTTTCATCAGACAAACGTTTATGTCAAGTGCTTCTTTTTCTGGTTTTTCGTTGTTTCACTCAGTGCGCAAGACTCTCGTCCTTGGTGAAATGTTTTTTTTAGGTGTCCCGTGTATGAAAATGTCGAAGTGTTCGAAAAACTACACGGAAAGAATTAGAGAGTGACGTCACTTCCCTTAGGTGTATTTATTTCGATCGCAGAGAAGGCGCAGCGGCAGCAAATGTAGGAATGTGAGAATGCGCGGGTGCGGCTGGCTGGCTGTGTGAAGTCCTCCTACACTGCGAGCGGTGCTGTGCCCTGTGTGTCCCGTGTTGTGTGCGCGCTGTGTGCTGTCAGCTGTTCGCACTGTTGTGTTTTTATCTCCATCTTGGAGGACTGACGCATTAGGACACGGCTGGACCCTGGCAGTCCGCGATGCCCCGTGCCTGATCCCGGTTCAACGCAGGTAACGAAGGTGACGGGGACACGTCAGATCGTGTGTGCACGAGCCCCAACCCAGTCGCAGTGAAATGAAAATAATTTTTTTTTTTTTCTTTTTTTTTTTTTTTTTTTTGTTCGAAGCGAGCGAGAGAGAGGCGCTGATGCTTTTGAGAGATGTCATTAGGATGGATGCTGTTTTTTTTCTTACTTTGGTTGGCTTGTACCGGGTGACTGTGTGCAGTACCGCTGTCTAGGCGTTTCCGCAAAAATGTGACGAGCGGAACAGACAGCGCGCGTGCCGAATGCACGTGCAGCCTCGCCGTGTGTGTGTGCGCGCGGGCGCGCGCGCCTCAGTACGCCGCACGGGGACAACATAGGAAATAACGCATCGATTGGTAGCGACGTTCCGTTCGTTCGCTGTGTGAACCGTGTGGGTTAAACAAGGCCAACTTGACCGTTTTGGTGTTCTTCATTGTGTTTCTTGACGTTGAGATAAACGGTTTCTAGGGAAGAGCTGGATGGATGTGTGTGTTGCGTGTCATCATTTCACAGATCATAATTACTAGAAACATGCGTGGACCGGCAGGGGGCATAGTGGTTAGGGTTGCGGTCTTCTCTTCTGTTCATCAAGCCACTTAACCCGCAACTGATGCAGTAATGACCGAGTATTCTCGGACACTTGGGCAAAGCATCCCCTAAATGTTGGCACAGGAGTGTTCATCATTATATGCAGTGATTCTTTTCTTTAGGAAATAAAGGAGAATGTTCTTAATATGGACCAACGTGACATAAACCACTGAAAAGCATGCAGCCCTGTTCAATGTATTTATTCATTCATTTATTTATTTATGTATTTAATTTTTCTCAAGGTGCATTTAATTCCGCTTGGTTAACTTTTAAAAGATGCTTGAGATGAACAAATGTAAAACGTTGCACTCTATTAATCCACACTATATTATGGGTAATTAATGATATGTGTGTGTTTATTTTTCCCCAATAGTTTGTTGCTCACCATGAGTATAATAGTGCTGGAAAGCATGGAGTCCCTTTTTTTTTTTTTTTTTTTTTAATTATTATTTTTAAACAAGAGATACACATTAAATTGTACATGCCCCTGGATATTTACTGATTTTGCACTAATTTTACTTTTGATTTTGGCTGACAGCTTGTGACTGATTGACAGCTGGTTTGTCAAAGCAGTATGATTCCCACCTGAGAAGATACCCCTTGATATAGTTTTGTGTTATATTATTATTGTTTTTACACAGTGGTATCCAGTTTTTTTTTTTTTTTTTTTTTTTTTTTTTGGCTGTGTATGTTGAACTGATGTTGACTCTGCATCAGCTGATAAACATCGCCTTCTCTCCTCTAGTGGTGTAGTTGCATTGCAATAAGGTGAAATACCACAGAGGGGTATTTTTTGTTTTCCTCTCCTCGGTTGCCAACTGGCTTATTTCAGTGTAACTCATTCACAGCTGCCTTGGATTTTTCCCTCTACTTTTCATTACTGTGCTAATTAGAGTATATGCTGTGTCCCACTGTAATGAGTACTGTTTGAAATATCCATTGAACTGATAAATGTTTAGGTTTGTTCCAGATTGATTTTTGTTGGTTGCAACACTTTTCCATCCTGAAACTGTGCTCAGTGGATTACCTTGCCACCTTGTAAACAGTTTGGCTTCTGTAATCTAACAGCCAAACAAACAAACAGAATTTGTTCATATTTTTGTAGCAGTTTATATACATAGAATAATATGAGCTATCGCATATTTTCCCTTTAATCCAAGTACAGAGAGTTTTGCTACAATGTGTGTTTTATGTAGCTGATTTGGGGGGGCGCGGTGGTGCAGTGGGTTGGACCGGGTCCTGTTCTCTGGTGGGTCTGGGGTTCGAGTCCCGTTTGGGGTGCCTTGCGATGGACTGGCGTCCCGTCCTGGGTGTGTCCCCTCCCCCTCCGGCCTTATGCCCTGAGTTGCCAGGTTAGGCTCTGGTTCCCCGCGACCCCGTATGGGACTAGCGGTTCAGAAAGTGTGTGTGTGTGTGTGTGTGTGTGTGTGTGTGTGTGTGTGTGTGTGTGTGTGTGTGTGGCCGATTTGTTGAAATGGAGTGAATAAATAGCAGGGCACCATTTATATAGCAGAACAAAGCTGGTCTCCTCAGTACAAGCGATTTATCGTTTATTTACAATGTTTTCCACACACATGTTGGCTGAAGCCGCTTATCCCAAGCGGGGTCGTGGCGAACCAGAGCCTAACCCAGCAACACAGGGCGTAAGGCTTAGAGGGAGAAGGGGGACACCCAGGATGGGATGCCAGTCCATCACAAGGCACCCCAAGTGGGACTCGAACCCCAGACCTGCTAGAGAGCAGGACCTGGCCAAACCCGCTGCACCACCGCACCCCCTGCTGTGTTTTCCCACTAACTTCTAATTTAATTTTGTTGCTGTCATGCGAGTTTTCGTATCTGATTGCTGTATTTTACGTGCTCTGCCTCAAAGCATATTTTCCCCATTTAAGCTTATTTTATTACACCGATTACTGTAGTGACACGTGCCCTAGGAACACAGCTAGCCTGACATAGTGCCACTGATCGCTGCAGTTGACCCAAATATCAATTATCAGTTGGTAATTAAGAAAATAATTTTTACTTTTATTTTAAAATAGTAGGAATTCCCTGAAAATATTGGACCAACGATCCGATTAAACTTGTGTGAGAGTGAACTTTAAAATAATGATATTTTGTTTCCCATATTAAATAAGGATTTTAATATGCAGTGAATGTAATTTAATTGGGTTTTTAATTTCAGATTGTCCTGATATCGCTAAACCTTTAACATTATTATAAACTTTGCAAAGTATTACTTAAACTTCTTATTTTTAAATGCAGCTTTGGGAAATAAATGAGTGACTTCCTGGCTTACGGATAATTTCCACCCTGAAATTTGATTGCCACTCCCATTATTTAAAAAAATGTTGTCAGGGTTAAATCAATTGATTCCATTCATCTCCGAGTAAAATGAATCTTATATTTAGAATGAATACATTGCAGGTTTACTTTAATGACTGTTTAGTTTATATGCAATGTTCATTATTAACTTATACTACCTTCATGACCCTTATTACCTTTATTTATTTGAGCTTTTTTTTTTTTTTTTTTTTTTAAAAATCCTTTCCCTGTGTTCTTTGTTTTAAAGTGCTGTAATGATGCACCCCTTAGCTGTCAGTGACCTAGCTGTGTTCTTCTGCACATTTTTAATACCTTAGATACTTAATGTATGTTAGCTGTTCACTGTCAGTACTGTGTTAAGTGTTCTACTATCACACAGACATTCTTGCATCTCTATATATTTGTAGGGCATTTAATTTCATGGCTCTAGACTTATGGTTGATAAAACCTTAAACCAGTTTAATCGTTTTGGTTGAGCATTAAATTTGGGAAGGAAAGAGTTATATTTTTTATGAGCAGTTTGGGTAATATTTGCAGTAATTAGCCGAATGTTTGGTAAAGACAGAAAGCTACAAAATTTGGCTTCTAAAATGCCAATAAGGGGAAAACCTAACTTTAAGAATAATAATGTTGTTGTTGTTGTTGTTGTTGTTGTTGTTGTTGTTGTTGTTGGGCTTCATCAAAACAACCAAAAAGCTAAGGAATCCTGTTTATAGAAGTAAAGCAAATAGTTCTAGTTTCTCATTCATTTCACATATATTATGAGTGGCATTGAAGCATTTATAATGACATAACAAAATTAAATATTTACTGCACCTTGTAAATATTTACTGGACACTTTTTCTAATCTTAATGGTACTTCTAACAAGACAATACATAAAGTGACCTATTTGAGAAATCAGTCATGGTTTCATAACAGGTTTTCCATTACACATGTATGTTAAAAGATAATGTGCAAATGTATATGCTTAACAGGCGTATATGTTTAATAATGGTATATTTTTCGCAAGTGCTTTGAGTACAGTATTTTGTTTACATGCTATTTTTTTCACACACTATAAATAGGTGGAATTGTGAGCAAGGCCTGATTTTTGCAGAGCACAACTAAGGAACCGAATCTGTCATGTGCCAAAAGGTGGCAGAAAACTTGGTGAGGATCGGCATACCTAAGCACCTTAAAGGGACAATGTGTACCCCCCCCCCCCGAGGCTTCTGGTATTGCAAGGTCATGATGGGAGGTTGCCATTTCCAAGGCATGCATAAGAATACTTTGTAGAGAGGAATTTAGGAAAGATACTTTTGTGAGAGGCCTCCTCAATGGTCTAATGGTAGACTGCTGTATGCAGTAATTCAAGACACGGGAACACAAACTGGCCATTTGGCCTTTGAGTAGCTGCAGTGGCTGGGGTTCCAGTACCCCTCACTGCTTGCAGCTGAGTTGAGGGTAGAAAGGGGTTTGGGGGGGTAAAACTCTCCTCCTGGCAAGGGATGTGGCCTAATGAAACCTGATGGACTGAGAGGAGGCAGGAGAGACATAATCTGCACATCACAATGGCTTTGTGGCAAACCTCTCTCAGCTGCGGGTTTTACACCGTCTCCCTTTGGCACCCATTGTGCTGGATTACTGCACAATAGCCAGAGGCTGATATTAGGTCACGCTGATGTCCTGTTCCCACCCAGGGAGCGGCCCGAGACCACCGGCCGGGGAGACGCGGAAAGTCCGCGCCCAGGCAAGATGGACGGCGAGACGAGCGCGACAACTTCCGCGAGCAGCGGCAGCACTGTCACCACCTCGGCCAGCTCCTCCACCCACGTGCGCAGCCAGGCACCACCTAGCTCCTTGTTTGGCGTCCCCGCTGACAGGCAGGCCGTCCAGGTACGGCACCCGTCTCGGACAGTCGGGTTACGGTTGGCGTCGAGCCCTGTGTTTGTAGAGGGCGCGTGGGGTTATTGCTATGTTGCTGCCATCCCCCCCCTTCCTGCATCCACCAGGTGATCCAGCAGGCGGTCCAGCGGCCGCAGAGCATGGCGGCGCAGTACCTGCAGCAGATGTACACTGCTCAGCAGCAGCACCTCATGCTCCAAACTGCTGCCCTGCAACAGCAGCAGCACCTGCCGGGAACGCCGCTGCAGACCCTGGCCGGCGTGCAGCAGGTGGGCTCACGCCTTCCGTCTCGCTCTGCTTCATGCTTATCGCAGCTGCGTGTTACAAGTCTTTACTGATGACAGTTACCGTAGCGTGAGCTCAGCTGTGACGGAACTTAAGCCTCTTACCACTTCCTTGGAGTAAAACTGCCTGTCCAGAGACATGGAGCAGCTTCACTCCTCTAAAGTGCAGTTAGTTACATTTAGTGTGGACTATTATCCAGAGCACAAGGCAAGATAATGCAGCAGGTGGTGTATTGGTTAGAACTGCAACTTTTGGACTTGAATGGACCCAGGCTGAAAACCAACTTCTTGCTGTCATACACGTAATCAAGGTAATCGGCTTGAACTGATGCAGTAAAAACAGCTCTCCCGTATAAATGTCTAAATAATTGTCAGTACGGTACTTGTTAAGTGTTTACCTTTTCTTGTTCTATTCTTCTCTGACATTTAATTAGAATTGATTTAACTTTTTAGCTTTTTTTTTTTTTTCTTTTTTTTTTCTTTTGGACACTGACCAACAAAAATACTTCAATGTCAGTGAAAACACAATTCTCCAAATGAATTAACTTGAGTGTCTAAGCTCATTGTACTCCGCGTAACACCTGTGACGTGTCTGCCGCTTTCAGGCTGCATTGCCAGGAAGCAGGCAGTCCCCTTCTTCCTCGCCCACACCCAGCGAGAGCGTCCCCCCATCACCAGGCTCCTCCCAGACCTCGGTAAGTGGTCATGCCGCAGTAGACGCGGGATATACCGTGCGGGCTGTGTCTGCAGAGTCTGTATGGCTCCGCAGCGCAGCCACAGCATGTCTTTGTTTTGCAGATCTGCTGAGATTGATGTAGTATTTCAGAATGGTAAGCAATAATGGGACCACCAGTCTCTTTCCATTCTAGATGACCCTGCCCACATCTCCAGTCACACCACAGCTAGGAGGCAGAACGCCATGCGGCAGCTCCTCAGCTACCGGGGGCACGGTGTCCCAGCAGGCCGTGCTCCTGGGGAATGGATCGCCTGCCTGCAGCCAGGCGCAGGTGTATCTGCGCACTCAAATGGTAAGATGGTGGTGGGGGGGGGTGTGCCAGTTGAGGAAGGTCAATGTAAATACAGCTCTTTCCGGTGGTGGATTTACAAGGATATCCCTGTGTTTTTGGCGAGCAGACATGTTTTCTTTACGTGTCTGCAGACATTAGTTATGCTTTGACATGACAGGTGGAAAGAAGACAAGCGGGGAGTAACTGGGCCTCCTGACAGCCGTTACAGGCCCAAGAGCTTCTCTACTGGTGTTCAGAGTGAAACTCATTTTCGCTGCTTGTAAGCCATTTTTCAATGCCAGTGTGTTGGCGAAACAGGCTTCTTCTCAGCAACTTGCTCACCTGCCTCCAGAGGGCCTGGTATTTCCATTACTTGATTAAATCAAAACAAAATGTTTTTTTTTTTTTAAACTGGCAACATGTCATAATTACATTAAGAGGAAGACTGTGAAAGGACTGAACTGTGTGTGTTATAAGTACTTCATATTTACTTATTTATTTACACTATAGGCAGCACAGTGACAGTGTAAACCTGTGGTCGATGGTGTAATTGTACATGGGCTTGATCCCCACTCAGTTTGTGTGGAATTTGCTGTTTTCTTGGTTATGTGGTTTTTTTTTTTTTTTTATTCCGGGTACTCGGGTTTCTTCCCACAGTCCAAATTTGTTTCAGAGGAATTGGTGACTGCGAACTGCCCATAGTATTGTATTTGTGTGTGTTACATTGCCATGCTGTGTAGATGTGTGAATGACTGTAGGCAGGTTAGTGCAGTGTGTCTAATGTTGTAAGTCACCTTGTATAATGCTGTCGGCTAAATACGAGTTTTTAATCATTGTATGTCACTTTCGAGAAAAGAGAGAAATTAATTTCTTTTTTCTCCAAAGTCACTTACAGTGATAACATACGTATTACAATAATTTATCCATTTATACAGCTGGAGAATTTTTACTCTGTCCGTTCTGGGTAAGTATGGTATCTTCTTTATAGAAACGCTGGATGTCAGGCTAAGCCTTTTCTTACACCGTGGTCTCCTTAACATGCGCTCTGCCACCATCCTTGCCTTCCCAGACTAACACCACCCCCCACTGTCAACACACGTGTGCACAGCAACCGCCAGGGTAAAGAAGCTCATATCCTTCACATCAACACACACCTCCATGGAACTGGCTGGCATTTTGTTGTGCCTAGTATATGTGTTTAAAAAAAAAAAAAATGTTGTGACTCTATGGTAACAGGCAAATTAGAAAATGTAAATGTGTACTAGTGTACATCTCTCCAGGAAATAACAGCAGTATTTACTTAACATCAAACCCTTTAGCATCTTGCTTGTACTTGTATATGAAGGGTAAAAGGAACAGAAGTTGTTTTTTTTTTTTTTTTTTTTTTTTTTTTTTTTTTTAAATTTAATTATATTTATAGACATACTGTAGGATCAGAAAGACTCAGTGATACCAAAAAGAATGAACATTATTTAATATGATAACATGCAATTGCTATTAGTCATCTAGTATTGTTATTATATAAGTAAAACTATATTCTTTTGTATATATATAATATCTAGTATTTTTCCTTCACCAACAGTAGTTTGTTTTTCCCCCCAGTAGTTTTGTTATCTTGTTTGATATCGAAGTGATCTTTCATGTGTTTGCCGCTGTGACTTCTCCACAGACATAACTTTTTTTTGTTTTTGTACGAAAGGGACTGCATGAAATTTCAAATGGCCCCAGTATCTCATTAGCAAAGACACAGACTTCATGAATGATTAACCCAGTTCATTTAGCTTCTTTTTGTGACTTTGTTCGGTGTTTTGAGATCTGCTACCACCATTAAACGGCTTATTTAATTTGGTGTATGTATATTGTTTTTTTTATTCATTAAAATAACAGCATCGTTATACCGAGACATTTCAAATAAATCAAAGAAGGTCAAGAATTTACCATATTTCAAAGGTATGATCACACAGTACTCTATCTAAGAGGAATCAAAAGGGTATGAGATATTCCACAGTTTGACTGAATTATCCTCAGACGATCATTTGATTAAATGTTAATTTTCCTCTTGGAAAAACACTTCAGTAACAGTGTGAACCGTAACAATAAAATGCACTTGCAAAGTAGTTAACCCGCGTTTCGTAGGGACCGAATGTTTCGGCAAAGTGTGCGTTTCAGGCTCAGCCCACACTCTTCAGCTGATGCCGTTTCTCTCCCCTCGCTCCTGCTCTCTGTCTTCCAGCTCATTCTCACACCTGCTGCTACCATGGCAACGGTGCAGCCCGATCTGCCCGTAGTGTCCTCTGCCTCTGCTCAGGTGAGCTTGTTACAGGTGTGCGCAGGTGCGGAGCGCGGCGCGGAGCGCACGTGGCACATGGTACACCATTCCTCATCACACCAGTGACTTGTGTGTTTGGAAGTCATGGTGTCCAGGTTATTGGCTTCTCTTTGCTCTTGTATCTTCCAAAATGAATCGTTTAAGTTGTGGTCCCCGCCATCTCGACAGGTGCAGAGCCTGGCCCTCCGCGCGCACCCCCCAGCGGCCACGCCTGCGGCTCAGATTGCCCCGGTGAAAGCCGCTCAGGCACCCCAGGCTGTGGGCCCCTCCCTTCCAAAGAGCGCTGTGCTCCCCCAAAAGAGCGGCAGCCAGCAGCCAGAGAGTGCGGCGGAGGGATCCATCAGTGAAACACGTGGCGCCGACCTGGGCAGGTTACAGCCGGGCCATCAGCTCGTGTCTCCGAGTAAGTCGGCCCAGACGTTGGACACGGGTACGTACGGGTTTGCGCTGCCGTTGGTACTCCGGTGACCCACTGGCAGTTATCTGTGGTCGACAACAGTTTGTGCACGTAATGAATAAACCAAATATACCTGAATTATAATGGGATGTTTGAATTTACATTTATTCGTTTAGCTGACACTTTTCCAAAGCAATTTAAAACATTAATCTACCCACAGTTATTTACCCATTTGGGCACTATAGTAATTTTAATGTAAGTACCTTGCACGAAGGTACTATAGCCAGAGGTTAGATTTGAACCTGTGGGTCCAAAGGCAGCCGTTCTAACCACTCTGCTACCAGCTAAATTTGATTGTTCTCTTGGGTGGGAAGGTGAACACTTCGATCAGCCACAAATTTGTGGAACTTCAGGTATGGACCATAACAGTGAAATACATTTGAAATATTGCCAGATATGTCAGGCATTGGAGGGATTTCTCAGTATGCTAAACTGAATGCTGCTGCTGTTGTTGTTGTTGTTGTTGTTGTTGTTGTTGTTTATTATTACTACTACTTTGTCAGGTTCCTATACAGCTGTCCAGTCTCAGGCTTTGGTGAAACACCAGCTGCACTGTGCTTCGGGCCACAAGGGGGCACATCACCAGCTCATCATTCAGCAACCTGCTGCCACCCATCGGCAGGTGCAGCACATCGCACTGCGCGTCACCACACAGGAAGCTCCCTCCCAGCACTGTCTGCCTGTGCCGAACCTAAGCACGCCGCCCGCAGAGGCGGTCCAGTCACAGCACTGTGCCACGGTTGCTCTGTCGTCGGCCTCTGAGCCGGAGACCGTGACCGTGTCTGGTGCCGCGCCGCAGTCGCCCGCCGGCCACTCGCCCACCCTAATCATCCAGCCTCCGCCTCCGGTGCTGGTGTCAACCCCTCCGCAGCTCAGCGCAGAGCCTCTCCCCCAGGGAGCTCCCTTGGGCCAGACGTCTCTGCCCCCAGCTGTGCCTCCACCGCTGCACTCGCACCCCCCTCCGGCTTCGCTGCAGCGCCTCTCGCTGCGCTCGGTACAGGCCCTGGCTGCGCAGTCAGGCCAGATGTTGGTGTCAGAGGAGGAGCTGCCAGTGGCTGAAGCGCTGGTGCAGATGCCCTACCAGTCCCTCCAGAACCTTCCTCCACCGCAGACCATGGCTGTCGACCTGAAAGTTCAGCCTGCTGCTTCAGTGGAGCCCCCAGTGGTGAGTGTCTTCGTGCAGCTGTGACCACTGCTAATTATGGTATGGCCCTTAGAGTGCACTGATTCTTTGTTTTATGAACATTTGATATGCAAATTTTATAAGATATGAACATTATTTATTTATTTATTGCCATTTTCTTCACTTTTTTTTCTTTTTTTTTTTTTTTTCTTTCTAAAATTTCTGTTGTAAAGGGCAAACGACTGGCATTTCTGCTTGCTGCCGTTTAGTTGGCAGGGAAACACGCTCAGAGTAGAAACACAATAGAGGTGTGGGACCGCCTTCATTCAACTCGCTTCCACGATGGATGTTTAAAGCTTGTGTCAGTGATCAACAAGAAAATGAGGAATGTTGTACAGGTTTATGGTATAAATGAATGTAGCTAAGTTGCTAAAAATCTTGAGCTGGAAAGCCTTTCAAGTTTTCCACTGTTGTGTAACTATATCAAGGATTTTGCAGAACAATACCTGTAAGTAAATCGAGACATGTTTTATTAAGCTTTCATGCATTGTGCTGTTGATGAAGATGAATGGGGCCTGAAGTTGATAAACATTAAATTGGAGGTTGTGGTTTTTTTTTTTTATTATCAGGAACTTAAAAACTTTAATTTCACTGTACTTTGCAGTTAAGAAATATGTGTTACACACCAATGTAGTGGTGTTGCGTTACGTGTACCCTGTCTCCACCGTATGTTACCGGGATACAGCAGACACCACAACCTTGCACTGAACAGACAGTTGATGGGTGGATGGATGTGTTACAGTGCCTATTTTAGTTATAGGGGTTTATGAGATTTTTTACAAAGCCCAAGATATTAATATAGATGTTCCTTCACTTTTTATTCAGCTTTTATTGATTGTTGTTTAGCAGTAAAACTGACTTTCGAGTGCCGCACAAATCAAGTTAGAGACTTCCAGTCCCAAGTGTGTTTGTAAGTTCAGGACCCAGTGGGACTGTGAGTGGCAGTACAGTAAGTGTAAAGCAATGTAAATTTACATTTATTCACTTAGCAGATGCTTTTCTCCAATGCAACTTCCAATGAACTCTATGTAGTGTTATCAGCCCACACACCTTATTCACCGTGGTGACTTACACTGCTAGGTACATTACTTACACTGAGTCACTCATCCATACATCAGTGGAAGACACACTCTGTGTCACTCTCACACTATGTGGGGAACCTGAACAGCATGTCTTTGGACTGTGGGAGGAAACCAGAGCACCCAGAGAAAACCCTCAGGGACAGGCAGACACAGGGAGAACATGCAAACTCCACACAGACTGAGTAGGGATCGAACCCTCGTTCTCTCGCACCACCCGGGCGCTGCGAGACAGCAGCACTACTCGCTGTGCTACTGTGCCACCCATTGCCCTAGTATGAAGAGTTCTCCTCATATTTTATTTTCCCCAGTTTTGCAGTTTCACTTTGAGTGTGTGTGTGCTGCTGGTTATGTGTTGCATGCTGGGTAGTCAGCCCAGCAGCTCTGTGAGGTGGACGGGGTTTGCGCAGTGGAATCGAGGGAAGACGGCCTCGCCTGTCCACAGAGGAACTCGACTCCGACTCCCCCAACTCTGTCGCCATCGGCTGGTCTGGAGAGGCACTGCAATGACGTGTCGCCCCACTCGGATGACTGCACAGGTACCGGGAATGGAGGGTCGTTCTGGTCACTCGTACCCTAGGAGGTGTGAGATCTGTGATGCTGTGTAAATTTACCAGTGCAGAGCTGTGTGACGCCCCGCTGCCCCAGCCACACGGCACTGAAATTGGACCGCCTTTTGCTCTGCAGCGGTTTCTGGCTTTTCCTGCTTAACATCAGCCGGCAACGCCTCCGTGATACGATCTTCTGGGGACCCCCCTTATGTCAACCGCTCCCCCCCTCCCCTCCTGCCTGCCGTGGTAAGAAGCACCAGCAAGCACCCCCCAGCCAGCCTACCGGGGGGTCCTGAGAGCCAGCCCCCACAGGCGATCGTTAAACCCCACATCCTCACACACCTCATTGAGGGCTTCGTCATCCAAGAGGGGCTGGAACCGTTCCCGGTATGTCCACAAGAGGAAGCTGTTGTGGTGTGATAGCAAAGCCCAGGCGTAGACAGGCTCACCACAATCATGAATGGTGCACTAAAAGCAATTTAAGTTGCTGCAAAAGTAATTTAGGAAGCATTGGCTTAGCGTGCGGTAGTTCGACAGTTTGAACCTGCGAACTGTGAAGTGTGGAATTCTGGGACGGAGCACATGGGTCCGGAGTCGGAAGCTCTTTTGCAGCGGCTCTGATAGTCACCTTGTTGCTGACGACCTTTGTATTAAACAGATGACACGTGCAGGGAAGCTGAGGATGCTCCAGGATGTCGCTGGGGTCAACCAGGGCTGTATGATGTCGGGACTTTTTCCCGCTACAGGTGAGCCGTTCCTCACTGGGGGTGGACCAGCAGGCCACGCTGCCCGAAGTCCAGGAGACCAAAGCCAATGGAGGACGACAGCCCGATGACTCCCTGATGGACCCGGAGCAGGCGGAAAACTCCACAGACACTGACATGGACGAGGCCGTCGACGCAGCCAACGCTGCAGTGGACGGTAAGGTTCAATGCTGCAGTTTCCACTAAGCGAGTTGCCTCTGTAGGCGTGGCCGCGAATCTGTGATGTCGGACCATCGAAACACGTGTTTCGGGCGAATTTGTGTGTGTGTGTGTGTGTGTGTGTGTGTGTGTGTGTGTGTTTTACAGCGCTCTGCTGTACAGATGACTGCAGGGAGTTCAGTGCAGTGTATCTAACACTCCAAGTCACCTTGGATAGAGGTGGCAGATACTACGTTATCATCATTAAACGTTGCTTTGGAGAAAAGCGTCTATGAATGAATAAAAGGGAATGCAAAACCAGACCTTCTCTCTCACTTTTGGCAGGCATGTCAGAGGCAGGGCTGACCGATGTGTTGCGGTGCGAGTTCTGTGGGAAGACGGGCTATGCCAACATGTTCCTCAGGTCAAAGCGTTTCTGCTCCATGACCTGTGTCCGACGGTAAGCTTCTCTCTGCGGTAAGGTCGTAATTTTGGGAGATGCAAGCAAATACAAGCAGCATCCTATAGCTCCACTAAACTGAAACAATACATATGTCATGTGATGATGTACAGCAATTCGGTGGGAGCTCTACGCTGTCTGCATTGGCTCAGTTATTGTCTTGCACCCGGAAACCATTTGGTTATTAAATTCTCTCATGAGGAATCTAAATAAGGGAAAATAGAATTACTTACTGATGTCCTGCTACTCCCTGAATATACATCAAGATCCCCATTGCACTTATTGAGAACTTTTATTGCATTATTAATCGGCAGTTTCCAGGTGATACTGGATTTTGGGACACAGATATGCAAGGGTTAAAATTAGGAAGAAGGTTTAAAGTTTGGTTTTCTTAAGTTTTCACTTCTTCAGGGTTCTACCCTTTATATAACAGAGCAACATAACGCATACACACACACTTCCTTCTTGGCCCAAGGTTCAATGTCAGCTGCACCAAGCGCATCAGCCTGCTGAAGGCAGAGAAAGTGTCTCGCTGGCCTCGCCGGACAGACGGGAGGAGGGGGCGGCCCCCGCGTCGCATCGACGGAGGTTCACGGGAACACTTCCTGCGACAGGTCAGTGGTTGGACAGATGGGAAACGGTTCCACAGGGGGATTGTGGGTTTTCCCGGGCAAGAGCCTCCTTTCCATCCGGCCCTGTTTCCAGTTTCATTGAAATCACCATCGATATGAATCGGTGAGCATTAGCAATAAAGTCATAAGTCTGGTAATGCAAAAAGTGCTGAAACACAACCTTCCAAGTGGCAGGGTTTCCTCATTCCTGTAGCTACAGTTAATCCTAGCATAACCGGACTAATAGGGGGAAGGGGGTGCAATTATGACCGGTCATTCCAACGTATCGTATACATAACTTCCTTCGCTATAAACATTTTTTTTTTTTTTTTTATTAGATTTTGAGTTACACACACATTTTCAGAACCGCTTGTCCCATACGGGGTCACGGAGCCTACCCGGTAACACAGGGCGTAAGGCCGGAGGGGGAGGGGACACACCCAGGACGGGACGCCAGTCTGTCGCAAGTGTTTTTAAATTTTGGAAAATATATTTAAAAGCAACATCGTGATGCACCGGACCACACGGTCCCTCCAATATCCAATCACCCGAGATCTGGTTAAGCACAGATGAACTGTATTCCTGTTGCTATGGGGATCTTTCTGTATGACTCTCACAGACGAGAGCATTTGAAGACCACCCTCATCTCACTCTAAGGGGCTTCCTACAGGCAGCAGCTCCATACAGCAGCATTAGGGAGGCACAGCCACTGCACGACATGGAGGTGGATGAGGAGGAGGAAGCCCCTGTTCCCATGACAACGAGGCTCCGGCGGCAGGCGGAACGGGATCGTGACTGCACTCGAGGGCTCAGGGTGAACGAGGCGTCGGACGGCACCGATGGCCCCCTGCAAGCTCCTGCATCAAACCCGATGCTGTGGACTGTCGAAGAAGTCTGCTCCTTTATATATAATTTACCAGGTAGAGTATGGGTCTAGACTCTGCATTACCACAGTATTTAGGGAATTTACATTTACAATTTAGGCGGAGCACGGGAGCGTGGTAAGTTCATTTGTCTTGGACAGAAAGAAAGGGCTGTTTAACTTCAGTCCTGGGGGGCACGATCCAGGTGGTTTTGATCAGAGCTGGTAAATAGGCAACCTAATTGTACCTAGTCTTGACGAGACCTTTTTAATTCCTTTTCTGGGCTCTTCCTCACATAAGGGCGGCTGAGAAATGTTCTGCAATTCTGTGGACTAACAGACGTTCAGTAGACCTGCAGCTGTAGTGTGAAAGGCCACACGGACCCACATGGGACAGTGCTGAAGCAGTGTCCCCTCCTCCTCCTCCTCCTCCTCCTCCTCCTCCTCCCCCCCAGGGTGCCAGGAGATTGCTGAGGAGTTCCGCTCGCAGGAGATTGACGGCCAGGCACTGCTGCTGCTCACAGAGGAACACCTCATGGGTGCTATGAACATCAAGCTGGGCCCTGCACTGAAGATCTGCGCTCGCATAAACTCCTTGAAGGACCCATAGCAACAACCCACCCCAGCATGGAGATACAGCCCAGTGGCCTCTCCACCCCTTAGAACCTGCAAAGAGGTGACCTTTGACCTTAGGGATTTTGTGGCAGCTGAATGGTGTGTGTGGCTGTACCGTAGGGAGCAAGGTGTGTTCTCCTGTCATATTAGACCCTTCCCTCTCTGTGCTCTGTCTAGGAGTTTACCCATAATGCCGCTTAGCATATAGCTGCTTGGTACAACCATGTGATGTTGTCTCAAGCTGTAGAAAACATTAAACATTTACAGGAAAACCAGTAAGGTATTTGAGGATCCAAAAATGTAAATAGAGGCCTCTGTCTAATATCATAGTGACTTTGAAACAATTTTGTATCAACATACTTGTGTAACCATATCTCATTCTTTTTTGAAAACAAAGTGCATTATAACTCTTCAGGACAATATTTGAAGATTGTCTTATACTGAATACACTGTATTCATTTTCTGCAATTTCTACACAATGTTATGCTTAGTTTTTAACATTACAAAATCAGACATAATTATAGCTCTTTTTTTTTTTTTTTTTTTTACATTTTCAAAACTGACGTGGGGACCACAGATGCAGACCGAATAAACAGTGTTGTACAGAACTTGTTGGTAACCAATGTAATGGCAAGCATGTTCCCATGAAAACAATATTCCAGTTGTGATAACTTACTATACATACAAAGATTCTGAAAGCCTGTGTACCCCAGTTTACCAATGCTTAGAGGGGTGTCATATTAGTGTAATAGCTGAAAATAATACAACAAAAACCTTGTCTGTCTTATGCATGTCTGTTTTTAGATATTATTTTTCTAATATGTATCTATATGAACCAAGGCAGCACTGGCGTGGAAAAAATGTAGAGGTTAGTGAAGCATTTATAATATATAATTTTTTATAATTTATAATGTATAACAGTTACAAAGAACTAATTTATGTTGAAGTATAAATCCAGAGTGATGAAAATACATATATATATATATATGAGCTTAGGTAATATATCAGCAGTTATTTCCTTCAAGTATCTTCCTTCAATACAGAGTGCAGCTTATACAATATTTACATATTTTGTAAAACTGTCACATACATGAAAGTTGTTACATTTCTATGTGCACTTATTTTAACACCAATTGAATTACTTGTATTTTAAATTTCATATGTAATACTTTTTCATAGGATCAGCAAAGACACACAGTACATTTTAATAGTTTATTCTTTCAAAAGGAAAGGTGGAAAGTCTAAAATTTTCTATAAAATAATGTCCTTGAATCGAAGATTTTATTGTAATGCTGTGCAAAACAACGAAATTATGATATTCCCTGAGTTTTTCAGACGGCAACATAAAACTATATATGTATACTTATGTATAAATTCCTGCAAAATTATCTTTAAACAGTAAGTTCAAGTAACATGAGTTATCTAAAGGTACTAAATTAAATTATACACAGTGACAAATTAAGAACTGTGGGAAAACTTACAGAAATATATATTATGTAGATTGTGTCATATTTACAGTATGCTATGCTGTTCTAATGCAAACCAAGCACTCGATGGAATGTGTACCTAACTAATGGGTTCAGTTATTGGTGCCAAGCCTGGCCTGACGCCGTGTCCTGCGGAAGGCCCGATTCCTGCTCCGAGTCAAGGTTTTGTGCTTTAAAATCCAGTTAGCACTCCAGACAAAGCGCGGGATTAGCGGCCCTGTGTGCGAGTCGCCTCGCCGATTGTGGGTTCACAGATTTGCACTCGTTTTGCCGTAGTGATTGTCTGTCTGTCTGTCTGTGTCTGTCTGTGTGTGTCTGTCTGCTGATAGCTGGATTTCACACATGCCTCTTCAAGAGGATGCAGCACAGCCAGCAAGAGGGGGGAAAAAGCACTTTGTGAAAATACTAGGAAAAAATATTTGTGGAGACAAAAGCGGAACCCAGTTTACACTGGGAGGAGAAAGCAGAATAGGGGTTTGTGTTGAGCTACATCCGTGCCCTTTATTGAAGGTGATCGCTCAAAGATCGTCTAAGCCGGCTTCTGTCGCCATCTAGATTCTGCACCTTTCCAATACAGCCATGGGCAAACGAAAAGAATACCGCTCTGTTTTATAACAGAACGGCTAAGGGCTCTGGCCTGTGTGTGTGTGTGTGTGTGTGTGTGTGTGTGTGTGTGTGTGTGTGTGTGTGTGTGTGTGTGTGTGTGTGTGTGTGTGTGAGTGAGGGAGACAGATGGAAAAACGGGAAGAGTGTACTAAGTGGATTTGGTAAGAAAAATGGGTGGCTTGAATTGTTTAGTCTCTGTGCCATGTCAGTGTGTTTGTTTGGATTGCTTGAAAATATTATGTGTCCGTTGTTCCCCATAGGACTAGAAGAATGATTGACCTTAATTTCATAGTTACCTTAAAGAAGATGTTTAGTATAAATAACTCAATCAGTATTGAGATGTTGACTATTAATAAACAAGTGATAGATTGCCATCACACCTTTTGCCCTTAGTTTTGTCCCTTTCAACCCCCCCCACAATTTCTTCTTAATAAAATGCAGATGGCTGCATTTTGTTTGCAATTATAAATCTAGAGGTGATTAAAGCTGGAATATGTTATTTTATAAATGCACCTTATAATTGCACATTTGTGTGTGTTTTGCACAATTTTATTATGAAAACATGATTTTATGTTAGCACATTGTACTATGAAGTTTGAATGTATAACAAAATTAAGATGTTTAAGCTGTATTTATACTTCTGTTTTATTGAACAGTAGTGCAGTGTTCTCCAGAGTATGTGTGGGATATCAATAAAACCGACATTTGGTACAACTCTTATGGGTGTCGACTCTTCCGGGTTCTCTTGCTGAAATAATACACTTACTGGATACACTTGATTCTGATGTTATGAATGTTCAAATCTATGAACATTTTTATTTTTGATTGCATTTTCTTGCTGCATATTATTTACAGAATAATTCATCAAGCAACATTAGTTGCAGACACTTTTCTCCAAAGCGACTTCCAACGAATGTAGTGTTATCAGGCCACACACCTTATTCATGAAGGTGACTTACATTGCTGGATACACTATATCACTCATCCATAGATCAGAGGAACACACTCTCTCTGTGTGAACCTGAACAGCATGTCTTTGGAGTGTGGGAGGAAACCAGAGCACCCGGAGACTTACACTGCTAGATACACTACTTAGACTGGGTCACTCATCTATACATCGGTTTAACGCACTCTCTCTGTGACACTCACACACTACGGGGAACCTGATTCACATTTTACCCACAATTCTCAACTATTTACAATAAAGCCGTTTTCCCGCTCAAATGACACTCCCCAGTAACGCGGGTAACGTAAAATGCACATTTAAATTATTACACAGTATTGCTAAAAATACAAGATAAGACAATTTCTGCTCTTGTCACGTTCAGCTTCGAGTCCAAACGCGTCCGTTCGCAGACCCGCCAAACGCGGCGAGGCCGCATCCGCGCCGTCTCAACGCTAGATGGCGCTGCTGCGTGGCGGATTGGAGCGCGAGACGCGCGGAGCGGGACGGTCGCGCTCACTTCGCGATTCGATTGTTGTGCCAAAGCTTCCGTGCGGGCGTGATGTTTGAAAAGGAGCTGAAAGAAAACTTTCGGCTTGAGGAGAAAAGTGTCCGGTTACAGAAGTAACCCTGACACTTGTTGCACTGAACTTACGGAGTATTTTTGCGAGCTCGATGGCCCAAGACTGGCTGGTGGTGGACGCAGGTAGTGTGGGGGGGTGGGGGGGGTGTTCCGGGCGGGGGGTGCTGGGAGGTATGAAAACCGTTACTTTGGATTCCTTTCTTCCTATTGGCTCCAAGTTTTCGGAGACTTTTCCACTGCGTATAAAAGAGATGAGCGCCGCGATCCTCATCTTCTCAGTTCGCGTTTCGGCAGGTGGATGTAAACTGAGCATCTGCGACTTTTCTCTCTTTTTTGGATTATTTTAATGAGCATTGCGGAAGGGAACAGTTGTCCGCCTTTGCAGCTCTATTCGTTTCGGCAGTTTTCGCAGTTTTTTACTACCCGCACGCTGACTTTTTTCAGACATTATATTTTATTACCAGTCGGACTTTGCGTTCCACCCCCCCCCTCCGCCCCCATCATCCGTCGCGTCCATGGCGAACGGCTGCCTGCGCTTGTGCGCCTTCGTGGTCGGCTGCGTGGGCTGGATCGGCCTCCTCATCGCCACGGCCACCAACGACTGGGTGTTCACCTGTAAGTACGGCATGAACACGTGCATCAAGATGGACGAGCTGGGCGCCAAGGGCCTGTGGACCGAGTGTGTCATCTCCACGGCGCTCTACCACTGCATCTCCTTCACCCAGATCCTCGAGCTGCCCGGTAAACCCTTCACCGTGCGTCCATCATCATCATCATCATCATCAGCAGCAGCAGCAGCAGCATCCATCACCACACCTCCACACCGTCCTGGATCAGTCACACACAAGGGACAGGGGGGGGGTGGCTCCTAGCGAAAGGGTCCGCGCTGCTGCCTTAGTTTATACCCAATGGTTGCATGCTCGAATCCCACCCTCACCTGTAGAATCCTCGAGGGAGGTACTTACTTTAAATTACTCCAGCAAAAGTATCCACTTCCATGATAAATCACTGGGTAAGTAATTGTGAGTAGCTTGACACGCCTTTGTAAGTCGCAAGTTTAAAAAGAAGCGTTCATTTCCGTTACTATTTTGAGGGAAAATCAAACATGCCTCATACTTTTCAGTCGTGAAAAAAGGCACATCGGTCCAAATCCACATCGCTTTCTCACTCTTTCCCACTCTTTCTTATAGCAGAAGTCGCCGCTGAACGGTGTTCAACTTAAGACGCACTTTTGTGCTTTATTTTAACGCCGCAGAGCGGGGGGGGGCTGACTTGTACCACGTGACTGACAATGTTACCCTTCTTTTAGCTTTGTCCCAGACGATTTACAATCCGTTTCACACTGATTTAGAAAAATTTTATGTACAGGGTATTGCTACTGTAAATATCTTGATCAAAGTAAAACATATATTGCACAAGAAGGAGGAGGAAGTATTAGTTTTAATATCTGAGAAGAAAGTATTCATTAATTTTTTAATTTGGATATTTCAAAGCAGTTCACCTCTCACATATTAGAATTAGTTGTTATAATTCAGTTGCTTGCTTTTGGTAAATTATTTAAACGTTCAGTATGCATCAGAAAGAATAAGCAGCCAGGGCATTATTGCAAAAAAGCCTCTTGTCATACAGCCTAAACTATCAGTAGCCTTGAACAAAGGTGTAGACTAAATAAGGCTTAATAATAATAATGATGATAACACAGTAGTCACTGTTGCCCATGAGGTGAAAATAATCCATATTCATAGTGTTGCAAATACATACAGGTTTTTCTGTACATTTAAACTGTTCTTACAGACGAAGGTAGTACGCGGTAATTATAGTTATTATACATAGACTTGTTCCCAAGACTTTTTCATCGCCTTGATTTCAGAAGTATTTTTTAACATTAAAATTGTATCTTTTTAAAATGTTTGTTTTCATCTCTTCTCAGCATACATGCAGACGTCTCGCACCCTGATGGTGATCGGGTCCATCCTTGGACTGCCTGCGCTGGCCCTTGTGCTTCTCTCCTTGCCCTGTATCAACCTGGGCAATGAGTCTGAAAGTGGTAAGAACAAGCAGTCGGTACTTGGAGGAGTCCTGCTTCTGATAATGGGTGAGTAGAATGTCTGCTTACGGCAAATTCGGTGGTGCCCACCTAGAAAAAAGTCAGTTAAACATTACATGCATGTTATTGCTGATTTCATGCATTTTAGTCGTTTGTTTGAGAGAAGAAATCCTCCTGACTCTTTCCTTCTCTGGGGTTTATTTCAGCATTGGTCCTCTGTAGGCCTTGGGCAAGGCTTCCCATAATGGATGTGCGTAACAGGGATAAAGTGCAGCGTGACAAATTTAAGCTTCGGCTGCAGTTTTAGTCAGGGTCACCATCACAGCTGAGTTTGCAATGTTAGTTTTGCGTAACTGACATGATAAAGTAGGAGACCTGTACTCGTTCCTGGTGTGAAACACACTTATGGTACATCTATGCTGCGTATTGCTTTTATCCCTATTGATGATTCGAATGTCTCACTGTCTCTCCCCAGCGATATGTGGTATTGTGTCGACCGTGTGGTTTCCCATCGGGGCTCACTACGAACTGGGTCTCATGTCCTTCGGCTTCTCGCTCTATGCCGGCTGGGTGGGCTCAGCCTTCTGCCTCCTGGGTGGATGCATGACCAGCTGCTGCTCCAGCGACCCCCCAGCCCAATACGCGGAGAACCGCTTCTACTACTCCAAACAGGGGACTGTCAACACAGCCCCCGCTTCTGCCAATCACGCCAAGAGCGCTCACGTGTGAGGGACTGAGTTTCGGCCTTCACAGAGACCGCGCCTCTCTCACGCACGCACACGCGGATACACAGTGCGGCAGTACCGCATACGTCCATACCCACAGACACAACTCCCCCCACACATGTGCTCAAGGTCACTCAATACAATCCTGTGGAACACAAAGTATTGTGTCCGAACCGGTGTTTCAGGTAGGAAGAAGTGGCCGTCAACAGACAGTTTCAAAAACGAACCTTGCAGGAGAAGATGGCCAACAGCTGGCGAGCGCTCCGTCCAACCTCTGGCTCCTGGTCCGAGTATGGGCCCGAGGTGCACCGGGGACTCGTTTGAAGGAGACTCATGGTCTCCTTTTGTACCCATCTCCCACTGTTGTACTATAGTTTTTTGAATACTCTTTTTAAAATTTCCAAACAACACATTTGTTTGCTTTTTGTTTTAAAATACTGTATATTTTTGTCGATGTATAAGATAAAAAATAATTAATTTTTAGCTGCAAATGACAAAATTACGTGCACAGACAGATACAGCGATAAATGGAAGGTGGCACGTGGTTGTTGCTGTCAGTAAAGAGAGAAGTAAGAGGTGCAGGTTAGAGAAATTCCAATCATAAAAGTCAAGTAAAACTGTTCAGTAATGTTTTGTAAAAATGTTCAGTGATTAAAAACATGTTTTGAGACAGGTGAATTGTGCGCAAGTTTTACTTTGCTTCTTTATTAATGGAACCTGGGCTGAAGCACCATGTTTCTTGCTCAGGGTCGGGGTGTGGCCAGCTATGCCATCCAATACGTTTTAATTTTTCGAAGGTGTGTGCTGAAACTTCACGAAGGCGCTCCTTACACATACAAACACACCGCTCCTTGTTAAAGTTGTCTTCTAACTGCAGTCAAAAAAATAGTATTGTCTCTTATTTATTACTCAAAAGCTTGATTCTGTTACATGCTGTTTTTTTCTGATTTATTAAAAGTGTTTTTCACAAAAACAGATGATGCCTGGTTTTGCAGTTGATTCCTCTGGTCAAGTAATGTGAAAGCCAGCAGAACATATAATTTAGTATAGAAATGAAAGAGGTAAAGGATTCACAGCCTCTCTCACAGCAGATGCCTTACCCCTCTCCCCATCAAAGAAGTAAAGTAAACGATGAGGTGAAAGGCAGGATTCGCACATGAGGTTTTCTTTATGATGAACAGCTGTCTCTGTTGGAGATATGGATTTATGCTAATAAAATTTGCCCGAGATAATTGGCCATGCTAAGTTCAAATGACTGGCACAGAATACCTAATCAAAATTTATTTTACGTGCTCAAGGCTTGTTCGCTGGTTTCTTATGAGTATTTCAGAGCAAAGGCTAATCCAATTATACCTCCTTCTACTACAAGATTTTAGGCGCTTTTCTCATAAATCACATAATATTGGCACAATATAGTGAACAGACAGCTGCCGATCTGGTGTATAAGTTAATGAAATTTGGGCCACGGTATTTTGGAGGAAACAACATTGCACTAGGATTTAACTTCGTTTAAGAGGCTTAAATCGATTTCGAGTTAAACAGGTATATCAACTAAATACGTCATTACCAAAGCCTGTGGGAAATTTAAAAGCAGATTTTCTTCATGCCTAAAAAACCAGAAAGGAAAACATACAGATAAAAAGTTTGGATTGAGTATTATTGGTATCAGCCACGTGGCTTATGACGCGGTGACCTTGTGCAGCATTAACACTGTACTGGAAGGTGCTGTTCTTACACACTGTCCTCAGAGATTACACTGCATCCTGATTATTTACTCAACCATGCAGTGAAACTCACAATGTTGGGGGATAGATAATGGGGAAAATTCACAAAGCAGGAAACAAACACAGGCCTCCAGCATTTCTTTGCGTAAGAGCAGGGGGGCTAGAAGGGGAGCGGACAATAAGGGTCACCGTAACCCGCTTTCTGGAACTTCACTGCGGCTGTCACGATTCGGTGGGATGCGTTGCTGTAGCAACAACGGACGCGACGCCTTAATCAAAGCGTCCGAGTACAACGTGGAATGAAAGCATGTGGCTTTGGAAGGTTCTAGAAGAAGAACTACTCTGAATACATGTAAGTGCATGAGTGACCGAGTTGGGGGTGTGCGGCAGGTGGAGGGGCCACACAAATGCAGCACTTATGGACACGTAGCACACCCAGGGGACTGCAGAATTGGCACCATACTAGAAGGTGTGCATCTGGGGCGACAGTGTGAAGCCTCCCAGTATGCTGGAAGCGAACGAGCTGTCCTGGTGTGTGGTTACAGCAAAAAATACATCTTCTGAAAAATATTTTTCTTGAGTATCAGCAAGTCTTAACATGGTGCTAAGGAAGAGTGGAAGTAAAAATCACTCTGAAGGCATCTGCAATAAATAACTTTCATTGTTGCATGGAGGCTTTATCAACATTGTAGTACACAGTGCACAAAGAGGGGGCCGAAAACACACACGGGGAAGTAACGTAGTAAAACAAACCAGATTACATACATTTCAAGCAGAAATGCAAAATATACAGCGGAAACAAATATCCATTTCGCAGAGGAAGCCAGTCTCAGCACTGTCTTAGCAAAAGCCAAGTAATCTGTAGTGGCGGGAAAGATAGTATTACAAGAAAAACACAATACATTTTTTTTTTCTGAGACAAAAAAACAAATAGTAGCTGACTTTAAAAGCAATAGTGGCAACATCTGTTTTTTCTTGACACCAATATTTTATAAAATAGGTCTTTTACACATATATATATATAATTTTGCTTTCCTCTCAGCATTATTTCCTACCATTATCTAAATCTAGGTTCTGTGATTCATAAAAGGAAGCCTTGTTATTTTAGAAAGACTTTAAAAATATATGCTTTCATTGCTCTGCGGCCATCAGTTTCTGCAAACACAAGGAGCCAGAGGAGCTGAAAGAATCCAACCTGGAGTTATTTAATAAAGAACTGTAAAAAAATACCTCTATTTCTCTTTTTGTCGTTGTACCTTTTATGCTAGTCTATTCTAATGGAATCTTATGGTCACTTTGATCAGGTACAATAATAAAAAAAAAAAAAAAGAAGAAGAAAATATGGCAAACTTTGGCTTGGTCTGTAAACAGAAGGCTGCAATATGGGGGGGGATTTAGAGTGGTTCCTGGAAAGCCCCCCTCCCCAGGCTGCTACATTTCATAGAGTTTTACGTCTTGCTGCGGTCACCACACATGCAAATATTCGACACGGATTCTACTCTGGGCCTGCCTATCCCACATGCCGGAAACAGACCGAACCGCCACGCACATACAGGGGACACCAGTACGCTTGCCACACGCGAGGACCTAACGGCACGTTCCGCATGCGATAATCAACGCTGTCGAGCAAAGCAGCGAAGAGTGACACCGCTGCTGAAATCGGGACAGAGCTTTTACACCTTTATTCAGATCCTGCTTTTGCCGCTGTCACTAATCTTCACGGAAACGCACACACCGCTTCCTTTTAGACTGAGGCTAAGGATACAGCAGGAGGTTTTCCTAAGAGAGCCCCTTTCCACCTGGTCCTACATGAGATCCCATTCAGGGTCGCCTGCGTATTTTCTTTTGCGTTTGGGAGTGCCAGGCGGTCAGAAGCGGAACGGCGCTGTGAACTAAGCGCATCTCGAAGGACAGGCTTCCCCTGGTGGGATAGACCTCGACGGAAGAACGGGAGGAGGGTCTTTTTGGGGCTTCGCCGGAGATCCCCTTTCGGTCGAGTTACAGGCAGAGAGAGGAGAGATCCAGAGGGCTTGTCTGACAACACCTGAGTCACAGGAAACACTGGAACACCGAAAGCAACACATTCCAGAACGCAGCATTCACCACAAGCGATACAAGGGCTTCCCATCATGCACTGGCTTCACCCCAACCCAAGAGACTACTAGTGCGATAAAAGTCCCCCCAACCCGGCTCCTGCCAAAACGAACACAAGGTCACGGTGTGGTCATAAGCTGGGCCACGGATGCGGGACTGAACACCACCGGTGACAGCACCAACAGAACGTGCTTAAAAAACAAACAGACTAACTGACTGAGTAAAATGAAGAGATACAAATGAGAAAAGCTGGAATGGCCCCTGCCTCTTCCCTGACAGGGAGTGCGAAAAGGCGGATGGACACCACGATGGCCAAAGTTAAAGCACACTGACACATGAAGGCACTATTGCAAGCAAAGTCCAATTACTATTTGTGGCAGCCCCTCTCACTCCCCTTCCCTTGGGCTAGATGCTGAAAAATAAGCAGAGGCAGAGGATGATAAACCTTGCCTTTCATTTCTCTTGCAGGGATCTCTGTAAAATCTGGCTGAGGGACATTTCCGAAAGCCTTATAAGCGTCAGTCCCTACATCACGTCACCGCGCTTTATTAGCACCTTAATTATCTCCCGTTCCCGTCAAATGAAATTATATGGGGTGAATTTAAATGCAGCACAGTTACATATGTGCACTGAGAAGTTTAAACAATTGTAACTTATAAGTAAAAAAGATAGATAAATCTGACTGAAATTAAACTGTGGTGACAGAGATCCATGTGCATCTCACCATCAGGAGCCTACTCATGAAGAAATGACACCTTCATGAAATGCAGGAAAAGGTGGGCCTGGGGAACTGTAGCAAACTTCATGTCAACCTGCCATTTCCTTTCTGGCAATTTCCTAAAAATGGACATTAAACTGGGCGGTTTCATAAAAATGGACATTAAACAAGCTTCACAACTTTCCCAGACAATTGTCCTGTACTGCACTTTGAAAATCACAATAGCATTGCAGTCAAATTTCAGAAACTTAAGAATAATGTAGGATGAGGATCCTTACATCCAAAGCTTAAAGAGAAATCGGTCATTTCACCGATGTAGTCATCAGCCTAGTTTTGCTTTCTGAAGTCTCCACCATTTCAGCTCAACGTTTCCTCGGACAAATCCGTTCCCTTTGAAAAAGCTATAATCTGTAAGTATGGAACTAAATAGGCAGTCTACAATAATGAAAGGCAAGGAAGTGAAAGATGGATGACAACACAAAGGTAACATCCTAGCCCAAGGGTTGCCACATTGACAGGTGAGTACATTCGAACACGTTCTCATTCCGGCGAGTAATCGAGCTCATCGTCCACGATCAGGGCCTCAAAGCCACGGCCCGGTTTCCCTTTGCTTTTGAGTCTACTGCTATGCGAGGACGTCCGGCTGGCATCGCCGCTGTCAGGAGTCGGCTGCGGCTGTGACTGCTGCTGGAACGAGTAGCCGGTCTCCTCCGGGGCGCCCCACACCTGGTACGGCCCACCGTCACAGCCTGGATAGAGATCATCGTCTGCAGCGAAACCCTCATCCACATCCGCTCCATAGCGTTGGTATGTGCTGGCGTGGACCTCCTCTTCTCGGGCAGTGACCTCCAGAGTGCTGTTCCACATGCCATAGCCGAAGTAGATGAGCACACCTATGGACCAGCACACGCACAAATGAAAACACAACCCCTGCAAAGGCCCCCCGCTGACTGAAGAAATACAAAAGAGGAGATGAGATTGAGTTTGCCCTTCTACAGACTGCTCTTGTTGGAAGCTTTATAGAACTCAGAACTATATCTAATTTGTATTGTGAGGTGATGCTGTGTGTTGTTTACCAAGCTTTGCTTGAGAGCTGATCTTCGAATTTTTTATTTCGTTCTCTGTCCAACAACCACTAAATGCCAGCGTCTATGCTGGTATTGATATCTCAACCTTGTTCATCACATGGTCTTCCACATTCCAGATGTTTGCCACCAAACTTGACGTATTAAGCACCTAGACAAAAAAAAGCCTAAACAATGCTCACACTTGACTTTCTTTTTCCCCTTTACTTTCTACTTTCTGCTCTAATACCTGCTGTACACCACAGCTATGTATTCCTTGAGCCCCCACTGAGTATTTCCAGCAGGCGTTCCTTACCCACAAAGCACCAGACGGCGAAACGGAGCCACGTAATGCTGGAGAGCTTAAGCATCAGGTAGATGTTGACCAGCATGGCGCAAGCAGGCACGAAGGGCACGCAGGGAGCCATGTATGGCAGCTTCTTGGGGTTCTCTGGCTGCTGCAGGATGACAAAGATTAGGCCTGCGCCCAGGAGCACCATCAGTGCCACCAGCAGCCCCGCCCACCAGGTGCCGTCAGAGATATAGTCAGCGCCAAAGATGATGAAGGAGCAGAAGATGAAGATAAGGATGAAGAGCAAGATAACGCAGGTAGTGACAATGCGGCCAGTGGCAGCTGTGGGCCGGTCCATCTTGCCTGGCAGGCCTAGGCGGATGCGCAGCGTATAGTAACGTGGGCCCAGCAGTTTTTTCAGCTTCCTCAGATAGGCGCTCTCCGACTCGTCTGCCTCTATGCCTGAGCCCATGTCCACTGTGCCGTAGTTAGGATGGCTGGCTGCGTAGGCTGACTTGTCTGGCTTGCCAATGAGCATCTCGTTGTCACCCAGCGAGGGCAGGTTCTTGGCCCCGCAGGTGTTAAGAGGCGCGCCGCCATACTCGTCTGCCTCACTGACAGGGGAACACGCCTCTTTCTCGCATTCAGCCAGAACGCCCTCCTTTCGCTTGGCGTTTTCCTCCGAAAGGAAGTTGACGAAGCCGTGGATGTCGCCCTCGGGCTGGTAGCGCAGGAGCAGGACGCACACAGACACCAGCGTATAGGCAAGAAGTGTGCCAATGGACATCATTTCAATTAAGTCCCGTAGGCTCACCAAGAGGGCCAGGAGTGCAGCCAGGAAGCCCGACACCACACACGCTACGGCAGGTGTCTCTGTGTAGCTGCTGACATGTGCTAAGAACCTGGGAACATGTGCAAACATGCAGAACATCAACATGTGAGTCAAGTCTATATTTCTATATTAACTTTTTCCTATATAGAAGTATTTTTTCTTTGTTGCTTTTCAATTTTGCAAACAGGGTGCACTATTTTCATTACATATCAGTAAGTAATAAGTAAGCTGCATGTCCTCCTTGTGTTTTGTTGTGCTCAGATGCCAGCTAACACCATCTAGACACTGCAGATATAAAGTGTTTAGACCAATAGAAAGTAGGCGAAGTTATCATTTACCCAAAGAGTGTCTTAATTACTGCCGCATACTATGAACTATTAAAAACTCACCGATCTAATCTCAGTGCCTTGTTGCCTGTGTTTGTAACTATTTGTTCTGCTCAGTTGTCTAAGTGATGCTTTCATCCACATTGCGTTAAAATTGTGCCCATTAATACAACTGTAAATATTCAGGCTAAAAACCATAATTAAGGATACTATAGCAGAGGCCCTACATGGAGATCTCTGGGTTATAAACTGCCAGTCAACCTGACTTTCTGCTGGGCTCAAGATGCAAGAGACTGGTGCGCACCTGAAGAGAAGGCCATCCCCGGCCATGGCATAGATGACCCGGGGCATGGGGAAGAGGGAGCCTAGTAGGCTGACTGTCAGCCCCGCTATGGAGCCCACAGCCACCACGTATTTTGCTGCCTGGAAGCCGTGCACGGAGAACATCTCCATGAGGGGTGCATCGGCATCAATCTCAGTGTATGGGACCATGAGGGTCAAGATCACGCTCACCTGTGGGCAGAAAGTGGGAGGGAAGTAGACTTACTCAGTTGTGCTTTCACCTGTCATTCCAACTTTCCCTAAATATGAAGCAATACTCTGCAGAGAAAAAGAGGTACATTTCTGACGTTAAAAAAAAAATCTCCAAAATAGCTATTAAGACCAGTATAGGGTTTCCTTGTACATTACATGAAATTCGTTCCTGAAAAATGTGCTTATATGTAAAAAAAGAAAGATTGGGAGGAGAGCAATTTCACTCATGGGGTGTCACGCCTGACGAGTAATAGCCGCTACGACAACAGGAGGTGTAACGACTTTGTCTCATCAGGCCAAACCCACACACCTGTTCATAATCTGGTACTCAGCAATAAACAGCTATGAAAGAAAGGATGAAAGAACATACCTTAGGTTGCAGGTTCTTGAAGGTGATCTACTGCTTTTCTTGTGATAGCCTAGCGATCCTTGTCTGCTCACTGGGGAGCAAACAAGGATCTCTAGGGTATCACAAGAGGTTTGTAATTTGAATTGAAATTTCTGTTCTTGTAAATATTTTCTCATGAGTGTGAGCTTTTTGGTTCTCTATTCAGTTTCTTTGTGTAAAAATTTTGTACGTAAGGGCGAATTTTTGTAACGTGAGCACTTGTCATGCGAACGAAGCCTATATTTTAACACACCAACTCCAAAGATGTAGTCCTTGAATGGGTTGGCCATGTGTCAAGGACACCCTAATCTGAACATAAGTAAAACTTCTGGAATTCTGAAATCTCTGCAGTGCCCTCCAGTGACATGTGACAGATGGCTACAGACCTGGTTTGAATTTAACCCGAGACAGGAGCAAGCCGTTCATGGGCCTGGCATGAGACTGGAGTGGGTCTGCTATACATAACCCGTGCCAAACATGTTCCACTGAGCGCTGTGCAAGACCCCTCAAGCTGTGTCTCTTGAACTTTCTGGCAGCTATAAGTCTTTAATCCCTTCTGTCAGGGATTAAATGGAGACAGACAGCGAGAGGGGGAGAAAGAGATAGAGAAGAGGCAGAGAGAACGAACGAAACCCTCAAAAAGCTATGTTTATCCCAAGTGCTTTCACTTGACACAGACACTATCATTGCTGCTATCACTGGACCCCATCACCAATCTACAAAACTCGTCCAGGCCAGACACTCTCAGGAACAACCACCTCCTGTGACAAACCCAGTGTTATATTCCTTTCTGTGGGCCAGCAGCTGCCCATCTGTTGCAGGGCATCTGAGATTAGAATTATAACAGGAAGATTAGGGAATTTAAAGCAGCGGACATGAAACCAGAATATGAACGCTCAGTGTGTGTTTGACACAGTGGCAGAATTACACCTAGTGTTCAATGAGAAAAAGGCAGAGTATTTTGTTAACTGAACGGTGTTGTGGAGGCATGTAGCCAAAAACGAGCAGCAATTTAAGATGAACCAGGTAAGCAGCAGTCAAAAATAAACCCGCGCTGTCAATGCGAGGTGACTCTTAAAGGTCCTCTAACTACGGGAAGGCTGGAGAGTACCATAATCTACGTGAATTAATAGACAACCATGGTTTCAAGTATCGGTAGCTAACATGACTTATTAAGAACTTGGCAATAACCACTCAAGAGAATGCTCAGTAATTCTAAGCAAATTAAGGGAGACTCGACATGGGGAGGAAATATTCTGAACTCCAACCAGTTCTTAAGAATTGATTCCAACTCACTTCATGGCCTGTGCAACAAAACTCTCAACAGTGTGAGTATTTGCACATGCCATAAAGCATATATTTTACTATTATATTCCGAAAATATAAATTAGAATTGAGAGTTTTGGTTGCAGAACTCGATAGCTTCCATGATCTAGCAGTCGAAAAATGAGAAGACTGGGAATGTTACAGAAGGCATGCTGGGTACTCACTGAGACATAGGCTGTGAGGCAGGTTACCAGTGAGGCGGTAATGGCATAGGGGATGGAGGTGTTGGGGCTTTTGGCCTCCTCTCCTGTGGTGGCAATGATGTCAAACCCGATGAAGGCATAGAAGCAGGTAGCCGCACCTTGCATGACCTGCGAAGAGAGGTTTCCTTAGTTACTTCCCTACTTCCTAGACAACATTTCTCATCAATGTAAAGTTAGTACCTGAGCAGTTTTCAGGCTGAGACTACCACAGAAAAGTCAGCATAGGGTAAAAAATAAAAGAGACATGCTAATTTTCCTGGTAAAATGCATGAGCATGAAGGTGGGAAAAGCGATAAAGGTAACGTTCATACAAAGCATGCCAGGATGATCACCTACAAATGAAGAGATACATGTCATTCTTGTCTGCAGCTCTTTTCATCAGAAACTCACCATAATCACGTGACAGTGCTAGCCTCTGTAATCACCAAGAACCTCATCTTCATCTACATTGAGATGGAAATCCTCCCACTACATAGTGTTTGTCATGAGAATCTGAAGATTTCTTGTGTCGGCCATCTGGTCAGTCTGAATCTGCCACTATGCCTCCCCATAATTTCCACCCAGCACATTCTTTCAATTGCTGTACAATTTAAAAACCTAGTTATAGCTTCCAGCGTCTCAAAGGGCACAGACTAGAGCCACCCATCAAACAAAATCTGACAAAGTTTGCCGATTTTGGTCTCAAGGTTACATCTTCAAGTTGTCGGACTGTCCCAGTCTGAAAAGTTGAAAGTACTGATCATTTCTGTTATCAATCTTGCACTACCGAGGAGAGAGCAATTTTACCCCCGTCAGAACTTCTAAAAACTTTAAATTCCATTAAAAAGACTGGAATCCCACCACTTCAACTGTGTTTTAACCCGTGATGTGCTGAAGCTCTGTGTCTAATTGGTCAAACCAACATTTTTGTGAACATGCTTGTGCTCAAACATCCACCTGAGCACCTGGATTTAATGTTGTTGATTTTTATAGAACACTTATCTATTATCTAATAGGATGTATTAACACGAACACAGAATATGGAACACAAAATTAGATTCCTGCTAGTTGATTCATTGTTGACAAGTTATTGTGGGATGAGGCTGAACCCAACCAACTCAATCTCCTACACACTTGCTTGATTATGTCCTCTGTTATTTCTTCTTCAGAGTCACTAACTATATGTGTATGTGGCTGCATGTTTTATTGGACAAAAGCATTTAACTAAAGCTTCTTAAGCTCAACATCTGAAAGAAGCATCATCAATGAAAACTTAAAATGCACACACACACAGACACACACACACACACACACTTTTAAAATGATTGAGATTATTTCAATTGTGTACCAACCTCAGTGGCCCATAATATCACCCACGCATAAGAAATGCTTTAGAAATCAAGTCTGTGCCTTTCCAGTATGGTTTCTATCCTACCAGTTGCTTTCTTTCCAATACAGGTCGTCCGTCTCTGTGCAGAAAAGCCATGACTGCTTACAGGATCAGGAGATCTAACCTAAGTTCTATGGTGTATGGTATAATCAGCATTAAGGACATTATGACTGATCACTGTGAAACACCTGGTCAGGATCATAGGATGATGCAGCTGGAGAACGGACACATGAACAGCAGCAAAGCAGATCGAGAGTTTACCCCGGACCAGCCGAAAGGCAGGAATCTGCCCTCATCCCAGTTGGTTCCGCTGACAAAGAAGAGGCCTGCAATCATCATAAAGACCCACACCACCAGGTTGATCACGTTGAGTAGGTTGTTGAAGCCCACAGAGTTCTTCACCCCCAGGGCCACGATCACAGTCACCAGGATGGCAATGACGAGTGCCAGCAGGTCTGGGTATGACTCCTCGCCCTTGCCTGGGGGTGGCAATGGGACAAGGTCATCTGCTGCATTTCTCCAAAACACACACAAAAACTGTATATTTACCTCACATGATATACAACACTATACTTACACTAACTTCTTTTCCCTAACTTTTCTTGAAGGGGGTTATTGAATGGGGTTAAACATGTACTTTTTCTCTCTCTCTCTTACACACACGCACACACACACACAATACACAATCACCACACATTATAAACTATACCCCCACTTTCTCCCTGTTTCCTCCACCCTCTCTCTGCACATCTACTCACTGCTTCCTTTCGCTCAAAGCGCTGAAGAGGAACGAGGTTTGCCAGAGACACCTCTCTGCTTGTCTGTTTTTAAATTAGCTGAGAAGACGTAGAATGCGGAAAGTCTTGACGCGGGTGGCAGAGCCCAGCTGTCACTTCTCCATCCTATTTGTGCGGAAAGGGAAATATCCACTATCCAACACATCATGCCCCCGCTGCCCTCTCGTTTGTGGTCTCTTGATTCCAGGAAACGGCTGCAGGACGGTGGGTACCCACTGGTGGACTCCTACCCCCTTCAGCATTTCACCCAACTGTAATTCCCGAAACATTATCATTCCCGCAATGCTGAGATGCAATTTCCTGGTGCCCTCTGTCTGGCCTGGAACCCCTCACAGGGGGTTGGAGAAGGGCTCACTAGTCAGCATTTTGGGGTCTCCTGTAGTGCAGGTCTTAATGAATTAAGGGGGTTTTGGGATGGGTAGGGGCCCAGAGAAAGAGATTATGTGCTCAAGTCCCTTTTCCCTTGGGGATGGGTAATATCCGGTAGCAGATTGGGGGTCTCAATGCTCGCCAGACAAGAGGAATAACAGCACTGACACGTGTGTTCCTATGGTGCAAATACCAGAACCTCACGCCCAAATGCCCCTTCCATGGTGTCCCCACCCCTCCACCATACACACAGCAGCAGGGAACATCTCGCCTTCTTCATCTGTCAGAACCAGTGGCTCTAACTGGGAACAGCTGGAACGGTTGCAAGCAACCCTTATGCATCCCCAGGTCCCCATTTCTGTTTCACTGCATCATCTATGAAATATTCAGAAGAGTGAGATGCTAATGGAGCAGGCACCCACTTTCAAATTGGCCAGGTGTAGGCTGCTGGGATTCAACGAGGCCCTGTGGAGTTCATTTGAATAGCTTATTAAGAGAACGACTAAAAAGTGAAATAAATTAAAATCAGTCCATCAGTCAACAAATAAATAAGATATAACATACAGGCTGAAAAACAGGCACAGCCCCATAGTGAGACATTAAGAACAGACTGTTTGAGGGTGCGGCTGAGGAGGAGTGGTTTTGCGGAGCTGCAGCTGTTACCAAGGAAACCAACAGGAACCTCTCCCATATTAAGTAATGGAGTTTCAGGCTCAGTTTTCAATCTCGCACAATCCAAACGTAGCTGTTTGGTCTCGGTCTCAGATTTCCTATATAAAATCTTAAGATCCCAGACAGCTGCAAGGAGCATAGCTCTTCCCGATTTTCTCCCCTGATGTACCCATGGGGCCCAGTGCTAAGTTTGCTTCTTTGTGAAGAAACTGAAATGGTACTCGCTATCATCATACTGGTCAGAGACTACACTAGAAATGCAATCACTTATTGCAAAACACTCATAACCCTATTTGGGCAAATTTGCTGACGAGTAAATGTTTTAAAAAGTCACCCTTCATTTTCAGAAAATCTACAGCTTCAGCTTCTGAGATGGGATAAGGTGGTCCAGGCAGTGTGTCGCTAAGTGGACATGGGAGCTCTCTGTGGTCTACCTTACACTTCTTCCACAGTGTTTATGGAAGGCGTTAAAAGCCCATCACCGTTAACACGCCCCTTTAATCCGGCTCTCTGGCCCCTGGGACAAAGCTCCAGTGCAGTGACAATGGTGACAAGCCACCTGTACATGAAAGTACCGGCAGATAATGTCTGTGCCTGAAGAGGAGGTGCTGTTCATACACAATATTACCCACAGTACACACACACACACACATATAAACACAGGACACCAGCCAGGTAAACCATGTCAGTCGAAAGGAGAGCAGGACGGGAGCAGAACAACGGCGAACATAGCAAGCCCACGCGTTTCTGTCACCGTGCACATTTTGGACTCAAACAGGCCAAGACAATGTTTCACCCAACCAGAGAGCTACATATTTATTGAAACACCTTGACTGCAGCTGTAAAAGCGATTTGTTTTCTTGGGAGTTGAACCCAGAGCCTCTGGTTCCAATTGTAGCTCCTTGTTCACGAAGCAGTCTGTTCCCTCGCACTGGGCCGGTGCTTTCCGCATGGACTCACCGAGGCCGTTGAGCGTGCCCACGTGGTCAATCATGAAACGGCTAATGGTGTGGTTGGCTAGGGAGTCGAACATGCTGCTGAGGGCGCTGGCGCCTGCTGCCGTGCCGATCAGGTACTCCAGGATCAAGTTCCAGCCAATGAAGAAGGCCACAAACTCGCCAACGGTGACGTAGCTGTAGGTGTAGGCTGAACCCGTGGTCTTCGGCACGCGAACGCCAAACTCAGCGTAGCACACTCCTGTGGGGTGAGGTTGGAGGAGCGGTAGGGGGTGGGATACTGTTAGAGGCTGCACTGGCGCCTGCAGTCATCCTGCTTCCAGATTGTGTGTAGGTACATGTGTGAAGGAATGTGTTCAGTGAGAGTGGGTGAGAAATGTGTTTGTTTCAGCATCCTACTCTCCGCAATATAAATGAAATAATAGTACAATTGCACAGTGGGTAGCACTGTTGCCTCACAGAGCCTTGACTGTGCATTCCGACCTAGGTTTGAATCTGGCTTAGTCTGTGTTTGGAATTTGCATGATCCCCGTGTTTGCGTTGTTTTCCTCCAGGTGCTCTGTTTTCTTCGCACAGTCCAAAGACATGTGGTTCAGGTGGATTGGTGACTCTAAATTGCCCTTAGCGTGTGTTATGTTGGCTCTTCTGAATAAATGAGAGAAAGACTGAGTTCCCATGATCTTGTAAGTGCTTGATCAATGTGTACATGTTTGTTGTATTTATTGATGTTTCATAACACTTTGTTTAATAATGGGAAAGCCTATATGCAGCTACTCGTATACTACAGCCCCTCAAGGGAGTCTACACGCTGACAATAGGACCCCTTACTACCTACGACCCCGCTCTCCGGCAGATACACGATCCAATTGCAACCCCCGCTGACTACAGCCCCGCCCACCGACTACTATAAATACCCGAACTCCCCAATCAACCTACTAGACTACGTCAATGATCCGTGAAGGCAACGTCTAACGGTTTACGATGCAGAACCCTGAGGATGTTTCCAACATAGGAAACAAAACGTTGGGATTAGTTTCAACGACGACGAGGTCTGCTCCGGAAGACGCTAAATTCCAGTCTACTCGTATACTAGTTCATGTGGTGGTATGTGACAAATTGACCGTACTCAGGAATCGCCTTGCTGCATCCAGATTTCTCTTTCTGCTGATGTAATGCCCTTTTTCATATTTTTTCACCGAGATGTACGGTGTTTTGGAGAAAAGCATCTGCTAAATGAATAAATGTAAGAGTGTAGTAAGAGCAGAGTAAACTGTAGATTGGAGGCTGGGGAGACTGAGAATGAGAATGATTTAACAAGTGGGATTTATCAGGTTATTGCCCAGTTCTGGAGCTTCTACACTTTGGGAATGGCTGATTCTGAAAGGGATTCACTCTTAGATTCATGAAGGTTTGTCAGAAGCCCTGCTGTGGACTCCCGCACGTAGCTGCGCTGCAGCAGATGCAGCCTGCTCACCTGACAGGATGGAAGCCACCGCAGCAATGATGAAGGACACGATGACCCCGGGGCCTGCCATCTCCTTGGCGACCAGGCCGGAGACCACATACATGCCAGTGCCCACACAACTTCCCACGCCTAGTGAGACCAGGTCCACAGTGGTGAGCACGCGGGCAAGTTTGGTCCCGTGAGCACTAGTTCCGACTGCACCGTCCAGCATGGATTCCACAGGTTTGGTGCGCAGGACGCGGGACTGGAAGGCATACCAGGTGGCCCCCCACTGGATCCGCCGGGGGTCCAGTTTGGCAAAAATCCCACTCATGTCGGCACAGCTCCTGGGGGCGTGGCCAATGGTGAACGGAGCGTGGGGTCACCCTGAAGAGGCAGCAATGGCAGAGCTCGACGGCGCCGGTTCGTCTTCAGAGCCGCCTGACTGGAGGGTCGGCCGATGGGGAAGAAACAAAGCTCTTTTTCACAGGAACTTGCAGTCAGCTTCTACCCTCATGGTTTTCAAGGCAGGGCGGGGTCTGACAGACAGCACTGCATGGATACAAAAAAAAAAAAAAAAAAAAGACAAATAAGAGCTCAAACACCTGGACAGCTTTATTTAAGTCAAACCTTTAGCGGAGTCATTTGCTCCTGACACAAAAGAAGAGGTGCACAAAAAAGCATTTGCCACGTTTGGGTGTGTGTGTGTGTGGATGCGCTGAGTTTGGGTAATTATGTTCTGCGGCATTTGAGAAGTCTAATCTGCTCTAATAACTACAGACGAGAGCCTAATCACAGATTTAATGGACACCTGCTTCTTTTCTGAACCGGTTCCACACAACCGACTACACCAAGCCTTCAGGGCTAAAGCAGGAGGTCGGTGCTCTGAAAGAGATGAACGCTACTAAATCAATATTGTTCAAACTGTAATATGGGACACTGCTGAGCGCTAAACCGCCAATTCTTCCACATTGCGACATCTTTTCATTTTAACGGTTTGAACGCGGCGTATCCGTGAAAAATCAGATGAATACACAAACAACACGGCATGAACCAGAACACCCGAAACAAACAAAAAATCAGACTTGAAACAAATCTAATTAGCATGGCTTTCCTCTAGTGCCTGGTTGCTATGGTGACCTCTCTCTTTAGACACCGAGGTGAGTAATAAATTATTCCGGCCTCATGTTTTTTTGAGCGTATCCATACGAACGAGTGGGTAAAAAAAGTGCAGAGTCACAGTCGGTAGAAGAGCAATAAAAACGAGGACGGTCTCAGCATTGCGTCCTTCCCCCCGTCAAAGGAGACGAGGATTAAGAGATTCCTCGAAAGAAAAGGTGGGACTCCTGGAATGCCCTATGATCAGCGGGCACAGGCTGCTCCTACCCGCCGAACTAATTGAGAAGCGAGAATTAAAAGGGGAAGAGCCTTCTGGCCTGGGAATATCTCTCAATCAATGGGTTGGAAGGAGCCTCCTCATCCTCTTCCCCTTGCCCTCCTTCCTGTGTCACGCTGCCATAGGCACACATTCAGAGGTCGCTGCTAGCTGAGGACGGACACACGCGGCCGGATCGCGGGGGGCACACGGAGACAGAGACAGCACCGTCAGGGATAGTTACAGCTCGTCCGAACGTGTCATCAGAAACCACGCTCCCTCACACCCGTCGGTACAGAGGTGCTTTCCTTCACTTTACTACCATTATCTTTAATTCCAGGAGCGGAGGTCTGGCTCTTTTGACAACGAAAACACGTTGAGGTGATCTTACGTATGGCAGCTGGCACACGCTCGTTCAGGCATGATTTGCTTCCGTAGCTGCGCTTTGCACTCGGTACCTTTCCACGTATGATCCAAGCGAGCTCAACGTGCCAACGTGCTGTTTATCAACCACTCTTTCTTGTCTTCGGCAGGGGATGACAAAACCGTTCTCGAACGCTGACCTTCAGCCCAGGGGTCGTCCCCTCCTTGTCAAGACCGCAACGTGAGGACAAAGCCGAACGGGACACGATGAGGACGTGGCGTCCCTCAGCACAGACATCATTTCCACTGGAAAACAAAAGCGGTGAGATCCTGCAGTGGTTGGTGCTTGGGTAAATATCAACACTTGCTCATCTAATGGAAACAGCGATATGAGACGTGGTGGAACATAGGATGAGCTGTTTACTGTCATAAATGGGAGGATATAAACCCGAGCGTAATCTCGTCTGAACCCTGAATGCCTATTCCCACTCGGAGCCTGCTGGAGAAAGGCAACAAATTGATTTTCGTTTCTATGGCCTAGAATCAATACAGGAAGCTGTTTTTTTTTCATTAATGAAACTTTCTCTTGTTTAACATCATTAATTCACCATTGTGAGCATGCCATGCGTTATCCATAGCTGGAGACACTCTGGAAGCACTGGGAACTATAACAGCTCTATTAACCAGCCTGTCTGCTGGCATTTCTGAAAGATCTATGGTATGCGGGACCTTTGATATAATTACTGCCTTTCCCCCCCTCCCTGTACAAAGAAAAGAACTTCAATTAATGGAAGCAGAGAAATCCAGCATAAGGCAGCTTTTGTTTTTAGCCAAAGAACTGGTTGTTCTTTCAGCTAGATCAAGCAATTCTGGAAAAAAAAACTGAATTTTTTCCCTTGTACAGTCAAATGTTTTGATTTAAAGAAGTAATAATTAGAAAAGCCATTTAATCGGTTTCTTTATTTATTCACAATTACTCGATCATAAGGATTTCAGTACACACACACATTGTTTGAAGCCGCTTGTCCCAAGCGAGGTCGCAGCAAGCCGGAGCCTAACCCGGCAACACAGGGCGTAAGGCTGGAGGGGGAGGGGACACACCCAGGACGAGACATCAGTCCGTCGCAAGGCACCCCAAGCGGGACTCGAACCCCAGACCCACCGGAGAGCAGGACCCGGTCCAACCCACTGTGCCCCCCCAGGATTTCAGTAAAATATACCTTTTTCATCTTTTTCATTTGAAATGCTATTACTTAGGGCAGACCAGGGATTCTCTAAGTTTTTGATTGACAGTCAAAAAATATAACAAAACAAAAAAATATAAATAATCCGAACATCAGTCCAAAGCTTCCTACTACTGGATTTACGCAATTTAATTAAAATTATTTATCCTTTCAGATCACATATTTACCTTTACACTAATTCATTTTGCAGATGCTTTTCTCCAAAGCAACGTACATCTCAGAGAAAATACAACTTGTGCATTACATTAGGAGAAAGAGAGACATAGTTGCAGACGTGTGATTCTTAAGTAAACCTAGTTTGTTACTTTCCATTTTATGCACCGATGTTCATTGCTCGAGTAGGTGCATAAAACTCAGGATAGACGAATCCTGATCACCTTCCTACTATTTTTTTGAGAAACACAAACATTTACATATATTACAGGAGTAGCTGCGTAAAGGTTTATCTGGGCATGATCTTTAAATTATGGTGCAAGAACATTTACACCTTACATAAACTTTAAGAGATCTTGGGTGAAATGGGTCCAGAAAAGGTGAGTTTTCAGACCCTTCTTGAATGAAGACAGAGTTTCCCCAGGTCTGAGTGAGAGGTGAAGGTTTTTCCACCACAACGGAGCCAGAACCGAGAACCTCCGTGCGCGGGACCACCAAGCGAGCAGAAGTAGACGAGCGAAGCGGTCTGGCTGGGGTGTAGCGGTTGATCAAGTCCTGTAAATAGCTGGGAGCAGTTCTGTTGATGCATTTGTAGGCAATAACCAGGGTCTTGAATTTGATTCTGGCAGCTATAGAAAGCCAGTGCAGAGAAATGAGTAGAGGAGATACATGGGAAGGCTTTTTTGCCAAGTCAATTACAACATTTGGTTTGCATACTGGAGGGCGCGGTGGCGCAGTGGGTTGGACCACGGTCCTGCTTTCTGGTGGGTCTGGGGTTCGAGTCCCGCTTGGGGTGCCTTGCGATGGACTGGCGTCCCGTCCTGGGTGTGTCCCCTCCCCCTCTGGCCTTACGCCCTGTGTTACCGGGTAGGCTCCGGTTCCCTGCGACCCCGTATGGGACAAGCGGTTCTGAAAATGTATGTGTGTGTGTGTGTGGGTTTGCATACTAACCACTACACACTAACGGCTACATACATACCTACCTTCCTCAAGGGTGAAACCGCAGCAGGTGAGATTTTAGCTCGTGTCTTTTTCACCGAAAGGCAACAATTCTAACCACTACACCACGTGCTGCCCCAACTGGGTACATTGGATCTATGTGACAAACGATTGTTTGCTCACTCATTCATTTAGTTATTATTTAACTGTAAATTTTATTAGACAACTGTTTCTTTTTAAAATTACCATGCAGCCTGCTAATAAGGTCTGTTTTGATAATATCTTTGAGTGTAACTGTAACCATGCTGAATAAAGACGAAGATGTAACACCGCACGTGTCAGAATCCTAGTGTGTGTGTATTCAGGGACAACTGTGAGGGCAAGAATGTGAAGGAAAGGTGTTGCCAGGCCTCCCATCCCACGGAGACGAGAACAATTAGCAGGCAGTCGGAGGGGGAAGGAGAGGTACTTTTCATCACAACCGTGCAGCCGGGAGCTCCGCCTCATCGCCTCTAATGTGATGACAACAAAAGGAAGTTCACGCCAGACACGGGAGAAACGGCACGCCCTGAAACATGCAATGCGGCCTCGAACCGAGGTCTCTGCCTTCGGTCGTGACTGTGCAGACTGTACCGCTCGCCTTGCTTGCTGAAAAGGAGTAATCAGCTGTGAAACTCAAGCAGAGACAGAACGGATGCTAATAACACCGAGACCGCGTGGCACAGGAGAGCCGGACAAGAGCCGCATTATCTCATAAGGGGAAGGCGCTGCTGAAGTTTGGCCACACCTCCTCCGCACAGCACAAACACCAGCAACAGGCTGCCTCGCCTCGTGCCGCAGTGCCAGCTCAGCAGCAACAGGCTAGTGTCCCCGCTTCCTCTCTCCCCCGCAGGTCCTTCCTCCTTAAAGGGGCCGGGGGTTCGCTTCTAGCTTGCGCGCTTTGTTAGGTGGCGGCATTGCAGTCCACTCCTTCGGGAGCTCAGTTCTGTTTTTTTTTGGAACTGAGGACAGCGTGTTCCGAGTTGTGGAGGTGCTCGGGTCTGCAGCGCTGTCAGCATGCGAAACAGCAGCGAGTCTGGAAAAGGCCAATTCTGACCTGGAAGTGGAAGGGGGTGGGATGGGTCTCCTCCTGCTTTCACTTGCAACCAGTTCACACACATCATCTGAAACCGCTTGTCCCATACGGGGTCGCGGGGAGCCGGAGTCTAACCCGGCAACACGGGGCGAAAAGCTGGAGGGGGAGGGGACACACCCAGGACGGGATGCCAGTCCGTCGCAAGGCACCCCAAGCGGGACTCGAACCCCAGACCCACCGGAGAGCAGGACCCGGTCCGACCCGCTGCACCACTGCGCCCCCCCCTTGCAACCAATTCGAAAATGACAAAGCCACTTTCCATCTTAAATACCAAAAGGTGACAAATGCCACTTTCTATTAATGAAAGTGGCAAATGCCACTGGAGCATGGTATGAATTCGCCAGCGTAAATGAGTCCAGAGTTCTAGGCTAAAGTTCGTATGAAAGACGGACAGGAAATGAATGGCCTGAGCGGCCGAGGACTTTTTTTGTGATAAAACATTTTCATAGCTAATTGCTTCCAGTCTGAACAGAACTGTTTTGCTGAGCTATAAATACATAAAGTAGCTTACGCATTCCCAACAGCACTCAGCTATCCACTGGCTCATTGAGACGTTTCAGATAGACCAGTGAAGAGCCCGAAAGGCCCCGGATCGCCTGCTGTTTTCCGACAACCCATGGCATGCTCACCCAAATGGAAGTCTCTTTACCAAAAATAAATCACTATACTGTGGATATGAGATTCTGGCAGGGAAAAACAAATAAAAAGAAAAAACCGCAATAAGGCACACCACAGCAATCTGAGACAAGAGGTGAATCCCAGTACTTGCCGCTGTATCTCCCAATGGAAAGCCTATGTATTAGGGAATGTATCGATAAGAGAGCACAAGTCTTGTTTCCAGGCCGGTATCGTTATGTGCTATAATTTCCCCCCAGTAACAAGGCTGTTCACCTTCCAGTCAGACATCCTTTTCCAGGGTAACGTCTGGCAGTACAAACACAGAGAACAAAGTAGGGCAACTGTAGGCCTTGGTCTCCAGTCCTTCACAAAGAGAACCACACCTCATTAAAGCCTTTTCCACCATTAGCACTGCTGCGAAACAAGACGGAGGGACACTGAGAACACACTTTGTTCCCCAGACAGTCACCCACACGCTCTCTCACTGCGGGAGCGCCTGCATTGTCTCTCCACCCACGTGCTGAAACTGTCACGGCTCCGGCCTCTGCCTGGCACTGTCGCCTGGGTCCCCATCCCACCCAAGCCCTTCTGGGGATCATCTGTCAGTTAAGTATCCACTGTTCCATTGCAGCAATCATGGTACAGGGAGTGAAAAAAAAAATGGCCAAGGATGTCATGAGTCGGATGTTGACGGAATGAGCCGGGCACCGTGCTTCCGCACATCTTGTCCTAACAGAGACCGTATCGTCGTACTGTCGTACCAGTCGTACTGAGTGTCAGAGCATCAAGTCACGGTCCACATTTAAGTGGACAAGTATAATGAAATGCTGTTTGTGCTGTTGACTAACATCTTTAGTCCACCTCACTGCCATGTCATCCTGCGCTTCATCTTTCATTAATTTCACCGCGCAGAGTGTCGTACGTAAAGCAGCGTCACAAAAAAACACAAAGCGGGATAAATAAATTCTTGATTAACTTTAGCAAGATTTTGTGCTTAATCTGAAGTTTAAACTTTGAATGCCCCACTCAATTATTTTATTTCCTTTATTTTACTGTTTTTTTTCATTTTTTATTTAATACCCTTACTTTGGCCCAGGAGGCATTTATTCAGATTGACAAGGACTAAATTTGCAAAGGACCAAAGGATCAAACTGTCATGTGCCCCCGGACAGCTAAATGGCACAACACCAGAGCCACAACATGGTCTTCTTCTCAGTTATAGTTTGGCTTGTGCTGCATTCAGTTCCCAACCCCTATCAGCCCCTGTTTGCTAGTTTCACCTGTTATAATCTCAGTGATCACAGACCCATTTAGACGGTCCAAACACTGTCAACTTGTTCACTAAGTGTGAATTTATTTGCATTGTTTTCATTGATTTCTTTTCTCTTTAATGCACTATTTTGTTTTTTTCATTAAAGGTTCAAGTAATATACAAACATTGAGTGTCAAACGCATGCTTTTTTTTGAGCGTTTTGTTAAGTGCATGGTATGTAATACCTCCAAAACAGCTGAGTAAGACAGCCATACATTGTTACAGAGTAATTAATGAAAGGGATTATTGCTATACTGCATTATGATGAATAACATAAACTATCAAAGCAATTGTTTCCATCTTAATGCGGTCTGGCGATATTTTAACATAAATGGGCGTCAGTCTGGGGGCTCAAGAAGAAATACTAAATTTTACAATAGAAACTAATGGTCACTGTATATTTGATTAATGAGAATTCACTTTACAAAGGGTTTATTAGGAACAAATTATCATTGTAATGAGGACCATATCCCTTAATATGATATCAACCATTGAACAGGCTGGGAAAGTTTACTTGGCCTTTTCAATAGGAAGGAACAAGGAACAAAAGCTCTGCTACGAAGAGGCAAAGACAAAAAGCAGAAACGCAGGTGAATGACCACACAGCTGTGCCTCTACACTCCACCCCTGAAGCAAAGGCTTGCAAGACTCCTTCCCGGAACCTTTATCAATTCTCCACAAATTGAATATAACTCCAGCTGACCAGTAGTGATCCACAGACAAGGGAAACAGCGAGGCTGGAGCAGAAAAGAAAGCAAGAATCTTCAGGTACTCAGGGTCACTAAGATGAGAGACCAGCTGGCCAAATGTCAGGCCCTTCACGACTGCACATTTAGCAGCATGTATTGATGAAGACATAGCTGCCCGTAACTGATAAACATTGGCTAATGGCATTAGACCTTTATGAGTAGACAAGGCATTGACGTCAGTGCCCGGAGTTTTGCGTTTCGGCCATTGAAAGCAGTCAGTGAGTCAGCCTGTAACACTGGTGCAGGGCTCTGGGATCAGCAGTCACACAGCGCACCACCTCCCTCTCCCTCAGCGGTGAACCTGCTTTACTGACCTGCTTTGCTGAGCTGGTGAGCAGTGAGCAAGTTCAGAAGATGCTGGTATTGCTGGACGTAACTAAAATCATACGGGAAATATACACAACGTTTCCCAGACAGTTGAAATATTTCACTTTTTCCCTAAAAGCCTGAATGCTGTGGACACTCTTTACCCAATCAAAAATTAATGTGCTGATGTCATATTTTGCTGCCTTGACTTAGCACCACTGCTTTTCATTGACCAGCACTTTTATACGAAGAGACTTACAGTTTTAGCCTATTGTTCCACTTGGTATTGAAGCAGTTTCTCTTCGTAATGCACCCAGAGGTAGAGTAATAAGGCCCCGACCAGAACTTCAACAGAAAACAATATGTGGGAAGCCTGTGTTTTTAATCACCATGCAAGTGCTGTACAGGCAGGGCAGACATCTGCTGCCCTTAGGACAGGACACCTTTGTTGCCCTTAGTGCCTGCTGCACCGTGATTATGCCTAACACTTTGTCACACCTTCTCAGGAAAGAATGCAGGAAACCATCAATGCTTTGCAGCAGAGACAAAACAGTCCAAATGCAACAGTGGGTGGAGACACAGCATAGATCCTGTATCGCCCAGATGATCCCACTAGTCTGCTATGCAAACACAGGCGATGCGGGGAACACAGGAAACACCTGTGTATTTGCACTGGGAATGAACACATGTATACTGAATTATATATAACTGGCAAAACCAGTAATATCACATCCTCAAAGCTCTGGAAGCCACACAATTCGCTATAAATAAAAATGCTAAAATGTGCTGTACCTGGACTGTGAATAGGTAAAAGCAATGATTCTTTTTTTATTTTTGTCTGCTGTTTGTAAAAAAAAAAAAAAAACAGTTCAAACCCTCTTCTTAAAGGGTGACTGGGATAACATCTAAAACACCTCTCACAGAACATCTCTAAAAGGCATCATCACTCAATCATGTAATAAAAAGCAATCAGGCAATCCCTGGTAGCCAGATGCAAAGAAAACTTTCAAACGCAGGAGGAGAGGCGCACGGGCACCTGCATCCAGCGGCTCATATGAAGAGACTACACAGCTGTGCGTAATCCAGGTGTAAAAAGCCCAATGCAAATAAACACATTCTAAATTCAAACGTAAAATACTGTGTGTGCCTATGAAAGCAAAAACAACGTAGGCCTAAGAAATCAGCATGACATAGAAAACATACTGGGTTACAAAAAAAATACACAATAAGAATACTGCAGTGATTTATACAATCCAGAAGTCAATAGTTGTGTAAGTGCAAAATCCAGCTCATAATGGTAGAATGGTAGTTAATGTGTCGAATCCAAGCAAGTTGAACTGAAACAGCCTGACATACATTGTATTCTAAAGCGACTAAATACTGGTTTACTTTGAGAGCAGCATTTTCAGAGCACCATCTGTACAGGCAACTCATACCTTGCATACCAAAATATCCTGGAGGCAAACTAGAGAATAAAATACAAAGACGGGCAGCAGAGTGGTTCAACGTGTAGAGCTGGTGCCTCCCAGCACGAGTTGTGCATTTAGGCATGGGTTTGGATCTGATTCTGTGTGCGGAGTCTGTGTTTGTATGGGCTTCCTCCCTGTCACATCCACGCCCACAACACAAGCGACAACACCTGACTCCGCACTAGCTCATGAGTGATCGCTCATCCTATAAAGACTCTCTTCGGCTCCCGTACAGTTGCGGAATCTCGTTTGGGACAACCGTCCTTCCTCGTGTTACTACACTTTTGCTCTGTCCACGATCTCCGGTTTTTTTGACTCCTTGCTTCGTTCTCTGAACACGTCCATGGATCCTCGTTCCTGTTCCGTTCGCCGATCGACCGACCCTTCGCCTGTCCCTGGTTTCGAGACCTTGCCTTGTCCCTCAACGTCTAACGAACAACGCTGCGCTTGGGTTCAGCCGTCTCAGCTCCCCACGTTCCACGCAACACTCCCACAGTCCAAGGATGTATGTTTTAGATGAACTGATGACTCTAAGTTGCGCATTTTGTGTGTGTGTGTGTGTGTGTGTGTATACGCGTGTGTTACATGACCCCGCTGTACAGATGGGTGAATGATTGTAAGGAGTTTAGTGCAGTGTGTCCACATTGGAAAATTACTACTTAATAATTATTGTACACTTGCAAATTGCATTGCTTTTTAGAAAAGCTTCTGCTGAATTAATAAATGTAAATAAAACACATTAAAGGTTACATTTTCCGCCAATTTCAGTAAAAACCTTTTACCACACGGAAAGCACACTAAGCACTGATGCCTGCACCTCTCAGACTAATTTGTGCTTGAATTGATCCACAGTTGCCGTGACCTGAAATAATCAGCAAATTGTGGTGGAACAAGAGTGCAATTGAAGGCCATTACTCAGCACCCATAATTCCGTAACTGCTTAGAAATGGGGGGGGGGGGGGGGCGCAGAGGTGGAAATGACAGATGAGCATCTCCGTGTGCTCGATTTCACATCCCTTAAGTGTGTGTTAGTACTCCAGAGCCAAAAGGTCGTCTTCTCCTGTGACTCGGGTCCGACTTGCCGACTTGCCGACTTACGCGGATGTAGCTGCGATTTCCAGAAATCACAGAAAGGAAATGTGCCTCATGCCCAGGTGGGATACACATCCCACATCCCCGCAGGGCAGGGTGGGCCGTGTCCTGACACGGGCAACGACGAGCGGCCGCTTCAGCACCAGGGACAGCGCGCACATTCCGCGCCGAAGGCGGATCAGGGCAAGGCGCACAGAACCAGAGAGAGAAAGAGGAATAAATGAAGGGAGCGACGGCACCCCCGAACTAAACTCTTCCTTCAGACACCTTATTTGAGCAGAGAAACTAGAGCAGTCGGATCCAGCCAGGCTGAAGCCCTTTGTCTCCCAGCCGTCCTCACATGCGAACATTAAACGACCTTAGTGGCTGTGGAGCCCGAGACGTGACAGACAGCTGGCTTCCCGACGGAATATATATATATTCGAAGCATATCTCCTTTTATTTCTTCTCGTTCCCCGCCCTTTCTGGCATCAGTGCAATCATATTTTTACGCATACATAGCACCGGTGTAGCGCGCTCCGATGGGCCGCAGTACTACCGTAATGACAAGATCATGCGACACGATTCAGTCTTTCGGTCGGTGCGTCTGCGTGCGGTGGCGTGAGACGCCGAACACACGCTTCCGTTGGGCGGTGCGTCCTTCACCGTCCATCCATCTGCTCCACTTCTCCCGAGTTGCTCCGAGAGCTCGGCCAAGTTTAAACTAAAGAGCCGGCTCCAGTCCATCCCCGTGCCGGGACATGTGGCACCAGCCCCACCCTACAGACTTACCTGGGCCAACATCAGCCCAGATGTTGTGACATATAATACTGTACCTCTCGCTGTCGCAGCGTGGGTCAGGAAGCAGAGCCCCGCCGCCAGGCATCATGGACACGAGCCGCGATCGCGCGCCTCAGCCGTGGAGTAAAAGTACCTCAGTCGGTGTGACGGAGGACCACCCCCCCTCCCCCCGCATCGGGGAGCGCGAGCGATGCTCACCCCACGGGGCCCGTACAAACACTGCGAAACAGCTGCACGCACATCTGTCCGCGCCATTTTCCACGCCAAAACATTCAGTCGCAGGAAAGAAAAAGCAAAAGAAAAACACTGAAAAAAAAAAAAAACACGGCGGGGGAGAGAAACACACAGTCACACACACACACACACACACACCCGACTCACGCAGTCTCACACACACACTCACACACACTCACACACACACACACAGTCACACACACGTACTCACGCTGTGCCTCCTCCATCCGGTGCACTAGCCTACTAGCGCAGCCCGGTGCTGTCACACAGCTCCATTTCCAGTCTGCATCTGCAGGTACCCGACACGGCCGCGCGGAGACCGCCAGGCTCGCTGATGATGTAAAGCTCCTTAATTATTCAGAGCCCGAGACCACGTGACGCACGCTAGCTTCATTATTTAATAGCGTGGCCTCGTTCAACAGCTGCTTACGTCAGCGGCGCTCTGACGTCACTCGTACCGGCAGCGTCGCGCTTTGATCTGCGGACACATGGAGTACAGTAGGAGGAGAAGGAGCGCAATGAGGTCTCCGTCGGGTGAAACACGCTGTAAAAACCGCGCATTAATATACAGTGTGTTACTTTATTTGTCCTTCTTATTTGACACATTTGTCTCAGGGGACTTACAAATTTAAACAATCAGTTTCTACACGGTACCAATACGCAGCAGGGTATTTTACTATATCGATTCAGCTACCTCGCACAAGGGTATTATAGCAGGAGTGGGATTTGAACCAGGAACCCTCATATTATCAGAAAATGTCTCTAATGACTGTGCCACACGCCCTTGAGACAAGCAATATGTAGCACAGTTCTACAGTGGCACACACACACTTTATGAATTGCTTGTCCCATACCGGGGTCACAGGAGCCAGAACCTAACCCAGCAGCTCAGGGCGTAAGGCTGGAGGGGACACACCCAGGATGGGACACCACTCCATCGCAAGGCACCCCAAGCAGGACTTGAACCTCAGACCCACCGGAGAGCAGGACCCAGTCCAACCCACTGCACCACCATGCCCCCTGCTCTATAGTGGCAGTTGTACTGAACATCTGGTGGAATACAAAACCTTTCGCTTCTCAATGAAGTACTCCAACTTTAGTCAGAAATCCATCATGAAAACTATTTATTTAAGAATTAACATGCAAAATGTGATATTAAACCAAAAAAGAAGAAAACGCCTATGATTTCTTTTTTCACAAAACCTCATTGTAAATAGTGACTGGAATTATATTAATTCAATAGGTGTGACCGACTTGTCATCTCCTGCATAATTACCTATAATACTTTTAAACAAATGTTAAAATGTTAATCTCACTGCGAAAAATGAATGAATAATCTATGTTAATGTCATTTTGGCCGTTCACCTCTTACATTAACCTCAGCAAGGTTAGAGGCCGTGCTGAGTTAATTATTCATATCACTCTTGTTTTCTAATGAATTATTAAGCATAGGGATCACCCAGGTTAATCCTGTTGGCCAGCAATAGACTTGTCTGATGGACAGGCAGCCTATCACATCCTGTAGTGCTGTAGTAGCACTGCACTAGTGCAGTGTGTCTGTTCCCAGCTGCTGTTTTTTGGCAGTGAATTCTATCACCTACATGCTCTGCTCACATCTGGGAAAGAGTATTTATGATCTTTGCCTGCAGCAGTGTGTAGAGGGGCAAGATGAAGCATCAGCACAGATGCTGATGACCACACAGTACCAGTGGTAAGGTGTCCTCATGTAGCCTGCTGACTCAGAAGTGAGCTATTATTCAGTAGGATCTAAATTCTGAGTATAAGTGGACAACTTATTTTCCATTGTAGCCACAGATGTGGTAGATAACTGAAATTGAGGACACAGAAAATTTGGGTGCTCAATTGAAAATAAGTTGTCCACTTATACTCAGGATTTAGATTCAATCAAAAATTAGAAAAATATTAAAAAAACACACACACACACACACACACACACACACACACACACACACACTTTCTGAACCGCTTGTCCCATACGGGGTCGGGGGGAACCGGAGCCTACCCGGTAACACAGGGCATAGGGCCGGAGGGGGAGGGGACACACCCAGGACGGGACGCCAGTCCATCGCAAGGCACCCCAAGCAGGACTCAAACCCCAGACCCACTGGAGAGCAGGACCTGGTCCAACCCACTGCGCCACCACACCCCCTAAAATATTAAACATGTTTGTTGAAAACGTACATTTTGACTCCTTGTTACAACTGCCTTAGGTGCAAATGATGAAACTTTCAAATTGAAAAAATGAGAAAATGTGAAATTTCTCAGAAAATTTGATTGAATATCTGAACTTAATGTGTAACTTGGCTCCTTCTATAAACTGACATCAAGAATTCAAAATTTGTATTTTGACTTGATGAATCCCATCATAGAGAATGTTGACCCACACCCACATTGATTCTAGATATATACAATAAGGGGGTGCGGTGGCGCAGTGGGTTGGGCCGCAGTCCTGCTGTCCGGTGGGTCTGGGGTTCGAGTCCCGCTTGGGGTACCTTGCGATGGACTGGCGTCCCGTCCTGGGTGTGTCCCCTCCCCCTCCGGCCTTACGCCCTGTGTTGCCGGGTAGGCTCCGGTTCCCCGTGACCCTGTATGGGACAAGCGGTTCTGAAAATGTGTGTGTGTGTGTGTGTGTGTGTGTGTGTATATACAATAATTTCAGAATGTCCAATTTCTAAGTTTGGAGCTAAAATGAACTCAAATTCTCCATGCTTTCATGGCTAATTTACCACTTGTGGAGACAGGGTTGTGCACACATGATCTTGAGCCCTTCAATGTGCTTCAAAGGATATCTCACAATGCATTTGCTGGAAAGTTGCACACATGTGGCTACTAGGGCATAGGGATATATCTAATGGGGTGCATGGTGGTGATGATTCTAGGGGCCCACGCCTGGAGAGGGCACACAGGCATGCTCAGTCTGAAATGCCAGAATCAAATTATGTCATTATTTCTCAATTATTTGTTTCAACATGGACCTCACCCAGTATTGAAAATCTTGTGGGAGGGATATATACCCTTGCCCACAAAGTTAATTGTGTGTAGAGTTACATTTACATTTATTTATTTAGCAGATGCTATTCTCCAAGGCGACTTCCAATGAACTCTACGTAGTGTTATGAGCCCACACACCTTATTCACTGCAGTGACTTACACTGCTAGATACACTACTTACACTGGTTCGCTCATCCATACATCAGTGGAACACACTCTCTCTGCCACTCACACACCATGGGGGAACCTAAACAGCAGTTCTTTAGATTGTGGGATAAAAAACCAGAGCACCTGGAGAAAACCCATGCAGACACAGGGAGAACATGCAAACTCCACACACACTGAGCAGGGATCAAACCCACGTCCTCTCGCACCACGAGACAGCAATGCTACTGGCTGTGCCACTGTGCCAATTATGTAGTTATTTAAATATTAAATATTATTTAGTTATTTAAGTGTGATTTTTAACAAGGAGGATTCCCTCCCCCAATAAGTTTTTCAAAGTTGAAGGGGCCAGAGCAATATTCTTTCAGGGGAGCAGAATTCCTAGCTATGACCGTGCTGGGCTGCATTTACCAGTGGTAACTAGCGGGAGATTACACGTGTGTGGGAATGAGGAAGAGCAGACTACTCACCCCTTAGAAAAATCCTTCTAGCTGTCAGCCCTTTTCAAACCAAGCTGCAAGTGCAGATATAAATTATTCAAGTAGGCAATTTGCAAGTGTGAGACAGCTGGATTAGTGGAATGCCTTTACTGATCCATTCTCATTCTGCCTCGACTCATTTTCCTCCAGCACTAATTGGACAAGCGGGTACCGTGGCTCCCGGGCTCTTTGAGGTGCAGGCTCCCCCACGGGGGTCCGCAAAGCGCTGTGCTCATTAGCTGCGGGCTGCACCGTGCTAGTAACAAAGGAGATGGAGGGCTGCCACGGTACCGACGTTTGTGATATTGACCACATTAAAGTTTGGAGCCATCAAGAGACCTTTCCTGAAAAGTGATCCCATGGTGGGGGCCTCAGAAGCCGAAAACCCAGGAGGGGAGGCTGACTGAGGGATTCTTGCTCGCTGACTTTGTGGGACACAGAGCTATTTACACAAGAGCATCTGTTAAGCCAACAGGTAATGTAACGGAACAGTGTTCCTTCAGACGCCATGGTGAAGAATAACGGCCAACGTGTGTAATACGGGCTGCTCTCAACTGTCCCCTCCGCCTCAGCCTCTGTTGGTCACATGACCCACACACCTTATGAACAGGTACAGCAGGAAGACCCGTGTAAGTTTACGTTCATTCACGCAGCAGCTGATTTTCTCCAGAGTGACATGCAACTGTTATTAAATAGTATTTATCCGACACTGGTATCCAAGGCGACTCGCAGTACAAAATCCACTGCAGTAAACTCCCTGCAGTCATACACCATTTTGTACCGCAGAGCAACGTTACGCACGTAGAAAACTGAGAGTCACCAGTCCGCCTGAGACACACGTCTCTGGACTGTGGGAGGAAATCGAGCACCTGGAGGAAACCCGCGTGAACGCAGGAAAACCATACAAATGCCACAGAGACTGTACTTGTGTATCTAGTCAGATCTGAACCCATGTCCAATCACGCAACCTAAGGCACCAGCTCTATCTGCTGTGCTACTGTGCTGCCCAAAATGACAGCTATCCCTGCCAATGTATCTGTCTGGGAGTTTAATCTGTGCGGGAGAGAAAACTGTGCCAAGACACTGCTCCATGTCACGCTACAGCCACAGCTATGACAAATAGTGGTTTTCATGATGGCGGATATGTAATGTCTTTTTTTTCCGTCAGGCTGCAATTACCGCTTCATTGTGTGCATGCTGTTAAATGGACTGCTGAAAGGCATGTGTTTCAATGGAGATGTTGAGAAGAGCGTGCGTTCAGCCTTCAGCTCCAAAGCAAACAGCCCACTCCCAATGAGTTATTTCATTTGTACTGAGGAGAAGAGAAAGCAAGGAAAGCACAAAATAAGGGGAAGCTTCAATTTCAGTAAATATACTAGAGTGTCTCTCAGACGAACTTTGCACACTGTCATCAGGATGATTTGCATGAGGCTAGACGACTGCATATTAGTGTAAGTTAATGAGCGGATAATGACTGTTTAATAAACAACAGCTGATCTCTCCGCTGGAGGTTATCACAGAGATTGTGGATGGCAATCAGGCGGTAATTTGAGTGCTCCCCTCTCTGAAGGGCGTCTCGTGAACAATTCCAGTTCTCGTAACAAAACCCAGTGGCACATGCCGCACGCCAGCTTAGTGGCTTCTGTAGACCTAGGTAAACCTACATCCACATGCATGCACGCACGCATGTAGGCACGCACCCACCACGGACAGAGTATGGAGCATATGGTGGGACTGACATCTGCATATCCTGAAAGGCTGGAAGACCACAGTGAGTTTGCTTGGGGCAGAAAATTCAGTTGTGTCCATGAGGGTAAGAAAAGGCCACCAGATGGTTCAGACAAAACACCAATAACATACAAAGAACTGAAATATTAGTAAATATTAGCACCTCTCCATGCATTAGACACGTAAAGGCCGTATGCCTAGTATGACAGACCTCTTCTGAAGCCAGTAGCCACAGGTAACTGAAATGCACTGCAGCACATGACATTGGAACAGATGATAATGAAAGCAGCTCATAAAAGCAGAGACTGGATGGTCAAATAGTAGTTAGTTAGAAATGGGAGCCACTCTTCCTTGCTGTACCTGGTTTGTCTTATGTGCAAAGCTTTATTTAACTGCAATCTAGACCAATGTAAGTTAATTTATTTTAGCCATTTTTTTTACAGAAGCAATCTACCCATTCATAGATATGCATATTCAGGTGCTTGTTCAGTTTTTTCACATCAAATTCGGTATTCAGGAAAGCTGTACAGATTGTGCAAACCTTAGACCTTCTGGGGATGAGAGGTTTATTTTATTATACAGAGACACAGACTCACACTCAGATGCGCAAATGTGCACAGATGATTATGCGATATACTTGAGAATCAATTTTTTGTGCATGAAGATACCATCAAAATGAAAGCTCTCTTTAGCTAGGACAAGTGGAGAAGCTTCAAATTAACGTGGGCGATTGAACAAATATCAATGTCTTAAGTGAAGGAACCTGTATTTCGAAGTATTTTGTACTGGAAAACGTACTGCATCGTGCCCTATGGTAAACTGCTTAATGAGCGGGAATTCGAACTGTTCGTTAGCGCAGGGCGTGATTTGGGTTTGCTCGGGTAGAGGCGAGAAGGAGAGCCCAGCACACGGCTACACGCAAACAGGCTGCCTTCTGCCCACTGTAGGGTGCAAACCAGAGATGTTTTGAGTCCACAGTCTGAGCGGTCTGGACAATGTTGTTGACCAGGTCGGGGGACGAGGTCCCTGCTGGAATAACCACATGGCGAAACTCGAATGCCAAGAGCGACTGCAAATGGTCATTACCTCATTACCTGTGGTGACTCCCAGGCCTGCGTGGGATCCAGGCCAGCTTGTCCAGGAGTCAGCGTGCTGACAAGCCAGGAGCCGCACTGTGACCGTTTTACTCAGTTTTGCTCGGGTGCACCCATTCACTGGCTAACAATAGCATGAAATGAGCTTAGTTTCTCAGTGCCACTTGTAAGCTGTGTAATTTCACACTCCCACCGAACGGCCACGAATTTGCGTGCGAACCATTACACAGCTCTCCCGCCCAGCCTAATTAGGGAGGGAAAGCAGCGTTACACGCTGGTTTCATTTACGCAAACTGGCTTACTGTTATTGCCAGTCTGAAGTATTTCATTACATCATTCTCAAGCAAGGGGTTGAATTTTTTTTTTTTTTTCCATGGCTCTGTGTTGGGTGTAGACTACTGCTGCTTAATGAGTGACTCTGAAATAACATCCTGAGATCTGCATACCAACTCTGAGTGACTTGTAAAAGGAAAACTGAAAACATTGGTAAAAAAGTATATTTAAAGAGGTACGCACTTTTATCCATGCAGCCTTCGGCGCATGGCTTTAGGGGTATGAGACACAAAAAAGAGCCAAGATGTACGGAAACTAAACTTGCATACTGAAATATATATAGCGTAGAAAACCGAAAAACCACAGTACGTTTCGTAACACGATTCGCTTTTTATAGTTCATAAGGTGAACGTTTAGGCTTGGTAACAAAAAGAAAAAAGTAAGCAAGATCCATGGGGCTACTATGAAATCAATTTCTTTCCTAAAGAGCAAAAACACATCAAAACACCACATGACACTTAAAAAAAGACATAGAGGATTGCCATGGCAACAGGGTAGCGAAGCACAGTGCAAGTCTGAGGAGGCAGGGCAGTCCACTGAGACCATCCTCCTCCAAGCAGAATAATGTAGGTGAATTTCACTTGTAGAACTGACTCCATCCAGTCATCAAATCTTGCCAATCTGACAAAGGATAAAAAAAGATCTTTTAAGCAACAATAAGAACATATCAAATATTTAAATAACTAATAGACAGGTTAAATTATTTTTCAATGCTAATACACACATACACATTTTCAGAACCGCTCGTCCCATACGGGGTCACGGGGAACCGGAGCCTAACCCGGCAACACAGGGCGTAAGGCCGGAGGGGGAGGGGACACACCCAGGACGGGACGCCAGTCCGTCACAAGGCACCCCAAGCGGGACTCGAACCCCAGACCCACCAGAGAGCAGGACTGTGGGCCAACCCACTGCGCCACCGCACCCTCGATGCTAATAGAATACACATGAGTTTTTTGATGTGTAGTGTTTTTTATTGTCACTTCCCGGTCTCCTTGTGAACACCAACTCGTAGGTTCAATGAGCATGTTACGGGAGATGCATGGCTGTCGTACCCAAAGGAGATATGTAACCATGCTTGGCTTTGCTTATGAAAAACAGAGAACAGACGGAAGATATACACACACACACACACACACTGTCTGAAACGCTTGTCCCATATAGGGTCGCGGGGAGCCGGAGCCTAACCCGGCAACACAGGAGGGGAAGGGGACACACCCAGGATGGGACACCAGTCTGTCGCAAGGCACCCCAAGTGGGACTCGAACCCCAGACCCACCAGAGAGCAGGACCCGGTCCAACCCACTGCACCACCCCACATGAAAGATCATACATGCAATATAGCACAAGCATTGCATAGTGTAAATGTGAAAGGAGCTAGAACAAGTCACATTTGCAAAAATTTTCATTTTATCCCAGACAATCCTACTTCCCTTTATAATTAACAAGCATGTGCACACAGACAATGACCTCTCACCCCTCTACCTAACAGGTTTAGTCTATCCTACTACAAGACAGAAGGGAAATGACCCTTGACACTGACATTTTAACTTATCCTGTAATTGCAGAGGTCAGGTTGAATAAAAAAAATGTTTCCAAGTCATTGTCAGAAACCAGAATACCAGAGCATGTGAAATTTTGACTCTTCTCACCCATTTGTTTCAGTCTGGACTCATTCAGAGGGACAAACCTGCTAGAAGACAAAGTGTACTCAACACTCAGAGGCATCTTGTACATGCTTTCAGACTAGCCTTCCTTCTTCACTATATCCTACTGATGTTCAGACAACCTCCTCTCACATAAGCTGCAAACAAAATGAAGGACAAAGAAAGAGAATATTTCTAATCAAACCAACTCAAATTCTGGGAAACCTTCGGCAACGCTTCTCCCAGTTCTTCATACCGAGCCATTAAATAATAGAAGAGTCATTAGAGTTTCCTGTCATTGTGAGATTTCAGCAGTCAGGGACTGATTCATATTTAAAACGGTTATTGTAAAGGGATTTATGGCACTGGCGTGGAGATAAATGGATCCAATTTTCACGTGGTTGCAACTATTAGGAATGAAAGAGATTACAGAAGGAAATGTCAGGGATATATGATTGTATGTCTGCCCTAATGTGTGTAATTCACCTAGCCACATTTTTCACCTAGCCAACAACGTGTTTCTGTTGAAGCAAGCTTTCCATGACTCATCACCTCAAAGTGAAACATGCTAGAGATATAACAAAACATTGCCACTTGTGGGAGAACTAGCCGTTTGACCTCCCGGGAACTTTGATATTCAGCAGTAAAGTAACCACAGAGCTCATATGAGGTGGGTAGGAAGTATAGGAACACTAGTTAGCTAACAGGGATGGAATACAGCTCATTGTTCAGTCATTTAGGAAAACAGGCATTACTGAACAAACTCTACGTAACATTTTTTTCGACTGGACATGTATAGATTCTATCAGTGTTGTAGGTTACAGCATAGTTTGGGTACAAGGCCCAACACGAGGCCCTTACGCCTCTGGTTTTGCCTTAAAACTGCAGCAGTTTCTGGCGCTGTATGGCCAGCCCTACCCATCCACACTTGTTTCTGAATTGTAGATGTGTGGAGGAGGCCCATCATACTATTTAGAACCCTATGAATTGAAAACATTTCTTCAGTTTACATAGTGTCCCATATGGGCTCCAATCTAGGAATAAAAAGCTGAAAGTATGTAGTAAAATTTAGGAACATTTCCTACGGTGGAGTCACCCTGTCCTAGTTTACAAATGTTATAAAGTACATTACTCCTAATACAGCTCATTTAGCACAAAGAGAGAATTTGGCACTCAGAAGACTCTGGGTACGGGCTTCAGTTTGATGATGAGCCTTGAAAGTAATTGAAATGTAATGAGCACCTGTATGGTGGCATCTCAGTATTTTTGACATGAGTTGTCAGGTGTTTCTGGCTTCTCAGCTAATGTGGTGGAACATGATACTGCACATGCCTTTTGTCCTTGACACCTACACTTTGAGGTTCACTGTAGGGGTCTGAAATGATGGAACAGCAGGCTAATCTTGGTATGGGCTACTCAGCCAAACAAGATCCAACACACATGTGGATGGAAAAACTGAAAATAAGCAACCAAAATCCACACACACTCTGGAGAGGGTACCCTGCTGGCTGCACCACCAACTGCCATGAGAGATCAAGTCCAAGGTCAATGCTAGGCTCACAGAAAAGCTCAACGGCAGGAAGGAACCAACACATCCTCTGAGGAGCTTCAAGGAAATTGAGCACCGCTGTTTGTCTTGCTGGTGGGCATAAAACAGGAATGTCGGAATGCAGAATTAACCCATCTGGATGTGATCCACCCCTTGCTCTCCCCTGAAGCACATGTCTGAACAAGAAGAGCACTGAGACACAGGGTCACAGATAGATGACTTTAAAGGTAAAATGGTGAACTTTGACTGTGAGAGGTGGAGTTTGGGGCTGAGGTTAAGACAGGTACTGCTTGAGTCCTCTGCTCTGCCGAGGATATTAGATGAGTTACAGATGGTAGAGAAGAAACTGCTCACCCCAAAACAGGAACCTGGACAGACCATGTAGATGCAAGTGTCAACATTGCTGGGAGTCAGTCTGTGCAGATGACCCCCAACCTACTACCTCTGTTTTTTTTGTCTACGGAGGTTGGAGCCATGCTCTCCACACCGGTAGTTCTGCCTTTCCACTAACAGGTATGTAACTGAACTTGGAAAATATAGACTGTGAAATTCACCAGAAGAGACTTCAAGTGGCTTTTTTTCTGCCAAAGGGAGCAACGTGTTATCCTTGGCCTCCAGTGCCAAGGTTTGCGGGAATGTTTATAGAGACACCACAGAGCATGCTGGGAAAGGGGTCACAGTTGAACCTTTTCCTCTTTTCTCCAAATAGTTAGATAATGCTCTGTCATGTGCCAAAGCATTTGTTGCCTCTTCTAGTTTCTCAACCACCACAGCATCTGCAATCCAGCTTCTGTCAATATCACCCATTGCTGTTTCCACAAAACTCCTCCACAAACTTGCTATGGCACATGCTGAGCTGTTGCACAGCCACGCAATGTAGCTTATCCAGTCACCGAGCAACATGCTTAGGTACACTGTACTTCATTGGCAGGAAATGAAAGAGCAAACAGACCCCCATTCTTTGCAGTTACTGTGAAAATAAAAAAGCTTGTTGGTTATACTTAGGCATGAGGTTTAATTCCAACATGAAGCCTGCCAGTCCTGGCTTCCTGTTATTTCTCTATCAGCCAATGCAGCAGCTGCAAGAGCAGAGGCAAAGAGTAAATGTCAGCATCCGTTCTTGGAAATACTGCTGTGATACTCAAGTCCAACTAAGTGTTATTCTTTGAGCAGGACTGGCACTGGCAAAATTACATGAACATTTAAGATGCACCTTTTGTTAGAAAGCACCAAGTGTTTTCCTGCGGTCTGTGGCCCAAGTTGCACGTGAAGGCTGCCTTTCTTGGTGTCGAGCCTTTCTGAATTGACCAGTCATCTACAATGAGTAGGGTGATCAATAAGTAAATAAGTATGGAGGATGGTGTCACTGCTGCACCCTGCCAGTGTGGACAGCAGTGGGCCCTTCTCACAGTGACCCCGTGTCTTCGGAGGCACTGAAGCTCACGGTTAAAGGAACTGACTGACTTGTCACTTGCAGTTGCAGCAGATACCTTTGCCTAAGGGCCTCGGCTGGTTGGAACTAATAAGTATTTTTATTCTGACCTTCACTTGCGTGAAATAAAGTGATGAAGTAACTTTCTGTCTGAAGGCAGAGACATGTGAATCAGAGCTCTCATACTAGACGATAACACAGCTCCAGAATTCTTGCATTTTTTGAGGCATGTATCAAAGTAAAGCGGTCTGGTTATCTCCAATAACAATGGCAGGTCTCCATCCGTCACACGGAACACAGGGAGCCGGGACGGCTGAACTCAAGTGCAGCGTTGTTCGTCTGAAGTTGAGGGAAGAGGCAAGTTCTCAAAACCAGGGACAGGCGAAGGGTCGGTCGATCGGCGAACAGGACATGGACGAGGATCCATGGACGTGGTCGGAAAACGAAGCAAGGAGTCAAAAACCGGAGATCGTGAACAGAGAATAGAGTAAGTGTGTGTACGAAGTAACGCGAGGAAGGGTGGTTGTCCCAGACGAAATTCCGCAACGGTACGGGAGCTGAAGAGGGTCTTTATAGGGCGAGCCATTAATCAGGAGCTAGCGCAGAGTCAGGTGTTGTCGCTTGTGTTGTGGGCGTGGACGTGACACCATCACAGTGACAATCAAAAGTTCCAGTGGCATAATTTTCTGAATATATTAGTTTCCAGTGTTCAGGTTGATCTTAGATCTTACACTAGCATCTTTAAAGTTGCTACATGCAGAGCCAATGAGGACATATAGAAGGACTTGGCATGGTGGAGTGTATGGACAGATGACTGCTGCTATCCTCAGCTGGATGAACAGGGATTCAAGTGCAAGTTACCAGTTACCAAGCTGATGGGCCACTTTGGCTTCACATCACAGGTAGGTCCATTCCCATTGCAGGGAGATTTAATGGACTCATATCCAGCCATGTGCTTTGCTCAAGAAAAAGTTCAAAAGTTCAAAAGTCTGGGGTTTATTTAAGTAAAGAAATGGCTGTGAGACACACTCTGACCCATTATGATGCCTAGAAGCGGAAGGTAGAACATCCAGCGTGACATCATCACACTGCCACATGAGTGTACAGAGCCGTTAGCATTCGCTATGTCATGGTCGTGTAATGGTTCTTAGGAGGACAGTTCCACCTGCACAATTAGCAATGCACTGGGACTGTGCATTGCTAACATCCTTCATAGTCCTTCATAGTCTAATCCTTCAGTCACACAAAACAAGTAAATAAATACAGGAAACAATGAGATTTGTTTGGGGTGGAATAAAGCTTTGAACTGGTATCACACTTTGAGTATGATGTTTTGTCTGGTATTAATATGTCTGTATTAATCACCACTATGAACAGTTAAATGTCTTGCTGTGGATGAAGCCACAAAACAGGTTTTTTCTAAACAAAAAGAAACTCGGACTGCACCTCAGGCTAAACGATCCTATCCGTGAGCTGTAACTGCAAATTCTGCTGCCTTTTTCTCATTATTCATCAATGGATGTCAAGCAAAGGATCCACCTCCCAGCACTGGCTGCAAAACTCAGGGAGCCAGTATGAATCTTATTAAATGGTGTCCGGGAACAGAGAGCGAGAAGACATTGACGGCTCTGCTGGCAAATGGGAATCAAAGGCTCTTTCACGCCACCTAGTTTGGTAGCCAGTGATAAAAGCAGAAAGGAGGGAGAAGTCTCCTAATATCTAATCAAATGAGAATCACCTACAGAAAGGGACTGATGACTGAGAACTGCAAAGGCAGACAAGTGGGTAAAAGGAAAGGGTCATGGGTAATCCTCTCATATGAGGTCCAATCACAGACTTTCCGGGTTTTAATTAATAAACTTGTGAGTTACTATGGCTCAGTCTGTATGAAAATTATTGAGAGCCAATTGAAACATAAAGAAGACGACAAGCTATAGGGAGACAACTCCTGTCTTGAGAGCATATGAAGCACATATAAACATACATAAAGGCAGCCAGTAATTCATACTGAAGATCTGTTGTAAAAGCATCAGACCGGACGTGAGTAAACATTGCTATCAGTGAAAGAGGAGGGCAGTCAAGGATTAATGATCACCATGGTAAAAGAACAAATTAAAGGAGTTGTGTTTTAATTCAAGAAAAAACATGGTCACAGACACAGTCCCCCGGAGACTGTAACCCAACCCCTCCAGCAAACCACCTCTGTCAACACAGCTGGCTCCGAGCAAAGCCGGTCCTCTCACACCAACTGACAGCACTCACCTCTCACACAGCAATGTTCCTGGTGATGTGGGTCTGTGACGCAAAGAGCCCCACTAAACTGGTCTGTACCACTCACTCATCCTCCTCACAGGATCTGGGCTGAAGCTAAGCATGTCTGGTGCTGTCGCTGTAGAATCACCTCTGAGGGACATGTTGAGGGCTCCTGGGCAGATGTGCCTTGCCTTGGTCTGGTGCATTACTGACTCAACCGGTAGCACTATCACAGTTTCCCACCGATTGCGGGCATGTTACATTTATGCATTAAGCACAGGGGACATACTTATGGAGAAGTTGGGAGATCAGGATAGAAGTGGATCCAAAGAGATGTTTTGAGACCCTTTCTGAATGTTGAAACTGATTCAGTAGTTCTAAGGGACAAGGAGAGTTCATTCTATTACGTAACAGCCAAATCTGAGAAACTATAGACTTTCAATTTTGCACGTCTTATGAGTGGGGCCACTAATCTGTCAAACGTGGAGAACGGTGCTTTTGCTGGGGTATGGGGACTGATGATGTCCTGCAGGTATCGGCGTGCAGACATGTCTCAGTAGTGTGGAATGAAAGGCTTTAGAATCAAACTTTCATTCCACAGTAGCCTTTCCATTTTGCAGTAATCTGTAGCATTATATCTCAGTGTATGGCAACCGGTTTTCTGAAGTGAATTGGTAACTCTAAGGTCTTAAGCCCAGTTTTTTAGTAAATACCTGTACACCTTTTAAATTCAGGGCCATAAACCCTCCTGTCAAGTCATGTATAACTGTTCTGTTTTCATCTGAGATCTTGAACTGAACTCTGGAATAAAGTCTTTACAGACAAACGGTTAGACGTCCCGTGCAACACCATGACAGCGCTCTCACAGGTTCAGTAATTCTCATGCAGTCCCTGGTCTCTTAAGCAATAAAAAAACACCTGTACCAGTTCGCCATGTGGTGCTACAGGCATAGTGTGTTGGCAAGAGCCAGTCCAGTCATCCGAAGGAACAGGGGCCGGTTCAGGTCACCACTTGTCAAGACCAAGGAGGAGTTCACTTGGTCGTCTCCAGCTTGAATGCCAACAACAGAAGTTGCCCTGCTGAGTGTGTCACAGGTAAATTCCGGGGCTGGGAACACGAGCCATGAGAAACACGAGATTATTCTAAAGGGGTTGGAGAGAATTAATTGGGAATACAGCCTGATTTGGGCAAGGCTCACCTTCATACATGTGAAGACTCGTCTGCCTCAGTGGATCAAGTGTTATGTGGACAAAAACATGGGAATTCGTCAGTGCAAACAGGAGCTTGTAAGTGCTGAGTAGATGAGAATGACTGGAGTCAAGAGCCGGAGGAGAACACATGAAAATGCTCTCATCAGCCAGGACTAAAGTGAGGGGGGAAGTGGAGAGTAAAACACATTAACAAAAGGAGCAGCACAACTACTCCCTCGTGATGTTTAAAACCAAGTTTACTGAGCAATGAAATTCAATTAAATTTATTTTTACAGAGCGCTCTTCTCAAGCAGTGACACAGACAAAGAAACAAATACGTCAGATGAGGAAACAAAGAAACCGCAGAACGAGCGTAATACATTATCAATGCGCTTATAGAGCTATAAGCATGCCTACCGACCACGGAGGAAAGGAACAAAAACTCCCAAGCAAAAGTTGAAGGAGAAAAAACAAAAAACCTCTGGGGGTCCAAGTGCCAGTGGCTGTCACCCCCTCTTGGGCATTCTAGATTAAATATGACTTGTAAGTCAGATCACAGGTAACAATAGGATTGTTGAAATCTAACTCTGGTATGCCCCCCTTCTAATTTGCCTGCTTCTTCAGCGGCACAACCTGGAAAGTGTCACTGGAGCCTTACGTCGTATTGGCCTTACGACGGCTCCATGCTTACTTACTTATTGATTACCCTACTCACTGTAGATGACTGGTCAATTCAGAAAGGCTCCACACCAAGAAGGGCAACCTTCACGTGCAACTTTGGCCACAGACCACAAGGAAACACTTGGTGCTTTCTAACAAAAGGTGCAGGGGAGGGGGGGGATTGAAAGGGAGGAGGACAGGTGTAAGGGTCCCGTCACAAAGTGCGCAACAAAGGAGACATTCCCATGTCTGCAGGATACCGGAACACCAATAATAAATAATAAATAATAAAAGACAGATGTGACATAGAGAGAACCAATGCTGCCACCTTATTCCATTATGCATGACAGACATTACACATGTTTTACCTTGCTTGATGGGGGAGGAAGCCTTTAGTGGAGATGTGGCCTTTATCAGGAGGACTGTACACTGCTCTTTGCCTCTTGACTCTTTACAGTTCCCTGGATGGAGGAAAAGGTTACAGCCTTCTGTAGGAGCCCGGCCACCACCTATTGGGAAACAAAGGGCTCCGTTGACAGTTATGTCGGCAGAAGACCTTGAAGCTGAACAGTCCTGGGTGTGTGAGGAGGAATGGAAAGAGCAAGTGGGTGGTATCTGCACATTATTGGCCTTGAACAGGGAAGAAGCTTTGCTCCTCAGAGTAATAGGAACTCTTAACAGCCTGACAGCTTTTTTAACATCTCTGCATGGCACACACTGCCACAGCATGTTCTTCCTGTACTCCTGACTCACGGGGGTGTGTGCCAAGCTGAGTGCAGGTGACACTTGTTGTGAACTGTAGAACTGCCTGCATTCTGCTGCCATGGCAACTACTTGTTTCTCAGTCTCTAGACAACATGCTCACATTCACAAGCAGACATGCATACGCATACACACACACATTGGCTGAAGTTGCTTGTCCCAGGTGGGGTCACAGTGAGCCAGAGCCTAACCTGGCAACAGAGGGCGCAAGGCTGGAGGGGGAGGGGACACACCCAGGACAGGATGCCAGTCCATCAGAAGGCACCCCAAGTGGGACTCAAACCCCAGAGAGCAGACCTTGGCCAAACCCACTGTGCCACCGCACCCTCTGACATGCATAAGGTAAAGTGGAATACTGAGACCGAATAGAAAAAAGGACAGACACACACGGTCACAGAGACAACCCGATAACACAGGGCATAAGGCCAGAGGGGGAAGGGACACACTCAGGACAGGACACCAGTCTATCATAAGGCACCCCAAGCAGAGCTTGAACCCCAGACCCACCGGAAAACAGGACTGCGGTCCAACCCACTGCGCCACCACACTCCTGTCCAAACCTGCACAATCAAGTACAATAAAGGCAAAATGCTGCTGCTTGTTTCCTCACACAAAAGGTACTTTCTGCACAATCCCCCAGAGCAACATGTGCTTTATCGCTCATAAACATACATATATACAGATGCAACCACACACTTTTTCTTTAATTTGAAATATTTTAAAGTGGAACACAGTTGCCTTATCCATTTGAATTTTAAATACATAATATATACAATTTTATACATTAAATGCATACACACACACACACACACACACACACACACACACCATCTGAAACCACTTGTCCTATGTGGGGTCGCAGGGAGCCAGAGCTTAACCGAGCTGCATAGGGCAAAGGGCTGGAGATACACCCAGGACAAGACACCAGTCTCTTGCAAGGTACCCCCAGTGGGACTTGAACCCCAGACCCACTGAGAGGCAAGATCCACTCCAACCCACCACACCCTTCACACTTGTTTGAATAATTTAAATGGAAACAACAAAGACCTCAGCTAGAAAACCATCACTTCTACAACAATCGCTGCACTTAGACAATCTCAGATATACAGTACATTTTTACCATCCTTGAAAAATGTATTAATGGGTTTAGCATGTCTGATGACTGCAACCACAAAGTAATTATGTGATCATCAACATAAAATAGCTAAAAAAGCTATAGTTTTTATTAGAAAAGTTAACATTGTACACAGTAACACAAGGCCAAAAATGTAACACAGTGAAAAGAATATTTCCTATATTTCATGGCATTCAGGATGTTCATGACTTGAGGCTGAATGACGATGCTGAAACTTGTGTTCCTCCTAAAATCAAGCTTTCTTTGAAAATTTTACAAAAAATTTTTTTTGGACTGTGGATTAATAAATCAAGCTGTTGAACGTACTGAAAATCTTGGCAGCATTCTAACAGCTGCAGTAGCTGTATTAATACCAGATCGGAATGAGGGTGAGTGAGGATGGGGCTGAAGTTCATGATGACAAATGCAATGAGTGCTGAGATTTACACTTCTGAAGCTGTGGACACTTCAACACATCAAATTTATTCCACATTTTTGCGTGTTGTGGTGTCTCCCTACTAGTCCTTAGGCTGGGCAGCTTTCCACCATGTCTCCTACATGTATGTTTCTGGGATGTACTGTCAGATAATCTGTTAGCCATGTCATTCTTTCAATGCTGCTTACCATGGCACCAATTCCAAGAAAGGTCTTCTACAAAAATAACTTGAGTATACAGGTATTTATGTGGCTTAATAGACTTTGTTCATAGTTGGATATCAAAAACCATCCACAATGCAACAAGGTGATGGCCTGATGATGTTGGCTGGCGAGGACATTATCACACTGCTTTTTATTTGATCAGACTAATTTGTACATATCTTTGTCTTTTAGGTGAGCACTTGTATATTGATTTCACATTTTCAGTGACGTGACTGTGATATTGAGGGAGTAGTTGCTTTTCACTGCACAAGATTAGATTCAAAATCTGATCCTAGAACTCTAAAGCAGCCCAGACCACTTTTTATCTTCTTGATGTCACCTCCTCAGCAAAGTAAACAAGAGAGGAGAATTTTTTTCTGCAGCGAATTTTACAAATAATCTTCCTATTTTTTTTCCCATAACTCCTTTATCCCAGTTCCATGACTGATAACAGGTCTCTCTACAGGAAAGAAAACCATACAGTAAGAAACAATAAACTTAGATCAGGAAACACTTGCATTAGTCTCTTCATACTTCTTTGTTAACAGCCCCTGGGGAAAACATGGTGTTGTGCACTTCACATGGGGTGTTGTGGGTGTGCCAGTTACTTTTCAAACATGTGCATGAATTCTGTGTGCAGAGAAGACATGCGCACTTCTCTGTGAGAGTTCAGCTGCAGGTTTAATGGCATGGATCACTGACCGACATCTTTTTTCTCTACCCGGCCACCATCCACAGAGTCAAGAATTCTTTTGTGTCAACTGCGCTTAAATTATTAAATAGGGAATTCCAAAACTGAGGTTTTAGACTGGTATATAGAGGTTTTTAAACTTTGAATGTTGTCTATTTTTTTTAATTTATTTTTAATTTTTCTGACTGTATGTTAGGGCGTGTATTGTTTTATGTGAGTCCAATGCTGTGCACTGGCCATGTCATGGTGCCCAAGACAAATTTCCCTGGAAAGAGACAATAAAGTATATTCTATTCTATTCTATTCTATTCTAATAACTTTGTTGAACTGTTTGCTTTTCCGATATCTCTGCATCTGCAGGCTCTTACTGCCATTGAGTTCATCTACAATAGTTACAGATATAGAAGTACAACAGGTAAGTTTTTTTAGTTGGGCAAGTTGCACAAGACCAGGACCACCATGGAGTCTTCTTTTCAACTGAATTTTAGCTCATGGTGTGTTAAGTTCTCAACTTCCATCATCCTTTGCATAGTAGTTTCACCTGTTACAGTCTCAGTGATCATGGACCCATTTGGACAGCCCAAACACTCTCAGCTTGTTCAACGAGGGTGAACGGTTGAATTAATGAATGAACATTGAATATTAAATGTTTTGTTTGTGAATGTTAAGAGTACGGTATGTAACAGCTGGAAAAGAGCTGAACGTGAGCAGGTGACCATACAGTATTACAAAGTAAGTTAATGAATGGACAGTATCTTGTTATGTTGTGTTTTGATAAATAATATTAACTACCAATTTAATTGTGTCCAATCTGATAAGATCTGGTGATATTATAGCATAAATGGGTTTCATGTTTTCGAACTAGGAACGCATACATTTTTTTCTTCAGTTTATTCACCTTATGAAGAGTTCTTCAGCGACAGATTATCTTCACAAGGGGGAAGACTATATGTCTTCATGTGCAATGAATATTAATTACAGAGGTGGCTATACATTCCACACACAGGAAGAGATCTCATGCTGATACCCTGATCACCCACAGTTCTCAGTGGGTTGTTAGCACCAGAGAGAGAAGTGTGAGAGAGTTCTGAGTGAGATTAGTCATTCTAACAAGGGAATGTCTGACTTCACCCAGAGAGGTTCTGTGCCAAGCCTACCACAAGCTGTTGGAAAGCCTGTTGACAAGCTTGGTGACATAGAGGCTTGGTGTTGATGCCTGAGAAAAGCGACGTCACAGCACTGGATTCCAGTGCACTGATTCAACATATGCTGTTTCACCCAGGATTGTGCTTCATTCACTGCTCAAGCTTTTGTCTCCTTAGCAAGTAGGCTTTCCCGCTTTCTATGAGAGCTGCAGAGATTTACTGTTTTCTTGCCTTTTGTTCATCTGCCGTATTAGCTAGTTTGGTTGTAAACTGGTCCTCGGGAGCAGATCCTCGGAGTCTTGGCAGTTGAAGCGTCTTTGGTGCAAAGTGCTAGCTGCTAATGTGTTTCACTTCAAGACTCCGCTTTTTGCACACCTCATCGGATAAAATACAGTAAGTACAGATGTTTATCGTGGTATGGACAAAATTAAAGATGCAAAGCGGTGCTCTTGGACCAGTGGCCCACTAGGACACTGGACAGGCTGTTCCAGGCTTCAGCACTCACTGTGGGAGGTACATTCAAGCCATATGTGCCGTTTCAGATTACTGGTGCAGGATGAGAAAAACATTTGACCTCTAGGGTACCAAAAGATTAGAGATAATTATCCCTGCTCTGTGGTTTTGGCAAAAAAATTCTAAAGGTTGTATAGTGTTCAAAAGTGAAAGGGTCACTTTGTATTCCAAGATCTCTGAGATATAACACAGTTTGTTCCTGTAAATGATCTTTTTGGGTTTTGGGAGGGTGCAAATTTGTAGTTACCTACCACTGGATGTAGGGCCTAGAGGGAAGGATTAATACTCTAAAGTCTCCACTGAAGGCCAGGAAGTCCCACAGAGCTGTAACCACAAAACAGACTTTGTATCAAAGCATATATTCAAGCCTTAGCTGAGAGGTATAGAGATAAACAAGGGCGATAGGTAATGTGGGTGGTATTGTCCCATCTTGTCAGAATCAGTGCACGTACAACAGGGAAGCCTAAAGACATCATGTATGGGTACCTGGCTACAGAAAAAGGTCTTTGACACTATATGCAGCATTTAAGCATGAAATAATCAATGCAGATACTGAACAGAGACTTAATAGTGTATTATGAATGTAAAATTGAAATAACAGATTGTGAAACATTCCTGGCTTCTTGCAGAAAGACTGGAACTAACTGATGTTTTCCTTGACAAAGTGTTCCTTGGGTATCTTGTTCTTGAACTTTTTGATACCTGACAAACAAAAAAAGTGATAAAATTCCTTTAGTACATCAGAAACAGTTTTTAGAAAAGCCAAATCCAGTCATCCGAAGCAATAAAAGAGCAGCTTTGCCTCAAAACCCAAATTAAAAAATTCCCCATGCAAAATCAGATCACTTGTCATTTCATGGTTTTCCAAACCTCAGAATAAAATATCTTTCAATAACAGACACACTTCATGGTTCTTGTTCCCTAGTAGTAACTCTATAGCTTTCACCTTCCTCTGGTATTCCTTTATCAGCAGTGCATGGCTTAGTCCAGCATCCCACCTCATGAAAAATATACAAAACTTAAAACACACAAAGCACACAAAGTATGCACCCTTCTTGTCAAGAGATTCTTATTTAAATGAGAAAGAGCCATGCTAATGACATGTTGAAGATGAGGACATGATAAGGCATGAAGGCAAACATGTCTGCCTGCTGAATGGGCAAAAACCTTTCCTGCCAGTGCAGCTGCAGTCTCTGTGCAACTCTGCTCAATAGGTTTATTTAGACTCCAGCAGGGTTTTCTTCTTTACAGCATGTTTTTGTAAAGGAACCACAGTTTGAGCTTATATAGTGTTCACTTGAAAAGTGCTCTAATGTTTGAGCCATCAGTAAGTACTTGTATAAAGATATGAGAATTGCATAATCTTTGCAGGGGTGAAGTCATAGTTTGATTAAAATTCAAACAGCCCCTTATTCACAGTACTCCTTCAAAGTTCCACATAGCAGTGAATGATGTACGTCGCTTTGGACAAAAGCGTCTGCTAAATGAATAAATGTAAATGTAATGTAAATGAATGAACAATGAATAGACTTTATAGGGAAGGATGCTGCTGTTGGAAGGTCTACCTCACACTCTTGGCAGGTGTTGAGGGTACCAAGAAGGGGATCATGGGATTCGTTTTTTTTCCCCCAAAAATAAAAACAACCTTATTTTAGCAGTTGTACAATATTTAAAACGCCACAAAATCTAAGGCAGATAAGAGCAGGACAGTGTGAAGCAATTGGATTTTGTTGTGCAGCCTCAGCCAAAAAAAAGCTCCAAAAATTAAAATTCAGGCTAAAAATTGAGAAAAGCAAAAGGGTGAGCCAAGCTTTCTCGCACAGACACCATCAAAACCAGTGAGTGAATTCCACTGAATTTAGGTAGGGCAGTTTATATGTGCTCAAGTGATGACACCAAGAAAAAAATACAGGACTCACATGACACACAACGAGGTTCAGACAAAACCAAACAGATGAAGAAGAGCTTATTTGATTGGCATAGGCAATAAAATTCGTCACTGACCCTCAACACTGCAAGGGAGCCCTGTATTGATAAGACAGCAGATCATTTATCAGGGCCAGCGTCCAGGAACGGGTATCAAGGACAAGGCAGTTTTACCTGAACTGCTGCTGAGCATCACGTTGCTTCGGTAGTCGACGGTAATGTGTTGCTGGGATCGCCGTCTTTGTTCTCAGCCGAGCCGCGTCTAGAGAGGCACGCCTTTCAGATACAGAATATGCTTGAAGAGCCGGGCCCCATTGCTCTCCCCCAACATACTCTGCATGAGCAGCTCTGTCTCCCTGCCTTGATCAAGCAGCTAGCCCCCACCCCCGCTATGAGTGGGATATTTGTATTAACGACTAAAAATAAAAGGACCAAATTCAAGCCACATGGGTCTCCATGGTGTGGACTCATTGTTCATATTCCAGAATGTCCTTTTAGGGAGGGAACAAAGATCATTTCCTGCTCCTTAAAGTAAAAGCTGAGTCTTTACAGCTTACTTATGTGTACTTCTTCTAGCTCTTGTGAAGCTGCAATAATCCTGGGGCTGGGTGAGTGCAACGTGGAGGAAACAATATCTCCTGGAGCTGTTGACATGCTCACATCAGATCTCCCCTCTTTGCTTGGAGCAAATAATTTATACAAAATATTTACAATTACATTTATATTTATTCATTTAGCCAACGCTTTTGTCCAAAGTGACGTACATCTCAGCAGAAGTACAATTTATACGTTACATTGAGAGAAGGAGACATAGCTGCAGACATGAAAGCCTCAGGCAAACCTAGTTTGTTCCCTACCGCTTGCTGCACCGAGGTTCATCGTTCGAGTAGGTGCATAAGACACAGACAAATCTCAATACCCACAATTTTTTTTGTTTTTTTAATTTTTTTCAAATTAAATATCATAAGATACAGGAATGTTTTGCTGCAGACACACTTCATGTGCTATGAAATTGTGCTAATAGGTGGTGATAACAGGTCTTTCACCATGCAGCCACTTAGGGAAGTATTTTCTGGGGCCTGGATTAACATGGTGGGATTTTAGCAGATAGGATCAGGAAAACCCAGCTGGGTATTAGTGTAATACCTGTTTACAAGATCTTCAGGGAAGCAGATAAGAAGTCAGAAGACAGATAGGTATAATGTGTTTAATGGGAACAATTGCCTTAAAAGAAAGGAAATTGAGCACACAGACACTGGGTGCTGGTAGTGTGTGTGAGAGACACGTAAATGGTGAAGATTACGAACCGAGAAGAAGCTAAAGAAGCTTCCACGGTAAAGCCTATTCATTGTTTGAGCGAGTAACATGGATGGAAAAGTCTGTCTTTCAACGAGAACTCCGGTGATCACTGACAAAGGATTCCTTTATTGTGCAGCCGTTTTCACGGACAAACACAAGCCCTTACAGTTCAATCCATTCCAAAGAAACAATAATGGTCAAGCAGGCAAGAAAATACATTTAAAAAAGGCTTCTCTTTATAGTTTATACCCTGACCTACCATTAGTGGTTGGAACTGCTGATTCTTTCTCTACATTTAGGAAGGGTCTTAAATCTCACCTCTGTCAGACTCATTTTTCCCATGATCACTTAAGTGCACTATAATGTGTAATTGTTTATGCTCAATAACTCTGTGATCATAACTGTTGAATAATGGATACACTTTTATGCAGCTACTCATGCGAATTAAACGTTTGGGACAATTTTGTTGATTAATGGATAAACCTTTTTGCAGTAATTCGTGTGACGTGCATTGGTTCATATGGTGGAAAGTAAATTAACTGTGCTTTGAATCACGTGTCTGCATCTAAATTCTCTTTCTGCTGATGTACTGCGCTCGCTGTATTTTTCTGTGAGATGTATAGTACGTCACCTTGGAAAAAAGCATCTGGCTGAATGAATAAATGTACATGTAAATGTAAATGTAAGAAGCAAATGAAAAAAGGTTCAACACACACAAGTGGCTACTATGACCTGGAAGCTTAAGGCTGAAAATAACTGTTTTGTTAAGAGTTTGACAGCAATGAGATGGCAAACCGTATCCCCAAGGAAAACCTCAATGATTTTTTACATATAGATGTTTCCTGCCCTCTGAACAATGTGGGGTGATACAGTCTCCACCAATCCAACTCTTTCTCAGGTCCTGGGATATAACACACGGAGGCTGGCTGTGACCTGCAGCTGGTTGTTTCAGCCCCGGTTGCAGCTTTTGTCAGGCTAATGGAGAAGGGCGACTTGACAGAATGGAAAAAAAGTTCAGTTGGAGATATGAAGGCCAAAAAAGCCATCAGTCTCTCAGAAACAGCTGAGCTTCCACCTAAAAACTGTAAGGCACTACACAGGCAAGATCGCCCTATGACATCTCATTGGTCTTTGTCAATAGTGACTCACACTTTCGGTACAGTGGAAATTGGGAGGGTGTACATGCAGTGTTTTTTCCCCTTAAAACAATACAGTTCAATACAGTTAGAGGGTCTAAGTGGCGATGTTTATATGACAATAAAAATTCCATTGCATCCACAGGGCAGGGAGAGTTTCCTGGTCATCTGTCTGTAGCAACACAGATACAGTAACAGTTGGTCTAATGCAAGTTGGATGAATTACTTGGAAAAGTAACTGCCAAAAGCACTCAGACCTGTCTTCAGAATGCAGCAGTACGAGTTGTGCTTACCTGCCAAAGCGTTCTCATGTGTCTTCCCTCCTTATCGCTCTCCGTTGGCTTTCCTACAACTGCGCAAGAATAACACTCTAGTTATGGCCTACAAGATGGTCAAGGAATCTGCACCCTGATTCCCAAGTGACTTCCAATGAGCTCTATGTGCTGTTATCAGCCCACACACCTTATTCACCGTGGTGACTTACACTGCTAGATACACTACTTACACTGGGTCACTCATCCAAACATCGGTGGAACACACTCTCTCTGTGTCACTCACACAATAGGGGTGAACCTTAAGAGCATGTCTTTGGACTGTGGGAGGAAACCAGAGCACCCAGAGGGAATCCACACAGACACAGGAAGAACATGCAAACTCCACACAGACTGAGCATGGATCGAACCTCTGTCCTTTCGCACCACCCAGGTGCTGTGAGACAGCAGCGTTACTCGCTGTGCCACCTGCTTCATAGTCTAGCTCTTGAGAGATTCAAAATTGAAGACACCCTGAGCTCTGTTTTTGGTTCTAATGAGGTGGAATGACCCCCCCACTGCCTTTGAGAACTGCTGAAACTTTCTCAATGTTTAAGAAGGATCTGAAAGCACAAATGGGACAAATTGACTGTAACTCAAGAATTGCATATCTGAAACTCTATCTCTTTGCTACTTTCTATCTCCGTGTGTTGGTGAGAAACACTTTTGTTTACTCTGAGTTGTACTTCACTTTTGAGAAGAACATCTGCTAAACAAATAAAAGTAAATGTAAATGTATCTCATTGTTGGTCGAAGCAAAGGTCATGTCAGACCCCTGTCCCATCTCAGAGAGGGTCCTCCACGCCTAAGCAGTAAGGGTAAAGGAAAGCTTCATCTCCATCCCAACTCCACCTGTCCATGCAGGATTTATGCCCCATTCCTCAGATGTGTCTGACCTCTGAGCCATCTGCCAAAACAGCACATTTATTCTGCAGATGTGAGGGAAAAAGTATTCTGTAAGAAACAGAGAAGGGAAGAATGAAGGAGGAAACTTGATCCCAATTAGTCAAGAAGTCTCATCCTTGTGAACACCGGTCATTTTCCCTTCTCAGATTTATAAAATTTACAACAGAGCCTGACAGCTCAATACTTCACTTCAACAGTGCAGCTCAACGGTCAAAGAGTGAAGACGTGACTTGGACTGGGGATTTAGAGCCATTAGACAAGGAGTATCCCTGTGCCGAGGTCAGATGCGGTCACAAGTTTTCTCCAGTTTCAGTGCAGGCCCTAACCCACGTTCACCGTCCCGGTGTCTTCATGCCACATTTGTTGGCCTACAATTGACCTCAACGCAACCGTGACAGGAAGAATCAATCAGTTGGTCAGCACCATCACACTGATGGCAGAACAAGTTTTCAACCAACGCAGCAAAGATCTGCTCATTCATTACACAGTACTTTTTTCTCCACTGCAGGAGCTGAGCTGAGAATGCAGGCGGAATGAGAAATCAGACAAAGGAAATAACCTGGCGGACGCTGGGAAAACAGCAAATAAAAGCAACAAAAGTGCTTGCTACCCATGCCAATCTCAAAAAAAGAAACATTCGATTTCAAATTCAACTTCTTCGAATTTGACTGTTGCTACATGGAAGAGATGTTTTTCATAATTTTGCATAGATTATTAAGTAATTTATTAAATTATAATTTAATTATATTTGCACCCAGAATTACCAGTACATTAACTTAAAACGACTAACTCTGAGGTGACCAAAATGCTTCTTCTTGGCACACGTTCCATTTTCTTACCCCCACCTACACCTAACACACTCATACAGTATGAACACCTGACCTCACAGTATTTACACTGCACCTACAAAAACAAATTACATCACCAATGTGGAAGGATTTCTCGGGAACAAGGAAGAAGAATGACATGAAACAGACTGAAACATTATAATATCCTCGGATCAATGCAAGAGTCCTTTATCATGAACATATTTAGTATATCAACTGAACTGCCATTCAATGACACATGTTCTTACACCCAACCAAGCAAACCCCGTTTGTTTTTATCTTTGTAAAGGTGAGTGTCTTTCCAGTCTACATTTTCTCCTGTGTCCATGGAGATCTCTGAAACAGCAAGTTGGAAATAAATGTGTGCATGTTCTGTTTTTTGTTGTCCAGCATTCCTGTAATAATGTCAACACTTCATGAGCATTCGTGAGCGGTTTTACTCAGGTAAAACGCTCCATAGCTAACTCACATGTTCCTCCATCCCACTGTAAATCTTTTCTCATTAGTTTTAATAAAAGCTGAAATGACAGGAGCACTAATGATGAATACTGATGACCCTGTAACAAGGCAATGTTCACGAATCACTTGTATTAAATATGGCTCCTCCGTGTGGTGCCGGCTGTCAGTGGGGAAGACAGAGGCCACAGTGATTGCCCTGGTCAGAGCAGCGCCACAGCACGTTCTCACCACGTGCTTAGGAAGATCCCTGATGGTCAAACCATGGCCCATCCTCCCAAAGGCAACGACACAAAAACATCTGACAAACATGGGAAACAGGGAGAGGATTGTTTTGACACAGAGCCATTGTTTATTATTCCGTTCTAACAGGAACGAGGCGCTCAACAATAGCCAGGTCATCAAGAGCGCCCAACCAGCGAAACGGTGGCCTGGAATATTCCAGCTGCCTCACTTCCTCCTGTCAAAATATTGCACCCATTTCTAGTGCTATCTAGCACACAGTGACAGGATTTGGAGAGCAAAACCTGTTGCTTCGCTGAAGTTCAAAGTTTTAAATGACAGTAGAGCACTGACCACCTGTGATCTCTCTTCCGACGTAGAAGACACAACGAATGCCAGAATTTCTTTGAATTAGTACTGAAGTCCCGATCCTGTCACAGCACAAAACGTAGATGGAAATCCCTATTATGGAAATCCGTAATTGCTGCATCTCAACACGTCTTACTGAAGATGTAGACGATGATATTGCGCTGTCTTCACAGCAGACACTCTACAAAACCTCTTCTGTCATGTGTGTTTCTCTGCACGCAGATGCAAACACATTGTGTTCAGTTTCTCTGGGGGTCTTGATCAGTAGAAAACACATTGACTTTGTGTAGTTCCTTTGGTGTATATGCTGAGCAGGAAACTTGCACTTTTACTCAAAGAGATGGGAATACTACATGGTTAGTCGGGGTATGACTGAGGAGCACGTCAGAGCGAGACTCTCGAGGCTGGACAATAGGAAGAAAGAGAAGGTCTTGGAAAGCAGCTGTTAATCCAGGGGTTTCCTCATCCTGAGAATACTTAGCACCATGCAAGTATCAGCAGATAGCAATGGATGGATCCCTGGAGCAAGCTGTGACTGGGCACGGGTCTTTGACGGAAAGACTTACGGGTCATTTCCCGGCAGTTCACACTCTCTCTAGACAACCTGAGGCACTGCAATGTAGAAGTTCTCATTACCAGCAGTTTTTTTTTTCTTAATCCGTTCACGCTGACATAATTTCAGACAAGCGGATACATCATCCTTTTCCTGGGGAAGAAGAGTAGGTGTGCCTATCCTGACAAAAAAGCCACCAAAGTGAAAGTACGACAAGGCTCATGTCTGCTCAGAAGATTTGTAGATGTTCAGGGAATTAAACACAAATACAGACAATCCCAGAATCTCATTTGCCCTGGTTTTTTTTGCCCTTTGAATGTGAGTGACCTTTATCATGATGGCCACATGGTTTTTCCATTGGAGAAGTGACATCAAGAGAGAGGGTGGTGCCGCGGTGCTGTGGAATTCTCCATTTCTTTGGACGGCCGTTGGAACAGATTTTTCCACCGTCCCCTGTTCGAAATAAAGTTTATTGTGACAAAACAGCATTTTTCCCTTCTCTTAGATACCACCAATACGATGTGAGGCACAAACTCAGTCATATACGTTCCTTGTCTGAAAGGCAACCAAAGAGTACCGTACAGACCCACACTTGCATTGATGGCTTTGGTGTTGTTACTGAGATGTTATATTTGTCCATAGTGAGGATGACATTTGTCCTGGATTTGATAAAATCAAAGGCACAGCGTGTTGATCTGCAAGTGTATTTACTGGCATAAACAGGTGGAGCCCAGAAGTGGAGGAGAACAGGAGAACTGATGGACATCAGCAGCCAGAAGGAAGGTGTGAGTAACAGTGTTTGCGTGAGACAGGCAAGCCCTTAAGAAATTTCATATGCTTCTTCTTTATTTTTATCCCTAATGTTTGCTATTTGTAATATTGTACATTCACATTTATTTATTTAGCAGACACTTTTCTCCAAAGCAACTTCGAATGAACTCCATGTAGTGTCATCAGCCCACACACCTTATTGACCAAGGTGACTTACACTGCTAGATACACTACTTAACACTGGCTCACTCGTCCATACATCGGTGGAACACACTCTTTCTGTCACTCACACACTACTACTTACACGCTCATACTATTTATCATTTTAACGATTTATTAGTACACGTATGAACATGTCTGTTCTCGCTCATCTAGGCTTCAGTGAAAGCGTTCGCTGTGCCCATGAAAAAAATTGACGGGGAAGAGATTAATAGAATACAATAACTTAGTTTGTTAGAGTATTTTCACATCCCTGTGTGCGTACGTCTAACTTAGTTGCCTGTAGAAAGAGTCCCCACATCGGGACCGCACCCTTTCTCATCCTCGGCGAACGAATGGCCTTCCTTTCGGCAGTGCCATACGGCACTCGCAGCGGGCCTCGGATGCAAGAGGCCAGTCTTGCCTCCTGTTGGAGACGGTCAAGGACTGTGTGCCGATCCCTGCTAGAGAGCACAGTGCCCTCTGCTGCCAGGAGGAGAGCAAGAACACGTTGTTTCTCTCTTGTACCGTGAGAAAAATAAACTGCAAGCTCACCCAAGGCCAAAGCCGTACATCTCAAAGTCTTCACTCGAATTCAAGTCGATGGTTCAGATCCACTATACCCAGGACTTGAAGTGCTGTGCTTCTAATGGTTGTTACCAGCTAGGACTCCCTTTCGAATGTTCACACCACTGTACTTGAATTAAAAACATTCTTTATTTCTCCAACACATAGAGGGAGAGAATGAATAATCACAGAGCCACTGTGCTCTGGGAATAAATACTTAATGCTGGCTCTCCTTTGAAAGCTCTGCAAAGGACGGCTTTGCACTTGCGTTTCGCTTAGTGAACTCTGCTCTGATCGTGAGTTTAAATCCATGTGTTCGGGAGCAGCTGCAAAGTCCCGGAGAGCAGTGCGTACACAGATTTTTAATTTTCTTGCGACTGTTCAGGAAGCTAATTAAGTACATGTCAAGGCTCAACTTGTGTACGAAGCAAAAGAATACACAGTATTCATCAGACAACCGTTTCACTGAAGAAGAATAGAGAAAAATATAAAGCGTAAGTCGTATCATTATCATTTAATTCTCAAGTCTGTAACAAGTTAATGGTTTTTTCAGGGCTTAACACAATTTTCATGACATGTTAGTGAGAAACTGCAACGAATAAGACGCTTTCAGTATTAGGGTTATTGATATCCAGCTTGGCAGCCAAAGAGTTAAAGCTGTATTTTCCCAGCCCAAGCTGAATTTATAGATTGTACCCAGTGGAATATATGGATTCAACGGCGAGTGAAATCATATAAAACCATATAAATAAATCCCTAAAATCCTTTCATTCATGTTAATCTCTTTAACAAAGGATTAAAATTTGTTTTCCGCATCCACCATGACAGGATTTTTCATCTTCTAAAGTGATGCTCCGCACATGATTTAGGTCTTTAATATTCCTTTTTATTTCAAGGAGCCGTTAAAATAAATGTTCTTAACTCAAAACACGGTGAAGATAATCGGCCGTAATACTGCTAAATATCAATAAAGATTTCATATTTGTCTAATTCCTGTCTCAAGGTGAAATATGCCTCCTTCACTTAGAATTCCTTCAGCACATAATGGCCATCAAATCATGATCTATTGGAAGCAACAATTCAGTTTCTTTCACATATGATAGAAAATGCCACATACCTTCACATCACTACCTATTACCATGAAATACCCGTTCAGAATTTTCAAGGTAAGGGCCTCCTACCATATCTATCCAGGCCTCTGATGGTGCCATAGAGGCACCATAATGAAGTCCTCAGAAAAACAAGCCGGCTTTCCTCGGGCTGAGGAAGCTGCATATTTTGCGAGGCTCAAGCAGATGCGACGTTCATGGTAAAGAGTGCACTTTGCCCAGGTTTAAGTGTACTGCACCTGAGTATACAGCATGGTTTAGCGAGCCCATCGTCACACAAGCAGTGGTCTCCCTGTCGTTGTTTACTCAGGGCAGAAGACTCAAGCTAGCAGCAATAATCAAATGGGAAGAACTGCTAAAAAACACAGTTACTTCACTTCATCGTGTCCCCGTTTCACAGTTCTTTACAGAGCAAAGGAGGTTCGCTATAGCAACGTGCGGAAAAAACATAAGAGAAACGCCGTCAGTGTGTGTGTGAGATGTGGCTATATTTGTGCAAAAATGCAACTTGCATTTGAGCAACTTGTCTGAGCTACAAAAATAAAGTGCAAAACCAAATATAAAAGACATCAACTCAAATTAGGCCTACTTATATGCAGAAGTGTTGAGCTGTGATAGGTTCCCTCACCATCATTCAGCACTTGCTCAAGGTCGTAGTGATCAGGAGTCTATGCTGGAAGCGCAGGACACAGGGCTAAGAAGGGTGCACCTTGGAACGGACACCAGTCCATCACAGGGTAGCCCTAGACACACACACACACGTAGAGCATTGTGACTAACCGAAATATAACTAATATAATATAGGCTTCCACTGGTTTCTTATTACACGGAAAACATTATGCATTGACTTAAAACCACGAGTGATGTTCAAGCATGCAGTCAAACAAGCGAACATTTTCTCTTGGTTTTTTAGGGTGCTGGTGCAGTCAGGCCACCTGAAGCGTCACATCATCAGTAAAAATTCATTTTAAAAACCATGCCCTTAAAGAAGAAATCGTGAATTATCTCAGCTGTAAAGATGAGGCGCGAGAGCTGTTCGTACGGGAGCGGCTCACCTTTGCCCCCAGCGCACCGTACTCTGAGACCGAGCTGTTTTTGTAACTCCGCTCTGACATGACTCGGAAAACAAGCCATCGGTTTAACATGTGGGCCTGATTTTGTGCCGGAGAGGCGGACGTGATTCGGCGAGAGAGCCAGCGCGGAGAGAAAAACAGCCGAGCGCCACACGAGCTCCGTTCTGTACGGGCGGCACGAGGAGGTACGGTCCCCGTAATACGTACAGCTGAGCGCGTTAAAAAATTCTTTGTTCTGTCCTCGGGAACACGAGGAGCGCCTTCTGCGTCAAAGAGAACTGGACGTTGATTAAGGAAAACACTAAACTTCCCGATTGCCCCCGCGGGGCCCGTCGATGCTGAAATATTGCTCACGTGGGGGAGAAAAGGGGATTTGAACACATTCTCCTCCGAGCCTCTGTGGGATTCCTTAAACGCAAACTTCGTGAGTCCTTCCCTTTTCGACAGCAGGGCATTTAAGCATTACAGAGTTGAAAAGTTTACATATAAAAGTTACAAAGATGTCCTTCCTTTGTTCAAAACATCAGAACGTTCTCGTGGCCTTCCAAAATAAAGAGGCTGGGCGGCGCTTGGCTGTGTTTAAGGCCTCTTATCGCACTGTGCACCGCTGCGTGCTCAAGCTGTTCTTGTACTTGTAAGTGTTAATCTCAGCTACGCACTACTACACGCACCAACCCGAGCGCTGAGGCCGTGTCCTCCCGTTGACTCATTGCCTATTCCCAAAAGTGGAATTATTTTCGCTTGAGTTCTGGCGAGGGAGCGGACGTGTTGTTCATTCCAAAGCTCTTACTCTGTCTTATGTGTAGTAATAACCGATCATTTTATAGGAGCCCATAAAGACCCCCCGACAAGAACAAATATCCTACCTTTGATTATTGGGAAAAAAGGAAATTATTTCTTCCATTTAATATTTTGATCACAAAAAAAAACACTGCTCCATCAACATTAATAACATCTTGACATAATTTAGAGACAAAGTCCTAGTCGGCACTGGGAGGAACTCGATTTTCAACCCGTGACAGAACCCTTTCCAGTCTCTTATAGCACTTTTTTACCTTTCAGCTGTTTTTTCAAGTTCAGCTTCCGCCGCATTGAACTGATGTGTCCTGTACAAGAAAAACGGTGTAAACTTATTTACTGCAGTATGCACGAGTTGGGGGGGGGGGGGGGTCCTGCTCTCCGGTGGGTCTGGGGTTCGAGTCCCACTTGGGGTACCTTGCGATGGACTGGCGTCCTGTCTTGGGTTTGTCCCCTCTCCCTCCAGCCTTACGCCCTGTGTTGCCGGGTTAGGCTCCGGCCCCCCGTGACCCTGAATGGGACAAGCAGTTCAGACAGTGTGTGTGTGTATGAATTCTGAGTAACCCTTCAACCTGTATATGGGAGTATTTCCAAAAAGAAAACTTCAAGACACCCCGAGAGCCAACATCACCAACACAAAGCCATTAAGAAAAATGAAAGCAGCCTCTGAGTCACTGGAGTCTGAACCAGTAAAGGGGTTTTTCCCGGGGGGCTGCTGCCCAAAATGTACCAAGGCGCTATACCGTAGTACCAGGAAGGATGGCTGCAAAAACTTTTGCAGAGAATGCCGCTCGTCGGGGAAAAGGAGACTGTAAAACAGGCGGGCATTTCACCAGCTGAGGTCTGGTTTTCCTGGAGATCGCACTGTGCCAAGAATGGAAAAGCACGAGGGAGGCAGGGAGAAAGGAAAGGACTGAAGAAGAGGGAAGGAGACATGGGCGGTGGGGCGGTGTAGTGGGAGCTTTGGGGGGGGGGGGGTGTGAGCGCTACAACAGGCTCCCTCTCATCTGTTTCCAATACATGTTTCTTTTTTCATTCCAGGCACCACCTTCCTCTCACCTCCCTGCTGCTTTGCTAACCCCCAGCGCCCTTGCAGAGCAACACTCTTTTCTGCCCTGCAAAGTCTGCACACGAAACCATCAGAAGAGGCCTGCGGCTCGGACGCTTCCGCTGAGAACTTCTGTCGAAATGGCCGTTTCTCCTTGCTAATGATACTGCTCTACCAACAATGGTCACTCTTCTGCCTCTGTTTGCATGGATTTCCTCCAGGTGCTCTGGTTTCCTCCCACACAACATGCGGGAGACATGTTTCAGGTGGATTGGCGACTTTAAATTGTTCATTGTACACGCGCTACATTGTTCCACTTTACAGATAGTCGGATGGATGCAGGACAGTGCAGCATACCAACGTCAACGTATGCAACACTGTAAGTCACCTTGGATGAAGGTGTCAGTTAAATTCTAATTACTAATCACTGTACACCACTTTGGAGGAAAACTTCTGCTAAATGAAGAAAGTATTGTCATTGCAAGAAATAGCGTGCGGACCACAACCTCGGTGCGTTGGCCGCAATCCATTAAGTCAAACCCCCAGGTAATCGTGCTCCACATGTGACTCCACACTTCGGGAAACACACTGGCCTCCGTGTACAAGAACAGGAGTCACAGGTGTGTGAACGCGTGTCCCCGGTCAGGGCGAGCGCCCAGCTCAGATGGGGGGGCTTGCTGGTTGCGGACGGCATTACATGAACCAGACTCTTTTAATTTCACCAGTGCTCCAAGACTCTGAGATAGCACTAAAAAAAAATAAGCAGTCCCTTCCTTTCCCTTCTGTCCAAACATGCTGAACGGAGGGAAATGGACTATCCAGTTTCTTTAATAAAGCGGCAAGCTGTCCCTCACCCGAAACTCTCCACCCCACCTGTTTAATTCTGTCAGGCAAAGCGAGGGAGCAGCAAGGGGTGCGGCGCTGCATCGCGGACGGGTAGGGGAACAAACACAGACGGGTTCAAAAATATACTCCGGTACGAGTGGAAAAGGTGGAGGAGAAAATAACACGACGGCTGCAGGAAATGCCTTTGTCGGCCCGGGAAAGGAATGCACTGTTTTGAGAGCCCGCTACTCGAATCAACCTGCTGTCTTCAACGAGAGGCTGCCGGACCGCTGGGAACAGCCGAGGAGGACCCGTCCGGCCCGGGGGGGAAACGGGAGGACTGGAATCCACCGGCCAAGGACAGGCGTGACAGCCCCTCCGCGCCGAAGAGAGAAGAGCCGCACCGGCCTTGACGGCGCTCGTGTCTGACCTCAGACGGTGGCGTGACCGTGAGAAATCTTCTCCCACGTTCTGGCCCAGCACTGAAACAAAAACTCAAAATGTTCCGTTTCAAAGTATTGCTTGAAAGGAGAAGAGCTGCTGAGTACAATGGTATCAGAATGAGACACAGAGCAGCAATGCCAGCAATGTGTCTGTCGCTCCGCGGCACTGAGACGGGACCACCTGTTGCTGGGAATCGTTGAGCAATCGTCCAGAAGAGAGCGGGGTCATCGGTAGGCCAAAGCCCAGCGGTGAGATGGTCAGGAGGTACAAAGCCTGGCAGAATCCAGAATAGCTGAGCGGTTCACATGCTGCTTAGCCAAGCCCATGTCAGTCTCATGTCCGCGAGTGCGCGCGTGTGCGTGAGACGCTACACGGCACAGTGATACGCAGAGAACATGCGGTTGATCGGAAATGTTCTGGAAGGATAGCAGCAAATAAGAATATATGGATTACAGAGTTGGAAGAAGAAGAATCAAAAAACCCTTCACGTCCTCCTCCTTGTCTGGAAATAAAGATAGGGTAAAAGGACACAGAAACGACGTACACTCTACAGGTAGTGGTAAAGGCCAGGATGAGTAGGAAGTTCGTCTACTATGGACAATGGCTCACATCGACTCTAAGATGTGATCTCCATGATCTGATTGAGTCACCAGCTGGTTCCTTTACGGTGCACAAAAGGCGCATTTGGGGGTCTTGCTAACCAGCAGCCATCTGCATCCATAACTCAAGTGAAGGGGCTCTCAGCTCCTCAACATGGAATTTCCCTGCAGGTATTGAAAAAGGACCTACCCCGTCCCGTTGCGTCCTACCGAAGACGAAAAAGGAGACGCTGCAGACTGCCACCTGCCGGTAGGGATCTTGGACTCACGAGAAGAGTCCTGCAGCGAAAGACGAATTATTAGGATGGAAAATGCTTATTATGACAAATCTGTGAACCTTTCCTTGCCTCTGCCCTGCCTCTTCTGTTTCACCCTAACATGCGAGTCCCTGCCTGCGGCGACGCATGCCTCTGTATACCTTCAAAGGCCGAAATCATTTTTGACCAATCTGGACTTAATAAAGCGTTTCCACAAAGGAAAACATTCATGGTGCACTGCCCCCGTCTACTGGCGAGCGGGAAAGCTGGGAGCCTCCCCCACCCCACGCCCACACGCACCTTCCACCCCATCATCCGCTGGCTCATTTCTTCCCGGTAAGACACGTCAAAGGGGCCCGGTGAGTCGGGGGAGCGCTTGGACGTCCTTGACCGCCGCTCCCCAGCAGAGCAACTCGCCCACCGTTGGACACGGCCCCGCGGCGGCGTGCTGACGCCGCCTCTCGACGGCATCCCTCCGCGCTTCTGAGCTCTCACAACAGAACACGATACCCTCCGAAACACCGAGGACCGCCGGCGACCTCGAGGCCTCGCCAGCTGGGTGTCAATATTAGCTCTGGTGTGTAACACAAATCAAAGGAGAGTTGAAAAGTTTCAAAACTGCCCCCCTGCCACCTCTCTTCACTTGAAAACAGCAGTTTGTCCAAATTTTTATCTCTCTCTCTCTGTGTGTGTGTGTGTGTGTGTAAGAGAGAGAGTGATTTGGCAGGTGGGGAGGGGGTTCTTTCTGCTGGAACGCTGTTAAAATGAAATAATACACCACTCCCACAGCCATCACAGATCCTTCCTGATAACGGCAATTGATGTTTTAATGACCCAAAAAACGGTCGTCACCGGGAACAGCTGCGCACACAGCCGCCTGGGTGAGGGACGCGACTCGGCGCAAAACCAAAAGCCGCGCACGTCACCGCAGTGCTGCCGGCGCACTTATTTTCCCGAAACACGTCACCCTGGTCTTGAAGAGGCGGTGTAGCGGTTCGAGCTGCTGTCTTACACTCAAAGGTCCTGGGTTTGAATCCCACCTCCTACTGTAGTACCCTTGAGCAAGGCATACACACACGCAGTCTGAACCGCTTGTCCCGTACAGGGTCGTGGAAAGCTAGAGCCTAACCCGGCAACACAGGGCGAAAGGCTGGAGGGGGAGGGGACGCACCCAGGACGGGACGCCAGTCCATTGCAAGGCACCCCGAGCGGGACTCAAACCCCAGACCCCCTGGAGAGCAGGACCTGGTTCAACCCACTGCACCACCACACCCCCCCTTTGCGCGAGGTACTTAACCTCATTTCTACTGTGTGAATTGAGGCTCTTATCCTAACACTGAGTCCCTTCGGGGAAAAGTGTCGGATAAAAAAAATGAACGTCAACAGAGGTCCTACGGCGCTGCTCTCACTTCATTTATATGTACATTTGGGCTCCTACAAAAGAGACCTAAAGGGAGACAAAGAGAAATATTTTTCTCTCCCGAGAGAAGTTACTCCTGATTGAGCTAAAGGTTTTTTGCAAAAGAAGTGTTTGGCGCTTCGACATCAATAAAGCATTTGCTGCAAGAGCTGCTGTGGTATGCAGTGGATCCCATGAGCTCATGAGTGGACCGAGGTTCCCTGGTACCATGCAGGCGTGTCCATACGAGGCGTGAGGAGCTCGTTCACACACGCACGTCTCTCCCTATATTCTGCAACACGGGGAAATTTCTGAGACGTCAGAGAGCTGAAAACACGTGTTCGGTGTGCAGTTTGTGATGCGGAAGCCATCTCCCGTCTCTCCTTGGGAGGCTCCGGTGTCAGCGCATCGCTCGCGGAGACCGCCGCTGTCCGCAGGTCCCGTGATCGCGCCACATTTTTATCATTTTCGGAATTCTTGCAAAATCTTTCGTTTTGCTAGTAGAAATGGCCCTTCTGGGGGTCTGAGTGAGCACAGCTCCTGTATAGACCCAGATGAAGGGAAGGAGCAACAGGTGACATACTGGTTAGAGCGACTACAGCTTCAGATCCCACCTCCTGCTCTTGTACCCTTGACCATGGTACTTACCCTGAGGTGATACACTAAAATTACCCTTCTCTATAAATGGGTAAATAATTGTAGGTAAGTCTCTTTGGAGAAAACCGTCAGCTGAACGAGTAAACGTTGGACTCCAGCGGTGAGCGTGAGGCCAATTACTGTGGCCTAGTGGAACAGCGGTGAGAAGACCGCCAAACAGTCTCTTTACTGGGCACCCTAGAGTGTGTGTCCAACCCTAACCCTAAGCCTACGGCGTGTCCAACCTATACCTAGAGCGTGTCTGAGCTGCCTCCATGTGATCCCCCCCCCCACCCCCCAGCTGGCCCAGAGCAGCTCCAGGAGCTCCAGACTCCCAGCAGATGCAGTTTGGGAGGCAGCTCCATGCGTGCACTCAGAGGAATGTCTGGGATATTAATTTAATCCATCAGTAAGTTACATTTTATTAAACACGCTGTTTTCATATTCTGGACCTGTGAGTGCTTCTCTTTGTCTTTTTTACCGATCATGTCAAATGCAAGGACTTCAAAGGGCTGAGATTTATAGCTATTCTTGTGCAAGGATCAGTCACATGACCTCCCCCACTCTGGTATTCAGCCCCATCTCTCTCACAACGGATCCAAAACTTTATGAAACGTGAAAAATGCGTAAAGAATGCAGACTGTACCATGGATCCTAATACGCGTCCTGTTTATGACCATGTGTCAGTTGTATGGCGAACCCAACCTGAGCTCCTGCGCTCTCTTCAAACAGTTCAAACGGATGAACAGACGACCAGATAGACAGACAGACGGACAGTGAGACAGCCCAGCAGGTTTCAGAGAATACCATCTGATTTACATCTACTCTCTTCGCCAAAGCGACGTACATCTCGTAGAAAATACGTGTGCATTACATTAGCAGAAAGAGAGACTTAGATGCAGACGCGTGATTCTTAAGTGCAGTCGGTTTCTCCACCATATGCACCAATGTTCATCGCACGAGCAGCTGCATAAAACTTTATCCTAATATCAACAATTTCCTAATCACCTTCCAAGTAATAATTTAATGCTTTTTTTTTTTACGTTTATGTTAAATTACAGGAGCAGCTGTGTGAATTATACCTGAATGAGTCACTTATCCAATAATTCCCTCCATAATTTAGTTCGTACAAGCGGTAAGGGCACTGAGAGCCGCCTTACAGAGATGAGGGCTCATCCAGTGCATTTGATCTACTTCATCGGGAAGAACTACATTTACGTTTATTCATTTAGCTAATGCTTTTCTACAAAACAACTTAGAGTGTTAAGCTACTTACAATTATTTACCCATTTATACAGCTGGGAAATTTTTACTGGAGCAATTTAGGGAAGGTACCTTGCTCAAGGGTACTACAGATGGAGATAAGACTCTAATCTGCGAATTTTGGGTCCACAGGGTTCGGGTTATAACGCTGCCCCTAACTAATCCTTTGGTTCTTGACTAGCTGAACCAGCTGTGTGTTTGGCAGTCTAGAAGAAACAAGAGGGTCCACAGGGAGAGGTTTGAAAACGACGCATTTGTACGATTCAACAGTCAGGCCTTTGCACCAGGAGTTACCAAGTGCGTCACGGGGACGACTTGGCTTCAGATCATCACTTCATCTACAAACATGTTCCTCTTTGTTCACAAGTTCGGTTTACCTGAAACCATACAAACTGCAGTGGCACTAAGAACATTCTGTGGTAAAAGCGAAGTGCAGGAAGCACTGCAATCACTTACAGGTGTGCATTGAGGCAAGGGAGCCTCACTTCACCTACAGCTCTGCTGACACCTTGTGGAGGGGTGGGGAAACAGCATCTGCCTGCTGGTCTCCTAACACACTGCCATTCATTTTTGTCCACTCAGGAGTGCAAATATTTTTAGTGTATCGCCCAACCTGTACATGCTACTGCAGCAAATCCAAATGCATCTATATTTCTCTATGTTTTATATAAAATGTTTGGGCTGGGACTTGGACATCTTTCAAGAAACCATATAAATATGTTCCAAAACCATTTTTCTTGGATATTTGGACACACACACACACACACACACACACACACACACACACACACACACACACACACACACACACACAGTCTGTAACCACAGATAATTTTCTGTCCCCTAAAGAAAATAAATTGAATGTGGGAAGCATTAACAGTAACAACTGCAGTAAGAGTCACAGGGCTCCATGTACACATAGCTTTCTGAGCAGCACCTTAATGCTCACCTTCAGCTCACATTTCAATACTCGGCATTGGCTCAATAGCACCGTGTCTGAATGGACAGGCTGAGCATCAAGTAAAATTAAGGCCTGGCTGCAATTGGTGGAAACATAACAGCGTTGCTTTCAAGGTAATCACCTGGAGTTCCAGGGCATGCACCATTTGCCAAATTATCACCTTTAATACAACAGCAGCACCGGGTAGCCCTTTGCAGACATCCAAGAAGCTTTTGTATTTAACACTTCACCAGCATGTACTTGTTAGGCAACATCCTGCATCTTCCACCTCACTCACACAACTGCTTTAAAGAATCACATGCAGTAACACATGAAAATAAAGTGTATTGTATTCCATGAGCCCTACATGTTGACTGTCAAATGGCCAGACATTGGAAGTTTGATGTGTTGAAGTAGGCTTTTCTGCCCACCACTCATCCCCTTGAAATAACATGTAGCATTAGGGTAAGGGATTCCACCCACATCACCAACACATTTGGTCAATCCAAGACAACAGGACAACTTATAAAATAGGCATAGATCTTTATTTCACCAATAAATATCAGTGATAGATGGTGTGGCCAACACGATTGGCATGAAGGCTGGATGTCATACATTCACTCGTCTGTCTCCGACTCCTCATCATCCTGACTGATCTGGAAGTAGCGCAGTTCATAGCTCTCCTTATCAGAGGCCACCACCCGCAGCCAGTCACGCAGGTTGTTCTTCTTCAGGTACTTCTTTGTGAGGTACTTCAGGTACCTGAGAGGTGCGAAATAAGCGGCATTTATTATAGGACTACTTTACAGACAAGTGCATCCATACACTTATTTTTAAGATTTCCACGTACTCCATAGCAATTTTGCACCTGGGCCACTGATTCAAGTTAACAGGCAAGAAAAATTCCACAAGGAGAGGGAGAAATTTCAAGTAGTTCTGCATAAACACGTAACAATCGTACCTTTTGGAAAACTGTTTTTCTGACGTGACAGTTATTTTGTTCTTCAGACGGACAATTTGAACAAGGTTGCCCAGGTTACCGGTCTTGCCGTTCACCTTCACCCTCTCCTTCAGAAAGGTCTCCTGCTCGGATAAAACGGAGTGAAAATTCTAGGGAAGGTGGCCCTAGACGAACTAGGGAAGGCGGCCCTAGTCGAATACAAGGCGTTAGTCACGCGGACACACGGAAGCAAGTAATGCTGCACTAAATGCACAATGTACCTCATTTACACACTTACAAAGTTCCCCGAATCCAGGATGCCATCCTCCACCGGGTGCGTCAGATCCAGCGTGAACTTCCAGGAAGGCTTTTTTTTATCCTTCTTGACAGAAACCGGCTTTTTCTGGAAATAAACAGACCACACCTTTTCTATATATGGTTGTGGAAATACTCCCAATAAGGGTTTTCAGCTAAGAGTTAACTCCTTAAAAAGCAAGTGGGATGCTGCAATAACCAGAGTTAAGCAAGAGCAATAGGGCCATAAGAACCAAAACAAGGCACAAAATAGCTTTCGCTCAGGCATGACAGCATCCTTTAAGAAACAAGGAAATCCAAAATGCTGACAGTAATCCACATGAGCACTTGGGGGGAAGGAACAGCATAGCACTGTCAGAATGCAGTCAGTCACCTACCAGAACTTGCATACTGCACTTTGCCAAGAAAGCATTAGCTAAATGAATGAATGTCAACCACACCATTGTGTTTAACCTTGCCATTTCCACTTCTATGCTCATATTACATACACACAGCCCTGTAATAGTTGTGCACTACTGATTAATTATTACTACTAATTTAAATTAAACCTTTTCGAGAACTTACTTACTACATTAGTTACGGGGGATATGTTCAATCAACATCCATAAGGTCAAATTCCATGAACAAACCTTAGAAGTAAACGCTCACAGAAAATCTCGTTTCTTTCAGACAAAACTCTAATGCGTTGTATTCGGGGCATTTTATGTTTTTAAAAAAAATTATGAGGCTGAACTCATGATTCGTCTGGCCACGTCTCTGCCTCACACGTGTCACACGACTCGGCAGAGAGAGAGAGTCGCCTCGGTCCTCCCCGCCTGAACGGGGCGTTCAACGCTACCTGGTTCGCACAGCTGCCACACACACACAGTACAGGCAGCGTGCGTATCACACCTTTATAGCGAGAGCTATAAAGGCATGTACATATTTAGTTAGTTGTAAACAAAACTAACGACAATCTTTTCAGGAGAGCTCCCACATACCGGCGCCATGGCGAGCGACTCAGCTCAGAAAGGAAGAGGCGGACACGCGCACGTTCTTTATTCAACGTACTGACGTCATTGGAAGCGTTGGGTCACGTGGTTAAAACTCCGGGAGCCCGGATCTTGATCAGAAGACGCACGCGTATACAGAGACGCAGACGCGCAGACACCAGCCAAAGCATTAAAACCACCTGCCTAATATTGTGTAGATCCCCCTCATAGCAGCAAAACAGCGCTAAGCCATCGAGGCATGGGCTCCATAAGATCTCTGAAGGTGTCCTGTGGAATCTGGTACCAATATGTTAGCAGCGGATCCTTTAGTCCTCTAAGTGGGGCCTCCATGGATCGGACTTGTTTTTCCAGCACGTGATCCCCACAGGTGGTCGATCGGATTGGGATCTGGGGAATTTGGAGGCCGAGACACCGTGAACTCTTTGTCATGTTCCTCAAACCGTTCCTGAACAATTTTTCCAGTGTGGCAGGGCACGTTATCCCGCCGAAAGAGGTCACTGCCGTCAGGGAATACCGTTGCCGTGAAGGGGTGTGTGTGGTCTGCGACAATCTTTAGGTAGGTGGTACGTATCAAAGTAACATCCACATGAATACCAGGACCCAAGGTTTCCCAGCAGAATGCTGCTCAGAGCATCACACTGCCTCCAAGAACTGGAATGGATGCGGAAGGTGAAGTCTAAGGTGGTCCCAATGGTAATAGGAGCACTCGGGACTGGGACCCCCAAACTGGTAGAGTGGCTCCAGTAGCTTCCAGGAACAGCATCTGAAGTCTCTGTCCGGAAGAGTGCAGTCCTAGGAACGGCTAAGATGCTGTGGAGAACCCTCAAACTCCAAGGCCTCTGGTAGAGGACACGAGCCCGAGGAAGACACACACACACTACCCCATATATATATTATATATGAAATCAAGCAATGAGCATTATTTACAGCAGATATCCATTTTAATGAAAAATAAAAAAAAGACTGATAAATGAGGTTGCATTAGTTTACAAATGAAATGGTTTATCAGGAATTAAAGAAAAATGTGTCAAGTGTCGCAGTTACGAAAAACCAATACCCTTGTTAGGTTGAATCTCCCCCGTTGATGGACTTTTGAAAATTTCTAGCGAGCAGGACAGAAGGAGAGAAATAATTTCTCAGTGGGGGCAGCGGGCAGTGTCCTGAATCCTGAAGGTTGCTGGATGTCTGGATCTCACTCCGGCTGTTATACCCTTGACTGAGTTACTTACTCCGAACTGATACCTCAAGAAGTGTTATGCTGCATAAATGGGTTAATCAAGCTGGCTTTGGACAACACTGTTACCAAAACAAAGGTTAAAAATAAAAGCATCCAATTTATCAGAAAGAAACATCCAAAGATGTACACTGGCCTCTTTTTAAAAATCAAAACCCCGGTAATTTGTGAAGAATGCCTGGGATTCCCGTGACTTCGGGATGGTGGTGTACCCCCTCGCTGTCAGCTGAGGATTTGCAGACGGGTGAACTGCCGAGCCCAGACAAAGAAATGACAACCGCGTCACGGAGTGCGAGGGAGGAGACGGGGACGATGGCATCCAACGCAGCGCTTTTGCAGACGAGCCCTTTTCGTCCTGCCGGTTATGAGTCACACTGCCATGTCTGCTAGATGGCAGAGAGTCAAACGCCTGGTCTGCCTGTGCTGTCTCATACTCCATGCACACATTCGCTGTTCCAGCTGGGAGCTGACTGCTTCTTGAAACTATTCTGAGTGCCTCAGCTCTAGTACTTTCAGTCCACACTAACTCTTAATATGTGATGATGCCACTATTTAGAGAAATATACTGTACACCTTAGTTTGTCCACCTGGGGGATTCTTTCTGCATTTGCAGTTATTCATTTAGTGGACTCTTCCTCTGAAGCTGTCTGATACCACCGTTTCTGTGGGCACACATTAAATAAGTGGTTGCCTATGGAGTGGAGTAAGAAAGGAAATAACATATGTGGAAATGGAGATGGTGTGATGCCAATTATGAAACTGTTGGAACAAGAGAGAAATGAGTCCAAAAGAGAGATATTTCGAGACCCTTCTTGAAAATGCAGAGGGATTCAGCAGTTCCAAGGGAAAAAAAGTTCATTCTACCACATTAGAGTGAGGACCAAGAATTTTTGGGTTTTTGATTTTAGGCCAAAGGAGGGGCACAGTGGTGCAGCAAGTTTGGCCTGTGCCTGCTCTCTGGTGGGTCTGCAGTTTGAGTCCCGCTTGGGGTGCCGTCCCATCCTGGGTGCGTCCCCTCCCCCTCCAGCCTTGCACCTTGTGTTGCCGGGTTAGGCTCCAGTTTGCTGCGACCCCACTTGGGACAAGCGGTTTCTGACAACGTGTGTGTGTGTGAGAGATTTTAGGCCACTTGTAAGTATAGTCACCAGCTGGGTGTAAGGAGTGATCAGGTCCTATAGGCATGGAAGTGCAGAGCCTTTGACCCTCTACAAGACCATAATCAGTGTGGAACTAGATATAGAAAGCTAGAGGAAGCCAAAGGAGGAAAATTTTGGCACGTAACTTGTGCCAGAGAATTCTGAATCAGTTGGAATGGCCAGAAGACCAGTCAGTAATCCAGGTGAGATATTAGCATGGTGTGGAGCACAACCTGTGATTGTGTTGAGAGTTAAGGGCAGATCTTCTGGATGTCGTGCAGGACATATCTGTAGGACTGGGTTTCACCATACTGGGAGCAGCAGAGGCTTGAGTTGATCATTAGTCCCAAGCTCTTGCCTGATGAAGCCAGTGAAAGGAACGAGTTGTCCAGTTTGACAGACTTCCTGATGGGTGGATAGATCTGCTGAAAAAAAGAAGAATCTTGGAAAGATGGAATTGCTGATGGTCAATCATTCAGGCTGAGATGTTGTGGGGGGGAAAAAAAAACATGAAATGAGAAAACATTTATAGGGGTCTGAGGAATTGAGTAGGCCTGGGTATCATCAGAGTTTTATTAAAAGGAGAATTAATGAGAGGCAACAGAAGTGGTATAGATGGAAAAGAGTAAGAGGCCTAGCAGTAAGCTCCCTGGAATACCAGTTAAGACACACCTACAGGAAGGTACCGCATAAAGCTGCCTGGTAGGATGTATCCAATAGATGAGACTCAAACCATTTCAGTGCTGACCTTTTATTTAAAGCAGTTCTAGAAAGGGAAAACAGGAGCCGTTGGATGACTAATCTTCCAGACAGGTCCAGAAGAATGAAGACCCAGGAAAAGGAGGCAGTTTAAGCCAGCTGGAGCACTTCTGACACCCTTCCTTAATAGTTCTGTTTACAACAGCATGGAAAAATAAACATGGAACACAACCATTTGTTGCATCAGGGAAAAGAAAGTGAGATATCACAGGAACTTGGTTTGTACTAGTCAAAATATTTCTGCCATACTTCAAATTTGATGTCAAAGAAAAAAAAAAAAATCTTGTGGCACAAAAACAATGTGTTACTGAAGGAAAAAAGCAACACATGACAAAAAGAGCACATTTCTAAATGTAGCTATGAAGTGTGACCTTGCTACAGCTAGCCTGAGCTCCTCAGTTCACCCAGTTCACATGGTTCTTCAGCCATCTCAGTGAGCCCTTGGGCCACCTGCCAGACTAATGAGAGGAATGAGGTCTGTGGCCGAGGCCCAAGTCAGCGCCTGGCCTGCTCCTCCCTTTAGCGCATTGTCTTCATCATGCAGGGCAGCAGAGCAGTTGGGCTCAGAGCACAAAATCAACATGGGACTGAAATACTCCTATACATTCTCCTGAAGACCATATACTGTTCTGCCTGAAACTTTATTAAGAGTTAAAAGGAATTATTTATTAGGGAATAAATGCATTATGTACCAATAGTGGCAGGATACATGAGCCCCTGTGAATCTGGAGTAACTTCCATACAAACCACATTGGTGGACATCAGCCTGAGCCTGACCTGAAAAGACATTGAACTTCTCATAAAAGATGAACCCAAATGGACCTCTGAACTGGAAGCAGCTGCTTGATGTGAGGTGCAACCTCTGGCTGCTTTGCCAGGTGAAACTTCAGTCATATTTGGAGTTTGATGCTCATTCAGGGAGCACATAACCTAGGGTATGGTGAAGAGCCAGCAGAGAACAGGAACAAACCCATGGGGGAGCAGTGTATTATTTTTTAAGTCTGCAAAGTGGACTGGGGGGAGAAAAAAAAAAAAAAAAAAAAAAAATCAGGATGGTACTGCTTTATACACAAGATAAAAGTACACCATTTCCCAGAGCTACATACTCTGACTCCAACACAGGGAGTTTTTTTTTTTTCTTTAAACCAGATTTAATTAGCTTTTTTTTTTTTTTGCTAAAGTACTGACTTTGTGCCCCATCAGTTAAGTGATGCCATTTCTGAATCATAAAACATACTGAAATAACAGTCTAAGAACAAGTAAATAAATGCACATTTTAATGGTTGAATGTGGATGAAGCAACGTGAAAATTCTAACAGGGACAGATCTAGTTGCATATATTGTGATCTTTACAGTAATAAAAGACAAGCGCATGCTAATTTTTCCCCATTAAGTTTATTGCTGATAATTTTTTCTTCTATCCCACCTTTAATGTGTAAAACAAATGTGCAACTTGTTAAAAGGTTGCAACCGTTCTGGAGAACAACCCTATTCTACAAATCCTTCATGGAAACAAAAGTACCTCGTTTTTGAACCAACGATGACCTTTCTGGGACTCTAGATGCTGTTACTTGGGTTTCAATGCAATCAGCTCCAAACCTGGAAAGTAGTGAATCTGAAAATATAACTGCAGAGGCAGACGAGGATCAACGCTGAATAGCACAAAGGATTTGGGGTGTTTGACAGAAAGACAGAGCAAGAATCAGAGGATGCCTGACGTGTAAAATACATATGTCTGCATTTACTGTCACAGCAGGAGCTAAAACATCATGTGCTGCTGAGGATCAGCCTGGTATTCACTGACCTTAATGTGAACATGTAGAGGTCCCAGTAAGTGTCATCCTATGGTCCCAACAAAAATAGATATTTCTTCCGTTTTATTTTTTACTCCACAGTTATCCATTGTTTAATGGCTGTTTCACTAAATGAATCCCGAGTGATTTCAAATGCAATATTTACACCTAATTAAATACTGTTAACCTGAGACAACCTGCTCTTCCAGAATGAAAATTGTGTTACATATTCAATCTTTCACTATACAAAGAGACCGAAATATAAGCAATACCATTAGCCTTCCAAAAGCATCAACAACCAAGAAACTCATTCAAAAGCTGGGCTTAAGAGTCAACCAAATCAAAACAAAAGTTGGTTATATTTCTGCAATACTGTTTGAACTAGATAACAAAAAGAACTAAAAAAAAAAAAAACTGATTACATGTAACATAAGACAGGTTGCATAAACATTAAACAGACCTGTGTTAAACACTATATACAGTTAGTGCACTAAAAATCAACCAAAACAAGGAAAAAATATGGACAGAGTAGTTTCTCCTCACCAAGCTGTGTTGGAATACAGTCTGATAACATCACTCAGGTTCAAATTGGAAGGAAACTCCCAAAATGAGATGCACTTAATCAAAACTAATTGTAGGAGCACGCTGCTAGACCTGGTGAGTAAAACGACTCGTGTAAAATTTCCAACCACAAAAACAAACTGACCTACACTAGAAATAAATCTATGACAAGACATAAGAGTTATTCTTAATTGTGCTCCACCTCTCCTGGTTTTTAACCCTGTAAACTTGTCACAGTAAGAATGGAAAGAATACAAAAAGGCTCAAAAATGAGTTTTGCGATTAAAGGGCATTTGCTGCTAAAAAAATATTTGCCAGGCCAGATGCAAATCCTGTGGTGACAGGCCAGCAACACAAACACACTGTAGAACACAAACCAGCGAAGACAACACCTAAGACTGCAAAAACACATGAAAAGGAAAAATTTAGACGTATGGTTTTCTGAAAACACTATTTAGTATATTAAATGAGAAGTAGTAGTTCAAACTAGTGTTTGTGGAAACACACAAACATCCTCAACTGTGTTGATTTCTGGGCACAGACTTTAGTTTCTTATTGAAATACTTTTATATGTGCTCACCTAATCATACAGCTGGATATTTTGTTAATCTGCCTGTAATGTGCTCCAAACAAGTGCACCCGGGGGGAAGCCCACCCAGGAGTTTCCTAACGTTTGCACTCAAAAATAACCTCAATTAGTTATATTATAAAAGAAAAATATGAAGAAAGACGAATATGTGCAACACTTTGCGTTACAGTCCCGGAACACCTGCTGCTAGTTTTATCACAGAACTTAAGAGTACCAAACTCAGGACACCCTCCCTCCAACTTACATAAGACACTCAACCCATTTTATTTGGCTACACAAAAAGTATGGTCCACCTAGATGGGCTCGAACCTGGCAAGAGTTACAAACTCAGCCACCAAGAATCCCTCTTCACCAATATGAAAATACACCCTGTCGAGCACTTTGTGTGGATGCAAGTTAATTCGTTACATTACTAAACCAGAGTAAGAACGCTTGAGGGTTTTGAAAATAGCAGCCTAAATGTCAGTTTGGTTTACAGTGCTCAAAGATGCAATTTGGAGGTTTTTTTTTTATAATTAAAAAAAAAAAAAAAAAAAAAAAAGTCTGCAGAAGGCCAAACATTTCCAATGAAACAGTGCCATTTCAACAGGATGGACAGAAACCCTGGCAGGAAGACAGCTTAACTTCATAGTGGTGAAGATCAGTCATCCTCTTACAACAAAGCCAGCAGACTATCAGAGCCAAAAGCAGTTGTACAGCTTAGTGCCATATGTACAGAGGCCTGCAGGAAGTGCAACATCTGAGAATCCCACATTTCCAACATTTTAAACTACATCAGAGAGAGAAAGAACAGTGTCTTATTTCTGTTCAAGGGAGATTGTCTTTTTTTGTAGAGGACCCACCACCCAAAATACACAACATTATTAAATAATTGTATGTAAACCATGCTATCATTGTTTACTGCCTCAACCTAGTATTGTTCCTGCCTTCTCTTCCTGTTTACAGCAAGAACCCACACACTTAAGATATCCTACCGAGAAGAAAAAAAAAAAAAAAAAAAAAAAGAAAAACATTACTGCCATTCCAGACCATCAGATGTCAGGTATGCTCAAAAAAAGGGGACAGAGAAGGGCTCTTCACCCAGTTACCACCACTTCATGCTAAAAACAAAGGAAACGGCAACTAAAAAAAAAAAAAAATGTTTTCCATTTTTTATTATCTTTTTTTTTTTTTTTTAATTTTCATTCTGGTGACAAAGGCCTCGAGTGAGAAAAAACCAAAAGGTCACGGTAATGCCCTCACCCCTGGTAGATTCCCTCCACAGCACATCACAAGGCATCAGCACAACATTCAGGAAAAGCCTACTCACTAATGAAACATGTTGCAGGCTTTAACAGCGTTGCAAGGTTGCCAATGACGGCCACCGATTTGGCGTCGCGTACAGAGGTAATCGTGCATGGCCACTGGGTCCCGCGTCATTGCAAGTTGTTTCTGCAAGGCAGACAGGCACCGACAAATCACTGAGGTTTGTTTTCTTGGCCAAGTAACTCAAAGCCTGCTTGGATGGCAAATAGAGTATTTTTTTTTTTATTCTAGGGCATCACATCCATGGATCAGGCACTAGAGATACCATATACCACACTGTGAGAAGTACAGTCCCCAGAAATGGGACAGAGAAATAATTTAGGTGTCTGCTGATTTAAATTCTCAAGTCAAAATAAATGTCTCTCAAAAGGAATGCACAATGACGAGTGTAACAGTAAAAAGGATTTCATAATCTATCTTTAAAACATTCAGGAATTTTAAGTGGCTGGATCATCATGCTGAACGCAAAAAGGAAGGGGGAAGAAATAAACCTCAGTGATCTGGCTGAATGCCAATCACCCTACAGGAGGGCTGTAATAGTCCAGCACGGTTTTGGAAAACGCAACGGAAACAATTCAAGGTTGTTGGTGAAGGCCAGAGCTTTGGTGACAATAACTGAGATGTAAGATTTGTGGCGCTCTGTCTCAGCCTGATCAACCAGCCTTCTCTGCTTTACTTGGTCATGGCCTTGATGGCGACGGCACACTCCTCCCCCATAGCAGACAGCACTGAGATCTGCAACACAGCACAGAGAGAAACGATTTAGAAGACCAACCAAGAGTTATATCCTTCATCATACAACCATGCAGCTCATTTCGCATCAAGGTTCTTCTCAAATTTGCATTACCATTCTTTCAAGTGAACACTGAGAAACAGCACTATATGCCGGATTTGGTCCAGAAAACTCACACCCAAAACCATCAATTTCTCACAAACAACTCAAAGCGATCAATTTCAACCGGACAGGTTAAATAAAGAAATACCACTGAATGACAATTTATACTTCAATTGGTTCAAACCTAGAAATGGTTCTTGTGTCAAACAATCCTACTTCTAGGAAGTCATTGACCACCCCACTAGAAAGCATTGTTGCTCTGTGCTGTACTCTCCAATTCACATTTTGCTTTTACATACACTTTATACTCAAGTCATATTCCATTTATCCTTTTATATTAACGTCTATAAACCACTATTTCGGCACCTTTTCCTAATTACCACCTTTCATGTTTGCAGCTATGTCTCCTCTTAATGTACATTTACATTTATTCACTTAGCAGATGCTTTTTTCCAAAGCAACTTACAAGGGATACTATGTAGTGTTACTAGCCCATACACCTTATTCACCAAGGTGACTACACTGCGAGATACACTACTTACAAGGGGTTACTCATCCATACATCAGTGAAACATACTCACTCCGTGACACTCACACACTATGGGGGAACCTGAACAGCGAATCTTTGGACTGTGGGAGGAAACCGGAGCACCCGGAGGAAACCCACACAGACATGGGGAGAACATGCGAACTCCACACAGACTGGGTGGGGATTGAACCCACGTTCTCTTGCACCACCCAGGCACTGTGAGACAGCAGCGCTACTCGCTGTGCCACTGTGTAATGCATAAGTTGTACTTTTGCTAAGATGTATGTCGCTTTGGACAGAAGCATCTGCTAAATGAATAAATGTAAATTACCATGTTATACATACTGTGACTAACAATGTAAGTTACTATTGCTCCAGTGATGATTGCCTGCTGTTATCTTATTTGTATTACCATGTTTGTATTTGAATGATTACACTGTGTGTAAACTATGTTAACAGCATGGTGTGGCATTAGATCAATTTACACCAGAACGTACATCAGCAGCCCACAGCAAACACAAGGAGTTTTACTGTTCTATAAACTCTTGACATTGTGGCTGGTATTTCGGCATTACTCTCCACACAGCTACAGTATAATAAAGGATCAAGGTATGCAGAAGGCCGCTACAGCAGAGCGCACTCACCAGCATCTCTTCGCCAGCCTCATACTTGGTCTCAATTTCCTTTCCCAGGTCCCCCTCCGGCAGGCGGAGGTCCTCACGAACTTCACCGTTGTCCTTCATCAGGGAGAGGAAACCATCTGTGATGCCAATCAGCTGGAAACAGAAGAAATTTTAATTACATAAATACTAACAAGCAGCAGGCTGCAACTCTGCTTCATACAAAAAAAAAAAAATCAAATTTAGTTGGCAGAAAATATAACAAGCCTCTGAGCCTAACTTTTACCCATTCATTCTGAAGAAAGTGGTATGAATGGTTTCTCTCTCTCTCACACACACACACACACACACACACACACACACACACACACACAGAGTCTGAACCACTTGTCCCATATGGGGTTGCGGGGAGCCGGAGCCTAACCCGGCAACATAGGGAGTAAGGCTGGAGGGGGAGAGAGACACACCCAGGACGGAACGCCAGTCCGTCGCAGGCACCCCAAGTGGGATTCGAACCCCAGACCCACCGGAGAACAGGACCCAGTCCAACCCACCGCGCCCCCCCCTCATGACTGGTTTTGCCTAAGGTAATACATAGTAACACCTTTCCTGAACTACAAAAATAATACTAAGTGTGGGTTCTGTTCTGGTGGTGCAGGGGCAGCAGGTAGCACAGTAGTTAAAGCTGCCACCTTGCACTCAAAGGAAACAGGTTTGAATCCCACCTTCTGCTGTAGTACCTTTGCTCACTGTACTTACTCTGCATTAAAACTGTGGAAAATTACCTGGCTTACAAATTTGGTAAATCTTTATAAATAATACTGTAAGTAAGTTTGGAGAAAAATGTTAGCTAAATGAAAATTGTGTACATTAGCAGAAATAAAAATAGTCCACAATTATGATAGTCTTTATTCTACACATGAACTACTAAGCCACCTGTGTGCCAAAAACAGTGCAGAAATAAAACACCATGCCTAAAGACCCTCCGCCCCACCCCCAAGTACCAAAACCTTGAGTAACATCATTCGAGTCAGCAAGGAGGAAATGGACATTAGTGCTGAGACACAAGCTGGCAGGGAACTGAAAGCCAAAGCAATAAAATATAACTGCATCGAAAGACCCGTTAGGTCTGACATCATGAATGCTGTTGCCACATAAAACATACGAGATTGACTGTGCTGGGTGTAGCAATATTTCATGCTAGACTGATCAGTTAGTTGATATTCTGCAACCCTGTAAACACCATTTGACTTGAATAACTTATCCCCATGAGCTAAGGTGTCAACTAGTAAACAAATAGTAACAATTTCAAACATCATCCTTAAAACTCCAAGTATAGTGCAGTACCAAATGTTAAAAATGTAACATAACTCATGAATAAACTTCAACCAAGAATCCATTTTTTTTGTGCCAAAACTCAAATTTTACATATTGTAAATATTGATATGTTTGACAAATACATACAACATTCTTGGAAAAGGGTTAAGTCGCAAAATCCAAGAACCAAGTTGTGCCTACTATTCTGTTTTAGTAAATTGCTGGAATGTCTAGGGCTGTTGACACAGGTCTTGCACGCGTGCACTTTATGTAGTCTGCCTAGACTCTGTTTTATGTAGCAACATTGTTTCGTTTCCACTGTGTACTGTACCAGCTGTATATAGTTGAAATAAAGCCTCTCTTCTCTCAGGTGATTTTGTGTATTATCACCAAGGGCAGTGGCATTTGCTATCGGGTGGCAGGTACACAATGAAGTGTCATGTGAAAAACAGTGAAAGGCTCCTTCGTTAGCAGCCTTGTCAAAAATGCAGAGCTCCTTCCCTCCCAGAACCAGAACCCCACCTGGGACTGTAGTAGGCTCACTTAGTGAGTAGAGCTGCTGTCTTTAGACCCAAAGGTCACAGGTTTGAAACACTAAGTCACGCTGGAGAAAGGCATCAGCTAAATGAATAAATGTAAGCCAAAAACTTCAGTTTCAGTGTGGGGTAGGGGGACTTCTGACATTGGTGCATTCTGAATTGCCACCACTTGTAAAAGCATACAGCCTTGACATCAAGCTCAAAAAGGATGACATAGACAATTAAAAAGCAGAGAAGTAGAACTTCCATTTCAGAAAATCTCCTTGTTACAAGACCTATAACCTCAGATCTCCAACATCGCGTGACATCTAAATGTTTGGTGTTCCAGGAATGCCCCTCACCTGATAGTCATTTCTCTTGATGTTTGGAACGTCCATGTTGTGGGTTGAAGGGCAAATATCTTCATTCTTCTTGCCAGTAAAAATGTCAATTCCCACAAGGTGAACCTGGAAGAGAGGACAGTCTTCTATAAACCTTCACTTTTTCTGTAACAACATCAGACAGAGCTTGACAACTGACCCACTCATGCCTAGTAGAAGGCCTATGTCTCCAAAATACACGTGCAAAGCTAACCGACAAAATTCAAAGCACGAGGCAGAGCAGTGACTTACCTTAGCATGACCGTGTTTACCAGTCTTGGAAGTAGACATTTCTACGATCTTGCAGGGGCGACCCTTCAGGACCACATGGCCGTTCTTGCGCAGCGCGCTGCACTGCACGGGGAAGGTAGCAGAGGCCCCGGCGTCTCCACTCGTGAAATCAATATCAGGATCAGCCATGATGGTCAAACTTGAGGGTTTCTGTCAATAAAAGCCAAGTTGCTCAACACAGTCAACAACTCAAACTAACATCAAACTCCAAAATACTTAGGGTAGACTTGAACAGCACATAGGTGAAATTACATTTAAAATTTATTCATTCAGCTGATGCTTTTCTCCAAAGTGACTTACCCAGCAGTACAAACGGGTAAACTAATGTTACTGGAGCAATTTAGGGTAAGTACCTTGCTACCATGCCACGAACTGTGCCAAATTAGGTATTTGGAACAGAACACTTTCCAACACAAGTCAACAAAGAGACACAAAAGTTAATTTCCACTTCACGATCTAGACTGCCACTCTGCTGATTGAATGTCGGCCAAATACTCAACACACTTACGAAGCTCTCGATTCTTTCATTCCATGTTCCATGAATGAAATTCTGACATTTACCGAGTATGATGAGGGCACCGCGGTTTGGACGGGCACCGAGGGTGGACATCTTGTGACCCGTGTTAACATAGTACTAAACCCGATGACAGGGTGGGGAACAATGAACGAATAGCACAACAACACGAGCCCGAGCTACGTGAAACACTGCCTGCTCAGCAAGTTTTCATGATGATCATGTGCTGCCAATGGGACCGTCTGGCACCTCAAGCCCTGTGCACAGCTATCACACTTGGGCCCCGGATTTCTCCTGCCAGTCAGTCAGTCAGTCACCCGACACACACAGACCCCCCAACGCAACTGTTCTAGGAGAACCGTGCGTGTGCAGATCAAAGACGGCGAGTGCACGGACGGAGCGCTTATCACAGGTAACCATCTGCCGGCGTGTGGGGCGCTCAACCGTGACAAGCCGCCAAGATGCAGTGAGTGAGGCCGCGCGAAGGGAGCGCGCGCCACCGCACCGGCCGCCTCCCATGTGATTCACGGCCCGCCGACACGCCGAGCTCAAGAAAGCCGCCGTGAAACGCAGACACGCGCCTGCATCCGCGTCCTGGCTTCAGCCTCGTCGTCCGAGTTGAATCATTGATTCATTCTAGCCCAGAACGCGCACCTACCTAGTACTGAGGACTGCAAACACGAACCCTCAGCAGCATCAGCTCGCAGGCTGCAGCAGCAGGGTAACGTGCGGGGAGACTCACTCACTGTGTGTGTCAGTGCTCGTGTCCAACGACCCTGCCCCTGCCTGGCTGGCTTTCGTCACACACACACACACACACACACACACACACACACACACACACACACACACACAAAATAATCTCAGCTCACTGACTAACGAACAGCGCTTCAGTTCAACACACACAGCCCACCTCAGCTCGGAACTGCCAACCACAACTTTCACATACCTGCTGCCCGGCAAAGCCGTCTTCCTCCGTAAGCACGGCGCGCGACGGACATACAGGCACGTTGCGCGCTCACGGCGCGTGCGAGTGCCCGCACTCAGTCACTCACACTGGGCCGAAAAGGCCAGGAGCAGGACACAAAACCAACAGCTCGGCGCCCTAGGCTACACCAGCCCAGAAATACACACGTTTACACAGAACTCGACCGGCCGGAGGTACACGCTGCCGCTTCAGACAGCTACACCTATAAAATAGCGCTAAAGTGTGTGTTTTGTTCAATGCGGAGAGCTGCACGCGCCATACAACACTTACCTTTCAACAAAAAGAGAACGCGGAGTGCGCATGCGCTCCCGATCTTACTGCAGCACCGCTTTGCAAAGGGCGTGGCTACCGGAGAATTTCCCATCCGTCCTGGCGGCTTCCGGTGTATGGGTTACTTGTGACGTTGAGGGTAGCGCGGAAGTGGGCGGATACAGCTGAGCTACGAGCGGCGTTGATGGAATAAATTAAGTAAAGCGGCGCTGGAAGCAGTGCAGCAGTAGCCGAGCTGAATTAAGATAAAAGTGACAAAGCATAAACCCAGCAAATAAACAGGAGGGCGCAGCAGTTCTGTTATCTTCGCTTCTGTGTGACAGCTAGGAGAAAAAGAAAAAAACGCTTAATTCTCCCACCTTATGCCGCGTTTCCTGGGCATCGCTACACGACGACGTCATCTCCATGCGTACAATTAAATAATTATGGTTAAAAGTAATCCATGCATCTTTTGGGACAGTACTATTACAACACAAATATTACAGTCAAATGTGTTAGAAAATATGGATGCATTCACATATCTACCATGTAGGAAAGGTGAATTTATTAGTAGCCTATAATGTTTAAATGTATGAAGTAATAGACCCTGGCTAGATGACTCACAACCAGAGAGATGTCAAACAGCATTTTAAGGTAGAAAATATAACAAGTACCTACAAACTTCTTTTAATTTGTTACAAAACTGTAATATTCAAAGAGCTGCAAACATTTGTAGTAGTTGAAAGTGCCCTAATTTGGAGTATTTCACCTTTCCAGCACCATCCTTCCATACACTGATGCTTTAACGAGTTCACTTTTTCATGTAAAATATGGAAAGGTTGCAGTAAAAACAACTTAATCATACCCTTTATTTAGCTGTACTAGTGCATTTGGATTTACGGTACTTTATCGGAACAATTTACTGTTCCCTTCGAGGTACAAACACCATGTGGTTGCTTAATGACACGTGAAACGAAATTTCTATTGACTGAACTTCTTTTTCTGAATAAAACCTACCCTCAACAAAAACACCTTTTAGCTAAACGTTTGTAAGAATTTTGCTTTTGCATTTGTTCAGAGTAAAATCGTCTACGGATCACATACTCACTCAGCCCTTTTCAGGAGCACAGCAACATAAAAAGTGAAGTAGCAGATTGAGTACTATCGTTATTAATTCATTTATCTGATGCTTTTCCACGAAGCAACTTACCATATGGAGCTACTTACAATTATTTACTCATCTATACATCTGAGTCATTTTTACTGGAGCAATTCACAGTAAGTACCTTGATTAAGCCGGGTAGTACAGCAGAACGTGGGGTGAAACATTTGCTACTAACACTGCACAGGCCTCTAATTCATGGTAATGCAGATTCAGACCAACTTTGCAGGGTGAAAGACATGGGCAGTGGTCTTGAAAATGTTATTTCTTTATATGATAAACATCTGTGAGCCAAGTTATTAAAATTACTCCTTCCATGGTATACCATGTCTCACCTATGCTTCTTGGATAGACTCAAGACCTATGGAACAATTCTGAGTAAGCAAGTGGATTCTTATAATTAATAAATAAAATAAAATATGACTAAACTATAGCTAGGGGGGTGCGGTGGCACAGTGGGTTGGACCGGGTCCTGCTCTCCGGTGGGTCTGGGGTTCGAGTCCCACTTGGGGTGCCTGTGACGGACTGGCCTCCCATCCTGGGTGTGTCCCCTCCCCCCGGCCTTACGCCCTGAGTTAGGCTCCGGTTCCCTGAAACCCCATATGGGACAAACGGTTCAGAAAGTGTGTGTGTGTGTGTGTGTGTAAAATATAGTTTAAGCTGAAAAGAATAAATTTTGTTAGAAATATATTCAATTTTTTTTCTTGATTTCAAGAAATAATGGTACCTCGGCCCCCCCTTACAACAGGAGTTTGCTTAATTTGGTGATGCTATGGAATTAATGAGCCTCGCTATGTGACCTGGTGTATTTAATTGTTTTTCCTTTTTGCATCTTATCTTTTGCTTTAAAAATGTGGAAATAATTGCTTTCGCAAAATTATTAAGTAGCTTTATAGTTGCAAAGCAAAAAAGTGTATAAACTGATGTTTATTTCCATATATTTTCTACTATATTATAATAATGCTCTGTAATTGAATTACAGTTTTTTAAATTAATTTACATGCATTCATGTAAATGGTCAGTCAGACTCAATATTACTCAACATTCCTTTTGCACATGAATTTGCTTCTGTGGGAAGTGACATGGAAGAAAATGAAAAGTAAAGCTGTCACAGGGCAGTCCATTAACATTAGCTTCAGTTCATTGGGTTCCTACGTAGGGAATCTGAGAACGAGACTGATAAGTGTGTTTGCTGTTATCCCAGATATGTTAAACATTAACAGAGAAGCTTTGCTTTATCCAAATGGAGAACTGAGGGTTGCGGCTGACAAAAACATTTTCACCAAATTACCATATAAAGCTTATAATTCTAAGCAATTCTTTAAAAATGTGTTATGCAACCTAATGCAACTGATAGAATGATGAGCAGTATTAAACTTGTGATTGGATTAACCATTTTCACAGTAGCTGATTTGAGAAGAACTGACATTAACTGAACACATTCAAATATGAAATATCCTGAAAACAGTAACAATTCACTTCTCATATTAGGTTTTATTTGGTTCATTCTGCATTTCTGAAAGAAAGTCAGCACATTTTAATACAAGATTTAGATCTCAGTTAAAAACTCAAGGTTTAGCAGCTGCCTTGATTTTGGTGTAATACAAGAAAGTAACATTTCATAAGTAAAAGATCCAAAATATATGTAGTACAGACTGAACTGAATATAATACTGAATCTTCAACTCTGTTACACTAACGTAATACATAAATTACATGGTATATAAGTAGCATAGCCTTTATGTCGCTTCCTATGAAATATGAAATAAATAGTTTAAAATGAGCCTTATTCAAGCCTTATTTAAAATAAGCCTTTATTCAGCCGCTACTCCGGCATTGTATGTGATTGTTTGTGTATCTTATATTATTAAAAAAAAAAGGTAGTGTATCAGGGTTTGTCTATCCTGTGTTTTATGCACCTACTCAAACGATGAACATTGGCGCAGCAAGTGGTAGGTAACAAACTAGGTGTATTTGAGTCACATGTCTGCAGCTATGTCTCTTTCTCTTAATGTAATGCATAAATTGTACTTTTGCTGAGATGTACGTCGCTTTGGACAAAAGCATCTGCTAAATGAATAAATGTAAATGTAAATGTAAAATGATCAAATACTGCATATAATAATAAAACCTCTCTACATTAATGTAATATTGGGAGATTTAGATAATATTCCCTAAGAAGCATTTTTTTAAAAAAAGATTAATTCATACCATATAATACATTCAGACATGCTTTGTTGTCTATATTTTCTTCAGACATGTCAAATATCCTACAATAAACAGACTAACATTTTGTAGTCAGTTAAAATATTTTGCATAAATTATATAATAATCTCCTGTAAAGTGTTATATAAGTTAATAGACATCAGCAATAGAGAACACTTAGCTACATACAGTATTTTTAAAATTATAGAACACAGAATATATAAATAATAAACATTCCAGTTTCACTGCATTTCATTTTCAACTAAATCCAAGTGTGTTGTTTGCTCTGCAGAAACAAACATCGACAATCTGAGGACACTTCTCTGCAAAATCTTGCTTTGCTGTTGTCATCACCGATTTTATAATTTGTTGCATAAATCTCCTTGCTGGGGGTGCTCAAAATGTCTAATAAAGGCACCAAGAAGTCAACACAACATAATTCAACATGAAGAAGTACCTAAAGTGTATAGATACATGTGATTACCTTTAATGGCTCTTACAACCCTGTTTCATCTGCATCTGCACAAGAAGAACACCTGAGGAACATCGAAATAAATTTTTTTACAAAGTTTGGCAGGGATGCAATAAATATACCAAACCAAGGAATTCTGTGGCACCAGGTGAATCCATGCAATCTTGATCTCCTTAAGAACCCTCAGGCATCCGATGCAGATCTGAGTTGCTCAAGTTCGGTGGAGACAGCAGCCATGGGATGCGCGGGGCGGCGTCTGCGCTGGAACTCTGCTGCAATTTCCTCAAATGTCTTGCCCTTGGTTTCTGGCACCCGGCAGTATGTAAAGACCGCGAATCCAAAGAGAAGCACCGCGAAGATGATAAAGACGTAGCTTTGGCACACAGCCTGGAACCCATGGAAGAGGAGGCATAAATCAAAGGATAAGTCATGAATCTTTGCTCTCTCTTGGTATTTGGGAGTGTTTATGAACCAGCTGCTTTGATCAAAGTTAAAAAATAGCCAGTGGTGCTGTCACTTTAAAAACATTTAATGTACTGTATTTCATCTACCGTAACCTGAAAAACAATGTGTAACTAGTCCATCTGTTTTGTTCATGCATTTCTAGTGTCACTATGAGCCCCCCGTAGAGTCCCTCACCTGCACATAGGGAAACCCCATGCCAATGATGAAGTTGCTGGTCCAGTTGCAGCAGCCGGCTAGCGCAATGGCTGCAGGCCGGGGCCCTTGGCTGAACAGTTCAGCCACAATGAACCAGGGGATGGGGCCTGGCCCTATCTCGAAGAAGGACACGAACAGGAAGATGGCTGTCACGCTCACGTAGCTCATCCAGGCGTAGGAAGTCTGCAGGGACAACAGTTTCAGTGATCATGTTGCGACCAGCGAGCTGGGTTTCATATGATCTAGACGGGAGACTGGCAGTCCTCAGGATGCTCAGATCGCCTCCTTTCAGCATCCGAAAGGCAGGTGTAAAGCGAATGGCCGCGAGATGTACCAAGTAGACGAGGCTGATGGACATGGCCACCATGCAGCAACACATGCCGCTCAGTCCAACCAAGGTCAGAGTGCGTCGGCCAGCTCGATCTACCAGCATCACCTGAGACACACGCACACACAGACAAATGTTTGTTTTCATCTGTTTTGTGGGGATTTCACAATTATTTCAGTTGAATGCAATAAATCATTCCTAATTACGGAACAATGAAACTGAAAAACATACGGAACTATGTATCAAACATTTTTATGCACTCTAAGTTTAATGAACCTTAAAAAGAGAATTTAGTGTATTTTTTTTTTCCAAGGTTAACTGTCCTTTTTGGGACGTCCCCTCAATGTATAGGAAAACACACACAGTATCAGTTTAAAAAAAAAGTATCATTGAATTGTTTACAGTTAAAACATCAGTTTCACAATTGTATCAATAGCAAGAGTTTAATGCAATGACTGGGACTCCGCACATTTTGACTGCATTGCTAGGTAGCCCATGCTGATCAAGAGGTGAATCTGTGTCTATTCTGGGCACGCACACTGAGCGTCTGCATCCCACTGCACACGGTGATCAGGTGATCTGGGGATGCCTGTCCTTGACCTGGGAGGTAAACGCAGTTTTGTTCCCGTGATAATGCTGCCGGCAGGCCAGGGTTTTAATGCATGGCACAGCACAGGCTTTCAGATAGCGCTTATCACAGCCAGTACCAACTCATACACCCAGATTTGCATCATGCCAGCAGTGTTATATGACCACTTACATCAACCTCCAAATCAAAGGGCCTTTTTCAACTGCCTTCTGTTATGCGGAAATCATCAATCCAGGAGAAAGTGATTAACCAACTATAGCACATTATACTGAACAGTGCATAAATGGTGTGATTTTAAAAAGTAATGATTTATTTTTTTTTAGAAGACTCATTTTTTTTTTAAGGAAACAACAATATGTGTTAGTGCACGGATCCAGTTATAGTTTCCGAATGGATGCTTAGTGTGTCCCAGGAGAAACAGTGAGACTGGTTACTAAGAGATTCATTCCTCTCCAGTTATTATTGGACTTGAGCACAAGGGTCCCTTACCGACACCATAGTGAAAATGGTATTTATTGCTCCCACTCCAATGGTGGCGTAGACCGGTTCAGTGACACCAGCATCATAAAAGATGCTGGTTGAGTAATAAAAAATCTGGAAAAGGAAACAAACATTATTGTTGGATTAAATAAGGCAGAAGCAATAAAAGTGCAATTTAGTGATAGGAAGAACAAAGGAACAAAAGAACACGGCCTCACAGCGTTGATCCCCGAGAACTGCTGGGACAGGTGCATCATAAGGGCTACAAAGAGCTGGTGCCGGTAGGTGGAGGAGCCCAGCAGCGTCATGATGGACACCTTTTCCTCCTTCATCGCCTCCTCCTTCTCTTTCTTCATCTCTGCCATTTCCTTGGAGGGGTCACACTCGCCACGGAACCTTTTCAGACCTGCGAAACCAATACCGGGAACGCTGTCGTGAAAGCAGACACCCGCCATGCGACTGGCTGGGTTATTGCACTCGCACCTCAAGTAATGAGCTCAGTTCGTGACACGAGGTACAAGCGTGCGTATTATTAACGACCGCGTTCGTAATTAGCAATTAAATGTTCAAGTAAATGTTCTCCTGCTGTTCTGCTCTGCTTAGAATGCAAGTTCAAGGCTGCACGCTATCTGGCACAAATAAGAATGTGACACTTGAATGTCATGTGTTAATGGGATGCTGTTTAAAATGTACACTAAGACTACTGGATTGCAGCTCGTCATGTCTGGGCAAGTCACCCTATACAGTCATTGCCCTCTTAACATCAGGGTCGGGGTCTGTGTCTCTGGGGGTCTCGCCCTGTCCTGTGAGGTCCTATAACTGCTGCTGTTTTAGTTAAACAGTTGGGACATACAGTGCATAGCTATTTTAGTACACATTTGTTGTAATAACATATTAAACACTCACAACACTCACCAATGTGCCACCTTTAGTAACTAGAGTTGAGCTGCTCCTTCCAAGCACATTGGTAGATTACATTGTCACTTAAGCATTCTCATGCTCTGAGTTCTCTGGCTGACTACCGTTATTTATTCTTGTTATTGTTACCGTTATTTATTGCTATTGTTTTTTTAGCATTACTCATTGTCATTGTTATTGTTCTGTTTTTGTGCAGTATTTCTATTGTTTTGTTCATAGTCTGTGGAGAAGCATTCAAGAAGAATTTCATGATACTTGTACATGGTACTTGTACCTATGACAATAAACTTGAAACTTAAACGTGAAGAAAACCTAAAATATATATTCTTAAATGTGCAGGTTCAGTTGTACATGTGAGCATTTTTGACAACGTACTTATGAGTACGGTCCCTGAAGTGAACATAAAGGAGAGAACACGGTCCAAAAAGGCACGGGCGTTAAAAATGTGCCGTTGCTCATCACGTATGACGTTAACCGCCCGGTGCCTCGAGCAGACGGATAAATAAAAAAGCATGTTAATTTACACAGCTGTAGGAAATGGAAATGCTAGATGGACGGAGAGCTGACTACTGTCAAAGTCGGCCAAAAGTGTCTGTCCACCCATCTCCCGGGCTCTGCTGACACGCAGGAGGCCCCAGTGAGGACACCAGCCTACATTTGCGCGCCTCCTCCTCCTTGCCCAGTTTTATGTAGAGGTAACGTGGGCTCTCTGGGCACAGGGGCAGCAGCAGGCTTTGCAGCACAGCAGGAGCGCCGGAAAGACCCAGCAGCACTGGCCACCAGGTATCGTTCCCCAGCAGGAAGTCCAGGCCAACGATCTGTGGTACGGACACAACATCAAGGTCATCGACATCGACAGTCTGTGGCTGTCAGTCTGCCGGAAAGCAGAAGACAATAGGTTCGTCTCTTTATTGACCGATGTACCTGTGAATTTAATCCTACATAAACATGTTTTGTTGAGAACATAAAGCAACCTTCTGGTTTCGACAGTCTGAAAAAGCTATGAGATAGTTGTTTTTTCATTTTTTAAATGAAACGGGAACATTCTGTATACGTCCAGTTTCTCAAGTTGATATTGCCCTTATAATGAACAAATGACTTATTGTAAAAATGTCCTGAATTTCACAGTGGGCAAATTCACTTTTTAGTTCAATAACACGGCATCTAACACCCAATGAGCGCTGGATAAAGGAGAGTATGTGAACTAGGAGGGAACAGTCACATCAAAATAATAAAGCATAAATAAAGTCCCACTGAAGTTGTGTGCTTATAAATCTGTATTTGCTCAAGGTCTTCCTCCTTGTCCAGGGATTTTATGAAAAGTTATATCATCAGCAGCCATGAATATTACATAGACTGAAGGTGTCTAAGAGTATTAGAGAAGTTGATTCATCTGGCCATTGTTTCCCTCACCTGACTAATCAGGATCCCTGTGACGATGGCCAGCTGGTGCAGGGCGCCCAGGGCACCACGGTATGCCACCGGTGCAATCTCCCCAACGTACATGGGCACTAGACCCGAGGACAAGCCTTGGGTGGCAAAGGACAGAGTTTAGGTGTGTGATTCAGAAGGAATATTACCCAAGCCCAGCTCCAACACCACTTTCACCAGCAGCATCACGGAAACACTTTCAACAGGCAAGTGATGTAGTCATCAACATGGAACAGACTCCACTAGCCCTGGACATGCTTCAACCACAAAGTCTGTACCACCATGTCCAATGCCTCGTCTGTCTTTAGACGTCTTCCTGCAAAGCATCTAGCATCGACTAACAGCAGAAACCTTTTCATTGCTCCAGTGAAAATGCATCACCAAATACAGTCCACTAATTCCAGTAGAGAAGTTCCTTCTCACCACAGTAGAAGCCCATCAGGGCCCGACCGCTGATGACCATGATGTGCGGCTTTCCTAAGCTGGATAGGCCCATGAGAAGGCCTGCACCAATGGCCAGGACATTCACAGCCAGCATGCCCTTTACCCTGCAGAAGGGAAAATGCTGTCACTGATGGTTTGGAGAAGAGTGAGCAATACTCTGGCTGTGACTCGAGAGCTCCACTATGTCTCCTTACCAGCCGGAGAATGAAAGGTCCTACTCACGTAGAGCCAAGAACACAAAGGACGTTATTCAAGTACTGGCTAATAAATGAGGGCTCTGTGCCTCCAAGTTACCCTGCAACCCAACACTCTCTGTCTGCTTTTATTCATCCTGCTCTGGTTCGTTATTTTGCCCACATTTGGTTCAGCGCTGGTGTAATATTTAAGTGACTGATTGTTGTTGGAATAGCTGGGGATGTAGATGTTTAGGGGAACACAACCAGAACGCTGAACTGTAGCTGGCACTTGAAGTGAACAGCTCTAATAGATAGGCATCCTTTTGAATGGATGCTGAAGTCAGCAGTTTGGGAAACACTAGGAACTGTTTAAATCTGGATAGGGTTATCTTCAACGCAAACAGAAAGGTAGAAGGCACACGGGTCACGAGTGCAGTGTGTTAATCACCTTCCTCGGAGATCACCCACAAAGCCCACGAGGAAGGAGGAGAGCATGCCGCCGACAGAGAAGATGGCCACGGACAGGGACCAATACATCACCACGCTGGAGTGGGGCACCTCCTCGGTCACGTTGCTGGCGCCGATCACATTCTCCTGCAGGACTCCCAGGGCACGGCTGTAATGTCTCTCTATCACCTGGGACCCCCCCAAAAAAGATCTCTTACCTTAAAAAACCTTTCAGCATCTCTAAAAACAGAGCCACGGTCATGCCAATGCTCTTGTGTATAGCTGAAGCACACAGAGCATCTCTCAACTCTCTTGTACTATAAAATTCGAGAAAACTACAAGTAATATGACTTTCATGCATGTGTATTTGTTATGTTTCCTAGCCCAAAGGCTCAGCTGTCTTCAGGCCTCATGTTATTGCATCCAGTGTTTCCCACGCCGACTGAACAGATGGCGTGTCTGCCGTATGCGCGCACACGTGTGCAGGATGTGGGGGGGGGCAGGGGAAGACTCACCTTCTGTGGTGCATTGATGACACCGAGGCTATAGCCATACTGCAGGGATCCGAGCACCGCTGTGAAGACCGCCAGCGCCAGCGTACCGGAGAGTTCCTGCAGGACACGAGCACCCACATGGCCATCAGGGTACCAGACAACTTCCCCTTTGCACATCCGTGTGGCTGTGCAGAGTCGTCACTGATCTGAACGCATTTTTGTCATATTGCACAGGCACCATGTTATACTATATTAGAAGTGAAGCATGCTTTACTCAGACTGCCACTTGTCAGCCTCTCTCAGCCCAGAGGAGCTGCTCTGCTTACAGAGGGTCAGCAGTGGGCATGGTAGTTTAATACCTAAGCTTGTTGTGAAATCGTTGTAAGCTCAAATGCCAAGCGAAAGGTTATTTAATCTTTTAGTTGGGTTCATTTCCCGAATCACTTTGCCTATTTAAACATTTCGAAAGGGCACAGATATAAACCAGAAAACAAACATTGCAGTGTCATGGAAAGAGTGCAGAGACAATGGAGGTGGATAAGCGTGAATCCCTGGAACAGGGAAAGGAGGACAGAGCGTAGATGCGGAGGGCGAGTAGAGCAGCGAGAGGAGTGACGTGACTGCCCGTTGTGGACGTGGACATCTCATTCAAAAATATCATTCATGTCCGTTGCATCATTCTGAATCCCAAGAGCACGAGATTTAAATAAAATCTCCCAGTTTGTCTTTACTGGAGGCACCGTTCATGTTGCGCATGTAACCTGTTCCTAAACACTGTTAATTTGAAATATTCTTTCCATTAATAATAGCAGTGATAATAACAATAACTAAGAGCTCCAAAAATATTTGGACAAAATGTGACTATTTAAACCAGCACCAGTACCGTGCCCCTTCACTGAAATTTCCGGAAATCTAATAACTCTGGAATAAATTTTAAAGACACTAATCTGTTTTTTTTGTTTTTTTTTTTTTTTTTTTTTTTTAATTCCCATGACTTTGAAACAATTTGTGCCTAGATAGATCCTCTATCAGGTCTAGAGATGCAATTGTCACTGCTGGCTTTTCTTTAAAACCTAATCCCTAGGATTTCCTGCCCATTTCTCAGAAAAGGGCTTAATGTCCCCAAGCAGACAAATTAACGTACCTTTCCAGACTCCATCTTCCCCCATGCACGAAGCTCCCCGAACAGCTAATAACCGTTCCAAGGTCCCCTCAACTGATTATAGATCCCTGGGTCCACGTCTGGGTAATGATCAACAGCCGGGAATCACGCTCCAGCCACCTGCCGCTGATATTTCGCAATAATGCAAGGAATATCAACAGGTACAAATGTTTTCTTTTGCTTGTTATTGACAATACATTTAAGAAATGATCATTTAATTATATTTTTCAAATATTTCATGTTTCTTAAAATCACTGCCGATGAGAAGGCAGCACCTTTTGCTCTCATTCTAATGGTCATATTCAAAAAACGTCAGTTGTTAACCTACCAAGCTGTCGAAAGGCACAGAAGCACGGCTTCACATTTTTTGGATTCAGCAGTTTGGATTTTGATGATCGTGAAGTAAACAGGAAAAAATTGATTAGAACAGAGAAGAAACTGGCAGTCCTGACAAAAAGAGTATCTCTCGCAGAGGTGAATCTAGTTAATAATAGATACTTGTAGAGGAGACGGGCCAAAGTCTGAGGTCCTCTTCACTGAGATCACAAAAGCTCCGCAACTGAGAAGAACCCAAGTGCTAGCAGCGCAACCTCAACGTCCAAGACGTCCACGTAACAAAAAATAAACAAGAGGTCGAAGCAGGACTTGCAGTTTAATTAATTAATTTATTATTAAAAATAAACCAAAAACAAAACAGTACATGACCATTTCTGTCCTTGAACAGTGACATACTAGGAAGGTCCGAGATGTGTGTGAAGTCCACTCCCAGCCTTATTCCATTTCAAGCCTTTTCATTGCAATCGGTGTGACTATGACAGAACAGAGTCCAGTGAACGCAGAAAGACGTTTCCGCAGAGGCGGACAGAGTGCTTCCATCAGAGAACTAATAGAAAAAAAATGTAAATCAGTAGTACACCTTATTGCTAAGACCCTGTTTCAGGGGCGAGATATCCTCTTTTCCCCAGAGTGATCTCATTATTAATTCTTTATTTATATTTAAAATATAAGCATGTAGTGTGCAAACAGTAACAGTGACCCAGAAAATATCTAAAAGTATCACAATGATTTCTCATCTTACATAAGACCTAACAATGAGATGGAGAGATACTTAAAAAAACAAAAGAAAACTTACAAAAACAATATGCATAACACAGCATAGATATTTAACCCTGCTATTATTTACTTTTGTCTCATATTAGCACTTAAAACTCCAAAGAACTTCAACCTAGAAAACATGTTGCCTTGTAAACCATAAATACAGTTTCAGAGTTTTTCCATTAGCCTCAAAATCCTGGTGAATTACATGAGTACATTGATGTAAAAAAAACCCCTGATGACCCATAAGCCAGTGACGAGTCGTCCTGACTGACGACCTGCTGTGTTTGTGATGTTGCGAGGCCATGATGGGGGTCAGATAGTTGGGACATGGCTTTGGGAGCCCCCGTACCTGGCAAGCTATACTAAAGTCCAGCGATCTGGAAACAGCGATGAGGTCAGGGTTGCTCATCTCAGTTTGCACCCAGGTCAGATGCTTGTTCCAGGATGACCACCAGCCAGACCAAAAGAAAACGGCATTGAAAACAGATGTAAACATGGATGTTGATATTTATGGTTTTTGCTTCCCATTTTCCAGTAGTTCAGGTAAAAGTGAAAACCCCCCAAAAACAAAAACACACTGTTAATTAGCAGTTAATAAAAAGGATCAACAGAAATATACATTAAATGTACAATATAATGTGTACTTTGTTTTTTGTCTCACTTCACGTACTGGAACATTAAATGCTAAAACTGTTAACGAAAAAATAACGAAAACTAAAACCAAGACGACGAATGGCAGAAAAACAGAGTTATTACTGAGTGAAATTTTACACTGTGCAAAAATACCTGCAGAGTGAAAGACTGATGCTTATGACCACGTGTGGATTTTGTTTGCAAGTAGTTTCTTCTCAGGAACTGCAATGGCAGCAGACTTGGCCATCCTCAGATTCACACATACCATTCTCATTTACAGAACAAAAAGCAAATAATCCACGCATTCTAAGAAAAGAGCATGAAAGAGAAATGGCACACCCTGGGATGAAAATAAAACATGGTAAAAGCTGTACATATGACTGGCTTTGTTCCCATGCAGTGGGTGAAGCACCGTCAATCTTTGAAGGCCAAGTAACGAAGACAGGTCCACGGGTCAGCTACCACAGCGATACAGACTGTGTGGGTTTGCTGAGCTACTTATAATGAAGAGCAACTTCCAGTGAGAAAAAATTTCGCAATCTGTACCTTGGCGCTCGGTTCGCCCTTCCCAAGGTCGATGGGCAGCTCCCAACCAAAAAGCTACCCTATTTACCACAGGATAAGACCCAACCCCAAAGTGGTCCGTTTCCGTAGTAAAGTATCCCATGTCGCCCGGGTGGACACCACGGAGACCAGGACCGAATGCGGGAAAAACAGAGGAGGAGATGGCACTCGGTCCGTGTTTCACTCAGAACAGCAACTCAGCAAGTAGAGAAACACGTTTGTGTGGAGCCTAGGATACCGCGGTGAACCGCAGGAAAACGGGAACAAACGCTCAGGCATTATATTTCACCTTTCACCAGACACATTATGTGCATTTATCCACAATATAAATTCAGAAATTATCCACGCACAACCCCGGCTTGTTTACTCTTGTCATACATTACAGGTTCTGTAACATACACTTAATAAACCGATAACGTAGACTCTCATCACCAAACCATGAAAAAAATATTCTTCTGCTCTCTGATCCCTTTACATTCACGCACCCATATAGAAATAGTAAATACTGGGGTTGTGGGGGGAAAAATTAAAAAATAATAAAAAAAAAATCTATGCAAAGGACTCCTCAGAAGCCCTTGTGAGGTTATTTCTTGTAACCTCGGACATGAGGATTTCCCAGTGGCGCCCGGTTTCTCAGCTCGACAGCCTTTGGGATTTTCTTCCAACCACAGGGAAAAGCACCACCTTTAGGGTTGCCGAGAGACCACTTCTTTCCTCTTTACAGGTTCTAGACTGTGTGTAACTGGGGTCTGGATGTCCACCGTGTCCACACCATCACGGTTTGTCTTTGTCCAATGTCAGAATGTACCTTGGGGGATATGAGTGTGACGCTGACGGGGGCCAACACCGCGGACAGGCCGGCGGTAAACAGCACTACCAGTTCATCATGGAGCTCCTGTTGAGGGTCATGAAGAAGACTTGGCTGCTGCCCCCAGATCGCACAGAGGCAAAGAACACCTACAAAAAAGGGAGAGAGAATTGTGGGAAGGGCTGCTTCCTGCTTCCTTTGGGATGAAAGTGTCTGTGATTGTGACAGTGGACAATGGGAGAGAAGATGAAGGTCATCTTCGGGGTACCATGTTGGAGGTCTTCTTACCTTGTCGTTCCTTTCGCAGAGGAACTTCAGTCGCTGAGCTCGCTTGTGCATGAACACCCCGTCAAGGTGGCCCGTCTCTACTGAGCGGATCTCTATTGCCTTTTCGCCCCAGCCCATGATCTGGTTGGAGTGAATATAGGCTGCAAAAAACAACAGCAGGAGAGGCCTGACTCAGTTGCCTGCAGGGCACCGCTGGTCCTCACAGCATCGCTGCGGATCCCTTACCGCTGCAGCTCCGAACAGAACCAGTAAAGTGACTGGCCAGGGGAGGTGATCAATGCCGCAGTTACCAAACAGTGACAACAATGCAACCTGCTCTGGCTGGAGTTCAGACTCTAACAACTGGGAGACTAAACTGAGAAAACCACAGCAAAGTCACAGCATTGTGGACTTCTGGTTTTGGTGCTTTTTCCAAAGTAAGAGGTATAAGATTGTGGTTAGTGTTGAATTAAGTGCAGGCGCACGGGAGGGGTTTCCAGTTTTATTCGAGACTTACATTTACAATTTTCCATTTAGCTAACGCTTCTCTCTCTCAAATGACATACACTGCTAAGCAACTTACTTGGATTTGCCTGTTTACACAGCTGGGTAATTTTTAATCTGTCAATTCAGGGAAAGTACTTTGATGAAGGGTGCTGCAGCAGGGCTGGTACTGGAACCTGAGCGCTTAACCACTATGCCACTTGCTGCCTTTGTAGGTTGTACGATCATCTAGATTCCAGAAGAAGCCCTTAGCTAGGGTCATGTATGGCTGTATGGCTGAGCCAGCAGGTGGCAGTGCTACACCATAATGGCACATGGCAGGTATCTGCACATGGGAACAATGGGAGCTTGATCATATTTACGGGCGGTCAATTACTGAATTAGTACTATAACGGGATTTTAACAACGTGTCTATGGCAACCTCCATGTCTTTAGTTCAACATAACATAAAAAGACACACAGAGGAACAAATGCCGGAGAAACGAATCTCATATACTATTTAAGCGCTTGTACATTCAAATGAGGACCAACAAATAAAAGCAAGTACAAAAAAAGAAAAAAATAAAAAGCATATAAACAAAATGGACCAGAACAGCACCAAGCTCTATCCTGTACATGCAGAACACCTGTTCATTCAAGCAAAAGCAGGCATCCCTGAGATAAGATATTGGTTTAGGAGAACTCACGGTTGGGTATAATTTCATTTAAAACCCGCTTCGCTTCACGAAACATTTCTTCTCATTTATGCAGACAGAATATAGAATTTGTTCACCTTCCAACAACTGACTGGTGTGGAACCAGAACCACCATGTGGTCTCCTATTTCAGTTCATGCTACATTACATTGTCAACCTCCATTGCCCCTTGTTTAACCTGTGGTTTAGTTTGGCTTCACCTGCTATAATCTCATAACCATGGCTCCGTATGCACTGTCCAAACACTGTCAGTTTGTTCATGGAGTGTCAGTTAATTTGCATTGTTTTCATTCATTTCTTTTGTCTTTTAAAGTTCTCTTTCTATGCAAGGGGGGTGCGGTGGCACAGCAGGCTTGGTCAGGTCCCACTCTCTGGTGGGTCTGGAGTTCGAGTCCTGCTTGGGGTGCCTTGCAATGGACTGGTGTCCCATCCTGGGTGTGTCCCCTACACCTCCCACCTTGCACCCGGTCTTGCTGGGTTAGGCTCTGGTTCACTGCAGCCCCACTTGGGACAAGTGGCTTCATCCAGTGCATGTGTGTCTTTCTATGCATCAAAGGTTGCATTACCTCATAAACACTGAGTAACGTGTTTGTTAACTGTACAGTACGTCATATCTGTAAACAAGATGAACAAGAGCAGGTGGTCAGCCACACAGTATTATAGAGTACACACACACACACACACACACACACACACACACACACACACACACACAGAGTCTGAAACCGCTTGTCCCATACAGGGTCGCAGGGAGCTAGAGCCTAACCTGGCAACACAGGGCGCAAGGGGAGAGGACACACCCAGGACAGGATGCCAGGCTGTTGCAAGGCACCCCCTGCAGGATTCAAACCCCAGACCCACCGGAGAGCAGGACCCAGTCAAACCCACTGCACCACCGCACCCCCATCTATTATAGAGCAACAATGTGCAATTATTTGTAAGGGTCAAACCTAGGGCTTCACAGACCCTTGGGAGATTAATGAAGTCACACTGCCTTGTTATGGTGCATTTTGATAAATTGTTCATTAAATTGTCAAGTACTTTTAATGGGATTTAGTGATATTTTAGCAGAAACGATTGTCAATTTTAAGGGTCAGGGATACATAACAATTTTTTACAACTGAAACTCATGGTAATTCAATCTTTGACTCACGAGACTTCACCTTTCGAAGGGTTTTTCAGGAACGAATCGTACGACGGGGCACAATTTGTCCGCTGCAGATAGATATTAGCGGGTTTGTCAGAAACGGGGAGCTATTGACTTAGTCAGTGATGTGTCCCTTGATAAAGCACCACAAAGGCACTTACTGTTATCAGGCGTCTGAGGCGCAGAAGAAGCCGTAAATCTGAACGCATGGTAGCCAGCAACACAAAAGCATATAATACAACTCTCCGATTCTAGATTAGGGATCCAGAGGAGATAGAGGCTGCCGCACATTAGGTTTCATTTCTTAAAAGAAAATGAACGGAGAGGCAGGGTGTGAATTGCAGCGGTCTCAACGGTCCAGAAGAAGCAGGCGTCCCTGTCAAGTTTGGAGCCGCTGCCGGTTCTCTTCCGCTCCCCTTCTCGCCCTCCTTCTCTTAGGTTCAAACAAACAGGACCTCCAGGGACACTGTTGCCATGCAACACACAGGCTTTGATTTGCACTGGAACTTGCACTTATCAAAACACATCTATTCCCTAAAAGAATACTTCAGTGCGCATATTATTAAACTCCATATGAACTCCAAGCCCGATTCCATCACCGCTATATTTATTATCAGCCCTCCGTTTTTTAACATTAGGTGTTATTTCAGTTATTTGTGCTTGATTTGCACCCCCTCCCCCCATGCTTATGACAGCTCTAGGTGTGCGAAGGCAGGGACACAGAAATAGTTTATCGTACATGCTGTGTGACAGGTACGAGAACAGCACCAACTGCCAGATTATGTACACAGATAATAAACAAAACAGAACACTGTGACACAGGCTGACCTCTGAATTTAGTTTACAGCCAGTAAAGTTAAACAGAAACCACAAAACAGAGCGTAAATAAAGCGGGCTGAAAATGGTCTTAAACCGGGTTGTAAGCAGAGGGCTTGTGGGAGTTGTTTGAATCTGAAGACCACACATCTGCATGGTAAGTTTGTAGCTCCAAGGGAAAAAGAAGATCTCATGCAGGCAAGAGCGAAAGAATGGTGTGTGTGTGTGTGTGTGTGTGTGTGTGTGTGTGTGTGTGTGTGTGTGTGTGTGTGCGTGCGTGCATGTGAATGTCGGCATAGAGGAAGAGGTGGAGACGGCTCTGCTGCTGGGCAGGGGGCTTTTGAAGAAGGGTTTCTGGAGCAGGCTGCAAGCAAGGAAAGGAAGAACCTACCAACAGAAGTGGGCATCTCTCCCCACTGCAGCACCACGTCTTTTGTGATTCTTCCATACGTGTTCACATAGACCCCCTCATCTTCGTAACACAGAAGCATCTCCATGCCGTCTGTCTTGGGGAGCACCACGATGGCATGTGGGGTGACACTGCTCTGAATCTGACAGAACAGAAAAGATTCTGCTGAAGGAATAACGTACATATGAAAAAATGCAACTGCAGTGATACTCATTGGAGTTGTGCACAAATACATGCATCAAATGAAGATTTCCGTGGATATCAGATGGGACATGACCTACCATCCAGCCGTTCTTACAGCTACACTTTTAGGTGAAAGCCAAGGCACTTTGTCTTTACTACATCTATATTTCAAACAACTGTATCAATAAACACATAAAAAGCAGGTGTCTGACTGTAAATTTCAGTAACCAATATCAGTGGAGTATTTGTAGAAATACTCTCTCCACTTACATGGGATGGGATGTAGATGTCGTAGGGATTCCCGGAATCCACATCAATCACATGAAAACCGACGCTGGACCCATAGATAACCTTTAACCTCTGACCTTCCTCTACCGTCAGGTCCACTAGCTGAGGCCGGTGCTGGAGATCTGTGAAAGACTGAACAGTAGGCAAGCTATGAGTCTTTCAGCACAAACAAAGCAATGCGGAAACAGAACACGATCAGACCCATTTACTAATAACACCTCTTCTTCAAAAAACATCCATACAACATAGACAGCTGTAACTGGTCCAGATTCTCATTATACTCATTATATATAATTTCACTGAAATACACAGAAAAAGAGTGGGATTAAAGCTGATGTTTCATTGTTTCGACATAATTACTTCAAATGCCAAGACAGGTGAAATATAAGCGTATGTGAACAAGACAAAAGAAATAAAACCCCATAATGAGCCAGAGATCTGCCCTCCTGTTTCAAGGAAGCGCAACAATAATTCTACAGTGCGAGATGTCTCCTTCAAATGTTACTCTTATGTGCAGTTATTTGGAGTGATAAAACTCTGTCCTCTATGAGGATTGACAGGCTTGTCTTTGATTAATGCTGTAACTGCACTGATACTCATTTACAAATATATTAATAAACTGAGCAATGACATGAAAGAGTCCTCCTCCAGTCTCAGAATCGCATTCCTAATGTACCAGCAATAAATATTTCACATCGTAAGTGCCAGTGGGAAGTAAGCGATGTCGCCGGTCTCAACGAAAAGGGGAACATTTGCTAGGGCTACAGATATTGGAGAAGACAGCGTAAACCCAGATGACAGTTATCTCCTACCTTGAAAGCCATGAATTTGTGGTATGGCTTGGGGGCCCACGCGTAAATCTCCACAGAATTCTTCAGGGCGATCACCAAGAATTTTATCCTTTCATATTTGACTGAAAAAAGTAACATCAGTACTTCCATTAGCTGTATTACCAAAGCATGGCGTTATAGTCTTATCAATCGAGACCAGTGACCGCCCCCAGGTTACCATTCTTTTTGTCATATCAAACCTTTACAGTGTTTTAGCTCAATTTAAAACTATACCCCATACTATAGGCACGGTGGTGCAGCAGGTTTGGCCTGTGTCTGCTCTCTGGTGGGTCTGAGGTTCAAGTCCTGCTTGGGGTGCCTTGTGATGGACTGGCGTCCTGTCCTGGGTGTGTCCCCCCGGCCTTGTGCCCTGTGTTGCCTGGTTAGGCTCTGGCTTGCTGTGACCCCCCCCTTGGGACAAGTGGTTCCAGTCAATGTGTGTGAGCCCATACTATATTGGACTTAAAGGCCAACCTGTGTAAATTATTTTTATTTTTTTTCTCAGATTCTCACTGGTTGTGTATGGGGCGTACTGTGTTGTCAGAGGACATGTTTCCTTTTTCTCTTGACTGGACTGTACTATATGCTTATTAAGTCTGGAAAGCTGGATAATGAAATTAAAAATATTCCAGAGCAAAAAACTAAATTCTGATCCACATAAATTATCTATGTCTTGGAAATCCCCCAAATTTCTTTTAAACTGTGACAGAGACTTTGCGTCAAGGAGATGGATTAACAGACTACGCACCTCAAACTGACTTTAGCCCTTGGAAACCTGAAAATTGTGTGATCTGACTATGACAAATTAAAGAGTTCACACTGAGCTTCTCTGATTCACAAACGGCTGAACAACCTGCACAGTTTGGAGTTCAGTGTCCCTGGCAGCACATACCGACTTTGTAGTGGACACAGCTCTCAAGATCCCCAACGGTGATCCATCCCTGCTTTTTCTCGACCTCTGGGTCATTGTGCAGTATTCTGTTCCTGAGCCACGACAAGTAATATACCCTCAGCTTGTTCTTCTTCCCTGTGAGAATACAGAAGGGATTTCTCATCAAAGACAACAAAAACGGGTACAGCAAAAGAGCAGTATACTGGGAAAACAGGTCGGTGTAGCAATGTTCCCAGTTCTGTTGGGACTGAGCTAGGACTAACCCACCGGAGATTGTTACCAGCACATTGAGGCCCTCCAGGACGTCCATCTGTTGGAAGCGGCGCCTCGTGATGAGGTTGTAGACCTTCCCCTGGCCACTGCGGTCCAGCAGCATCAGCCCGTTCTCTGTGCCCACGAGCAGATTCACCCCTATAACAGACCACAGGCTTACGTCCTAAGCAAGTCATGTTTTTTAACATTCATACAGGTAAATAGTTAAATGGAGAAATTAAGCTTATTACTCCTATTGCGTTTGGTCAAATTCAACCAGATTACAATTCTTTACTTGGTTTCTTGCATCTGGCTGACATAGGCTTCATGATGTCCTCCACACTAGGCATCTGAACACATAAAGGTAATGATCACCAGTTTCACAGAATTCTATGAGTTTTATATGTATTTTTTTACATTTGTGGCACGTGAAATGTATGGCTGAAACTATAATCAACAGCAAGACAACAGAGGAAGACATGTCGACTGATTGTCACAGACTGGTATGAGCCAAGATATTTGTGTTGAAACCAATTCATATTTTGCTATGGTGCCACAAAAACTGTGTTTATTTTACTCAAAAAGGAGTGCTATCATTTCAGGTAAATGAGCTGTATAAGCCATAAATTCTAAAAAGAAATGTAGAACTTACAACAATGACTAGGAATGAAGTTGGTTAAATTGTATAACACAACATCAGGTGATCATCTATGTTCTATAATTGATTTATAGAGAATTATAATGGGCTAACCAGTTTCAGATTTTAACTCCAGAAGGCTGTCTAGGAACACAGTGCAAGGGCCTTCCTACAGGTACTAAGGTCATTTCTTTTTATAAACCAAAAACCTTAAGACTACAAGTCATTTTGCTTAACTGCTAACCCACCTGCTGCCCTGCTGTGTGGGTTTGGTCACACACAAAATGGTAAATAGTGGCATGGTCATATTGAGAGACTATAAAGGCTACCCTGAGAACCTAAACATTAAGTTTAATAAGGACTGGCGGATGTGACTAGCTACACCAGGGCTTTGTGGGATGGCAGCTGTATGGTCCTCACCCCAGAGAGCAGCGCACAGGATCTCCGAGTTGAAGCGCTTCTTGTACTTGCGGATCTCTGGCGTGTCACTGTGGGGCCGGATATTGGTAGGGTTCACATTCACCACAGAGATCTTGCGTGCCTCATTCAGCTTGGCCTGCTCTTGCTGTAGCAGCTCGTTGGCAAACAGTGCTGCTGGGGCAAGGGACAATGATCAAACACCCTTTGCTTTCAAGCCCCCCCTGTGACTTTGAGGTTTGGTGACGCTTTACATGTGTTCATGAGGCCCACAGCTCCAGGCACCGTCGCTGCTGTCCACTTACCAGCAGCTGAGTTTTCATTGTCTTCATCTGTGGGTGAAGTCTGGTAAACACGTGGGTCCACAAATGGTGTGAATGAAGCTTTGGATCCACTTCCTGTCCCATACTGGGGTACGTGGGGGAAAAGAAGAAGCTCAGGTCAGCCTAGAAAGGCTGTCTACGCCTCTGCCACCCCTACGAGCTGAAGGCCCACAGATATAACTCCAGCACACGATACTGGTTTGGAAATGACCAGATGTTCCAGATATTCTTTTTTAAAGAACTGCTTCAGAAAGCAGAAATAAAAAACAAAGACAAGGACACAAAAGGGTAACAAAACCTTCAGAGGTAATGGACTGGACAGAAAGTTGGGATACGGAAACATGTTCATGACCAGCAGGCTGTGAGGACATGAGCGTTATTCTGAGCTTCACCTACTTGGCTTATGGAGTCCAGGTCCTGCTGCTGTGAGCCTTCGGTGGGAGACCCCACAGGGGACTGGCTCTGCTGCACCAGGTCGGGCAAGTTGACATGGCCAGCAAAGCCATTGCTCTCCATGTGGCCGGAGCGTTTCCTGTCCACTGCCGACTGAAGGAGAGAGAACACATGAGGAGATGGATTCAGAAATGAAATGAAGAATTATCCTCCTGGGTGAATCAAATGGCAGTAGATAACAAAGAGGCAAAATAGAAACCCGAAGAGCAAGAGAAAAGCATTTAGACTCGTTCACCTGAGCTATCACAGGCATCTACACAAGCATTTGGGATGTTATTTGAAGGTATTACAAGAATGCATAGATGTGTCAGCAAAATGGGTGGTAATTCACGAAGTGCGACGGAGCATCAAATCATGAAAACCAAACAGATACTGAGAAGGAGAGAAGCTGTCTCTGTGCCTCGTGGTGTTAAGACCATATGCTGCAGTACAGTATAGCGGATGGTAGGGGAACAAACAGTCCGTGGCAGGCTGTGAGTCATAGGTGTAGCCATGGATTGCTAGTACAATACTAGAACCACAACACCAACTGCAAAGGCTATAAGTACAGGTGATGAGTTCTTAATGCACCGACAGCGTGACTGCAAGAAGCAAGCCATGGCCTCTAAACTTGGCCTGCACTGAGCACAGCATAAAGGAGACCACTAGTTCATTATACTTATATGAATGTTAATGGTAACACTAATTCTCCAGAACACTTACTTCCATCACCATCAGAGCATCATCCTTAGAGCTGCTGATAAAGGCATCACCATGTGCTTCATCATTGCCACCTGGCCAGCCCACACTATTTCCTGCAGGGACGGATGGCCTGAGTGAGACAGCACACACCGCTCTGTTAGTGAGAAACAATTTAACAGCGCATCTACCATGACAACCACCTCCTTGAATATCACAGATGACCAAAAGGGAAAGGAGAAGCTTACATGATCCGTGGGATGTCGCTGACGGGCACGGTCCCATCGTGAGCCACATTCTCACCATCCTCTTCCTCGCTGCTCTCAGACTCTTCGCTGGAGGACGAGTAGTCCGTCACCTTTATGGGCGGCCGGTTGCTCTCATCAACCCGGAGCTCCCGTAACTCTTTGGCCAAAGCAGTCAGATCCTGAGAGCGACATTAAGTGAAATTAGAAGAAATGATGATTCAGCTAGATTGGTGAGAAGCTAAGTACCAACTAACGGTCACATTCGCAGCCCACATGTCCCTTCCTCCATTGATGGGATAGAGCCCATCAACTCAGTGGGCCACACGGATCAGTCAGCCTGGAGCTCCGCACATGGCTGATACTTTCAAGTAGGGTGGAAAAAACATCCATGTTTAGAGTCCAACTTCCACAAGAGCTGACATTTAGCATGAAGTCCTATACTGGCAACCAGATGACAACGTGCTCTGTTTGCATTTTCCAGTACTGGCATATATATCAATCTATCCCTAAAACTGGGCGTTTTTTTTGGATTAAAGTTATAATTAATTCAGATTCAGCAACTATATATGTGATACATTTTTGGAACACAATTCGGTGCAAGTTATATATTTTTGAAGACAGGGACGTTTCTGTTCAGTCAGTTAACAGCAATAAACAGGAATTTAAGGAGATAAAATTCCTGGAAAACAAAAATACGTTAAGTTAATTTTAACTTTAATGTAACTAAGGTTGATAAAAAATGTTAAAATAACTGTTATAGCACATTTTGTATTTATTATATCAATATCCAAGACTTTTACAAACCTTGCCAGGTGAATAAATCAACGGACACTACTAAGGATCGTATAGTTAATGAAGCAAACTGAAAGAAGCCACATGCTGATGAATGTTGCACATGTTGCTTCAAGTCAATAAGAGATAATAAACTAAAAGTCCCGCGACAGAATAGCGCCCTATCCACGGTGCTTTGTTCCTCTTACTGTGTACTTCCAGAATAGATACTAGAAGACAGTGTCACTGCACAGCCTGGCTTCTGCCAAGCAGTTGATGAAAATGGAATAAATACAGAAGTCTTTCAGCAAGGTCTTAATTCATTTTAGCTTTATCTAAGATTTGTACAGAACCTAGCCTGGGAATAAATCGAGGGATGTCTCCATTATTAAACTTTTATTGATTGTGACATTATGGTAGAATTCACAAACGAATGGAGTTATGAATCGGCTTCTGGACTGAGTTGCGTTTGTATATCAAGGAACCGGTGCAGGTCAAAGCTGCAAAGTTCTGAGTGCCATGTACTTTATATGAAAGAGGAGAAAAACATTAAACAGAATGGATATTATTTAAAACAAGGAAGATTGCTTTTTCTTTATGTTTAATAATACAAAAACACTTCTAGATATAATTTTATACACTATACACTCACTGGCCAATTAAGTGAATGTCGTTAAATGTAAAATTCACTCAGTGGGGTTCCCATTATGGACTAACACAACATAATAATGTGGAAGGTGAACATTTTCAGAGAATCAGTTGCCTCTCTAGTTCCCCACTCCATGCCCTCCTGGTTGGCCATACACACGGAAACGTGCGCAAAAACGAACAGGTCAGCAGCTGGGTGGGGGGAGGGGGTGCCAAAGGAAGGGTGGAGGGCTGCAGGCTTGGGAGTAACCGTGTGGGTGACATGGACCTTACCAATTCTTCCTATAAGAGTGACAGGTGTAGCCGTGGTAGGGCAACATGTTGGAGAAACAGAATGAGAAGCATGAGAACAGTGCCGGCACACAGGAGACCCTGCACTGGCCTTAAACACAGTCTTTATGTAGTGCGTGCTGCAATCTCCTACATGAAATACAACTTATTTCACTAAGCGGACTCACAGTTGCACACGTGTGATAGCTAAGAGCGCTTGAAGTTTCCGGATCCATTAAAGACATCCCTCACTCCATCCCCCACCACATACGCACATAATAGAACTCTAGACACAGAGTCTGAATGTGAATATCAACGCAATTGGTTTAAAAGGATGTGAAGGTTTGAGTCCCCGGGCCCTGTTGTCATAGCAACGGCTGAGGCACACCGCGCGAAACGGGATTAGCAGCAGCCGTATCGAATGGGAACCCTTCAAAGTGACGGACGTGTTGCCACAAAGGACGCCCTCCGGTTCCAGCATTCCAACCAGTCCTCAGTGTCTGTGAGAAAGTTTTGGTGGTGAAAAGAGTGGGCCTGGCACACTTTACAAGGACCCCATCGGCATTCCGGGCAGCAGGCACAGCGAGGTCACTACCCAGTGAGCGTGAGCCACAGATGAACGGACATGAAGGAAGAAGGACGCTACTAACCTCGTCTATGGCTTTCTTATAACTCTGGGGAAGATGGAAGTCGACAGCAGAGGGAAGGCGGAGAGAACAAGGGTGCAAGAGAGAGAGGAGAAAGCAAGAGAGGTAGAAAGATGATTACGAGAGAAATGAGAGATGGTTAGACCAGAGCTGCGGCATCAGGGCGGCCTGCTGGCCACGGGGCCGACATGGAGTTGGGCGCACTTCAGCCTGAATGTATTTCATAGGTGAGATATGGCAATACCGCTAAACTGGAAAGTGAATGAACACAGCAGCAAGTACATGAAAGATACATGGAGGATAATCACTAAGAGAGCAGTGATGGGCTTGGCCTGCTGAGCAGCTGCACAGACGCACTGCAGGGGTTAACCGAGTGGTGGAAACCGACGGGCGAACCGAACCGGTTCCTAAGGCCGATCTTGGAGAACCACGGCTATAAAATTCCTCCAGTCGCCACAGTTCATGTTCATCATTCTGACGCATATGTGAAGTTTGGGACACTCCACACAACAACTGAATGAAAGCCTCTGGGATTTTACCTCGGTTCCATTTGGTAAAAGGAAAACATACAAATCTACAAATAACCCACAAGTTCCTGTCACTGGGAATGGGCATACATACACTAACATACACTTATTTAAATGAAAAAATGAAAAAGATTTTGAAACAAAAACAAGAGATGAAGAGTTTTCCATCAATTTACTTAATATTTTACCTTAATTCACTCTGCGCCTCAATGGATAGTATCAGAAAGATTCTGTCTGTCCAACTATGAAAACTTTAGCAAACTAACTGCTGGACAATTGGGCAATCATTAATTCTGAGCCCGGAGTCAAAGTGCAATTTTGCAGAGAGAGTATGTGTAAATAATAGCATTGCTGTAACACCAGGCCACAGTACTTTAACACCGGGACACAAGCAGTCACTGCAGACAGTAATGATGTCGCTGACACCCCCAACAAGGGAAAGACAGCCTAGGCAGGGCCAGCAGCTAAGGGGCTCCACCTTGGTGTTCCACAAAGCAGCGCAAGTGCAAAAACAGGCTCCATTTCACTCACCGCAGGACGACTGGGCCTGGTTACCTCCCGGCTGTCCTCCTGTCGAGGTTTGGGGGCCTCTTGGGACAGCACAGGGGATGCTTCTGCATCGCTGGACCCTGTCCACAAAAAGGTCACTGTCAAAACGCATGGTTCATTGGACCATGAACAAGTGGAAAGTTACACCACAGGGCCTCCAGCCCAACTGCAAAAAAGCATGAAACTGAGGACATGAGTGAAACGTGAGAGGAAGCTGAGAAAAGATATAGGGAAAAATATGAAAAAAACTGTGAATCTTTCCATGCTTGATCATACAGAGTGAAGGTGATACTCTCATGGTTATCAGCTCTTCAACATGTGTGGAATCTACCCACATTGCACAACACGGGGGATTCAGCTCCTGGTCTAGGCCGCGGTGATATCCTGTTTGAACCACTGCGGCTCCCTCCTATCTGGTCTTCCACCCTCTGCCATCAAGACTCTCCAGCTCATACAGAATGCCTGGGCATGAGTTTTGCTTCACCTGCCATAGCAGTTCCATGTGCCTCCCCTCCTTGTCTTCCTCCATTGTCTTCCTTTAGCTGTCCGTATCAAGTTCAACACTCTAGTTACAGCCTACAAGACCGTCAAACGATCTGCACCCCGACGCCATCAGGACCTGATCATTCTCTACAGCCCCGCAGGAGACCAGCGATCCTCCGCTTCTGGTCATTTAATCGTCCCACTCACAAGCGGTGCAAAATCGAAAAGTCTGTAGGTTCTCGCTTTTGACTCTGATGTGGCGGAAAGAGCTCCCTCTGTCTCTCAGAGCTGCCCCATCACTTTCAGCATTTAAGAAGTGTGTCAAAACATTCCTTCTGACTCATTTTCCTCCAAAGCTCAACACTGCTTCATTAGTTAGTCCCTCACCACTTACTTTTATCTACATTTCCTATTCGTACGTCACCCATGTAGACAGATTGTGGAATATGTGAGCTATGGGAATAGCTGTATCAAACGATGAAGCTGTGATTAAACAATCATGTGCCTGTATTTAAGTCCTCTGTCTGTTTTTGATGCCCTTTTGTTTACCATGACTTGTACAAAGCTTTGCAAAAAAGCCTGCGCCAAGTGCATAAATGTAAAAGTAAATTAACACCCGTTGGGCAAAACATAGCGCTTAATCATTTTTGAGACGCCAAGCCCCGAATTCCCTTGAGGGCAGGAAGCTTTCTATGTTTCCTCCATCTTAGTCTTGTCAGACTTTCTTGGGAGACACCCTAATGCACTTTCACAGTCAGCTGCGATTAAGGGCATGTTGAGTTGTGCGCACAGAGGAAGAAGAATACTGCACTTTGGGTCACCGTGCTTCCTGGTTGAGGGGCTGCTGTGGTGCCGTCAGCTTCTCCAGGGCACATCCTTAGGGACGATTTCATCGCATCCATCTCCCTGCCGCTCTGCGTACTAGCAGAGCTCTCTAGAGGACAAGGTCCAGCCAAGTGGAACAAAGCCAGCGGACCCCCTCGTATCCACAATGCAGCATCCTTCCTTCCAGCAGGCATATGGAGAGCCCACCATGGAGCCTTGGTGTCAGTCTGTCACTCAGATTAATGCAAAGAGGCAACCAGAAAACAGCACACCGCTACGTTCCACGCAGTCCTTGGCGCCGTTTTCTGAATTCATTCCCGGGATAAACTGTCGACTGCAACCATGAGGAGGCAAGTTAAAGAGAAGGTAAAAAAAGATAAATCTTTCCGCTGGTGACAGCGAAATGGTGAGTGCATGGGAAGCAGTTTTTTACAGGAGAACATAGTGAGAGAAGCACGCTCCAGCAGTCTAGGTGTCCTCGCCTGCATTTCTCGGCCATTTATCCGCCGCGTCGAACCGGCCGTGCTGCTTCGTTCAAATCTCTGCACTCCCGTCAAAACAGGCTTGCCGGAGCCATCGAGAACCAGGTGCCCAGTTGCGATTGGCTTCCTACTGCACACGCGGAGTGAAGACCGTGCCCTCGGGGAGCCGCATGTTCCCCTAGAGAGCTCTGCTCGGCGGGTGCCTTTAATTCACCTCCTCTTCACGGCGCAGCGCTTTTCCCAGCAGCCCGGCTATTTGGCATGTCACACGAGAGAAGCGGTTCCAAAAAAAGCCTCTTGCCTTTTTGTAGGCCACAAAAAAGCTGCATGAATGTCACTGAAATGTCTGAAGTCTCTGCCTGTTAATGTAATCCGTCGCAAAAAAAAAGTGAACGAATCCATTAATCTAACTGAAATCAAAATTTGCAAGCCTATTAATAAAACAGTACTTCTGATATGACTAAGCCCCTCCAGATAAACACTGACCACGTTCAGGTGGGTACTTTTAATAATTCATATTGATAAAAGGCTTAGACGGCTTTCTTTTCATACCTGCGTGACTCGTTGTCTGTGGCTATGGGTGAAGCACCGAGAAGCACTGCCAATGCGACGCTCACCTTGAACCCGGTTCCTTTCACTGGACCCGGCCTGTGAGCTGGGAGTACTGGAGCTAGACGAGCTTCCGCTGCTAGTCCTGTGGAGGACGGTCTCTGGGGCCGGTTCTGTTTTCCTCAGGTCTGGGTTGCTGGAGTTCGTGGGGGTCAGGGAGACGCACAGGGACACGCACAGCCAGTAAGCTAAGCTCACGCAGTCTCCTGGAACACTGGTGTCTCCAGGCGTACCCGGGGCCACAAGCGCAGCAACAGCTGGTCAGTCGGCCTCCGAGTTAACAATGATGTTTAATGGCATTGTCATTTGCTGCCGGCACCAGAACGGCACAGATTTGGGGGACCGGGAGAGCAAGCAAGCTGTCAGCGTACAGACCTGGCCCGGATGAGCTGGGATGCAGTTCGCAGCCCCAGGCCCACTCCGTTCCCAGGGGAGTTCTTCCTCACCAGCGCCGGGGAGATGGATGTAGTTCGCTGGGGCACCTGCATAGAAACAAGGCGGCGACGAAAGTGAAGCGCTTTTGTATTCTTACTGTTATTGTTATTGTCTAAAATAATACTGTAATAACACTACGTCCTGTGTTGCCAGGTTAGGCTCCGGCTCGCCGTGACTCCGCTCGGGACAAGCGGTTTCGGTCAATTCGTGTGTGTTAATAATAACACAATGCAACAAAAATTTTATTATGGCAATTTTTTTTTGCATTTTCCACTCAGTTTTGTTAAATTAAGAATATTTTTGGCATTAGTCGATAATATTCGTATTGTTCGTTTTCAGAATAATATTCCACATTCTAGAGATGAGCAAACTTTGGAGAATTTTGGCACCAGGTTCCAAGTACTGACTATTCCAGTACCTTTTAGGATCTGATGCAGTCTAGAATGTCTTGGTACTTTTTAGAAACTAAAACCGACACTCTAGAAGAAGTAGTAATATATTTGTAATCAGTACACTTTATTCATAATCAATGCAAAAATCAACATAACTAAGAATTTTGAAAAATTTTGTAATTTTTGTAATCCATTTAGCTGACGTTTCTCTCCCAAGCCACTCACAATTTTTATTTATACAGCAGGGTAAGTTTTGCTGGAGCAATGTAATGTTAAGCACCTTGCTTGAGGACCCCACAACACGAGGTGGGATTCAAACATGACTCTTTCAAGTACATGGTAGTGTCTCCAATCGTTACACCACTTGTTACCCCAAGGGCAGAGAACTGCTACACTACAAAATGTAATCGAATCACAGAGCAGGTGCTCTCTGTCCGGTACACAGGACAGAGTTTTATACCTCATGCATTTATACAGCTTGGTATTCTACTATGGTAAAATGTTTCACCTTTGTCGAGAGGATGAAAGAAGCTGCTTGTCCAACTGGTGACCACATGACTGCATCACGCCTAATCTTACTAATAGAGGCTCAAAGTTTGCGTTTACCTTACTTCTGTATCCCCCCACATCCTCTTACCTTAGGTGGGATGTCATCGTCCTGTCTCAGCCAGGAAGTGCGGTCAAACTTGTCCTCACGGCTAGTAACGCGAGGTGGTGGTGGGGGTGTTTCTGACGTTGGGTCTGAGTTCTGGCGGGGCATCTCTCCCCGGCGGGGCACCAGACTTTCTTGAAAGGCAGAGACTCCCTGAGTCGACTGGTCATGCAGAGACTGGGAGCCCGTCATGGCCGGACTGTGGCACTTTGTGGGGACCAGGTGGGCCATCTGGAGGGAGTAATAGAATTTACATCAGGCAGCGCAAGGTTCTGATCCTGGCATTGCCACCTAAGATTTGGTGAACCGTGGCAGGAGACGTAAACCCGACCAGTGATAAAGAACTTAAATGAAACACTGGGGGTTCGGGGAGACTGCAGCAGGGAGGCTGGGCAGTTACCTGGGGCTCGGCAGGCCGGTGCATGGGCGTGGTGCGGGCCGGCTGCACCCCGCCACTACTGAAGGACTCGGAGCGGGGTGGCAGCGATGGATCCGAGATTCGATTGGCCACCTTGTGTTGCAGGGCTGGGGAGCTCTGGCGATTCAGCTTGGAGCGCTCCTCCACCTGCCCAGGTAATAGTTGTGAGAACCAGCCAGTGGTTCCAGGAACCACACAAAGCCCACCACCCAGACAGCTTCTCCAGCACTGCATGGGACCAGTCTGAGCCAATTCCCTGTCCAAGCTGAGGACTGTTCAACATTATTTATCCGTTTAGCAGATGCTTTTGAATAAATTATTTTGTCTTGTTCACACAATGCGATGTTAAACTGATATCCAGGACCTCTCCTAGTAGCCACATCTCCTGATACTCAACAGTATGTGTATCTTGCAAAGTCTCCCCATTGGATTACGTCAGTGGCACAAATCTCATTATAAAACCTCATCGATCAAAAGCAAAAAAGAAGCAATGACCTTTGAAAAATAAAAAGAGATTTTAAAACAATCTCTTAGAACGGAGGGAGACTTTGAGGTCAGCCAATCGGGGTTGGAGCCCCTGTCTCTCAGCAGGCTGGAAAGGCTGTCGTGCGACGTTACCCAGGATCAGTGCAGCCACCACCACCACAGCTCCAGAAACCCAGACAAAAGAAAGTCCTCATGAAGGAGACTTCACATGACACCTTTTCTTACTATAAAAACAACCCAGCATTAAATGTGGTACTTCTTATTTTGCAAAAACATGAAATGAGACAGCCTTGGTCAGTTTGATGGGAACCTATGCCTGTAGAAAGTATACACACAACACCAGACCAAGTGTGACAGCTGGTAGTTAATCCATAAGTCAGATTCAACTAAACACGTGTTTCTCTAGGAAGCCTTGACAACACTGGAGAGACTCAAGCAAAGAAAGACTGGTCTACGTTACAAAAGAGGCAGAGAGGAACAATCAGACCAGATGAGGTTTTTTGTTGATGTCTATGTCAAACTATCGTTGCTAGCTTGGCACTGCATGTCGATTTGGCGATTCATGCAAGTGCCAGGCTGAGATCGGCGTTCTTCCACATGAGATGATTAACTCATATAAGGCTAACACAGTATGGACCTACTGAGAAGGGGGGAAAGGATCTGTTAGTTGCATGAAAGGTCATCTTCCCTCTTTGCAACGAGGAAGGATATGGGTGTTTACAAAACTGACGGACCACCAACCAAGAGAATGTCTACAGCAGCCGCTCTTCTCAGCTGAAGTGGTTCTAAACTCTGGTTTCTTTATCTTTTTTTTCGTTTCTTCACATTTTCTTGTCATAAATGAACTAATCGGATCACGAGACGCTGTAAAGGTAACTAACTTGGCATACAGTTCATCCACACATGAGAGGACTAGTGTGGGGAGGGGTGTCTAGTCATACGCTTTGTTAGAATGTATCATGTACATGTTTAAAATTTTTTGATATTAAAGTAATATTGTTATAAATAAATAAAATGTCTTTTTTAACAAAACATAGCATAATATCACAAATTAAAACAATAAAATAGACATTCATTCCATGTTGGAAGATGCAGTATCAAACATATTTTAAACATAAACATATATGACACAGTTTTAAGCTAAGTTTTTTGATTCAAACACTGAAATAGTTATTTTTTAAAAATTAATGTCTGTTGCAATTTCTTCTAATTCCAGTATCTGTACACATAAGGTCCAGCCATGTGTGGATGAACTGTATAGAGTAACGTATCAAATATCGTCTGTGGATGGATGGGTAACAAGCACACAAGGTACTCTGTATCACAGGCACGAGTGGATTAATCCTTTGTGTGACAGATTCTCTCCTGCCTATACACCCAAATCCTTCCCATGCTGCAGCAAGAGAAGTTGGCCCAGAGCGCTGGGCTATCCCAGGAAGAGGTATTCTGACTTCAGAGGGAAAGAAAACATACATGAAGAGAGAAGACAAGAGACCACCATATTGATCACTGTGTTAAACCAGAGGAAAAGTCAATGTCTTCCAGAAGGTTTTACAGACCCCAAGCCCTGGCTATTATGGTAACATGGCAGCAATCTGCTTTCTACAAGGCGTTGAACTAGGATTAATGGTGATGGTTTCCCAGCATTCTCTACCTTATTTAATTGGCTTGCGTTAGAAGATAAGGTCTTGCATTTAGAAATGCAGGACACTACTACACTCAATTGAATGAGCATGGAATGTTAGTTGGACACCATTTGAATGATGCAGCTCCGATTCCTGCAGTGAGGCCCAACTGGCAGGCCTATCTTGGAGCTGAGAGGCCAGTGGTTATGTGTGGACTGCTCTCCCATGTAGAGACATGCTCCAATTTCTCTCACAGCAGCTGAGAGAAGTGCAATGTACTTCGAATCACACAAGGTTGGGTGAATATCCATTTCTACTGATAGATACTGACTGAAAACAACCGGTTAAGGGTTGAGTGCAGCACTAGTGCCCTTCGTATAATGTTAAAGCTACAAATCTCATGGGGATTCTTCATTGTGATGGTGAATGCATATATTATTCTTATTGTGATATTCACAATGTTCCACCCACCGAACATGTGGGGTCTGCATCAGATGGGCCCAACCACAAAGGGCTGCATTAGATAGATGTTAATCTATGTGCGAGGTGAGTCGTCTGTCACACACGGTACAGGCTGTGCCTGAACCCTACTCTACCTGCAGCTGAGCGCTTGCCGCCATGTGAGAGACCGTGTAAAAGGAAGAGAGCGAAACACCACGTCCCCAGACAGCATTAAACGCAAACGTGGCTGTCGGTTGAACCTTATGCGGGAGGGCTGACAGGCAAGGATGATCCAGGGGGGTGGTGGCCAGATTCCAGGTAGGCAGTTGAAGGGGCAGGTGTGTGATGTCATCCACAGCGCCATGGGATGTTGAAGGATGGTATAAGGCAGGGGTGTGTGGCAATGTGAAGGGGTGATGGGAAAGGAGGGGGCTCACAAACTGGCAATGCACTCAAGGAAACAGAGAGCACCTGTCTGTGGTAGACAACTAAGGTTTTCATTGAATAAATTTAAACGTGGGGCTTTTAGAGTTGTGAGATGAACTGTTCGGAATGCAACACGTGTTTCGCAACCTGGTATGTTTATATATTGATATATTTCCCTCAAAGATATGGAGTTGAATAAGAAACACTTAAATGCAATACAAAAATATGAATTTATATTTGGTAGGCGAAAACAAACTATTTAGCATATTTGGATAATATAACATGTATTTATATATTTTTACACAGGGGCATGGTGGCATGGCGGGTTTGGCCGGGTCCTGCTCTCTGGTGGGGCTGGGGTTCGAGTCCTGGTTGGGGTGCCTTGCGATGGACTGGCGTCCCGTCCTGGGTGTGTCCCCTCCCCTTTCAGCCTTGCGCCTTATGTTGCCGGGTTAGGTTCTGGTTCGCCGCGACCCCGCTTGGGACAAGCGGTTTCAGACATTGTGTGCCTTTTCACATATTGTACATAACAATGGAAAACTTTTAACTGCTGAGTGCTTTTTGAAAAACAGTTTTTGAATATTCTTTAATATTGTGTACGTTTATGCATTTAGCTTATACATTTCTCCAAAAAGACTTACAATGTTAATCTATCTACAAACACTGACCCATTTATACAGCTAGGTAATTTACTGGAACAACTTAGAATAAGTGCCTTGCTCAAGGGTAGTACTAGAGGAAGTGGGATTCAAACCTGTGACCTTTGGGTCTAGAGGAAGCACTTCTGACCACTATGCTTCCAACTGCCCCACTGTATGCACCAGTATACATACAAGAGGGATGTGAATTAATCCCGGGTGGGATGTGACTACTGACCTTAAAATGGGAATGCAACATTTAAATTTTGATAGAGCACGATTATTTTCTCCTTAAAAAAAAAACTGAACTTCAATGAATTTTGAACAAAAGGGATGATGAAGCTATTCTGGTGGAATGCCAGCAAAATGGTTTTTTAAAGCAGACATTCAGTATGGTTTTCTACTGTCTCACAGAGCACACAGCTGTTAGAGCGGTGCTCCAGCACTGGATAAGACTGTGGCTAAAAATCCACAGCATAGCTATGAAAAATAAATGAGCTGAGGGCGAAAAAATCTAACAAATTTAAATGAACTTGAAAAGCAAACGCATTTTGGCAGAAAGCAGGATTGAGCGCTATGTACAAAGCATGGCACGCGAGGAAGCTCATAGCTTCTACGCGTGTTTCGCTGGGTGCAGGGACTCTAATTCGAAGGGCAGCACTGGGGACATGGAAGGGGATGGGGAGTTGGAGCGCGAGCTGTTAGGGGAGCTGGACAAGGACCTAGAGATGGAGGGGGACAAACTTCTGGGAGAAAGGCCCATCCACTGTAAGGCAGAAAGGGCTTTCTCAGCAGCTTTCCCCAGGTGTTTTCCAGGCTTAAAATCAGGGATATCTAATAGTGCCTTCTGCCCACAGGAAGACTTAGATCGCCACAGTGGCTGACGGTTTGCTTGGTGCAGCAAGTGCTCTGGGGCCGAGGCTGAAAGGTCCAGTAGCCCAAACTCAGGCTCCTCGTCTGGTTCATCAAACACGGAGCTATTCCTGATGAAGGAGTGTAAAAGGGGGACGTGAAGTGAGCTTTTGGACGATTCAGAGAATGGGCGCTTCTCAGTGGGCACCATGAGCGGCTGCAGAGAATGCTCAGGAGCGGAAGATGAAAGGTTAAACTTATAGGAGCCATAAGGCCCCAGGTCCCAGTGCTCATGGAGGTTCTCAGAGCTGGCGGCCAGGCGGAATGCCACCAAGGTCCCTGACTGACTGTCGTCATTCATGGATGACCTGAAGCATGGTGAATGTGAGCTAGACCGACGTATGTTTGAGACGTCTTTCAGACTAACCGGTTTGTGCGCAGGGCCAGGACTGCGCCCTCGGGATCGCCCTCTGGCGCCATGGACTCCCAGCACATGCTGGCTGACCTCTTTGACCATGTCAATTGGGCGGGCCAGGTCCACTGGGCAGTTCTGCTCACCAGAAATCTGAATTTTAGGCACATACAGCTGTTGCTTCAGCTTTTTGTAGTTCTGGGGATGACTGGGGGTTGGATTGTAGGAGGGGTTAGAGGATGTTCTGCGGACAGCATTTTGGCATTTGTGAGGGTGCGATGGAGAGCCCCGTCTGGGCTGTTGATGCTGCAGTCGGGGACAGGGGGAGTTACTGTGGGATTGCCTCATGACCTGAAAGGGGGATCAAAGAAGCAATTAATACAGAAGTTAAACTCAGAACCAGGACAACCATGGACCACCTCATAGGAAGTCAATAAGACAAGTTAGACGTAAAATGTCACGCACGCAAAGAGGCGAGAAACAAAAACAAGCTGCGTTTGAGGAGAACACGATAAAGAGATTACAAGAGTTCCCCATCGTGACTCTTAATGGAAATAACCTTTAAGACAGTAGACTCTTCTAAAGAGCAGCCCCTGCTATACTCAGAGAAAAGGTTGCATGGTTAGTCACCGTGAACAAACAATAACTTCTGAATAGTCATGTCTGTGCCTGGAGAGGCCCAGGGCCCCCTGGTTTCTACAGACCTGGATGACCAATTGGATCAAGGATCATCCCAGACCTGGAATTCACAGTAGACAGCCACCTGTGTGTGTCATTGCCACAGATTGCACAAGAAATCCCTGGAACCTGTAGAGTCAACGACTAGCGTGTCACCATTGTACCTGGGGCTCCTCACGTTTGGACAAGTATTGCGACTCTGTCACATGGGCAACACAGTGGCCACACAAGAAGTCATGTCCACCCAACAGCAAGCAAGTCACGTCTGATGAGTACTATGGCACAGGGTGAGTTGCCACATTCCTACCTCCTTAGCCCAGGTGGGCTTGTCGCTTGGGTTGACTGAGTCCTTATAGTGGTAGAGTTGCTTCTTCTCTCCAGGTCTGGGGTCCTGATGCTGCTGTTGCTGCTGCTGCTGCTGCTGTTGAAGGGACACCAGGTAAGCCCTCTCCTGCTGGAGCTGCCTCTGCAGACGCTCTGCCTGCCGCTGCTCCTCCAGCTGCTTCCGCTTGTACTCCTGAAACACAAAGAGCCGCTTAAGTCACTGTGTGGGCTCAACTATCAGAGCAAGACAACAATGAGAAAGCCACTTCAGAGCATGGACACAAAATAGGCTGGACCAGTGGAATAGCTTCTCATTGTCACATGGCATGGGCCAACCAGTGCATCAGGCCATCACAGTCATGGGAATTTCATGATAGGATGCAACATTGCACGCATTGTAGACGCTTTGGAGAAAAGTGTCTGCTAAATGAATAAATGTAAATGTGAATGTAGATGCAAACATATGGGGATCATGGTCTAATGACCTTATATACAAATAAGAGTCACAGGTAGGGTGGGTAGAGGTATAGTGACTTGTGTGCCAAGGGCAATGACTACACAGAAGCTCCAGTGATTTTGAAATATGCTATTTTTGAAATATGGAACAATATTTCAAGCATCACTTTCATCATAAGCAAAGGTGAAATAAAAGGCGCAATGATGCTTGTAGCATCTATGCCATGCATATATTAAGTTATCGTCCTACTACTGGGCAGCTTGGAGGCAGAAGAGCTGCAAAAAAACTGAAACCCAGGTTACCCTGCGGTCTGATTTCACAAAAAGAAAGAAAGAAGTATAGGTACAGAATATGGGCCAGAGCTCTGCAGAGAAGGGACCTAGATCATGGTATACGCCCAACAAGAGCAATGTGAAAACCCAGGGTACTAGTCATCCTTCGATTGCAGATACTGCAGAGAGTCATTGCAAAGACTGATCAAGTTAGAACAGCTTCACAAATCATCGAGAAAATCCACAAACCCAGACGGCGTACGTGCAACATACAGGGCATACTACCGAGGTGATATGGTGGAGGTGTGTAACAAACACTGACACAATGGTATAGCAAAATAAACAAAGCACACCAAATATGCTTAGTTTGCCCTGAGGACTAACAGCAGGCGGTACGGTGATATACTAGTTTAATCCCAAGGACTGACACAAGCAATGCGGTTGGTAATGTACTACCGGAGGGAGTCCCCTTCCAACATCATTATGCCGACACTGCCGTAATTAAGAGTTTTTCGACCAGCTGTCGACGGGGATAAATTATTCTCCAGCACAAGACCTGGAGGCCGTTTCAAGAATAGTGCGAAGAGTGACAAAAGACCTATCACTGTCACAAAATCTAATTTTATACCTAATCACCTTACAGTCACAAGTCCTGTGCTCTATTAAGTGAAAGAAGGAAAAGATTGATAAATTAACTTATTCTGTCCAGAATTCACACTCTCCATCACACATATGTGAAAAAAAACAGTGCAAGGTACAGTCCAAAACAATCCAATATATGTACTATAACAGAATATGGACACCACAAAGCTTGAATTATTAAGTAATAACAAAGGCTATAGCAAATGATACAATTACACATCTGTTCTCTCATTATATGAAGTACACACACACACACACACACACGTATAAGCAATGGACTGCTTTTATTGATATGTTGTCAATGATTCATTCACGCATGACTAGACCTGATGTCACCAGATATTAGAGTAACATGAATAATACGAAGAACATATTACAAATGCGTATTTGGTTAGGAATTTTGATAAAATTTTTGCCATCCTCCAGCATCATGATCATTACTAATTTTGCTCTTGAGTGGTTATTAATAGGCAAAATGAAACCCAAGATATCTTCCATTGTCTTATTTGGTCATATTATGCTGTGCTTTATTAAAACTCTTTATTTACACATAAGATATAAATGATTGTAAAAGTGTAAAGAAAATGTAAAAATCATGTAAAAATTATTTTTCTTAAAAAATCAGACATATGATACATTGGAAGGATCGGCCCATGTCCTTTCCAGACTCCTGTCCTCTCTACTAGTCTGGTCATGTGAGGATGAACTGCATATGAATCTACCTGTAAGATGACTCCATATGCTAGGTAGTCACCAAAGCAACATGCAAGACACATGCAGATAGGACACTGGGTGCAGTGATGAACAGGGGCGGGGTAGTAGTGGGTGGGGGGTACCCCAACTCCTTTACCAGGAGGAGAGCCTGCTCCTGTAACAACTGCTGCTGCAGGATCTCCAGCTGCCTCTGCTCCTCCTCCAGCTGCCGGCGGATGTACTCCTACAGGAGTGGCCAGCATGGTAAGGAGGCAGGGGAAAGACAGCTGTGACTAAAAGCACGAGAAGGCATCCAAAAAGAGTGGTGCACACCGGACACAGGACTTCGGACATTTATACCGTGTCAGAAACCATCGCGCTGAAGAGAAAGAGAGAAGGGACACATCTGAAGAGCTTTAGTTTATTTGCTACAAGCTATTTGAAAATAACACAATATAGGTGGGTGGGGGGGTAGCAAAAAGGAAGAGCAAGAAGGCAGCAGGTGGTGTAGTGGTTAGACTTGCCACTCTAACCCTGCACCGCAGTGCCTTCGATCAAGTTACTTACCCTCAACAGATACAGTAAAATTACTCTGCTGTATACATGAGTCCATCGGTGTAAAGTAGCTTAACATTGTAAGCTGCTTTGGAGAAAAGTGTCAGCAAAAATAATACACAAATGTGACTGTAAGAGAGCTTAGAGGGAGGGATTGGAGGTAAATCCACAGCGTAACTCTTCTTGCCACAGGAATGCAGGAGCCAAGGACACCTGGACTGTGTCGGAAGGACCCCCATGCCAGCGAAGCCCACTGAGCATCGTATACCAAGAGTGGGCACTGCCACAGGAATGCCTTCAGTTGTCTTTCAGGGCTCCATTAAGAGTACTGCCATTTACATTCCACGGGTAAGGAAGCGAACTTGTGACCACAACATTTGTGAATTCAAGCCCAAAGATGTCAGTGCAGGGGGGCGCGGTGGCGTAGTGGGTTGGACCGGGTCCTGCTCTCTGGTGGGTCTGGGGTTCGAATCCCGCTTGGGGTGCCTTGCGACGGACTGGCGTCCCGTCCTGGGTGTGTCTCCTCCCCCTCCGGCCTTATGCCCTGAGTTGCCGGGTTAGGCTTCGGCTCCCCGCGACCCCGTACGGGACAAGCGGTTCAGACAGTGTGTGTGTGTGTGTGTGTGTGTGTGTGAGAGAGATGTCAGTGCTTACTGCACCCTTGAGCCAGGCAGTTCACCACTACACTAATCTTACCGAGGCTGTAAATTCCCCTCTGTATGAAGTGCGATAATGATAGGTACTTTGCATGAAAGCATCCCCCAAGGAAATAGTTGTTTTGAAAAGTGTGTACCACCAGCAGTGAGGGGTTGCATGTGTCACGTGCATCACACATGCAACTTGCGTTCCATCCCTGGGATTTATTCACTGGTTCCATCCGCCGAGATATTCAGCTGCAGCTAGTGCATCGCTTCGCTCTTCTTTCTTATGTATCTAAAAGTTGATGTCAGTGTGACATGTGCTAATTACCGTGTTTCTCTCTGGGGAGGGCGTACGCCTGATAACTGACAGAACTGGGATTGCTGTGAAAATGGGCAGAGGGGCAGAGAGGGAGAAAAAGGTAGGAGCCATGGGTTCGGTGTAGGGTAACTGCTGCCACCTCTACACTGACAATCTGCGCCAGTGACCTCCCAGGGATATATCGCGGTCTGCATTCGGTCAGAATGGAGCACACCCACTGCCATGAACCACGAGCTCTCCATCAGGAGTGTGCCCAGGCCCTGAGATGAGACACAGTCTGTGTGTGTGTGTGTGTGTGTGTGTGAGCACATTTGTTCGGGTGTATGCCTGTGCGGCTACCTGCTCGCGCTCTGCCTGCCTCCTCTCCTCCTCACGACGTAGCTGCTCCATCTCCTCGTAGCGCCGCCGCTGCTCCCGTTCCTGCTGCTTCCGAATCTCTCTATCGCGCCGTTGTTGCTGAGAGACAGAAGTGGAGTGATGAGCAGCTGTCAGTGTACACACCTGCATACATTCATACATACATGTTACACACACACACACACACACACACACACACACACACAATCACAAAGGGTCTCTGAGCTATGAATTTTTGAAGATGCAATCATTTTAAATAGTATTTTCACCACTTGTCTATTTTATTTTTCTAAAATCTGTATACAGTCTGGGGGCATGGTGCTGCAGTGGGTTGGACCGGGTCCTGCTCTCCGGTGCGTCTGGGGTTCGAGTCCCGCTTGGGGTGCCTTGCGATGGACTGGCGTCCCATCCTGGGTGTGTCCCCTCCCCCTCTGGCCTTATGCCCTGTGTTGCCGGGTTGGGCTCCGGCTCCCTGCGACCCCGAATGGGACAAGCGGTTCAGAAAGTGTGTGTGTGTGTGTGTGTATACAGTCTTCCCTTAAGAAAAGAAAAAATGAAATCTGATTTTACAAGGAGCTTCATTTAATAACCCTACTTCGGTTTACGTGCCATTTCTTCGCAATTACAAGGATGGAACTTGGATTTTGTGTGCCTCCAAACAGCCCAGTGATGCAAGACATCTATATTCAAATGTATATTTATTAATTTGGCAGATGCTTTTCTTCAAGGCAGGATAAAGTGATTGATTATCAGGCAGTATTTAGCTGACACCTTTATCCAAGGTGACTTAGAGTGTTTAGATACACTGTACTAAAGTCCCTACAATCATTCACATTTATACAGCAGAGCAACACACGCACAGACACAGACACACACAGTGTGGGCAATTCAGAGTCACCAATTTAGCTGAAACACAGGTCAGTGGACTGTGGGAGGAAACCCACGCAGCCAAGGGGGGAAGATGCAGACTCTACGCAGACTGAGCAGGAATCAAACCCATGTGGAATCGCAAACCCCAGGCTCAGACACCACGTCAACTTCTTTGATGAGTGTCAATCATTCGCTTTATTTTCATTGATTTCTTTTGTCTTTACTGATATTTTGTTTTTTTTTTTCAGTAAAGGGGTCGAAATGCATAAACACAGAGTATCGCCCGCATGTATGCTTTGCTTGCATAACAGCTACTAAAGGGATGAATAAAGGCACGTAGACAGCCACACAGTACTATAGAGTAATTAATGAAGGGAAACTGCTTTGTTAAAAATGTTCACCAGTGAAACTGAGGTTAATTATGTCTTTGCGTTACGAACAGGATTTTACCTTCAGGGAATCACCTTCATAAAGTGGGGGAAGGCTGTATATGTGTACGTGCCTATGTATACGCAACGTAGTACTTGAAGAACGGTGTTTTGATTTCCAGCTCGTGCTGTAGTGCCCTTGATCAAGGCACTTTAAATTGATGAGTAAAAATTACACAGGTGTATAAATGGTTAAATCAGTGTAGTTTAACACTGTAAAAAAAAAATCAGATAAATGGAATTTATAGAGGGGGAGCGCGGTGGCGCAGCGGCGCAGCGTGCTTGGCCGGGTCCCGCTCTCTGGTGGGTCTGGGGTTCGAGTCCTGCTTGGGAGGCCTTGCTATGGACTGGCGTCCAGTCCTGTGTGCATTCCCTCCCACTCCAGCCTTGCGCCCTGTGTTGCCAGCTTATGCTCCGGCTCGTCGCGCCTCCGCTTGGGACGAGCAGTTTCTGACAATGTCTGTGTGCGTGTGTGTGGGCGCAATTTATACTTTGCACACACTGAGTGTATGCTGTGTGGTTCTGTTTGCACATACAGCACTATCCCAGTCCTCAAGGGGAGCCAGCTGGTCAAGGTTAGGGTTACGGACAGAGCCATATAAAAGACATAAAGAAATTATGCAGAGGCCCCTTGGAATACAAATGTGCGCTCCGAGACGGATGTAACGCGCAGGGGACACAGCTGAAGGTTGCTCTGCGGTTCTGCTGCCGGCAGAGCGGCTCCCTGTGGGCCGAGTGCCAGCAGTATCGGCGGCGCACCTTAGGGATCGCGCAGCAGCAGGCCTCTTTGGAGCAGCGGCACACTGTTACGCCCAGTGTGTCGCCATTGCAAGTTTACCAGACAGCCTGTAAGGGAAGAACTACCACACGGCCAGTAGGTGGCGCCGCACTTAGGGAATTGGAGTAGGCCGAAACATAAAAGTGAGTGAGAAGTGGTTGATGTGAGCAACTAGTGTTTAATCGGCATTCTTTCACCAAAAGATACCAAACAAGAGTATGTCTGATTTTATTTTGGACTAGTCAGTAAGTTTTGATTTTCGAGGGAAGTGAATCATACAAACACCCCCGTGACACATCTGTCTGCTACTATTGCAGATGAATCACGCCTGTGCTGTGGGGCCCGAAAGCATACAAGATGTGAAACAACCTAAGAGAGGAAGTTTCCACGCCGTTATCTCATTATGCTCGGGATTAGATAGCCTTGCTTTCTTGCCTGTGAGCAACAATCCCCAGGTAGGCAGGAAAAAAATAAACACGCATCTTGCCCGCATGTGGGCGGTGGAAAGAGATCGTTTTCCTTACAGCTCCAAAGAAGAGGAGTATCTTGTTCAGGACAGCGGTCCCCGAAACTGTTCCTTTGTGTTTCTGTGGGTCACACTTCATTTTGCCCAGTCTAGGGGTGAGGGACCTGTTTTTTATATTCCACTGGGGAAACTACTATTGTCCTTTTGTGGAAGGTATTTAACCTGATTTGCTGTAGCTGTATAACTGGGTTAGAGGACTAAACCATAAGCTACAAAAGAAGCTTTGCAAGCTGTATTAATAAGAAATAAAGAAAAGTCCTGTCTTTCTCTGAGCAGCAGAATTCCAAAGGGAACATGGTGGAAAAAGGAGATTTGTTGTTTTAAGGTCATAACCAAGATTTTTTTCCCCATTTAAGGCCACTTTCTGGAAACAGGAAAACAGCGCATGGCTTTTTCTACCGCCACAGTAGCCTTTGAAATTAATTAATGAAAAGAAGCGCTTGCTATGATGTCATGGTGACATCATCCTTCAGGGCTCCAAATGCCAGGAATTCTATCAGACACAGCTCAGTGACTCCCAGGCCCCAGACTTAGTTTTACTTCCTGGAAAAACTGCTTTTCCACCAGCGCAAAATGAAAACTGTTCTTAAACTGAAAACTGTTTTCATCATAATACAAAAAACAGAATATATTATTGAGCCATCGTGACCAGGATGTTGCATCGCCGTTAATGAACTGGACATGTGATCATGTTCCTTTTCCGGGGGCCTGGGGGACTCTTTTTTATATCTTTCACATACTAAACCTAAGCTCATCTTAACAAATCCGTGAAACTGCAAGTCATGAAACTTGTTTTCTGCAGACAGTAAATATCTGCTGAAAAAGAAAATGTACATTTTTAAAAAGAAGAAAGCGAAGCTGAATCAGCAAATCACTGCCGTGTTTCCCCCACCAGTGACACTGTGCACGCTGCGGCGGGACAGCTTCTGGCCACCAGCACAGTGAGACATTGTAAGTTTGCGTACTTAAGAAACCGTAGAACGTTGTAACGTAGGAGTTTAAGAGTGGTGCATGAGGCTGGAGAAGGACATCACGGGCAGCGCAGGAACGCGCTCACCTCCTCCAGCCGCCGCCGCTGTTCCTTCTGCTCCTCGATACGCTTCTGGCGCTCGGCCAGCAGTTGGCGTTTGTGCTCCTCATTCTGCTCCTGCTCCAGCTGCTGCCTGCGCAGAGCCTCTGACCGCTCTTTATTGGCCAGCTGCAGACGCAGGAAGTCCCGCCTCAGGGTCGACTCCCCAGGGATGTTGATGAGAGAGCTGCGGTAAAAGAGGTGTGTCGCAGCGAACGTTCATGTGACCTGCCAGCTTCTCCAAGCGCACGCAGACAAACCATCACAACAGCGTAGCACTTTCACAGTTGGCATGGTGACAAGCTCACTTTCAGAAACTGCACCCTGAACAATATTTAAATTGGACGCAAACACAGTTCAACATGCATAATATGTATGGTAGTCCTCACCAAATATCCATATATCACATATTTCCTTGCTGTAGCGCCCCTGTATTTCATTCTCATGACCACTTGTGCAATGTTTACACCCTACTCAGAAAAGGAGCAGAGAAGCAGCGACATTTAAAATGACACTTATGACAATACTGTGGACCCCTTTTCCTCCAAGAGCTTTACCTCAAGCCAGCCTTCCCAGCCTGCTTAGCGCCCTCAGGCTTTCGCCCTTCTCTTGCTGGCAAATACAGCCACTCCCTTATATTCCCCGTAAGTCCCGCAGCGCTTGAACACTTACATTTTTCCCATAATTCAACTATTCAACTACAATAGACCCAGTTCCCGCTCAAACTCTCGGTAACACAAGTCGTTACAATACTTTTAACGATTTAAAGTCGAGCACCACGCAACGTAAGCAGAATTCCACCCGCGACACGGGGCATGGCTTCTCCTGCACGTCATCCGTCAGACAGTTGCATGCCTGCCGGCAAGAATCTCTTTATCATCTATAATAATGAGGCTTAAAGTAAAAATGTTTAAAAGAAAGTGCTGAAAGTAGAAAATTCAAAAGAAACATGCATTAAACTTGAAGAGATAAAATGCACAGAATTCTCTTGAAAGGCAGTATCATTACTAACGGCTTTGTGGGATTTCCTTTATTGTTCTTTTACACGACTAAGCCAGAACAGGATTCTGTGATACCTCTGCAGTATTCTGGGTTCTGTACCACTAAGACCGTATCTGCATATCATGTTGACAACTTTTGTGGGGAAACTGGAAGCTTACCTGGGCTCTCCTATGTCGTTCTCCTCTTCCTCCTCACTTCCGCTGTACTCGTACTCCGTCTCATCTGCGACAAAAACACACACAGACTGTGTCTGACACCCCTCCAGCTTTTTGAAATTTCCAGTTCAAATGTATAGGCGGAAGGCACCACATACAAATGTTGATCCTATTACATGCTTTGCTGGACGTTGCAGGTATCCTTAGAAGTAGGGTAAGCACCAGCAAACACCACTCAACTTGAAATACATTTACATTTATTTATTTAGCAGACGCTTTTCTCCAAAGCGACTTCCAATGAACTCTATGTAGTGTTATCAGCCCACACACCTTATTCACCAAAGTGACTTACACTGGGTCACTCATCCATACATCAGTGGAAGACACTCTCTCTGTCACTCACACACTATGGGGAACCTGAAGAGCATGTCTTTGGACTGTGGGAGGAAACCAGAGCACCCAGAGAACATGCAAACTCCACACAGATGGCGTGGGGTTCAAATCCATGTCCTCTCGCACCACCCAGGTGCTGTGAGACAACAGCGCTATTCACTGTGCCACTGTGCCGCCCTTATTTTTAGAAACAAGGTCTCATCAACATTTGCTTATTAATCTAACCATTTACATTTAAATACAAGTTTATGTTGTCTGGATGCCGACTGTTAGTGCAATTGTGTATTCAACAGCAATGACAATCAGTCTGAAAACAGGTGAAAATACAAGTTCTTTCACATAAATTTTTCACTTTCCATAACCCATTATGCTCTTATTTATATTTCCATATGGCATTGCTGAGATGCTCAGTAAGCAGTAAGCTACTTTTGCTATGGTTGAAGAGGAAGGAAGAAGCATGGTTAAGGAGGCTGAGGTCTAGTCATGGCGATACATTACCCACCTTTCTCACCACGCCTCTTTTTAGTGCGGTCAATATGGTCCTTGAGCTGGATGCGGACCTGCCTTTCATTAGTCAGGTCCCGGATGAAGGGGTGTTTCAGCAGTTGCTCTGTGGTGGGCCTCTGCCCATGGTTCTTCACCAAGCAGCTCTCAACAAATAGCTGGAATTTCTTGGACCTGCCAATTGGCGATATCATCACCAATGAACTCAGCAGAACACTGCTTTCTTGGCTTTTCACTACTTTCTTAACCTTAATCAAGGCAAAAGTTAGCTGGACAACTGAATAGTCTCTTGACCAAACAAATAAGAAAACATTGGCATGGAATCAGGCAACCGCTGATTTTAGATGTCTTAGACATTGATTATTTTATTTTAGTTAACTTGTGCGGCTCCTGAGGGAGGACACAAAGAGTTTTCCTTACCAATTGTTACTAGTTTTCTTGTTTGTGAAAAGTGATCCTTCAGCAACAACTTGCTTGTTAAACTTGATGCAGCATGTAACAAATACTAGATTGCATAGAGATAGTGGAGGGCAACCACTGGGCAACGAACAGCATAGCAACTCACCACTTCTTTGACTTGAGCCTGGGTGCCGGGCTCCTAGGAATCAGGAAGAGGGCCCTCATGGGATGCATGTCACACAGTGCTGCGGGAAAAGGGATGACACGGTGAATGCACTGAAGGTTTGAGAAGAGGCAGTGGTTGGGGGCAAAAAACATAAAAATACAGTCAATAAACAATAAAAACAGAGTCACCCCAATCCATTCGGGTTATGCCAGCTTGACTTGAGGATTTTCATTTAACACCCCTATGTGCTTATAAAGCACTTCTGTGCATTTACGAGGACTGAATGTAGGTTTTGTGCATCTCCCAGCAGCTGAGTGGTACAAGACCAGAGCCACTACGTGGTTTTCTTCAGTTATAGTTTGGCCAGTGCTGTGTTAAGCTCTCAACCCACATTAGCCCTTATTTGCTGGTTTCACCTGTTATAATCTTGCAATCATAGCCCCTGTTTCGACTGTGCAAACCGTCTCAACTTGTTTGGTGAATACGGATTCATTGCCATGTCTTCGTGGATATCTTTGTCTTTACTGTTCTGTCTTTTTTTGCGTTAGAAATTTAGTATTACAGGATATATATATGTTTTGTGAGGGCGCGGTGGTGCAGTGGGTTGGATCGGGTCCTGCTCTCCGGTGGGTCTAGGGTTCGAGTCCCGCTTGGGGTGCCTTGCGACGGACTGGCGTCCCGTTCTGGGTGTGTCCCCTCCCCCTCCGACCTTGCGCCCTGTGTTGCCGGGTAGGCTCCGGCTCCCCGCAACCCCGTATGGGACAAGCGGTTCAGAAAGTGTGTGTGTGTGTGTGTGTGTGTGTGTGTGTGTGTGTGTGTGTTTTGCATCTGCACATTTGTTAGGTATACAATATGTAATAGCTACAAAAGAGCTTAATGAACGCAGTTAAAGTCATACAGTATGAAAGGAAAGTGCTTTGTTATGTTGTGTTATGATAACTAACGCTAATGACTGAAGTAATTATATCAATTTTAATAGGATTTGGTGATATTTTAGGGCTCGCAAATGCATAAAATTTTTTATTATGTAAAATAATGACAATTACGGATTCATAGGATGACAATTCATTGCACAAAGGGTTTTTCCAGAACAAACTAATTTTGTAAAGTTGGGAAGGCCATATATGTATGCGAGTTTGTGTGTGTGTGTGTGTGTGTGTGTGTGTGTGTGTGTGTGTGTGTGTGTGTGTATGGTTACATATAATATAAACAGTACACATGTACACATAACACAGAAACATCTTCATGTTATAATAAAGAAATAAACCGGGCCTGTTGAATGCAACGCTCAGATGAAAAAAGTACAAAACAGATGACACAGGGTATATGAAAAGTCAGAGTGTAAAACAGATAAGTTGAAGCTGGGAATATGTGTGTACAGTGAGACTGAGGAAATGCAGCAGGTGTGATGATCACTGGCATTATTCACTCTTTAACAGCCTTATGTCATAATAATAATGCTCATAAAAGGATTAAGTGTTATAAATACCGGCTATAAAATGTACCAAACTCAACTTTACTGGCTATTGAAACTGTGTCGGGACCGTTTATGAATCATACCCTTTCGAGTAAAATTGCATCAAAGAGAAATGTTTTAACACCACCTCTGATTCTGACAATTCCTATGAATCCCAACCAGCAGCTCAACCGAGACTTTTCTAAGTGGTATTCCTGCAAGCTCTGCCCTGAATAGTGCAACACTTTCTCAGGTTGTATAGGTAGGATAAGGGAGGAGGGTGGACTGGCTGTCACACAGAGAAATGCAGGCCTGAGAAGTTTTCTCGCCTTGGCAGAGTGCTTGGGCCAGTGAAGGTATTTTTGCATTTGGCAGTTGCAGCTTGCTGCACAAACCAGAGCACATTCCAGAAGATCTTTTGTTGGGAGTGCAATCATGGAGATCTAACATACCAGGTGAGGTATTTATGAAACATACACAGACACACACTCACACAATATCTGAGCTCCCAAGAAGTGAACTCAGTGCTCACATCTCACCCGCCCAAGGGCTGTGTGGTTGTACTTACGTGGAGCTCCTTCTGCCATTTCAATGGCTGTTATTCCTAATGACCACAGGTCACTCTGAAAAACATGGGACGTGCAAGAAACTGTTAGAGGGGACAGGGCAAAGCAGCTATGCATTCCAAATTCAGTCGGTGAAACAGAGCAGGTTAATCTCAGAGCGAGAGGACAATTTTTAAAAGGCTGTGGTTCATCAAGCAACTATGAAGGACCATGTCCTTGTAGAACATTCAGGCCAAGAGCACCTGAGCCTTAGTGACTTCAGCTAAACATAAAGCACTCCTGTAAATCATGCCGGCATCCTGTCCGGAGCGTTCCCTGCTTTGTACGTTGTAGATCACAGATCACACTTGATTCAGTCCGGATCAACAGTTAAAGATAATGGAGAGGAGCACAAATGACTGTGTAGTTCAAGTCCAGCTCAATCTGTGTGGCGTTTGCGTGCTCTAGCCATGTTCGCGTGGGTTTCCTTCCAAAGTCCAAGCACATGTGTTTCGGATGAATTAGCAGCTCTGAACTCCCATAGTGTGAGTGTATGTGTGTTACATCACTCTGGTGCACAGATGGGTAAATTATTGTATTGACTTCAGTATAGTGTGTTTAACACTGTAGGTCATCTTGGACAATTAGCTTACATCATTGTCCAAGGTGACCTACAGTGTTAAACACACTATACTAAAGTAATAGTGATTATTACTGCAGACTATGTGGTCCATTACAGTGTATCCCACTGTGACTGGAAGGTGAGCTCTGTGAACCCCAACGACTGCATGACTTAAAACTTTAAACTACTTGAGTTGTGTAACAAGGAAACAGCCAACTTTACAGTGAAGGCTGAGCTGTTAGAAAACAAAGGATGTAAAATCCTGTAACATTATGAGGAAATCAAGCCATTCCAGAGAAGTTCCATAATGGCTCATGTGAAGTTGCTGCTGTGCAACTCCGTCTGAGCCCGTCTCCTTGCCCTCTGGGTCTTTGCTACTACTGCCTTGTTCTGTTAATGTGTTAAAGGAAGTACAGAGATTTTAATTAAACATTCAAAATGTTTTGCCTCTCTTCTATTTGACTGAGACTATTTGACTAGGAGCACTTGTAGACACAAAAAACAATTGATGAGAGACACACTCAACAAAAATGGGCTCAGTTCTACAAAAAAATGAAGCACAGGACTGTAAAATTACAGTCACTGTTCCTTTATTACTCTTTTCACAGACAACAGAGTCAGCAGACTGGCAAGAGAAGTGTAAACCACACCTGTGTGTCTGACATGTGCAAGGATGTGGACTTACAGCCTAAAGGCTGCATGTTCAAATCACATTAGGCGTCCTTCTTTAGAACCCTTGAAAAACATACTTTGACCTGAACTTCTCCAATATGCTTTACTCCAAGTGACTACAGTGTTAAAACACTTACAATGATTTACCCATCAGGATTCAAACCAGCTACCTCTGGGTCAAAAGGCTGCAGCTCTAACCATTGCAGCATGTACTGTCCCCTCCTACCACCCCCACCGATGTAAGCAGATTAACACTGTAAGTCATGTAAGTCGCTTTGGAGAAAAGCATCATCTTAATAACTAAATGTAAATGTTTGGTAGGCAGAGGGATTACAATATTCGCTCCGAGGTGCCTGGCATCCAGTTCTAACTTGGAACTAGGCAAACATCAAGGTCAGGTTGACATGTCGATGGCAGCAACAGCCACCATATTTCCATTAAAAATTCAGTCCTGGGATCTGCGAAAGAATGCATATTAATGTTTAAATAGCTGTGGGAGAACTTTCAGATAGGTGGTGGTATGGGGTCTCTACTGCTTAGAACTTACTGTGGGTTACCTGGGGGCTTCAATGCAGTGGGAGAAGAGAATTTACCCTGCCGGTTGAAGTGGGCTCTAGTCGCACTTGAGTAAGGATCAGGGCAAAATCAGAGCAAAAGAGGGCGGGTAAAACGCAAAATAACCCCTTTGTCTATTTTTCCTCCGTAAGGCCCGTACATGCAACATCCTCAAGGCACGTAATCTGATTTTAAACAGCACAAATCCAAACGGTTTAGCAAGACCACAGTACCCCACAATGCTCACACACGCACACGCAAACATACACCGCACACGATAGCAGCATGAATGCTGATGAGATACAGCGTGCAGCAAGGGAGAAGCAGGGTTTGCTCACGGTCAAGGGGACAGAGGGGCAGGTGGCAATACAAGTGGCTGCTCCCCCTACGACAGACATATGCTAATGTAAACGTATGTCAGCGGGGCTCTTCCGCTCTGCTCTCCAGCACATGTGTTTGTGGGGGTCTGGATGGGGACTCTTACTGAGAGCTGAAATGACACTTGTCTCCAAGGGGCTCCATTGACAAGCTCCTCTGGGGAGAAGAGGCAAATACTCATGGCTTTACACTTAAAACACAGCCAGCAAGTTTTTGAGAGTGTATACCATGAGAGTGACATTGTTTGTGTTGTTTGAAAACAGGAGGGCTCAAGCTTTAACATGCACTTTTAGTTGTTTAGGGAGGTAGTTGTAGGGAAAGAAAGCTGCCCACCTTGAAGTCATATGTGGCATCGGGGTTCTCATCACAGGCAATGACCTCAGGCGCCATCCAGTAGGGTGTGCCGATGAACGTGTTCCTGCGGCCCACGGTACGGTCCAGCTGTGCACTCACGCCAAAGTCCACTTTAGACCACAGACACAGAATTAGCGATTAAAAAGGTTCACTTTGACCAACCAGTGTTATCATGCTAGTTTTACCAAATTATATCATACATACATACAACATAGCCAGGTTGACCCAAGTGCTGAAAAGGCTGCCTGCCTAGGGCTCAGTTTCCAAGGAAACCAAAGTCTTACAAGACATTTTTACTGTTTCTTGAAATCAGGAAACTGCCCATGTGCCTGACAAGGGGCCACCAGGAGGAGACATGGATAAAGGCAATGGACACACAAATACACCCCAAAAGCACATACACGGGGCTAGCTCTCTCACCTAGCTTGACCTCAGCATTCTCAGTTAGCAGGACGTTCTGACCCTTGATATCCCTGTGGATGACTTTGTGATGGTGAAGGTGGGTCAGACCCTGTGGGAGAGTCAGCGTAAGAAGAGAAATTGAGCGAAGACAGCAAGCCATAGAGACGCAGTGAGTGAGACCAAGAGAGGGCACTGCATTTGTAAAATGGACTGCAGCTACTAAGAGGACACTGGAAGATGAACAGATGGCATTTGAAGCGTGAAACATAAAAAAAGCAACCAAGAGGCAGTTGGGGGGATTCAGAGGGCATGCAGAACAAGGCCCGGGGTGGGACCACAGCTAGTTTACAGCTCACCCTCAGGATCTCCCGGCAGATATAGGCCGTCCACTCTTCCTTCAAGGAGTTGCCCTTAGTGTTCTTGATCAGGTCCGTCACCGACCCAGCACCACAGAACTCCATCACCAGCTGTCAGGGAAGGAGAGAGACGGCCACTGAGCATGTCTGTTTGTCTATGTGCGTGAAAAAATAAGGATAGAAGAGAAAGGCCAGGGGCAACAGATCACCAAACAGAGTGTAGTCAATAAAATACCAAATTTCATAACATTATGAGAAGGATGCTGCAGGGGGGATTTAAATAAAACATGATTTTAGGCAGGGCTTGACCTTAATGACTGTCCGATTGTTGGGACATTTGCTTAAATTTTCAAAGTTGGTAAAGTAGCACCCTTCTGATACCTGTCTGATGGACAACAGATTAAGGTAAAACTTCAATAAATTCAACGCAAAACAACAAATGACATCATAATAAAGAAACCAAGTGACATCACTAATTATGTCACCTGCAGTTGTATTACAAAATTATTTTCTCGCTAGAAATCACTCAAATTTGTCGAAAACAAAGCGCATCGCTGTTTTGGGCGAATCTTCATGATGGAGCCTTTCTGCAAGTGTGGTTCCTTTCGTGTGATGCCCCGATTAAAATTTACAAGGGTATTGGAAACCTAGACGTTTAATTATTTTTGTCATTCGAAAATGTTCCGAAACCGGATAAATGCAAAATTCCATGGGACTAGTAAAAATAATATGGACCTGTAGTGTGGACAACCAACACAAAAAAAACCCACTGTGCCCTCTGAAGACACGATCAGAGCAGTCACTCAGTGTTTGAAAAGTGCATTACAAAAACATGAAGGATGGTTTTTGTCTGGAGCTGATGAAACACCTGGATAATTTTTGTTATGTCAAATAACACTCCTCATATACCTAAAGCTTTTCAACACCGGCCTGATTCAGTAAGCGATGACAGCCTGCTGCGGCTTCCAAGGTACTCATAATAACTGCACCGCATTAAAGCTCGCTGGGTCTCAGTCCTGTTATAAAGGTAGCTCAACTGTAATTCGAAGGTAAAATGAGCAATCACAGAAAGCCATCAAAGAGGAGCTTCTATTTACCTGCTGCAGAAAAGGTCAGGTGTGACATGAGCTACGACTCCTTTGAAAAGTGACTCTTGCAATAAAGCCTTATTGCCCTAAATCTAATCCCCCCCGTCTGGGGATGTTGCTAAGTGAAATAACGTGAAAATACTGACGCGGTGGACACATCGAAGAATTACACGAATGGGACAAGGTGGCAGTGAGATCATAGTAGTCATGCAGCGATGGGGCAATGTGATCATCAACGTTATTTCGCTGATTTGTGATGTAAAGGGAACCATTTACAACCTTTTGGCATAAACACCTTGACCAGATGCCTAATCTAAGGGCCTGGTCAAGGTGCCCTTCCTCTCTGGCATCGTGAGTGCTGTCTCACTCATGTCTCACACAGTATATGTATCTGCCACTTATACAAATACAGTTCTTCCTTCGAGGACGGAGACAGGGAGGCAGATTTCTCTTTGCCGAAGGCGAATGTGTCCCACCCACTTTTAACTGTGCTTCTGTGCTATAAAAATGTCCTCTCACACATAACTCAGGGATGCTCTATTATTAAAACCCATTCACCTCATTTTACTGAA